>NC_068567.1:6026947-6681178 GCF_025698545.1 Gossypium raimondii | reverse complement strand
GTGTTTTTATTTCTTTTAATTTTTTAATTTTATTTTTATTTTTTATAATTTTACAATTTTTACAATTTTACAATTTTTCAATTTTAAATTATTATATTCAAATTATTATATATTGCATATCAATTTTAAATTAATAATCTTTACAATTTATTATTATCTCTTTTACAATTATATAAAGAACTTATTTAATATATAAATTAAAAGTACTAATTAATCCAAATCTAAACCCTAACCCGACCCCAAATCCCTAACCCCTAAACTTTATTTAATATATAATTAAAAAGTACTAATTAATCTAAACCCTAAACCTGAAACCCACCACTAATCCTAACCCTAACCCTAAACTTTATTTAATATATAAATTAAAAAATAATAATTAATCTAAACCCTAAACCATAACCCGATCCTAAATCCCTAACCCTTAACCCCTAACCCCTAAACCTTATTTAATATATAATTAAAATACACTAATTAATCTAAATCCTAAACTCTAACTTAACACCGAATTTCTAAACCCTAAATCCCTAACTCTTAACATCTAACCCCTAACCTAACCCTTAACCCCTAACCCTTAACCCATAAACCTTAAATCACATTAACCCTTAAACCAGAATCCCTAATCCATAATCCCTAATTCCATAATCTATAAAACTTAAAATTGTAACTCCTAAACCAATCTTAAATCCTAAATTAACCATATATATATACCCTAAACCATATTTATTAAACCTTAAACTATAATGATAATTAAATTAAATATTTTAAAATTAATACTATCTTATCTCTTACAATTATATTTGAAATTATTTAGTATATAAATTAAAATCAATCAGTCATGAACCCAAAAATTTTAAAATTATGGCTTAATAATAGTATTTTAATTTTTCTATTTTTAACAAATATTTTTCTATGTTTTTATTTCAAATTATTTCTACGTGTCATTATTTCAAATTAATCCATTTATAACAAATATTCATTTAAAATTAAATTGAATTTTAATTAATATAAATAAACAAATTAAATAGTAATTAATTCAATATTTTAAAATTAATACTATCTCTTTTACGATTAAATAGTAATTAATTCATGATGAAGACGGTGGTGGAAGAGAGAAACACTCAGTGTTTTGAGGATACCAATTTTAGGGGAAAATTTAGGGTTTCAGGGAATTTTGGGATAAAACGCATAAAAATTTGGGAAATTTTTATAAATTGATTTATTTTTTATGCTTTTATAGAAAACGCCGCTATTGTTATTTTTAGCGCGCTTCCTATAAAGCGCCATAAAATTTTTTTCATTTTGAACAAAACGCTGCTTTTGCTATTCTAACAATTTTTATTTTTTTATAAGTTGATTTATTTTTTGCGCTTTTATAGAAAACGCCGCTATTGTTATCTTTAGCGGCGCTTCCTATAAAGCGCCCGCAAAATTTTTTCATTTTGAACAAAACGACGCCGCTTTTGCTATTCTAACAATTTTTATTTTTTATAAGTTGATTTATTTTTTGCGCGTTTTTATAGAAAACGCTATTGTTACCTTTAGCGGCGCTTCTTATAAAGCGCTGCAAAATTTTTCATTTTGAACAAAACGCGCTTTTGCTATTCTAACAATTTTTTATTTTTTATAAGTTGATTTATTTTTTGCGCTTTTATAGAAAACGCCGCTATTGTTACCTTTAGCGGCGCTTCTTATAAAGCGTCATAAAATTTTTCATTTTGAACAAAACGACTGCTTTTGCTATTCTAACAATTTTTTTATAAGTTGATTTATTTTTTATGCGTTTTTATAGGAAATGCCGCTATTGTTATTTTAGCGGCGCTTCTTATAAAGCGCCGCAAAATTTTTTCATTTTGAACAAAACACGCGCTTTGCTATTCTAAATTTTTTATATAAATTGATTTATTTTTTGCTTTCATTTTGAACAAAATGACACCGCTTTTGCTATGCTAATTTTTTTATAAATTGATTTTTATAAAATAAAATAAAAAGTACTCTCAAAATAAATATTGTATATTTTAATAAGAAAACAAATGATAAAATGGTTGTAATTAATTATTAAGTTAGAATTATCTAAATTAAATAATTACCTATATATCCATATCATTTTATTTTGTATTTTTTCTTATAATTTGTTCCTCTCCAAAATAAATAATTATACATAAATATCCATATCAATCTATTACTTTTTTAACTTATTTATTAATTCTATTTAAACTAATTTAAATATATCAAATGGTTTAGATTACATTTTTTAAATATAAAAGCATTAATTAATTGTATAAAATTTTATCATTTAACAAATCTCAAGTAAACCTTAACCTTAAACCTCTAAATTAACCATTCAATACATATAAAATCTATCTATTATATATCTCTTAAATAATTTAAACCATACTCATAATTTCAATATATTTGATTTATTATTATTATTATTATCTATTTTACAATTATATAAGAACATATTTAAAATATAAATTAAAAAATAATTAATCTAAACTCAAAACCTTAACTCGACCCCTGAATCCCTAAACCTTAAATCCCTAACTCTTAACCCCTAACATCTAACCCCTAACCCCTAAACCTTAAATCCCAACCCTTAAACCATAATCCCTAATTCATAACCCCTAAATCCATACTCCCTAAACCTTAAAATATGAACTCCTAATTCGGCTTGAAATTTTAAATTAATCATATACCCTAAACTAAAAACCCTAAACAAATTTATTATTATCTCTTCTACAATTATATAAGAACATATTTAAAATAAAAATTAAAAAATAATTAATCTAAACCCAAAACTCTAACTCGACCCAAGAATCCCTAACTTTTAATCCCTAAACCCCTAACCCTCTAACCCCTAAACCTTAAATCACGACCCCTAATCCATAATCCCTAAACCCATACTCCCTAAACCTTAATATATGAACTCTTAAACCGGTCTTAAATCTTAAATAAATCATATACCCTAAACCAAAAACCCTAAACAATTTTATTATTATCTCTTTTACAATTATTTTAAATAATAATATTTTAAATTTTCCATGTGTTTTATTTCAAATTATTTCACGTGTCATAATTTTTTCTCAAGATTTTAAATATTCAATTAGAAATAAATTGAAATTATTTAATATGAATAAACCAATTAAGATAAAATATTTTTAGCGGCGCTTTTAAAAAAACGCCGCTAAATCCCCGAAAGCTCAGAAAACGGCGTCGTTGGGCTTAGGTTTTTTGGCGCTTTTCCAAAACGCCGCTAAAGCCTCGCATTAGCGGCTTTACCAAAACGCCACTAAATCCTCGAAAGTTCGAAAACGCGTTAGGCTTAGGTTTTTTATGGCGTTTAAAAACGCCGCTAAAGCCTCAGGCATTAGCGCGCTACCAAAACGCCGCTAAATCTCTGAAAGCTCAGAAAACGGCGTCATTAGGCTTAGGTTTTTTGCGGCGCTTTCTCAAAAACGCCGCTAATGCTTTTTTTTAGTGGCGTTTTCCGTAATGCGCCGCTAATGATCGATCATTAGCGGCGTTTTTTATCCAAACGCCGCTAAAAACGCCGCTAAAAGCCTGTTTTAGTGTAGTGAGTTCATGCAATCGTTGTAAAGAATATATCTTTGTAGTAAGTAAAGGCTTATTTTAGCTAACGAACAAGCACCGCAAATTATTTGAATCTGAATGCCTTTTAAAATGTTCAATATAGGACCCTGAATTCGTGTGCTTGGAATGTGGCAATTTGTAATTTTGTTTTAAAATTTATATAAAGCAAATAAAAGCAGTAACCTGTAAGTATATTCTTCACTCATATTTGAATCAGAATTGCTAATCGCATTATGCTTCTGAGTCCAAAACCAAATGTAAAAGCATAATAAATATTAAAAGCTCATAACTTAAGCCATAATTTTACTTGCACCAAATTATTCTACTCAACTATATCAGAGTATTGTATGAGGGCTAATCACCAAATCAATTAATACATCCAAAATATATATATTGATTAATAATTCCCATAGATAAACTTCAATTTAGCCAAAATAATTCATGTGGATTGCACTAAAGCAATTCATACCAAACCAATAACATTCAAATATTTCAATCACTATTCATAAACCCCAAAGTTTCAATATAATAATCAAAACCTAAAAAACTTCAAATCTCAAACATCAATATTATAATCAAAAATTAAGATATCAAATCTATAAAATTTCAAAAAGAACCAATCCAATAATAATAAAGAATCAATTCGTTCTTAATGATTTAACATGACGAGGCTCGGATGCCACTTACTAGAACTGTAAAATAATATCTGATATAAAACTTAACAAACCATAAATCAGGATATATTATGTCAAATCATCAAAAATAAATCAAGAACAAAACTAGATGCGAAAACGTACCTGAATTCATCAATTTCTTGAAATCTACGGTTCTTGCTGTTTTAACCTTCCAAATTAGCACATATGTAATCTAGAGAATGTGCTCTTTCTTTTCTAAAGATGTAATATTAGAAAAGTTATCTTATGTGTAATTTGAGGACCATAACCCTAATACATCACTTTTGCATATTAACCCTAATTTCTAATCAACCCATCTTTAATTAGAAGTTAGTTACTAGAATATCTACACATATTTGACACATACTTTATTTAATAACTAAAGCCCAATAAACCTTAACAAAATTAGATCACTTTTAATTTGGGCTATCCTATTATGATAGTAAATAATAACATGTAATTACCCTTATTATATATGTGATGTCCAAATTTTATAACAAACCATTGAAATTACAATTTGTGGACGGCTTGCCTATTGCCTGGCAGAGTGTCATATGAACCGAAGCAGCATGTTCACGTATTTGATTGGGAATCAAGCTTGTTGCGAAGTGGCCATTCATGCAATGGCGAACTCTTCCCGCGAAGCTGTAAGCTCTACATTTGCGAGCTCACCTAAAGCTGCAAGCTCAACTAAAAGTGCAAGCTCAACTCAAGTTGCTTGCTAAGTCAAATGCGAGCTATTATGAGTTGTTGCCGAATCCCAAATGTATTACAAGAAGGGTTGGCATATTTTGTTGGTGATATTTTGTAATTAGTCTGCTTGTTGAGATTACTTGTTAAAGTAAGCAGAGACATTTTTAGGTACTGACTTTTACCTAATCAGTTTATGTATAAGTTTCATCTTTGTATTTACAAATTGTTTTAGTGGGGTTTGTTGAATTCTTTATAACCACTACACCCATATATATTGTATTTCATGTGTAAAGGAAATGATGATGAGTAAAAAATTTATAGTAGTAAAAATTTTGCTAAGTATTTTTCCTTGTTTTATTCTCTCAACTTCTCTAAACTCCAACAATTGGTGTCAAGAGCCAAAGTCTTTAAGGGCCTTGTGTGTATTTTTTTCTTATTGAAAAGAGTGTCGATTGTATCTTGTTTGTATTGCAATGTCGTTTAGAAGTTTTACACCACCTCCACCTTCTATTTTTGCTAGAGAAAACTACCATATTTGGGTAATGAAGATGAAGATGTATCTTCAGACATATGATTTGTCGGAAGTTGTTGATTCAGACAGAGAACCACCATTGTTGCGAGCTAATCCAACGATAGCTCAAATTAGACAACACAGTGATGAGGTTGTTAAAAAGTATAAGGCTTTGTCTTGCCTTCAGAATGGTGTGTCTGATGTTATTTTCACAAGAATTATGGCTTGTGAAACACACAAACAAGCCTGAGATAAATTGAATGAGGAGTTCCAAGGGACGAAGAAGACAATACGACAATAATTTTTGAATCTGCGAAGAGACTTTGAGAACCTGAAGATGAAAGAAATTGAAACTATCAAGCAATATGTAGAGAGGATCATGACCATTGTCAACAATATAAGGCTGCTTGGAGATCAGTTCAGTGATCAAAGGGTCGTTGAAAAAGTCATCACAACGTTGCCTGAGAAGTATGAGTCCAAGATCTCATCCTTGGAGGACTTGAGGAACTTGACAACAATCTCTCTGTTAAAGCTCATAAATGCTCTATATGCACAAGAGCAAAGAAAAGCAAGTAGAGAAGAGGGGCATGCAGAAGGTGCTTACCAAGCAAGAAACAAGGGAACTCCATGTTCTTCAAGCAACAAAGGCAAGAAGAAATGGAATCAAGAAAAAGATAGGCCAAAAAGAGATTGTGAAAAGAAAAAATATCCACCATGCTCGAATTGCAGGAAGATGGGTTATTCAAAAAAGTTTTGTTGGACAAGACTTGGGGTGCAGTGTAAAAATTGTAAGCAATTTAGCCATGATTTTAGAATTTGTAAAAACAAAGTGCAGCAGCAATAGCCTAATCAGGCTCAAGCTGCTGAAGAAAATCAAGCTCAGGAGGAGCTTGCATTCATTGCTTCATGCTTCGTAGTCAACAACCAACACAAGGAAAAATTTGAAGATTATTTTGAAGTTTTTTGTAAATTTGTTTACAATGGACCAATTTGCTCAATTTTGAAATTGATAGGGACCTAGGAGGTATTTACACCAATTTTTAATTTGAGTTATTCGAATTATTCTAGTTATTTAAGTTGTAAAATTCAACTCGTATCAATCTTGAGAAACTGAATCACTTATTCAAGTTTATTTGAAAAACCAAATAACCAAATTCGAGTTACTCAAATTTGAAAAAGAATTCATTTTTTCGAGTCAAATCAAATTTTGTTCACCTCTACTTAATTATTTAAGTTATGATCATTTAAATAGATACCTATTAGAATAGTAATGACTATTGCAAAGATATGCAAATATCGATATGGACATTTATTTAGATAGTTATGTTTGAAGACATAAGAATTCTTATAAATGAAAGTCAAATTTCATTTGGAAGACACACTAAGAATTTGTAAAGAAAGTTTCATTTTGTACTACCCTTTTGTAATATTCATAGATTATTTTATAAAAAATATTACGTAAGTTTTTATTATAGAAATTAATATTCTTGCTATATAGTATTTAGTGGATTGTTTTCATATCAGTTGAAAACACAGTCAATCATTAAGCTTCATTGTATTCTCAAGATTTATTTGTTGGTAACTTTTTTACACACCAATATTTATACTGAGGTGAATAAAACCTTAAAAATAGTGGCATGTTTACATCGAGAAATTAAAAAAAAAAAAAAGAGTGGGGGAGTCCACAACATGTTTACATGCCACCATTACAAAATAATTTGTCATATATTGATGTTTGTTTTTACCAATGATCAAATTCTGTTAACATAAGTAGGAATATACTGACGGGTTGCTTATCTATCAGTATATGACGAACCTATATTAATTTCTAATACTACATGCGTTGTGCATGATTTTATACATTTAATTTTTTTATTTATGTAATTAATGTAAAATAATATTATTAAAAAATAATAACTAGGAAGCATAATAAAATATACAACTTATTTTTAATAACTCCAATATTATAATACTCTATCCGTCTCACTAAACTTGTTATATTTTGACTTTTAGTGATAATTTTTTTCAATTGATCTCTTATTTCTAAAATATTTTAAAATCATATTTTTATAAAATTTTATTTTAAAAATAATTGAGGTAAAAATTTTAAAAATTACGGTTTAAATCTAATTCTATTCGGTCAGGAAGATATTCAAGTAAAATAGTCTCGGAGAAAAGTTGATTTTGGCACTTCTTCCAAGCTAATGTTAATTGATACATTGTAAACATTTGTACAATACTAAAAAGAATTGATATATTGTAAATTCATACTACTCCACATCCTTTAATTTTCAATTTTCTTTGCTTTCCTAATAATTGATCAATAAATTGAATATACTATTTCTTTAGTTATATATTAATTACTTAATTGTATTGTATTACATAAATGTATTATTCATGTATGACATAAAATTATTTACTACATAATTAAATAATTAGAACTTGACATTTAAAATTAAAGTAATATTTTCTTTTGAAAGAGAGAATTTTACAAATACAAATACAATGTATGTACAAGTATAATATAATTATATTTTTCGTATATTTAGAATTTCGTCCATCCACTTTTATTCAAGAAATTTAGTTCTTATATTTTTTTAAATTTAAAAATGTAAGTCCAATTGTTAAAATAAGGAGGACATGAGTTCAAGTGTACTTAAATATATTTCTCCCATTTAAGAGTTACCATGAGATTTGAACTTGAGTGCTTAAGACTTACAACATCAGCCTTTGTCAGCAGTGCCAATTTCCTTTTTCTTAGTTAATGAAAATACACCGCAATAATAAAGTAATTCAATATAAAATTTAATTTTAATTTATTATATAAAAGGTTAATATTTGGTATATTGAGTGTATTTTTTTTATTTCACAAATAATCTTAAAAAATTATTACATGTTTTTTTTTTTGTAATATTTTACCATACCATTGTAAGATACTTGTTAATCTTTTAACTTTAGTCGTAAAATTTAACAGCAGTGTTCCAAATCTTAAATGGTGCCTGATTGTTGAATCAAATCCTAAATGGCCCAGAATCAGTCTATTCAGGAAGGGTTCAGTCTTTATAGGAGCACCGGTAGGCAGCTCTTTTCTAGCTGATTTGTAAAATATCCCACATCAGGAAGAGTACGAAAGAACAGGCGAGAAGCAGGTTTTAAATAGCCCGACCCTCGACAGAAAGAGGCATACCTTTCTCGGCCTTTTGGCTAAGATCAAGTGTAGTATCTGTTCTTATCAGTTTAATATCTGATACGTGATCCATTAGATCACACGATATTAAATTTATTTTTCGAGTGGTAGTATCCATCACAGTAGCTTGCTACTGGGGTTCTCGAGCGTCGCCCAGGTTTTGCACTATTGCTTGGGCCTGGCGCACCACACCCAATTCCAGTTCTAGAAGTTTGATTTATTAACGCAAGGGATGAATTTATCGTTGAAAGATAATTGGTTGATGAATTTATCGTTGAAGATGTTGAAGAGGACAGCCGCACAAAAGAAAAAAGGAACTCAAAGTAGCCTTTTAAAAATAAGAGATGGTAAAGGATTTCTGAGAGTGTATATTTGGAAAAACTGATGCTTCATTATTCAACTAAAGATCAGCCTCTTATATAGGCTTTACAGAGCAACAAATCTTAATAGAAAATCATATCTCAACAAGAAATCATATCTCAACAGAAAATCATAACAAAAACAGAAAAAATAAAGGAAACAAACTAACACAACTCAACCAAATCTAAATTTAGAAAAAACAAAAAATAAACTTTGAATCATTCTCCAACACTCCCCCTTGATTCAAACTTGCACACACCAAGTAAGGCTCTAAGATAACAAAACTTCTCTTTCGACAATGACTTGGTCAGCACATCTGCCAGCTGATCTTGAGTGCTGCAATATTCCAATGTTATCTCCTTCTTTGCAACCAGATTGCGTATAAAATGATAGCGAATGTCTATATGTTTCGTTCTGCCATGGAATGTTGGATTTTTTGTCATGGTAATAGTTGCTTGGTTATCACAAAATATTTCCGTTGCTTCCTTTTGCTCATGTTGAAGATCTGCTAACACCCTTCTTAGCCAAATGGCTTGACAAGTCACGAGGTTGCTTATATACTCGACCAAAGTTGATGAAGGTCAGTAGCTTGCTTTTTCGAACTCCAAGTGATCACTCCCGAACCTAGAGTGAAAACATTTGCTGAAACACTTCGTCTATCATCCAATGAACTTGCCCAATCACTGTCTGTGAACCCACACAGTCTGAAATTTGAATTTTTGGAGTACCAAACACCATACCCCAAAGTTCCTGCAATATAACGCAAGACTCTTTTTGCCGCTCCATAATGAACTGTTGAAGGTTGTTGCATAAACCTGGAAATAACACCAATAGGAAATGCAATATCGGGCCTGGTGTGCGTCAAGTAAATTAAACCACCTACCAAGCTTCTGAACCTTTTTGCATCTGCCACTTCTCCTCCATCTTCTTGCTGCAATTTCTCATTGATGTTCATGGGTGTAATTGCAGGTTTGCAATTAAGCATGCCAAACTTACTGAGAAGATCATTGGCATATTTTCTTTGTGAGATAAAAATACCATCTTCAGCCTGATAAACTTCAAGACCAAGGAAATAATGCAGTAGACCCATATCCGACATCTCAAATTCATTCATCATTTGAGATTTAAACTCATCCACAAGAAAAGTAGAAGAACTAGTATAAATGATATCATCAACATAAAGACAGACAATGATGAAATCATTACCTTCCTTTTTCACATATAAGGTAGGCTCGTTCTCACTTCTCACGTATCCTTTTTCCTGAAAATACCCATCAATCTTGCTGTACCATGCTCGAGGGGCTTGCTTCAGTCCGTATAATGTTTTTTTCAGCTTGTACACCTTTGTTTCATTGCATTTCTTTATGAAACCTTTCGGCTGTGCTACATAAACCTCTTCTTGTAGATCTCCATTAAGGAATGCTGACTTGACATCAAATTGATAGACAGGCCATTGCAATTGTGCAGCCAATGCTAGAACAAGCCTCACTGTTTCAAACCGAGCTACCGGAGAGAAAGTTTCTTCGAAATCAACACCATATTGTTGTGCATAACCTTTTGCTACAAGACGAGCTTTGTGTTTCTGTAAGCTTCCATCAGCAACAAACTTTGTTTTGAACACCCACTTCAAGCCAATTGCACTTTTGTCTTTCGGTAAGTCTACCATTTCCCATGTTCCATTCTTCTCAATAGCTTTCATCTCTTCCTCCATTGCCTTCTGCCACTCTTCCCTTTCAGTAGCCTCTTCATAGTATATAGGATCTGAAACAGCAAGAGCAAACTGACAAGATTCATAAGTGTCATTAGCATATTTTGGATTCGGCTTTCTGGCCCTTGCCGATCTTCTAAGCGGGAGTTGCTCAGCTAAAGGCTCTTCAGGAATTGTAGCTCTTGGTGAGTTAAGAGGTGAACTTGCTGAATTTAACTCTTGTCTTTCATCTTGTGAAACCTCAATAGGCATAGAGATTTGTTGATGTACCTGCTCTTCATTCCAATCCCAGCTTGCATTTTCGTCAAAAACAACATTCCTGCTAATAATCACCTTGCCACTCAAAGGATTGTAAAGCCTATATGCTTTGGATTGAGAGCAAAAACCAACAAAGATGCATTTCATAGGCTTTTCATCAAGCTTGCTTCAATTGTGTGAATCTATCAAAGAATAGGCAATACAACCAAATATTTTCAAGTGGCTTACCGAAGGTCTCCTAGCACTCCATGCTTCATAAGGTGTTCGGTTGAGAACCGCCCTTGTTGGAGACAAATTCAGTAAATAAACAGCAACAGCAACACTTTCAGCCCAAAACTTATCTGGTAGCCCCTTAGATCTTAGCAAACTTCTTGCCATTTCAACAACCTTTCGGTTCTTACGTTCAGCCACACCGTTTTGTTGCGGTGTATAAGGTGCTGTCAACTCTCTATGTATGCCCTGCTCTTCACAAAACTGGTTAGAGTCATTTGACAAAAATTCTCTTCCTCGATCAGTGCACAAAGCCTTGATACTTCTTCCACTTTGCTTTTCAACGAGCGCCATGAACTTCTTAAAAATCTCATATGCTTCTGATTTGGAGTAAAGAAAATACACCCAACTCATGCGGCTGCAATCATCTGTAAATAACAAAAAATAGCGACTTCCACCCAAGGATTCTGTTTTCATATGTCCACAAATGTCAGCATGCACAAGCCCAAGACACTCAGACGCCCTTCTAGAGTTTCCTACAGGAAATGGTTTTTTACATTGTTTCCCAAATATACACCCTTCGCACAAATCTAAAGACTCAATTTTTGGCAGCCCGAACACCATTTCCTTCTGACTCAACAATTTTAGACCATTTACATTCAAGTGCCCATACCGTAAATGCCACAACTTAGACTCATTATTCTCTTTAACAACAAGAGCCTGATTTTCTACATTAGAGACTTCAAGAGGAAAGAGCTTGTTTGGTGCCATCTGAACATCAACAATAATTTTTCCTGTTTTTTTGTCTTTAATCACACAAGACATGTCATCAAACATGACAGAATATCCACTACCCATAAGCTGCCCAATGCTCAATAAATTTTGGGATAAAGTAGGAACAAAATAGACATTATAAAGGAGCTTTATGTTACCATGATTATTGCTTATCGCCACAGTGCCTTTGCCCTCAACTTGCATCTGCTTGTCATCACCAAGTCTCACCTTCACCTTGTATGACTCATCCAGCTCCTTGAACAAAGATTTTATCCCCGTCATATGATTTGAACAGCCGCTGTCTAAAAACCATATGTCTTTCGAAGCTATAACATCATCTTGAGAAGCCATGAATAGCTTAATCTCTTCGTCACCTTCTGCATAGTTGGCTTGTCTTTCCCTTTTCCAGCAATCTGCCATCACATGCCCATATTTCTTGCAATAATAGCATTGAACATTGCTCCTATATTGCTTCTGTTTTTCTGTCATCTGCCTTTGTTCATCATGTCCAGCACTTCTACCTCTGCCACGACCTCCTCTACCACGATAACCACCTCTGCCACGATAACCTCTTCTGTATGTGGCCTTTCTTGAATCGTCTTGCTGCTTGGAAGGCTCCCCTATCACTTGGAATGCCTTTTCGTCTGACTTTTCATTTGTGCGGTTCAATCTTGCTTCGTGAGACTGCAAAGATCCCTGTAATTCATCAAATGAGTAAGTAGCTAAGTCTTTAGACTCTTCCATAGCTGCAACGACATGATCAAGCTTTGGAGTCAAACTCCACAACACTTTTTCGATAGTAGTTTGATCCGTAACTTGCTCTCCATAGGACTTCATTTGATTGACAACCGCTACTGCCCTTGTAAGATAATCTTGCACTGATTCTCCACTTTTCATTTGCAATGTCTCAAAGTCACGACGAAGAGTCTGAAGCTTCACTATAACAACTTTCGAAGTGCATTGATACGCCATGTGCAATGTTGTCTAAGCTTCTTTTGCAGTTTCTGCTCCTGCAATTTTTGAAAAAATCGACTCGTGAATAGCTTGCTGAATGAAGAATAATGCTTTATTGTCTCTTTTCTGGTTTTCTCTCAACTTAGCTTCCCCATTGTCATCAAGATACCCATTCTCAACTAAGTCCCACAATTCTTGAGATTTAAACAGTGTCTTCATTTTGATGCTCCAAAACTCATAGTTGTCGCCATTGAAAACGGGAATTACCGGTTGAGAAACACTTACGGTATTGTTGTTTGTCGCCATGAGAAATACACCTAATAACAATCGAACCTAGCGCTGATACCAAAGAATGTTGAAGAGGACAGCCGCACAAAAGAAAAAAGGAACTCAAAGTAGCCTTTTAAAAATAAGAGATGGTAAAGGATTTCTGAGAGTATATTTGGAAAAACTGATGCTTCAGAAGATAATTAGTTGTGGCAACGATGTTTACAAGTAACGGCCTAATCTGGTTCATGAACGAGCATTGAGAATGATCTGGATATAGGCACCTTGGATAATGATCAATATAATACCCTGAATTAATGTGCTTGGAACGTGGCAAATTGTAATTCTTTTTTCTTGTTTTGGTATTTCCATTTGACTTTGCAGGGTAGTGTCAAGAAAACATAATTAACTTAATTGTTAATTCAACCAATCATTGCCTGTTTCTATTGAAAATAATAACAGTGTTACTGTCCTGAACCATAAAACATTGCTTTCAAGTATATATTTTGAAACGACTCAAAAGACACTTATTACAGTGGAAATAGAAATGATGAAATCTAGAGAGACAAATCACTTATTACGCAATCAAACACGGTTTTTGGTTAAGACAAAACATGAAACATCATCCAAACCACACCATTAAATGTTGAACGCCATGAAAGTCTAGTTTCAGAAATCGGGATTTGCCAACACATAATTTTCAATAGCTTTCAAAACAAGGGCTCGATTCTCGGATGCTTCCTTGATTTGGAGCATTAGGTCTGGAGAGATCTGAATGTCACCAATGGTGTAAAAGGTGGTAGTTACCTTAATACTTGTTCCTCCATCTGCTGCTGCTACAAACTTGGTCTCGTAGCTGATTTTCTCCACCACGTTAAAAAAATTGCTTTCGATCACAACGTAAGTGTATAACTAGTTGTTTTTGTCTAATATATCGACTTTGTGTTTCGCATATGTGAATTCATACTCTGCATTTGATATTGTTGATGTTTTATCAGAAAAGAAAACTAAAATGATGAAAAAACTGAACTGAGAAGAACTTATTTAAAAGAGAAAATAATAAGTCAAGTAATTGAAATGAAAAAGGTATATTTTATTGAACTGAAACTAGTGTTTATATAGTAAACAAGTTAACAACTACTAACTAAAAATAGGCTACTAACATAACCATAATCTCTAAAAAATATCTCTAAACAATCTGAAACAAATCAAAGAGTTATGATTATAGCTCAAATTAGCTAGATTATGGTAACTGAAGCAAATCTTCAACACTCCTCCTTGCTTCAGTTGCTGCAAACACCAAGTGTTGTTCTCAAAACTTCAAATTTGCTTACTGGAAGCGGCTTGGTGAAGATATCTACAAATTGCTCCTCTGTTTTGCAATGAACCATTATAACATTACCTTCTTTTTGCACTTCCCTCAAAAAGAAAAGCTTAATATTGAAATGCTTAGTCTTCTCATGAAATACTGGATTATGAGAAATTGCAATGGTAGTTTGATTATCAACGAAAATCTTTGTGCTTTCCTTCTGTTCAAGGTTAAGCTCACTTAATAATTTTCTCAACCACAAAGCTTGATTAACAGCGGCTGCTGTAGCAACAAATTCTACTTCGACAGTGGATTGAGCCACAGTTTCTTGCTTCTTCAAGCTCCATTAGAAGACACTAGATACACAAGTAAAACAATAGTCTGATGTACTCCTCATGTCATCAATGGAACCTCCCTAATCACTATCAAAGAAGCCAACAAGCTTGAACTCATTACTTCTTGTGAATTTAACACCAAAATTACTTGTGCCTTTGATATAACGAATACTCTCTTAGCAGCCCTGAGATGCAATTCACTGGCACAATGCATAAATCGTGACTAAATACTTACAACATTTAAAATATCAAGACGTGTTGCTGTAAGATACATTAAGCAACCAATCAAACTTCTAAAATATCCCTCATCACTACACCAGAACAGGTTTTTAGCGGCGTTTTTTTAGGCCTTTAGCGGCGCTTTTTAGCGCCACTAAAGGTCTTTGAGCGCCGCAAAAAATGCTGCTAACGACAACATTGCTAACGTTTGCAGCATTTACAGAAAAAACGCCGCTAAAGGTCATGTTCTTTAGCGGCGCTTAATAAAAAACGCCGCTAAAGATCATGTTCTTTAGCGGCGCTTAGAAAAAAATGCCACTAAAGATCGTGTTCTTTAGCAGCGCTTAAAAAAAGACGCCGCTAAAGATCATGTTCTTTAGCGGCGCTTAGTAAAAAACGCCACTAAAGATCATGTTCTTTAGCGGCGCTTAAAAAAAAGACACCTCTAAAGATCATGTTCTTTAGCGGCTCTTTGTAAAAATAGCCACTAAAAGTGATGTTCTTTAGCGGCGCTTTTATAAAAAACGCCACTAATTTTGGGATTTTTGTAAAATAAAATTTTCCATTTTTTCAGCCCTCCTATAACAGCAAATCAAAAGCAACCAGATCTAAACCAGCCAAAAACAATAAATTTATATAATATTTCAAATAAACGAATAAAATAATATTAATATCAATAAATAAAAGTGAATTCATACTTTTCTTTACAAAAATATTTATGCAATACACTATGACGGCGGAAGTTGCGACTGCTGAAACATCTTCATCATAATCTGAAGCTGCTGTTGAAGTTCGTCGTACTTTTTTCTCTGCTCTACTTCTCTCGATGCCGCATCTGCTTTAAGTTGTAGCTAGAGTTCTTCATATTTCTTTTGAACCTCTACTTCTCTCGCTGCAGCCTCTGCTTCTCTTGCTATAGCCTCTGCTTCCCTCGTTGCCGCCTTTGCTTTAAGTTGTAGCTGGAGTTCTTCATATTTCCTTTGAACCTCAAATGTGGTCGCTTGCATCTGAGCCATCTGGTCTTTTAACCTCTGAACTTCAGCTTGAGCTTGACTCTTTGAAGCCATGTATTACTGCAAGCTGGATCCAAAATATTGGGTTGGACTAACAAAAGATCCTTGAAATTGAACCCGGTCATACCTTTCAGGACCCAAAACTTCAGTAATAATCCGATTATCAATGTCTTCAGGATGAACAGAACTATCACTAGAAGCAATCGCTTCATACTCTGCCTTTTTATCCTTTAGTTTTTCCTAATAAATAAATCACATAGTTAGGAACGCAATATATATTAAAAAAACAAATGTAACATAAAAATAGTCGCATTACAAGCAATGAATTAAACCATTAGAAAATAAACACTATAAATAACTAAAACAAGTCAAATCGTATTAAGTAAACGTACCATAATTTCACCAGCTTCAGGAGTCATAGCAGATCCATCTTTCTTCCTATGTGTAATTTCAAAAAGTTGAAGGCGTCCAAATTTTTGACCGAACGACCGTTCCTACAATATAGTAGTAAAATATTATTTAATGGAAATTTATACATATTTGACAATATTAAAAATTAAAATACCTCCGCCTCACACACATGCAAAACTTCTAATCGACCCTACTGTGAGTGAATTTTGTTTCGTCACGCTTTTTCCAACTCGCTTACGATCCTACATTATGAAATTTTTAGTACGTAAATAGTAAATACTATAAACCAAAATAATTACAATAGTTTGAAGTACGTCATACCTCGCCTTTCTTCAATGCCAAAATCTAACCGCATCTTCCCATTGGTACCTCAACGATACCCGGGGGACATTTTGCAATTTCTCATCGAGGGTTGTTTTTGTCTTATAATAATATTTCTTCAAAGTACTTTTATGGTCTCTCCATCTTTTTCCCAATGCCTTCTTTACATAAGAATCCGAGACCTCTAAAGCAAACTTCGCCTACAAAAAACACAAGTTAATAAAGTAATTATAAATGAAACCATTTCCCAAGCATTACAGATGGCATTAACATTTTGTTACCTTAATATTATCGAGGGCTTGGTTTTTGTTGCTATCGGGTATTTGATGCCATGACTTGTAGTTGATAGGCAACATATTCGCATTTCGTGCTAAAATGCCCATGTATCCTGCTAAAAGTCGAGCTTTTGATCCAACAGACTGACCAAAACTGTTTCTGCATACCTTGACACGCTCAACTGGATCTAACTCGTATAAATCTGTAAGTAGCGTACGTCCTCGACCTCTGCACGTCCCACCATTTTCAGCTGCAAATGGTATATTATAATATAAGAATTTGAAGAATAAATCAATTATAAGTCAACATCCTCAGGTGTAATCGGAACATTTGAAGATCCAATTGCTGTCTGTTGTTCAATACTATTTGTTTCTGTCGAGTTTGGATCATTTTGAACAATGCTTCCCCTTGGAAATTTTCTTCTAGGCATTTTATTTGCAATAAACATAAAATAGTTGAAAACTTAATAACTAATTACAACAATAACAGCACATATAAAATAGTTGAAATATATAATAAGACCAATATTTAAATTATGATATTAAACAATCGTAAAATCTTACTACATCATTATTCGTAAATATCTTCATCTGTATCCTGACGAACCCATTGAAATTGTTCACTAGTACTAGAGATATTATCGTTTAAGTTTTGTTCTGGCAAGGGCAAAGTTTCTGATCTGTCGTCGATGTTATCTCTACTTCCACTGCCCATGTCAAATAAGTCTCTAGGAATGTTACGGAGTACAACGTACCAACCCTCATCAGTTGGATCTTTTGAGTAAAAAATTTGTTTGACTTGAGATGAGAATACATACGGCTCATCTATCAGTTGTTGTACTCTGTGGATCAATCGGGCGAAGTTCACCATTGTAAAACCAAATTGATCTTGCTTAATTCCATGAGTAGTATTAACATCGGCCCAATAACCTCGAAATAAGACAACTTTCCATTTGCCGTAGTAATCCAACTCAATTATGTCAGTAAGAAGTCTGAAATATTCCACATTTCCCTCGACAGGATTATTATCCCTAGCACTAGCATAACTTGTAATTGCAGAATTAACAACTATTCCACAATTTTGCGTTCTCCTCAACCTCTAGCGATATTTTGTATGAAATCTGAATCCGTTGATGATGAACGCACTATATCTTTTAACCACTCGATTTGGACCTTGGGAGAGCCATTTAACTTCATCGTTTACGTTCTTCCCACTCCAAACCTATTGAATGGAAAGTAAACTGAGTAATTAAAAATGTTATGAGAAAACATTATTATTTGTGTTTAAGCTCCAACTGCATACCATTTGGCTTAACCATTCATGAAAAGATTCTGTAAACAACTTATTGATATCTCGATGTTGTGTTCTTCGGGAGCGCGAACGAGATCTCAATATTTGTTTGTACTGACTATGTTAAAAAATGTTCACTTTGTTAGAAGATAAACAATTTTAAATTTGATAAATATTTATCAAATTTGTAGAACTTACTTCCGTAAAGGTTCTGTTGATTCGTAGTGAAATAGAACATATCGATGTGCTTGTACCCACGATAAATGATCTAATTCTACAATTTCAACTTTACCGATTGGTTCTCCAAAACTTTGAAACAAATAAGTATCGGCGAAGTTATGGTCCGTGAGTCCAGCATTCCTATTTGGTCTGTTCAACCTTGTTTCAACATCTTCCAAATATCTTGAGCAAAAGGTCATACATTCCTCTGCCAAGTAGCCTTCGGCAATTGATCCTTCTAGATATCGCTTGTTGCGGCAGTAAGACTTTAATTTGGATAGGAACCTAACCATGATATACAACATTATCAAAAGTGTATTACTAAAGGCATATAGGTGAATGAAGGAAAATTTTAAAAATTTTAATTAACACCTTTCTATGGGATACATCCATCGATAGAAAACGGGTCCGCCAAGAATTGCTTCGTGCGGGAGATGGATTATCAAGTGAACCATAATGGTGAAGAAGGAAGGTGGGAAGATTTTCTCCATGTTGCATAAAGTCAAAGTGGCTCGATCCTGTACCTTCTGAAGTTCTTGAGCATCCAAAACTTTGCCACAAATGGCTTCCATTATATTGGATAGTTCAATTATAAAAGACGTCACCTTCTTAGACATACAACATCGTAGAGTAACTGGCAGTAAATATTGCATCAAGATGTGATAGTCATGTGATTTTAGCGAATATAATCTTCGATCTTTAACACTAACACATCGAGATATATTTGATGCATACGCATCTGGAACCTTTATATCCTTAAACACCATGCAAAACAGTTCTTTCTCCGTCTTGGACATTGAGAAAATTGAAGGTGGCAACCGATATTTCCCATTCGGAAGTGGATTCGGATGAAGATCAGGTCGAACTATCATCTGAACTAAATCAAGTCGACTCTGAAGATTGTCTTTTGATTTTCCGTCTACATTCAAAACTGTACCGACAATGTTCTCGCAGACATTTTTCTCAATATGCATAACATCAAGATTGTATCGTAATAGGTGGTGCTCCCAATAAGGCAACTCAAAAAAAATACTTCTTTTTTTTCCACAAGTCCGCCTCATTAGGATCATCCTCTTCATCGGAGTCATCATCAGCTTCATCATTTGATCTTTTATTTCTTTGCGTGTTTGCCGGTTGGTTCATCTTCCCACAACTGAAATTCATATCTTCCAACATTAACAAGATTTCAGATCCACTTGTCTGCGAAGGAGCTTTTCTGAACTCTTAAATACCGTCAAATGCTGAACTCTGAAATCTAAATCTATGATTTTCCGGTAACCACCGACGGTGCCCCATGTAAGAGAACTTCTTCCCATTGTATAATCATTGTGAACATGTTTGTGCAGCACAACAAGGACACGCATAACGACCCTTGGTACTCCAACTGGATAAATTGGCATAAGCGGGGAAGGCATTAATGGTCCACATCAAAGTTGCACGTAAATTAAAGTTCTCCTTTCTCAGCACATCGTATGTCTCGACACTAGCCCATAATTGTTTTAACTCTTCAATAAGTGGTTGTAAATAAATGTCGATATCATTCCCGGGCCCTTTCTCTCCAGGGATAATCATAGATAAGATAAGGGAAGATTGCTTCATGCAAATCTACGGAGGCAGATTGTAAGGAACAAACACTACTGGCCAAGTACTGTACGCAGTACTCATGATCTTGTAAGGATTAAACCCATCAGATGCTAAGCCAAGCCTCACACTCCTAGGATTGCTTGCAAAGCTTAGAAATTTATTGTCAAATGATTTCCAAGCTAAAGAATCTGTCGGATGCCTTAATAATCCATCATCGGTTCATCCATCATGGTGCCACGTCATAAACTTCGCTGTCTTCGACGATATGAAAAGCCTTTGAAGCCTTGGTATCAGCGAAAAATACCGCAAAATCTTGACCGGCTTCTTTCTTGGCTGTGCATCATTTTCATCGTCGTTCCCATCTTCTGTGTTTCTATTTATCCAACGTCCGCACATATGACAGCACTGTTGGTTTCTCCGATCACCCTAATACAACATGCAGTCATTCGGGTAACTATGGATTTTGGTGCACCCAAGACCTAAATCTTTTATCATTTTCTTCATATCCTTGCATGATTGAGGGATTTTTGCAAACGGAAACATCTCTCTCAAAAACTCTAACAGCATTGTCAAAGAGTTCCCGGTCCACCCTCCCAAACATTTTAACTGAAAAAGACGAATACAGAAAAAAAATTTTGAAAATTTTGATCCCTCATATAGTTCTTCGTTCATGTCATTAAGTAGCGCGTAGAACTTCGCTGCTTCTCCATTTGGCTCTTCATGATGTACACTTGTTCCAGGTTCGGTAAAAGCATTTCCACCGAGATTACAATCATCAGATGCCACAAAGTCACCGGGAACGATCAGAAACCATGATTGTGAATATTAAATGCTTCCCGCAACATCCTTCCATGTCATCCCTCTAACGATCGATGGTAAGCAGTACTATCATAAGATACATCTATCCTTGAAGAGGAAGTACTAGGCGGGCATTCTCCATGAAATAACCATTGTTTATAACCCCGAACAAACCCATCAACAATTAGATGCTTGTATGCAACCTCACAATAATGCTAGTTTATGTTGACACACTTCTTACACGGGCAAAGAATCATGTTCTCTTGGCTTGCATATTGAAATGCAAAATTTAGAAAATTCTGTACTCCATTTCGATAACCGTTGCTAACCCTTGACAAATTCATCCAAGACCGGTCCATTTCTTAATTCTTGAAGTCTAACGTTGACAATAAATTGTACGGGTAAGTTATTCAGTTGTAACTATAAATGAGTTATGCAAGTTATGATATGATATATATTTATGTATTAGGTAAATTATGTAAGTTTTGTATTATATAAGTTATGTGTTATGTATTCTGTAAGCTATGTAAGTTGTGTATTATGTTAGTTGTGTACTATGTAAGTTATGTATTATGTATGTTATGTATAATATTAATTAAGTTATGTATAATATTAATTAAGTTGTGTATTATGTAATTTATGTAAGTTATGTATTATGTATTTTGTATGTTATGTATAATTTTAATTAAGTTGTGTATTATGTATTATGTATGTTATGTACTATGTTAGTTATGTACTATGTAAGTTATGTATAATATTAATTGTTGTGTATTATGTATTATGTATTATGTATGTTATGTATAATATTAATTAAGTTGTGTATAATGTAAGTTATGCAAGAAATGTATTATGTAAGTTGTGTATAATGTTAGTTATCGGGTTATGTATTATGTAAGTTATTTAAGTTATGTAAGTTATGTAAGTTGTGTATAATGTTAGTTATCAAAGTTATGTACTATGTAAGTTATTTAAGTTATGTAAGTTGTGTATTATGTAAGTTATTATGTTATTATGTAAGTTATGCAAGTTTTATTTATTACAATCGACTAATGGCAAAATAGTTAAAATATTAATCGAGGATGTAAGTGGATCACTCCCTTTAATATTTACTACTTTTATCATTTCAACACTAATTTTATTTTTCGATCATTTTCACTTTCAACTTTTAATATTTAATTAAATTATAATTTTTAGATGAAACGTTAGATAAACTCTTAAAATTTAATGACATTAAAGTGACAACTCACGTAATAATTCACATTTATTGCATAAAAATCAGAAAAATAACAAAAATATTTTAAAATTTCAACAAATTTAAAAATTATTCATAAAAACAAATATCTACTTCGGTAATAAAGTATACATTATATGAAATGTTATCAATATCATTAAAATTTTAATAGTTTATAAGTATTTTTGCAAAAAAAATTTAATTAAGTTTGAATATAGAAAGAAATGATAAAAATAAAATTAAGACTGAAATGACGAATAAGTAAATATTAATAATAAATTTATTTTTGTGCCTTACGTTAAATAAATTAATAATATATTTATAATTAAATAAAACAATAAAAGCTAATTTTATTTAAGTAATGTAATATATATATATATATATATATATATATATATATAAATTTTAAGTAATGTAATATATTTAAGTAATGTAAGTTATACATTTTAGTAAGTAATATATTTAAGTAATGTAATATATTTTAGTAAGTAATGTAAGTAATGTAATATATACTTAAATTTTAGTAAGTCATGTATTTAACATTCATTAAATCGGGCAGCCCATTTTACAATGTATATACAATATCCAAATCTCGTGTAAGAAACAAACAACAGAGAAATAACAAACTCATTGAACAAAGCGTAATGTACATGTAGGAACTCGGTGTGAAAGGAACTTTTGTTCTCCATGTGTTCTATATCAATGTTTGAATATGTGTCGGAATCCAGATACAAATTGCCGATGGATACTTTAGCAACAATCAGAGAATGAAGAAATCGTGTAACATAGTTTAACATTGTTTACCAACTACAGAGCTAATTACAGAGTGCTGGAAAATCGATTACGTTCTAAGAAAATTACTTTCAACAATTTTTACTGCAACATGGAGAAAAATTTAAAAATATATAAAGAAGGAAGAGCAATAAAGCATTTACACAGAGATGCGCTTTTATACTAAATTACTCCAAAGCCTCAACAGTATATGAATAAATTAGGCTTGGTCCATCCCCACCCAATAAGTTTTTCTTAAAACAGATTTTAAAATGCACAAAAATTTCCAAGCCATTCAAATGTTTTTACCAAGTTAAAAGTTTAAATAACACTTAAAGCAAAAACTGTGATGCTTATTTGAGGAAATTCACAGTGAAGTCAACTAAAATTAAAGATTGTAGAAGAGTAAACTTTTGTAGTTTTAGTTCAGTTGTTTACCCCTTTTTACTAATAACTAAATAAATTCAACTCTGAAATCAGAAGGAATAAAAGTAAGGACATTTTGATAAAAATAATATCAGCAAACTTACATAAATACGAGCTGATCAATAAGGCAGTAACAAATGGTTAATCCACAATTTTGAGTTCTCATTTCTTTAACAGTTGGGCAAATGCAGTGTTACTTCTGGGGAACAAAACTTGAACATAAGAACAAGTGTTATTTTTGGGGGCCCTTCAACAATGAGAAGAACAAACTAGAAAGCAAACACAGAAGATTGGTACTTCTTCCCAAACCCTAGACACGCAAAAATTCCCAAATTCCCCAAATTCCCAAACAAACTGGTACAAGCTTGGTGATTGAACTTGGACTCTAAACCCCAAATTCCCAAATTACACTAAACCAAAACCCTAAATCAAGATACAGTGTTTCGAAAGAAAAAAAGTTTACCTTTTAACCACAAATTCCGCAGCTTTGATAGTATCCTGTCAAGATTGACTCAACTGTTGCTTCGTTTCTGATGATTTCTGAGTTCTCCTCTCCCTTTTTTCCTTTGTATTTTCTCTTTCGTTTTTATCCCTTTCGTTTTGTCCTCTGCTTCTGTTTCTGTTTGTGTTCTGCCTTATAGAGAAAATGATAAGTTAAAACATGATGTACAGAAACGGTGTCGTTTAGCCAAAATTTTAAGACACCTTTGCGGCGTTTCTTGGAAAAACGCCGCTATTGCTTGTATATTTGCGGCGTTTCCAAAAAACACCACTAAAAATTAAAGTTCTAATCTGAAACGGTGCCGTTTAATAAATATAGAGAATATTTTAAGCTAAACGCCACTAAAAATTAATTTGCTTAAGCTAAACGGCGTCGTTTAGCCAATATTTTAAGTCACTTTTGCGGCGTTTCGCGCACAAACGCCACTAGAAATTAACGAAAACGGCGCCGTTGAATTAATATAGAGAAAATGCTAAGTTAAAATTCGAATACAGAAACAGCGCCGTTTAGACATTATTTTAATACCCTTTTGCGGCGTTTACTGAAAAAACGCCGCTATTGCTTCCAAAATTTCCGGCATTATCACGAAAACGCCATAAAAATTTAAACTTGTAAGCAGAAACGGCACCGTTTTTTTCTCAAATTGCACTATTTGTGGCGTTTTATGTAAAAACGCCACTACTACTTAACGTACAACAAGCCAAACGGTGACGTTTCAAGTAAATAATTCTAAACTTTTTATAAGTTAAAATCGTAGACAGATTGCGCCGTTTACTCAAATTTTAAAGACACTTTTATGCGCGTTTCTTGAACAAACGCCACTACTGCTTCCCACATTTGCGGCGTTTAACAGCTAAAACGCCACTAAAAGTTTAACTATTCATTCGAAAACGGTGCCGTTTTGTAAATTTTAGTTTTTTTTGTCATTTTTTGTTTTTTTTATTTCATTTCTTATGTATTTGGTCCTATATATATATATTTCCAAAATAAATAATTATACCTAAATATATATCCATCCATATAATATATATCAATATATTTTTTAACTTATTTATGAATTCTATTTAAAATAATATTTAAATATATCAATTGGTACTTTAGATTGATTTTTTTAAATATTATTTAAAGAAATTAATCTAAACTAACCTAAAACCCTTATTCGACCCCTGAAACCCTAAACCCTAAATCTTTAACAACTAACCCTTAACTCGTAACTCGTAACCCCTAAACCCTTAACCTTTGTATCTGAAACCCTAAATCCATAACCCCCTAATCCTTAAAATAGCACGGCCATCCAAAATAATCCCTAAATCTTTAATAATCATAAAATAGTTATAATTGATTAAAAAATAATTAATAGTAAAAACTTTTTGTAATATTATCTTTATAATATTTATTTTTTTGTATAAAGTTTGAAATTTATAATATTTTATTTTATTGATAAATAAATAAATTTAAATTATATACTCATAATTTCAATATATTAAATTTATTATTATATATCTATTTTAGAAATATATAAGAACATATTTAATATAAAAATTAATAAAACTAATTAATCTAAACTTAAACTCTAACCTAACCGTTGAAGCCCTAAACCTTAAACCCCAAATCCATAAACCCTAACCCCTTACCCCTAAATCCATTAACCCCTAAAGTATAACTCCTAACCCCTAAATCCCCCTAACCCTTAAAACATAACACCTAACCCCTAAACCTTAAATCCCAAACCCTAAACCCATACATCGGCCTACTCCTTAAACTCTAAACCATATACTATAGTGATAATTAATTCAATATTTTAAAATTAATACTATCTCCTTTACGATTATATAAGAAATTATTTAATATATAAACTAAAAAAATCAGTAATGTATCCAAAAAACTTTAAAAATATTTTAAATAATAGTATTTTAATTTTTCCATTTTTAGCAAATATTTTAAATTATTTTAAATCCTTGAGCATTAGCGGCGCTTTTCGAAAAATGCCGCTAAATCCCCGAAAGCTCAGAAAACGGCATCGTTGGGCTTAGGTTCATTAGCAGCGTTTTTTAGAAACGCCGCTAAATCCCGGAAAAGCTCAGAAAACGGCATCGTTGGGCTTAGGTTTTTTTGCGGCGCTTTCTCCGAAACGCCGCTAAATCCCTGAGCATTTGCGGCGCTTTCTCCGAAATGCCGCTAAATCCCCGAAAGCTCAGAAAACGGTGTTGGGCTTAAAAACGCCACGAAGTCCCTGAGCACTAGCGGCGCTTTCCCGAAAACACCGCTAAATCCCCGAAATCTCGGTAAACGGCGTCGTTGGGCTTAGGTTTTTTGCGGCGCTTTCTGGTAAACGCCGCTAAAGCCCTGAACATTAGAGACGATTACTTAAAAACGCCACTAAATCTCCGAAAGCTCAGAAAACGACGTCGTTGGGCTTAGGTTTTTTTGTGGTGCATTCTCAAAAACGTCGCTAAATTTCTGAAAGCTTGGAAAACGGCGTCGTTAGGCTTAGGTATTTTGCGGCACTTTCTGGAAAACGCCGCTAATGCTTATTTTCAGCGGCGTTTTCCATGAAGCGCCGCTAATGATCGATCTTTAGCGGCGTTTGTTATCCAACTGGCGTTTGTCATCAACTTTATCAGCTCCATCTTCTTTATATAGCTTCTCCTTTTGATTCATAAGAGTACTTACTTCCTTGCATTCTTCAAGTTTGAATTTCTTCAAGATTTCCTTGGCGTACTTCTTCTGGTGGATGAATACTTCATGCTTAGCCTGTTTAATTTTCATTTCAAGAAAAAAGGACATCAATCCAAGATCTGTCATCTCAAAAACCTTCGTCATCTCCTCCTTGAATTCCTCAAGCAACCATGCATCATTTCCCATTAGCAAGAGATCATCAACATAAAGAAAGACTATCAAAATATCATTATCCTTAAACATATTTCTCCCATTTAAGAGTTACCATGAGATTTGAACTTGAGTGCTCAAGACCTACGACATCAGCCTTTGTCAGCAGTGCCAATTTCCTTTTTCTTAGTTAATGAAAATACATTGTAATAATAAAGTAATTCAATATAAAATTTAGTTTTAATTTATTATATAAAAGGTTAATATTTGATATACTAAATGTATTTTTTTATTTTACAAATAATTTTAAAAAATTGTCACATGTTTCTTTTTTTATTTTTGTAACATTTTATCATACCTTGTAAGATGCTTGTCAATCTTTTGACTTCAGTTGTAGAACCTGATTGTTGAATCAAATCCTAAATGGCCCAGAATCAGTCTATTCAGGAAGGGTTCAGTCTTTATAGGAGCACCTGTAGGCGGCTCTTTTCTAGCTGATTTGCAAAATATCCCACATCAGGAAGAGTACGAAAGAACAGGCGAGAAGCAGGCTTTAAATTGCCCGATGCTTGATGATTGAAAGCATACCTTTCTCGGCCTTTTGGCTAAGATCAAGTGTAGTATCTGTTCTTATCAGTTTAATATCTGATACGTGATCCATTGGATCACACGATATTAAATTTATTTTTCGAGTGGGAGAGTCCATCACAGTAGCTTGCTACTGGGGTTCTCGAGCGTCGCCCAGGTTTTGCACTATTGCTTGGGCCTGGCGCACCACACCCAATTCCAGTTCTAGAAGTTTGATTTATTAACGCAAGGGATGAAGGATGAATTTATCGTTGAAAGATAATTGGTTGATGAATTTATTGTTGGAATATTGTTTATTTTGAATTAATTATTTATATGTTTAAATTAATTCTTATATAACATTTCTAGTTTTAGTTTGTCCCAATGTTATTATTAGTATTCTGGCTCCGCATTGTTGTTGGTTGACATGTTGCAGCAAAAGTCACAAAATAACATGACTTTAGAAAGGTGTTAGAAATCTGATATCCTTACAGAAACATTTTATAACCACCACCATAGTGATAGAAACTCGGTTTGATCAATGTTTCAAGTGCCAAACTTAACATGGTTATATTATCCTAATGATTAGTTGTGAATCAATTAAAAGTACTAATAATTATTATCTTTCTATTATTTAGTTGAATAATTCAAGTGATTGATTTAAAATTAGAATTAATTAATTTAATTAAGTAATAGACACGGATATTCAGGAAAAATTCAACTAGATTTCATTTATCACTATCAATCGAAATTACACAATTTTTTATTTAGTATATTGATCCGTAAAAATTCTTAAATTATATTAATATCTATTTCAAGAATAAGAGCAATGACTCTAGATTAATTAATTAAAATTTCTTTCTAATTAAAACCTCAATTATTACTTATGTTTGCTGATGATGTACATATCTGATATATAATTGTTTGTGAGTTTTAGGCCCTCTGGAATCTTTGGTGATTTCTTTATATTTTATGCGATTTTTTTCCATTTAGTGAAATTTTGTACTTAAGTACGAGAAAAGCACCTAAAAATTTTCAAATGATTCTGGTTTGTGTACATATCTTACTTATCTCTTCAATATACAACATCAAGCTTACCATAAACCGACAAATCAGTGAATCATGAGACCAATATTATTGGAACTCTGAAGAAGATTGAAAAGAAAAGACTCTAATTCACTAATATTTTAAGCAATCAAAACCTTGGATCTAACAACAGTTATCTTCAATTTTGACATTGTAATCAGTAGATTACTCTAAATTAGTCAGATTTCCGGACAGCCGTATGTATCTAACACAGTTATCTTCAATTTTATTATGTGTTTCATGTATCTAGAGTCTTATGAGGATCATATCCCCATACTAATGTCCGGATAACATAAGTACCATGTATGGCTGTATGGGTACTTGAAGAATAATGAATCGTCGGAGCAACATGGTACTTTCGGTGATAGTTTGTTAGTTTTCTAGAAATAAACATGTTGCAGCAAAAGTATTAACATGAAATCCTGAATATTATGTTACTACAGCCACCGTACGTGGTTCCAGAAATTCAGTTGATCAGTGATTTATGTGCCAAATTTAACATGGTTATGTTCTTGTAAGATAGAACAAAAGGTGAATATCTTATACTTTAATTGTCCCTAGGATTTTCCTAAAAACCCACTTTAACCCCATTTCAGTTTTTATAGCCTAGAGCTTTCAGTGTTGGGTACTTAAAACCATCTTCAGCACTTGCATTTTCTATCGTGTTATCAGGTTCCTGCAGTCAATGAGTACCTTTAATTCATCAATTCTAGCATTATGTAATACCGACTTAATGTTGAGTGTTGCATACTGATTTTTTTCAGTACAGATATACAAACTGAAGAGTCTAGTTGAAATTATTGGCAAGACTAATCCAGAATCCTCTGGCAGTAGTAAATACTATGAGAGGAAAATTTTTCAGATCATAGAATCATAACTGAAATTGTTAAATTTTCAGGTAAATGTCTTGAGTAAATGGATTATGAACTACACATGTTTAATCAATGAGCCAGCTCTATAACATTTAACTCATGCAACTAATGATTAAAGGTGGTTAATAGGACAAGGATTATTCAGATGAAAGATGACCAACTCTTTATTCTCAATGAATATCTCACACAACAAGATTCAGTAAATACATTGTCTGCTCTTTTGTTTATTTCAGGCAAACTATGAAGTCTTTATTAGAAATTTGAAGCTCATTTGCTGCAGAAGTAAAAGCTAGAAGAGGAGAAGGCCAATTTCTTGATATTCATTGTAGTGAATGCAATCTCAATAGGCGTTAGGATTTGCGACGAGGTAGGCTTCGATGGACTTGAACAATACACCCGAAGCCTTTTCTTTGCCTGCCTTGATTGCCTCTTCCTTGAGCTCAATGTCACCAATGGTGTAATACTTACTACTAGTCTTACATATGGATCCCCCACCTGGAGAGTCTTCTAACTTTATTTCCTAAGTTATTTTGTCGAGCATGTTCATCAGCGGATCGCCTTCAATCACACTGTAAATGTACTCAAATTTTTCTGTGTTTAATGCTTCTACCTTCTGTTTCATGTAATTGAATTGATTTCCTGAAACATACATGTCCAAAAGCCACATCACTTTCATCCTTCTTTCCTTCAAACTTAATCATATATTAGATTTGGCTCAAAATATGAAGTTGAATGAAAATAACCTTGTGCAAAGGTGACCTTCCTGATGCTCCCAGGCTCACCATTACCTTCCAAGTACTCAACACTATTAAAAACCTGAGGAACAATCTTGGGAATGAGAGTGTCGCCGTCAAGGATGCAAGCCTTAAACATCTTGGCTGGTGGGATTGCAGTAACAATCTCAGATTCGTATGTGAAAACACCCATTATTTTCTACTGATTTTACGAAATGATCGAACAGGATTTTGAGCTGTGAAGATGTAAACCGGATGATGTAGTATTTATAGAGTGAGAGTAATGAAGAATATTAGGCTCTTTCAAAGCCTAGGTAGGTGATCAATTTCTTCATATTTTATTGAAACTTTTAAATGTAGTCTGGAAATCACCGAAGATAACTTGCAAAATTGATTCTGGTTTGCGTACTGACCTTACATATCGTTGGACATGAAACAGATGTAAGCTTATCATGGAGAACAAAATATATGGATCTTGAAAGCAGTCAATATCAAAAGAAGGTTAAGAAAGAACTCTGTAATAATAAATCTTGAAAACAGATATCGGCTAAGTCAGCTTATATTCTCCTATTCTCCATGAAAATGACAAAAATTGTAGAGTCCAAAGCTGTAGAATAGAAAAAGAATAATAAAACAAAAGATATAGGAGACGGAAACAAGAAAGAAAGTAAACCATTGAAATTACAACTTGTGGATGGCTTGCCTATTGCCTGGCAGAGTGTCACATGCGAACCGAAGCAGCATGTTCACGTATTTGATTGGGATTCAATCTAAACTTGCTTTTTACAATGAAAGAAAAGGTGTCTGATACAGAACTGTGTACTGTTTGTTTATGGGAAGGTTCGTCTGCGATGATCCAAAGCGGAAGACTTCTATCCTGGAAACAATGTTGTACAAGGACTTCCAGTTCAACATAGATAAAACTAATGCTTTTGCCATTATTTCTTCTTTGAGCAGAGCCATAATCCTATTCCTGGTGTGATTTAGAGATTGCAAATGCAGTGTTTGTTTTTCAAAGTTTTGGTAAGCCAAAGTAGGGTTTAGCATTCAACTAAAAAAATTTGAATTCTAAGTTAATTGAATTGAGTCATTCAGTTTTTTTTTGAGTCAACTCAAATAAGTAATTAGAGTTTCAAGTTCGAGTTGAGTTAAATTTTACAATTCGAATAACTCAAATAGCTAATTGGTGCAATACACATTTGATCTTTTTCAATTTTGGAAATGAACAAATTGGTCTCTCTCAACAATAATTACAAAATAATTCAAAATAAATTTTAAAATTCTAAATATTATATTTATAAAATTTTAAAATATTACAAAAATAAAAAAATCTAAAGAATATAAAAAGAATCTAAAATAACCTTATAAATTAATGATTCAAGTTTATCATACTAAAGTATCTTTCTTTTCCCTCTTATGTTGCTTTGAATGAGTTTTCAAAATATATGGTTTCAAATTTATGTGTTGTAACATGAAATTTGAATATTGTAATAAAATTTTAATTTGACATGTTTAATTTTTTAAATTTAACTCGAACAATTTTATTCGATTCAACTCACTCGAATTTCATTTTACTCGATTCAATTCGGAAAAAAATTCAAATCAAGTTAAGATGATAAAATAAGACTCGTCACCGAACTTTTAACTCGATTCATTCGAACGGTCACCCCTAATTCAAATATTAATTTTTTTTTTTACATAATAACTTATTTAGTCCACTAACTTTATAAAATGAGTCATTTTAGCCTTTCGTTGAGCAGAGTCATAATCCTATTCGTGGTGTGTTTTACAAATTGCAAATGCAGTGGTTTTCTTGTTGAAAGGTGCCTTGGTTGTTGATTCAAATCCTAAGTGGCCCAGAACCAGTCTATTCAGGAAGGATTCAGTCTTTATAGGAGCACCAGTAGGCGGCTCTTTTATAGCTGATTTGCATAAAATCCCACATCAGGAAGAGTACGAAAGAACAGGCGAGAAGCAGGCTTTAAATTGCCTGATGCTTGATGATTGAAAGCATACCTTTCTCGGCATTTTGGCTAAGATCAAGTGTAGTATCTGTTCTTATCAGTTTAATATCTGATACGTGATCCATTGGATCACAAGATATTAAATTTATTTTTTAAGTGGGAGAGTCCATCACCGTAGCTTGCTACTTGGGCTCTCGATCGTTGCCCTGGTTTTGCACTATTGCGTGGGCCCGGCGTACCGCACCCAATTTTAGTTAAATAATTTTCACTAGTTCATGCAATCAGCAATCGTTGATAATAATTATCTTTGCTAAGTTAATATTAAGAATTATTTGAATCTGAACATTCGACTCTGAATTAATGTGCTTATAATGTAGCTATTTGTAATTTTGTTTTTCTTTTTTAAAATTAAGAAATTTGTAAAAAGCAGTATACGAGGCACCTAAAGAAAACCTGCAAGTATATTCTTCACTCTCATATATCAAACATAATAACAACTCCAAAGACTTTTATTACAATAGAAATAGAGATGATCAAATCTAGAGAGACAAATCACTTATTACCCAATCAAACACTGCTTTTGAGTAACACAACATATGAAATATCCAAACCACACACCATTAACGCCATGAAAGCACAGTTTTAGGCATCGGGATTTGCCAAGACGTAACTTTCAATAGCCTTCATAACAAGGGCTCGCTTCTCGGAAGCTTCCTTGATCTGGGCCATTAAGTCGGGAGTGACCTCAGTGTCACCGGCGGTGTAAAACGTGGCAGCTACCTTAACAGTTGACCCTCCATCAGCTGCTGCAACAAACTTGATGTCGTAACTGATTTTCTCGATCTTGTTGTTAAAAAAATCGCTTTCCATCACAGTGTAAGCGTACACCAAGTTGTCTTTGTCTAATACATCAACCTTGTGTTTCGCATGACTTAATCCATGCCCTGCATTTGTTATCAACCAAATCAAGATTTTGAATCATGGGCACCTAACTAATGTAATTGCATCTAAATTTTGTAGTTCACCTTTTAAGAACAGAAAATGAAAAAATTACCTTCAGCAAAGGTGATCTTCCTGATAGTACCAGGGCCACCATTTCCTTCAAGGACCTCGACGCTCTTGACTGTTTGTGGGGCAACTTTGGGCATTAGGTTTTCGATATCTACAGCAAAGGCCTTGAAAGCCTTGGCTGGTGGGAGTGGGGTACTCACCTCTGCTTCTTTTGTGAAAACACCCATTTTTCTCTTCTAATTATACAAACAATTGGATTGAACACACAAACAGAATTTATGAAGTGGATAGTGTTTGAGGTTGAGGTGTGGGAAGAAATGAGAAACTAGCATGCCATTTATATACTGCATTTTGAAGCTTAGCAATTTCATCATTGGATATGATTCATTGACAAAGAAATAGTCCAAAATAATACCACCCCGCATAAAGAATTTCATTAAAAAAATGTATTTATTGAAATTTGGTTAGATAAGAAGGCGATTAATTTTGTTTTATTAGTTTATTATTATAAGAAGAACTATGAAAAGTCGAAGGAGAAACAATTTTAAAAAATAGAGTCAAATGCTTGGGAAGACTTGACCATCTAGAAAGCTAAATATCTAGGTGAACGGGGTCACGGTTGAGAAATTTTAAAAAATGTATATTTTTTTGTAATTTTGTTTACGATGGACCAATTTGATCATAAAGAATAATAAAAGATGTATTCATGGATTCAAAAGCTTTTTCAAATCCTTTATTTTTCTCATTCTACAAAACATATATATTAATTTGGAACAAGCCGTGAGAAATGAAGCAACTATAATTTCTATATTACATTTTAAATCTTTTTTCCTTTAATTAAATAATATATTGTTTAACCTTCAACTTGAGTTGTTTCTCAAATTACCCCGAAATGGATTGCCATGTGGATGTTATATCAGTAATTACTTAATTTTATTTAAAATTCAAAAATTCAAAAATATATATTTTTTAATATTTTTAATTTTTAAAAATATAATTACTTGCTAGTGTGGCATACCCGTGGCAATCCACATGTATGCCATGTCAGCAAAGTTAACAAAAACTAACTTTTCCATCAATTTTGGGTGATTTGACAAATAATGCAAGTTCAAGAGCTAAAAGAGACGAAAAATTAAACGGATGGCTAAAATGACTTTTTATAAAGTTGGAGGGCCAAAAAATCATTATGCCATATTTTTAAGGGTACATTGATGCTAGGTATTAACAAATGAAAGCCACATCAGGGGCGTAGGCATAAAATTTTCACTCTTCTTAAGCTTTTATTATCCTATCGAAAAAAGGAAATTTTGTGTTCGGCCCTCTAAAGAATTTCAAGTTCTATCTTCTGCGATCTATTCAAAAATGGAATATTTATGTTTGGTCTCCCTAAATTCTTTTATATTTCTTTAAATACCATATTTTTCAGAATAGGGTAAATTTGAATTCGGCCCCTCTAATTTTTTATTTTGATCCTTGAAAATTTTATAGTCTAATATAATAAATTGGATAACACTTTTTTCTTAAAACCACATTAATTTTTAATAACTTAATTCTATACATTTTCGATTTTCTTTTTACATGAAAAGAATATTATTTACTAAAATAAGTGTGTTCGAAAGTGCCCAAGATATGAGTATTTTAGGAGATATCTCAACACTTACGAGTATTGAGTTTAATGATGTTTATCATGTGTCAAGTTTTTCATACCCCCTTAGAATCAAGGTAAATATTTCAACACCAACTGATGTCGTGGTCCTTTAAAATATTTAAATTTAATTTTACAACGTCTAAGATAGTATTTAAAATTCAATCTTTTCTAAGTTTCTTTCTGAAAACTTAATTTGTAAACCAAGTGAATCACCCGTTTACTTCTAAAATGCACTCTAAAAGACAAGTTTTAAACAATTCTCCACATTCTTTTACCTTTGCAAGCCTTTCAATATATAAGAGTTTCAGGCTTATCAAGATCAATTACAATCAATCTTCCCTTTAAAGTAGCCAGTTAATCAATATAGAGAATATCTTCAATAAGTCCAAGATAAGTTTTAAAGTCTTTAGGATTTATTACCAAGTTACCTGGTCCAATCTAATCTCCTTAAAATAAGGAATTCGATTTTCTTTATCCAATCCAAACCAATCTCCAAATATGTTTCTATAAACAATTTGGACATCATATATGAGCTCACACCGTTCAAAATATCAACAAAGATCATAGCCCAAAGGTTTTGTTTATAAAAATTGTTAATTTGTAAATAAGTTATGAGGCTGAACAATGCCAGACAACAGCAAACATTACTCGTGGTACTTCTCATTACAGCCTCAACAAATTCAAGCTATTTATTTAAGTTAGCTCGAAATCTAAGTCAAACTATTTAATTTGAAATTATAATTTTTTTCCTAATCGAGTCACATTTTGTTCACACTACTTTCTCACCTGTATCCAAAGGAATTACACTCCCATGTGAGAAATTAATCCCCAACGGAACGTTATCTCACAAAAATTGATGCTTGTCAATACATCAAATCTAGGAACCACTCACTAACAAGTATAACTACATTACATTTGTAAGAAAGAACTCAAGTTCAAATATTAGAGATAATATTGTTGAAAGAGACAGTTACAAATCCCGAAAGAAACTCTATAAACCATAAAACGAATGTATTCCAATAAAAGGAAATTTTAAGAATCACTATCCTACAAATAAATTCTTTGAAAAGTGATTCATTTTCTAACGGTAAAAGTCTTTTTCCAATATATATATTATCTTGTATGCACAAGTACTGGATATGCTCATGGGTCGGGTCGAACCGGGCCTAAGCATGATATTGACATATTTTATGCTTGTTCAAGTCCGGTCCAGCCTGAAATCTGGGCTTAAAATTTTATCTAAACTCGCCCACATTTGCAACAGACTAATTCAAGCCTATTTTAGGCCCGTCCATATTATTTTTTAAATTTAAATTTAAAAATATTTATATTATTATATTTTAATATTTAATAATTTTATACATTTTTGTTTATTAAAATTTTTTATACAGTCAATCTTAACATTATTTTAATATTTACATCAGAGTAATATTATATATTTAGTATAGGTTTATTTTTTAATGTGTTTAAATTACATAATATATAAAAATAACATAATATAAAATATTATAAACTTAAAACGGGTCGGGTCGGGCTTGGACCGTGAATGTTCAAGTCCAAACTCTCCCAAATTTCGAATAGATCTCGATCCATAATTAGATCTAACCACAACCATACTCATGAAAATCAAATACAAATTTTTCTAATTTTTTAAAATCTCCGCGTTGAACACATATATGTCATATAACACGAGGATATGGTTTTATATATCAGAAGTTGAACAAGTTGGTATGACTTTTAAAAGGTAGCATGAGATAATCTCCTCTATTTCTAACAAATAAATAAAGGTAGTGTTACTGTCATAAAGGGTAAGACATTGCTGTCAAGTTATTTGTTTGATATATAATGCATAAAAATGTTGCACAAATTCTGTGCTGGATTCATAATTTATTTCTTGAAAATTGCTTGCAAAATTTCAACTCCTTGGGATCGTTTTCTCACACCCTTGCAATCACTTTCAACTCTAGCTCTAATAGGAGCTACCTTTGACTTTATTTTAACTATTGCTGCCGGGATGACTTTGAACAGAATTCTGGGATTTCAGTAGAGTGATTGAGATTAGGGTTCAACATTTGGTCGAGTCGAATCGAATGAAAATTTTTCGAGTTAATTGAATTGACGAATTTTATTTTATTATCTTAATTCGATTTGAAATTTTCTCGAACCGAGTCAAGTGAGATGGAATTCGAATCGAATTGGATCGAATATATTTGTTCAAGTTAAATTAAAAAAATAACTTTAAGACCTTGTCATTATTGTCACCTACCGTAATCAAATTTATTATTAGCTTTCATCCGCTAATATTTTATTTATTAATCTTTTATCTATGGGTTAGCTTATTTGCTTGCTTAATTGCTTCAATTATCTTCGATTCTTATAATGTATTTTGAAATTAAAAATATATTAAATGTAACAAATGTGATTTTTAAATAAAAATTTATTTTAAAAATAAAATGTGAAATTGATACCAACATAAAATTTTAACACGAATATTTTATGGCATCATCAATAATTCAATTTTAATAGAAATTGATAAAGATTCAAGATGATTAAACAATTCAATAATATAAATAGTACAAAATGTGAAATTTAATTCAATAATATAAATAGTAGACATAAATTTGAAAAAAAAATTGGGGTTTAGGAGGAAGTAAAAGTTTGGGGAAGCAAAAGGAGAAAAGTTTGGGAATTTGGGGAAGTAAAAATTTTGGGAAGTAAAAGGAAAAAAGTTTTGGAGGTATTGGGGAAGGTAAAATTTTTGGGAAAAAGTAAAAGGGTTTGATATTTAATTTATTCGAATTATTCGAATTCGAAAATTTAACTTAATTCGAACTCAAAATTTGAAAAAAAATTGAATTGACTCGATTAACTCGATTCAAATAATTCAAAATTCAAACTTTTTTTTTATTTTTTCGAGTCAAAATGAATTTTGCTCGCCCTTAATTGAGACTGGAATATAGAGCTAGTTTATAAATTTTTTTTGTATTTTTATAAATTTTGTATGGTTTTTTTTATTTTGTTTATATTTTATAGTTTTTTATATTTATATTATATATAAAGTGGCTAACAGAGTCGGTGTCACGCCAATCCAATTGTGAAATTATTAAAATATATTTATTTTAAAGGGTAAAAGATATCATTATAAGGATACTTTTATCTTTTCAAATAAAACAACTTAAAAATATTATTTGAGAATCGAACACAAAATTAACAATTCATATAAAAAATTTATCACTCCACTAATAATCATTTATTAATATGTTTTTATAAATAATTTTGATATAAAATATTTTTATTCTTCTACATTAAGGTGTGATAAATCTGATAACTTTTAATATTGTTTTTACAAAATTATAATTTTTCATATTTTCTATAATTTTATAATTTTTATAAAACAAAATGGTTGGATTCAATAGGAACGAAGTGGGTGCCTTGAAAATTTATAAAATTTTAAGTTATAAATAAATGGTAAAATTATAGTTTAGGCTTTTAATAAATAATAAAATTTAAATTTTTAAAAACTATAAAGATATATGTTAATATAATGATGAAATTATATTTCAACTCTCATAAAAATATATAATGAAATCTCACCTCCTTCTAAAAGAATTTATGGTTTTACCTATAGGTGTCCATAGGTTAAACCCAAAGATTTAATGTCAATCAATATTCATTTGAATGAGCCTTTACACCACAGGCTTAGATGACAATTATTTATAACTTTTAATAATTTATTATAATCTTATATAATTTTTATAAATTTTTTATTTTTATAATTATTTAAGGGTTATTCATAATCATTTTTATTCTCCTATAATTTTAATAAGCCAAGTAAGTTATTGTAATAAATAAAGCAAAGAATATGATGTTGTAGAGAAAGCACATGAAAGGATAATACAATTGGCCCCCTTTGGTCCATGCTTGCTCCTTGTTTAGTTTTAGTGTTGAGTATTTTGACATAATAGGTTGGCTTTGTACATATAAATTAGCCTCATTATTGCTTTATGACAAATATCCTACTTGAACAAATACCCATACATGAATACATACATAATACAGTTCATTATAGAAGTTAATTAATTATGTTACTAAATTTTGTGTTTTATATTTTGAATTTATTTTTTTTTATTTTTATACTTCTATTTTTAAAATAATTTAGATTTAGATAGTAACAATTAGTAATTATGTAAATTTGAATTAAAATTAAAAATTAAAAAGAAAAAATTGCAGATATTTGATATATTGTCGTCACTACATAAAACTATTGTTCTATTAAAGTTGTTCTTCCCTGTTCCAACCATGTTGCTCTCGAGATTTAGTGAAATTTTGTACTTTAGTATGAGAAAAACACCTAAAAATTCTCAAATGATTCTGGTTTGTGTACTTATCTCTTCGATATACAACATTAAGCTGACCATAAACCAACAAATCATTGAATCATGAGAACAGTTTTATTGGAACTCGGAAGAAGATTGAAAGGAAAAGAACTCTAATTCACTAATATTTTAAGCAATCAAAAACTTGGATGCAAGTGCTTCAACTATTAGATTATTCTTGCACCTTTTATTTTGACATTCTAATATATAGATTACTCTGAAGTCAGATTTGTCGGATACGGGTATACATACAATACAGTTATGTTCAAATTTTATTTTGTTTTTCAAGTATTTTGAGGTCATATTCCCATACTATTGTCTGGTTGTATGTAAGACATGATTGTTTGTTAGTAATAAGTATTAACATAGAATGACTGTAGAAAGATGGTGGAAATCTGAAATACTTGAGGAACATGTTATTACCACCACCGTAGTTCCAGAAATTCAGTGTGATCAATGATTTATGTGCCAAATTTTACATGGATGTTATTGTAAGATAAAACAAAAAAGGTTCTGTAATTAGACCATCTTGAGCACTTCCATTTTGCTAGTGTTATTAGGTTACTGCAGTCCGTTAGAGTGTCGGATGTAGACACAATATACAAAAGGAAGAGTTTGGATAATAGGGTTCTATAAGACCAAGATTATTTACCAAAGCTAGTGGAATTCATTATATCAATGACCCAAAAAACGTAGGGAGATAGGCAGACAGTGAAGACTAATTTTATGGATTTGAATTTCCCCAACAATTTTCCTGCCTTCCAGGTTGATCTTTAAGGAATATATGTCTGAATTAGTTTCAAATTTCTTCTTAAACTTGAGTTTGTTAATGTTCAAGTTTAATATAATAAATCTTGAACGATGAAAGTTGATGGACTCTCTATTCTCAATCAATATCTCACACAACTAGATTCAGTAAATACATTGGATTCTCTTTTGTTTATTACAGGCTTCACATTTCAGTTCAAACTCCCTGGTAATTAAGGCAAACTATGAAGTCTTTATTAGAAATCTGAAGTTCATTTGCTGCAGAACTAAAAACTAGAAGAGAAAAACGGGCAATTGCTTGATATTCCTTGAAGTGGATGCTACCATAATACTGCGACTTTTAGAAGGCATCGGGATTTGCAAGGAGGTAGGCTTCAATGGCCTTGAACAATACACCCGAAGCCTTTTCTTTTCCTGCTTTGATTGCCTCTTCCTTGAGCTCAATGTCACCGATGGTGTAATACTTACTACTAGTCTTACACATGGATCCCCCACCTGGAGAGGCTTCTAACTTTATTTCGTAAGTTATTTTGTCGAGCATGTTCATCAGCCGCCTTCAATCACACTGTAAATGTACTCAAATTTTTCTCTGTCTAATGCTTCTACCTTCTGTTTCATGTAATTGAATTGGTTTCCTGCATCATACATGCCCAAAAACACATCATTTTCATCCTTCTTTCCTTCAAACTTAATAATATACAAAAATGATACAAAGTGGCCCAATTATTGCCCGGGCCCAATTAACAGAGCCCAAACGGCCCAATAAGCCCAACAGGCCCAGAACCCAATCAAGGGTTTCAGAGAACGGAAACCCTAGCCAAGCCTAGCGCCGCGCCCATCCCTCTGCCATCATCATTCGTTTTGTCCCATCGCCACCCACCGCTACTAGCTTCATCAACGCCTGCGAAAAAATGATAGAAAAAAAGGCAGGAGCACGCAACAGATAGTGCAAGACAGCAAAATACAATCAAAATACAATGTAAAAGGCTATAAAAGCCAAACAATATCTCTGTACAATTTTTTTTACAGCGTTTTGAATTCAAATAGGAAAAACAGATCAAAAAAGGTGGACTCCAGTTATTTCTTCTCTGTTCTCGTGTTCTTATTTACTTTATTTCTTTTATTTTTTATTTTTTTCTGCAATCGTTCAACAAAGAAAACGGGACTAAAAGGGAAAGGAGAAGATACCTTACCGCTTCGGTGGGCTGGTGTCGGAACTCCGCCTTTGCCGTCGTCGGAGTCGAGCAAAAAGGGGCGTTTCATCCCTTTTCCTTTTGGTCTCGCGGTTGAGAAGGCTTAGCCTTCAGGGACGCCACAAAAGGGGGAGGCCTAGGGGCCGTTCTCTTGCAACCCCGGCCACTGGCCCTGGGGGCGGCATGGTGGCATGAGCTTAAGGGCCGAGAGAGGCGCAGAGAGGAGAGCATTCGGGCTCTCTGTTCTCTTTTTTATGTTTCATTTTTTTCCTTTTCTTTCTTTTCGTTAAAAATGAAAGGGTGGTTGCCAGATTAGGTTCTTTTTGGCCCTTATGTGATGTGTGAAACGACGTCGTTTGGAGTCTGATCAGTGGCTCCAAAACGGCGCCATATTGAGCTTGACCCGCATGTTGACCCGTTGGGCCCCAAGGATTCGCGTGTTTTGGACTGAGGGTCTATTTACCCTTTCAGTCTTTCGCTTCTGGGTTTCCCTCCAATCTGGTTCCTGTTTTAGTTTTTTTCCTTTTCAGCTTTTCCCCCTTGGGATTTTGCTTTGTTTTTTAATTTAGTCCCGTTTTATTTTATTTTGTTTTTTTTATTATTTGTCTTTTTATTTATTTATTGTTTTTAAAAATTAATTAGTTTTATTATCATTATTATTATTATCATTATTGCTTTTATTTCTCTTATTTGCCTTATTGTTTACCCATTTGTACCGTTTCTTAGATTATGTTATATGTGTACATACCTATATATACATACTTACACTTTAATACATTTTATAATTTATATATACATTCATATTTTTATAGTATGTGTACGCATATAACTTTCCAAGTTTACTTACATATGTATAGCTACTTAGATATCTATTATTTATACTTTATACTTTAATATACGAATACACATATTTTATTTTTATGAACATTTATACATATTTACCTTTTATTATTTTATGTATATAGCTGCATGTCTATATACATATATATTTTCAATTTTCATAAATATATACTTATATACTTTATATCTCATTTATATATATATATCCTTGTATACATATACTTTTATATACTTTATAATGCATACATGCACATAATATATATGTACGTTTTATTTTCATAAAACATATACATATACTTACCTTTATATTTTATATATTTCATAACTTTATGTATATACATAAACGTATATATACATATTTACATATATTTTTACGTATATAGATTTTTCACATTTTTATAATTTTATACACACACATATATCTTTTTACCTTTTTATAATCTTACTCATTTATTTATTTGTTTCATTTTCATTATTGATTTGAATGAATGCTTTAATTTTATTTGCTCGTATACATTGCTATTTGAACGTTATTGATTTGTACTTTGTATTTATCTTATTTTTGTTACAATCGTCAGATTATTTTTGCACTATTGTATTCAATATCGTTTTGTTACAGTATTAACATCGTGTTTTATTATTTCATGTTGGATTAATTTATTTCAATGCATAAACTATGATTTTTGAATAAGCAAAATCTCGTGTTTAGATTTGAGAATGTCGTACCCTAACTTACTGGGTCTCGATTTTCACAATAAATCTAAATACACGAATCTTTTCAAACTCAAGTTTTAAACGATATCGGGAATTAAAAAAGGATCGTGTCCTAACTTACTCTGGTCGTGATTCCTTTTCTAATCCAAGATAGTTAAATATCTTTTAAATAAACATTTTCATTCGCGATCGGAATTCGAGACATTGTGTCCTAACTTATGGATATGATTCTCTTTCTCGAATAACGTGAAACATGCCTTTTTCCTGAAAATTTTCAACGTTTTAATACAAGGATCGTATTTTTAAAATTCTTTAAAGTTTTCAATTTTTGACATTAAGACATTAAGTAATCAACTAGGTACCAATTTTGGGCGTATCGAGGGTGCTAATCCTTCCTCGTACGTAACCGACTCCCGAACCCGTTTTTTTTTAATTTCGTGGACCAAAATCGTTGTTTTAATAACATTAAATCATTTATTAAAAACAACCATGTTTTCGAGGTGATCCAATCACACCTCATTAAAAAGGATTGGTGGCGACTCCCTTTTTCGCTTTCAAAACCCAAGTCGACCCTGTTTTTCAATCCAAAAAAATGGTGTCAACAAGTGGTATAAATGAGGTAATTAACCTTGTGCAAAGGTGACCTTTCTGATGCTCCCAGGCTCACCATTGCCTTCAATGTACTCAACACTCTTAAAAACCTGAGGAACAATCTTGGGAATGAGATTGTCCCCATCAAGGATGCAAGCTTTGAACATCTTGGGTGGTGGGATTGATGTAATAACCTCAGATTCATAAGTGAAACCACCCATTACTTTCAACTGATTTTAGGAATAATGAAAGAGGTATTTGAGCTGTGGAGATGTGAAACAGAAGATGAAGTATTTATAGACTGGGAACAATGAAGAATAGCCTCTTTCAAATCCTAGCCAGGTGATTCGTTTCTTCATAATTTATTGGATTGTTCTTTATTGATATTTTGAAATATAGTCTGGAAATCACCAAAGGAGACTTGCGATATTGATTCTGCTTTGCGTACTGACCTTGCTATAAAGAACAAAAGTATGGATCTTGAAAGCTGTTAAAATCAGAAGAAGATTAAATTGGAAAAACTCTAATAACTTAAGTGAGGGCACCACCACTTGAGGCCATTAATCTCACATTTCTTTGGCCTGGCTTGTTAGTATAAATCTTCTGTCAGAAAAATTCGAATACACAAACAACTCATCGAACAGAAAATGAAGAAATAGGATAAGGCTTCAATGTGTGTATCAATGCCACTTTTTTTAAGGTTATATTCGCCCCCGCCTATATTATGGTGTGCAAAAGACTTACTAATAAATAAACCTCAAAGATACAATAAAGTCTAATGATTGTCTACGTTTTGAATTGACGGAAACAATCTACTGAGTACTAAGCGGAGAATAAGGATATCAATTTCTATAAAGAATTTCTACATTAATTTTTATAGAATAATTTAGAAATATAAAAAATGGTGAGGGATCAAAAATAAACTTTTTCTATATTTTTTTGAGTTGTCATATAAATGAAACTTCACTCCTACTTAGAGGTCTCATGTGTCTTAATAGAATGCATAATTATCCAAATGGTTAGTCATATCTTAGCAATAAAAACAATTATTCAATAGATATCTACTTGAATAATTATGAATATTTGTTAATAACCAAGTGACATAACTTTTGATTACTTATAACTTTTCATTTACGACTATTGAAATACTATATATATTTTGAAAATGTTCCAACATGGGTACTGATGGTTACTTAGATCATTATGTCACACACGACTTTGGGAGCTTTGAAACAAGAGAGTTGATAGATAGGTGTGCTTGAAAAACTTGATTTAATAAGTGTTAATCTGCCACATTTTCCTAACAGTTTGGCCTTCCAAGATGACAGTTTTGATTCAATTTTCACCATCAAATGCTGGAAAAAATTGTTGTGTTTTTAACTCATTTTACAATCCATTTTATTCTTTTTTTTTTTTTGTAGCCACATGGTTTATATGTTGTTGCTCCAAAAGAGTCTTAAGTTCTAATTTCATCTCTTTCTCCTTCCTGAACCAATCAATGTTTGAAAGATTGTTCTGAGCTTCTTCTAAAACATTCCCATAAACTCTACTCACTTCTTTCTCTCAATCACAGAGCAAAAATGAAGCTTAATTAATTAAGTAAACAAATCGGATCCTCTTTTATTCATTTCATGTTTGACATTTCAGTTCAAGCTTCTGGTTATCTGGGCAAACTATGAACTTCTTATTAGCAATCTGAAGTTCATAGCTGCAAAACTGAAAAAACTAGAAGAAAAAAAAGGCGAATTATTCGATATTCATTGCATGCAATCTCCATATTGGGATCATTTCAATAGGTGTTAGGATTTGCCAGCAGGTACGCTTCAATGGCCTTGAACATTCCCAATGCCTTTTCTTTGCCTGCCTTGATTCCCTCTTCCTTGAGCTCAAACTCACCGATGGTGTAATACTTACTAGTAGTCTTGCATACTGATCCCCCATCTGGAGAGGTCTCTAACTTCGTCTCGTAAGTGATCTTCTCAAGCTTATCCATCAATGCATCACCTTCGATCACACTGTAAATATACACAAATTTGTCTTTGTCTAATGCTTCAACCTTCTGCTTCATGTATTTGAATTGGCTTCCTGCACATTCAAAAACACACAATTTTACCCTTTTTCCTTCCAAGTATAAAATTGTATAAATGAGCTAACCTTCTCCAAAAGTGACCTTCTTGATGCTACCGGCCGCACCATTGCCTTCAATGTACTCAACACTCTTAAAAGCCTGAGGAAGAATCTGGGGAATGAGTGTGTCACCATCAAGGATACAAGCCTTAAACATTTTAGCTGGTGGGATTGCTGTAACAATCTCGGATTCATAAGTGAAAACACCCATTATTTTCTGTTGATATTGAGAAATGATCAGAGGTGTTTTTGAGCTGGGAAGATGTAGTATTTATGAAGTTTTGAAATCGTAGCTAGGTATATTTTATTGGATTGTTTTTGGTTGAAAATTTTGATGTGAAACAGAGATAAGTTTACCATAAAGAACAAAATTATGGATCATGGAAGCAGCCAATATCAGAAGAAGATTAAAAAGAAAGAACTCTAATATTTTAAACACATATATAAGACTTTAAATTCAAGTGCTTGGACTATTAGGAACAGGAAAACTATTGAAGAACAGTCCGTGATTCTTACAAGAATTCACGGACAATTTTGAATAATAATTTTACTGTTAAGATATAGTTTTAGTAATAATTAAACTGTTTAAATATATAGTCTATTAAAAATTTTAAAATATAGTTTTTAGTAATATTTTTATTTGGTTCTCTTTATAATTTATAAAATTTTAAATTAGTAATGGTAAAATTGTATTTTAACTTCTTAAAATGATAAAAATTTGATTCAATCCTTTAAAAATTATAAAGATATAAGCTACTAAAATGGTGAAATTCCATTGCTACCACTCACGACAGATTGTTTAGTTATAGTATGATTTTCTGATCGTTGTTGTCTGTTGTGTTTTGATACTTCTGAATCTTGAAATCATATTTTCTTTGAGTGTGCCTACTGATCTTGAGGTTTGTAACAACTTATTCTGGGTTTGTGTGGCATCAGGAAGTCAGTTGGTACATGCCTTCCAAAATTTAGCTAGACAACTTCTTGTTTGAAAGGTAAGTCATTCCTTGTCTGCTTGCTAAGCTGGCATGGAATGTAGTTTTATACTTTATTTGGTGTGAAAAGAATAGTAGGCTATTTGTTGAAGAAAGTTAAAGATGTTATGCATCTTCGTCTTAGTGGTAAATGTCCCACTGATTCAAACTTTGTCAATAACAGATAATGTTTGCAATGGAGTTTGAGAAATGTATAAGATAGGCTTTTGGTTTTGATTGTTGTAATATGTTGTGTTTTTGGTTTTGTCTAAGTTCTTACTGTACAGCTACAGTGTCGTTGTTGTGGATTGTTGGATGTGGCAGGGTTTTTTTTCTGCTTATTGGATAATACAATTTACTTATCCAAAAAAAAAAATTTGCCTTCACCCCTTGTCCACAAGCTGGGTTAAGAATTCTCCATGCCGTTTCTTAACTCCACTTATGAGTTAAGAAAACTTTACAACCTCAAGTTGTGATCTATTGATCGAGTGTTCATTTTCCTTAAAAATACTTAAATTTAAATCTTCGTTATGCCAAAAACATAAAGCGAAATGAAATGAATTTAATAATAATTATCTAAAGATTAATATCCACAAATTCATTATGAATTATGTAATAACCCAAATTTGCCCGGCCCAAATCAGAAATAAATAAATAAACAAAAATATAAATAAAAACAAAAATTATTAAAAGTCCATCCGTCCATATTACAAACCCAAAATACATCAGACCCACTAAGCCTAATATCACAACCCAAATTCAACCCAGACCCAACCTAAATTTCTAAAACCCTAGCCCAATGACGAAGCGGCCCAATAAGAAAAATACAGAGCAACCCTAGGGCAAACCCCAGCGCCGTGACCAGCCTCTATACGTTCTGAGCCTTTGCTCTCACGCGTGCCTCCATACATGCCACGTCCCCAACCCCGCACGCCGTACCTGTAAATGGGAAGAAAACGCAGCAGCGAAAACGGAAAAATGGATTCTTTTTATTTATTTTTTCTTTCGGCCTATAAAACAAAAAGGCAAGGCCTTTGTAAAGGACACAGAGACAAAAAAAAATCACACACGCATATTGTATACAAAAAAAATTCATTCGAAGAAATCGAAAAGTTCGAAAGGTGATTGTTAATCTTTTTGCTTTTTCTTTTTTTTCTCTGCTCCTTTGTTCATTGATAAGTACTAAAATAGAAGAGAAAAAGGAAAGGAGAGGCTTACCTGGTCTCCGTTGCGATCGGGGTCGGACGAGGCTGAGGATCCCCTGAGCAGTCGGTCCACAGATGCGGCGAGGGGATCCATCTATGTTAGTTTTTTTTCTTTTCTTTTTAAAAAGGAGGAGTTAGAAGAGAACTTACCTGGCCGCCGGATCCTGGTTCTCTCCGTCGCAATCGGAGTTTGAGCAAGGATTCGAAGTTCCTTTTCGAACGACTGCTTCACAGAACGGCGCCGAAAACAGCAAGCAAATCTTTTAGGTTTTATTTTAAATAAAATAAATTGTTGATTGCTCTGGGGTTCTACTTATAAGTAGTGAAAGAAACGACGTCGTTCAGAGCCTGTGCAGTGGCCATGATACGACGCCGTTTAGAGGCTCAGACCAGCATGGTGACCCGACTCGGGGCAGGATCCACGCATCTCTGTTCATTAGTCTATTTGCACGACGAGTCCCTCTTGTTTTGTGATGTTTCGATTTGATTTTTTTTATTTTTTTTAATTTGAATCGCGTATTTTATTTTGTTTTCAATTTGATCCACAGTTATGCGGTGTCGTTTTCATTATTAGGATTGAATGCCCAGGTCATGCGTTTAATTACAATTTTAGTCCCTCATTTTTTAAGTCGATTACCAATTTAGTTTATCTTTATTTTTTCTTTTTTTATTTCTATTTGTAGTGTTTTATTTTTATTTTTATTTTTATTTGAATTCCAATATCATTTTTAATCCTATTATTATTATTATTATTATTATTATTATTATTATTATTATTATTTCTTTATATTTAAATTATGTCTTAACTTTAACTTGATTTTAATAGTATAATTTTAAATCAATTTAGTACTTATTTTAATATATTTATTTATAGCATATTTTAATATTTAGTTTGACATTACTTTTAAACTTATTATTAGTATAGTTTTAAAATGTAATATACTATTATTTTAAATTATTATTGATATGTTTTAAATTTATCATATATTATTTTTTAATATCTATTATATATTTTTATCTTCAAACTTGACATGTTATTATTTGATTCATTATTTATTAATATGTATATTTTATAAGATTTTGGTATAATTTGTATACATTTTAATGTTTTGTTTAGGTTATATCTTAAAATTCATTTTGTATATCTATATGCTAAATGTTTATATAATTTTTTATATACTATTTTTCAAGGTTGTTATTATTTTATTTCAAGTTTATTTTGAGTTCATGCGTGCAATTTATTTTAAAACTTTTATGCGTAGGACTTTTTTCATTTTTTATTATCTTGGTGCATTCTTAAAATTGATGATAGATTTGTTTAGCTTTGGACATTGATGTTAGTATTAGTATAATATGATTAAAATCATTATTGCTATTTGTATTTATCTATCACCTACTTGTTATGTCTTAGTGTAGGTTTGTGTTGCTATTTATCTTTTATATTATGTATTACTATTCAATCATGTCTCATTTGTAAAAATTGTATTTTATCAAAGCACTACAATCATTTTATTTCATAATTTTCAGAAAAGGCATGGTGTTCATGGTTCTCGAGTGAGTTGTGCCCTAACTTACTGGGCTTCAATTCTTCTCGATGAATTTAGATAGCCAAGTGCTTATTTTGTTAAAACCATACAATTTCAAAATGAAGCATGTGAGATTTCAAGATGTTGGGTCCTAACTTACTGTATATGACATCTTGTTGTCTCGCACTACACCAAAACAGACTTTTAGCGGCGTTTTTAGCGGCGTTTGGATAAAAAATGGCGCTAAAGATCGATCATTAGCGGCGTTTTCCAGAAAGCGCCGCAAAAAACCTAAGCCCACCGACGCCATTTACCGAGCTTTCGGAGAGTTAGCGGCGTTTTTAAGAAAGCGCCGCAAAAAAATCTAAGCCAAACGACGCCGTTTTTTGAGCTTTCGGGGATTTAGTGGCGTTTTTGATAAAGCGTCGCAAAAAAACCTAAGCCAAACGACGCCGTTTTTGAGCTTTTGGGGATTTAGCGGCGTTTTTGAGAAAGCGCCGCAAAAAAACCTAAGCCAAACGACGCCGTTTTCTGAGCTTTCGGGGATTTAGCGGCGTTTTTTAGAAAGCGCCGCTAATGTTCAGGGCCTTAGCGGTGTTTTTGGGTAAGCGCCGCAAAAAAACCTAAGCCAAACGACACCGTTTTCTAAGCTTTCGGGGATTTAGAGGCGTTTTTGAGAAAGCGCCGCAAAAAACCTAAGCCCAACGACGCCGTTTTCTGAGCTTTCGGGATTTAGCGGCGTTTTTGGGGAAGCGCCACAAAAAAAACTAAGCCCAACGGCGTCGTTTTCTAAGCTATCGGGGATTTAGAGGCGTTTTTAAGAAAGCGCCGCTAATGCTCAGGGCTTTAGCGGCGTTTTTGGGAAAACGTCGCAAAAAAAAAAAACTAAGCCCAACGGCGCCATTTTCTGAGCTTTCAGGGATTTAGCAGCGTTTTTAAGAAAGCGCCGCTAATGCTCAAGGCTTTAGCGTCGTTTTTGGGAAAGCGCCGCATAAAAAACTAAGCCCAACGGCGCCGTTTTCTGAGCTTTCGGGGATTTAGCGGCGTTTTTAAGAAGCGCCGCTAATGCTTAGGGATTTAAAATAATTTAAAATATTTGTTAAAAATGGAAAAATTAAAATACTATTATTTAAAATAATTTTAAAGTTTTTTTGGATACATTACTGATTTTTTTAGCTTATATATTAAACAATTTCTTATATAATCGTAAAAGAGATAGTATTAATTTTAAAATATTGAATAATTATCACTATAGTATATGGTTTAGAGTTTAAGGAGTAGGTTGGGGTATCGATTTAGGGTTTGTGATTTAAGGTTTAGGGGTTAAGTGTTATGCTTTAGGGGTTAGGGGGATTTATGGGTTAGGGGATTTAGGGTTAGGGGTTAGGGATTTGGTGTTTAGGGTTTTAACAGTTAGGTTAGAGTTTAATTTTAGATTAATTAGTTTTATTAATTTTTATATTAAATATGTTCTTATATATTTCTAAAATAGATAATAATAAATTTAATATATTGAAATTATGAGTATATAATTTATATTATTTAAGAGATATATAATGGATAGATGATTACTTTATGCATGTAGATTGATTGGTTAATTTAGGGTTTAAGCTTAAACCTTAAGGTTTATAAATTGAGACTTGTTAAATGATACAATTAATTAATACTTGTATATTTAAAACATTTAAACCTAACCATTTGATATTTTTATATGGATATATATATATATAGGTAATTAATTATTTAAATTGGATAGGACCAAAATATAAGAAAAAATAAAATAAAAAATATAAATGAAATAAAAAACTAAAATTTATACATGTATCAAATACTTTTAAATATTACTTAAAATTTTAATAATTATTTACGTAAAATTTAAATGAAAGATACAAAAAATAAATAAATAAAATATATGAGATTTAGCGGTGTTTTTAACAAAAAAACGCCGTTACTATATATTCAAATTTCCCAAAACGACACCGTTTGGGAAAACGGCGTCATTTTGTTCAAAATAAAATAATTTTTTGTGGCGTTTTTATCCCAAAATTCCCCCCGAAACCCCTAAACTTTCCCCCTAAAATTGGCTTCTGTTTAAGTTCAAAACAAAATATTTTGTTTTTTTATATTTTATATACAATCTAAAAATTACACTTAGATTATAAAATTTAGCCCTAAAACATCATAATTTTTAAAGTTTAAACTTCACTATTTCAATAAAAAAATTATTAATTAATTAATTTATTTATAAATATATGTTGCGTAATTTAATATAATAACGGCATATCGATTTTAAAATAAAGGCAATATTTTGTGTTTAGGAATCTCAAGAAATTGAACCCTAACTTATTGGATTACAATTTCTCGATTGACCCAACTAACCAAATATCCTTTTCAAAACACGTGAATTTTTAAAATCTAAAAGGACAAATCTAACTTTAAAGATTGAACTGTTGCACCCTAACTCACTGAGTATGGCAATTTATTTCTTCGAAATAAGTGCGTCTTATTATGCAATTTGGTTTATTCAAATTTAAACTTCAAAGGATTGTATTTCAAAATCTTTTCAAAATTTCGACATTAAGACATTAAACAATCAATTTGGTACCAATTTTGGGCGTTACGAGGGTGCTAACCCTTCCTCGTACGTAACCGACTCCTGAACTTATTTTCTCAAAATTTCGCAGACCAAAATCATTTTAACGGTGAACCGGTCACACCTTAATAAAAGATCGGTGGCGACTCTCATTTTATTTTCAAAGTCGATCCCCGTTTTTCAAATTTTATAAAAATGGTTTCGACAAATTATAATTATACTATCTAAATTATTGATGTATTTTCTTATCTCATAATCATATTTAAAATATTTTATATTTATACAAATTTCAATACATTAATAATTCATACTGTATAAATGTTGAATTTCTTCGATCTTTCACCTTCAATCACACTGTTAGTGTATTTTTTTCTGATTCCTCATCTTGTGCTTCACGTAATTGAATCCCTAGCCTGCATTTGTTATCCACTAAATAACATTCTAAACTAGAGACGAAGTTAGAATTGTGTTTTTGAGTGCTAAAGATAAATGGTAACTTTAAAAAAAAAATCAAAAATGCAATTTTATTATGATATTAATTTGTAACTTCATAAATTCAGAAAGAATTAAAGATAATTTTAAGGGACCAATATTGCTATTTACCCTTTTGCCTACACTCCTACTTTGAACCACGGATATATAGATAAATTTATTATGATTTAACGTACCACGTCAGCTTTCCGTTACACCGTTAACGATAATTAACGACTCAGTGACCAAAATATTACAACACGTGGTATGACGAAGTGCGGAAACATGATCGTAAATTTGTCCAAGTCGCAGATTTGACTAGGGCTCTAGACGTTCAGAAATAAACTTGAATTTTGACATAACCTGAAATGCAAACAAATCCAGGTCAAATAAAAAAATTTAAAAAACAATTAAAATAAATAACTAAGATAAATAAAATAGAATAACAAATCAAATATTAGAACAATAAAAAAATAGATAGAAAAAATGGAACATGGCGTGTAAAACTTCTAAGGAGTCTTGAAAACAATAAGAATCCACAACTACTCTAATTTTTCCTCCAAGAAAGAAAAATTGGTAAGAAAAAGTTTGAAAATTATTCTCACAATCTGAAAAGATTGTTAAAACTCTACTAAAAGAAAACTAAAGAAAAATTCTTGAAAAAAATCAAAAAGAATTTATTAACTCAAAAAGAAATTGTTGAATAATAATGAATTGATTTTAATACATTTTATTCATTCTGTGTATCATTTCTTATTTCCTTGAAATGATTTATTCTCAAATATTAACTTTAAACTAAATTTGTTTAAAATATAATTTTAATACTAATATTTCTCAATAAATTTGTTTTTACACTAAACAAAATTTTAGTCATTATCTTAAAATTTTTAAAACATATGTTTATTTAAACTATTTTCTAAACAAAGTGTAAAAATTTATTAAAATATATATTTTAAAACAAAATACATATTAATAAATGTTAGTATTTGATATCTTGACAATGTATTTTTTATTACACAAATAATCTTAAAAGATTATCATGTGTTTCTTTTAATATTTTACTATACGACACTTGTCAATTCTCTAATCTTACTTGTTCAGTCTAAAAATTTCACTGATAATATGCCAAATATTTTCTTTATTAATAATATGGATATTTTCTATTAATTAACTTAATGTCAAACAATTTAATTAAAACATAAAGTAGAATGTATAAAACATAAAGGTTTCTATTAATCCCCTGATGCTCTCACCGGTCACCATTTCAATAATTACTAAGCTGGATACGGCTCCTTGATGGCACAAATATTCCCCAGCCGTTCTATGTCTTCTATCATTGCTTGGAGTCTCCAATTGGCGGCCTTTTTTTCCTTCTTCAGAAACATCTTCAATCTCTTCGTTCTCGTGGAGTCAGACTGCTTACCTGCTGTCAAGATGTCAAAGGAGAAGCCAAGAAAGGTCATTGCTAGTGCAATCGGCAGAGCAGCAATAGCCAATACGCTTGTTGAATCGTGCATGGACGGTGAAGGCTGAACACATATTTCGGGAGGCCAATCAGGAGGCGGATTTCTTAGCTCATCTAGCATCCACTCAAGCACTTGAGAAATGAAAATTCAAAAGGAAGAATATCATCAAGAAAAATACAGTGAAATCCTTGAGAAGACTTGGACTATCTAGAAAGCAAATAGAGTGACACTGACAGAGGTCCTTGTTGAGAAAATTTCAAAAATGTAGATATTATATATAAAGCTATTCGAATTCTATATAATAACTCAAAATTAATAAAATTAGATTTTATTAAATAATATTAAATTTTATTTACATCTAGAATAATAAAACGATGAATTAAAAATGGAAGGGTAACCGCAGAATTTACTTGATTATTAATAAAATAATATACTATACATTAATTTTATCAAATGATTTTGTATGATTATATATATAATTTTAATTTAATTCAATTTTAAAAATTATTAACACTGTTATTGTATTAGCATAATTTTAATATATTTTTGAATTATGTACAACTAATCAAAATCAAATATATGTTTTAAATAATTTTAATAATTAGTAAATTATTTGTAAATTTAATTATACATGAAATATTTTAAAATTTTAAATATAATAAAAAATCATTGAATTTATTGTCAGGGTATTTACGTAAATTCACCTTATTAACTCAATGGGCTAAATAACGGCCCAATATTTTGTAGGACTTCGAGTAGGGATTTTTCTATATTATAAAATGAAAACGTTAAATTAAAATTTTAAAATTAATAAAGAAAAGAAAAAGGTAATATTTATTAAAAAAATAATATAAAAACCCTAAAACATTTCATCTTCCTTGCATTGATTCTTTGCATCTGATCTGAACCAAGAAGAAAAACCCAAATCAGATTTACTCATAACCCCCCTCCCCAACTATAAACAGTTATAATTATTTTAAACGCAAGTAAGTAATTTCTTCTTCGGCTTCTTGTTAAAATTCTTGCTCTTTTTAGACTCTTTTTTTTTTTTAATCTAAAGAACTATATATTGTTTATTTTGCGGTATTCAGGATTGTTCTTCGATTCGTTGAATTTCGTTAAGTGAAGATGGAAGACTGGGGTAAGTTTTAATTTGGCCCGAATTTGTTGTTAATTACTGGCGCTTTGACTGATAAGTGATCCTATTTTCTTTTGCATGTTTTATTATGTGTGAACTTGAATGTGGAAAATTACTTTTTGTAGAGCTAAAGGTTTATTGGGTTTATTGAAATTTAGGGCTTTTACTTGTTTTTGGTTTTGGTTTTTATGAGGTTGAGTTGAGATGTTTTAAAGGTGTTAGCTTTGAGTTTCTTGGGAAATCGGCTATGGTGTTGCCAGACCAAACAGAGAAATTTAGGGGTTTTTTCTTTCTATTAAAAAGAAAAACTGCATGTAGTGGAAGATCAGTAATTGTGGCAACATCTTGGGAATCTAGTCTTGGCTTCAATTGCTGGGATTCACTAGTTCTTTTCTTGCAACATTACCTGACGGTAGCCTCCTAGTTCTGTATAGGAGTTTTAAAGTGTAAAGAGACCTTAAAGCAGATTCATTTCTATTTTATGTTTCATATGTTTTTAAGTTGTTAATAAGTGCTAAAGACTATGGTCTGTTTCCAATCTTAGTTGGAGAACCTATTGCATTATGTCTTTCTTTTTATTCTTGGTTTCCTTGTCTTGAACACCCCTTTTATTTTTGGCTCAAGAAGTTGTATGCTATTGTTGCAGAGGATGAGATTCCACCTCTCCCTGCAAAGGAACAACTTAAAAGCAAATGGGATGATGAAGATATTGATGACTCTGATATCAAGGAATCATGGGAGGATGAAGATGAACCTGCTCCGCCTCCGGTATGATGGGCTTCATTGTAACTTGTATTCGTTAAGTTTACTAGTATTTTACTGTCGGGGCTCTTCGGTCCTATGAATCTCTCTATGCTTCTTAAAAATCTAGTACTAGAAAATATGTTCAAAATTGCAACCTTTTAAACCACCTAAACATAGGCAAGAAAAACCTGGTTACAAGAAAAACCTTTTACAGTTATTAGTTCTTTCTGGATTGGTCCTGATTTGATTTTTGATACATGTATCTCATGGCATTGTCAGATGGATAAATCATATCTAATCTTGATTTAGCAACCTGATTTATAACTTAAATTTCGTAATTCAAACTCTATTAAGATGTGCCCCATTCCTGATGTGATAAGAATATAACTTTAATTTGGTAATTCAAACTCTATTAAGATGCGCCTCATTCCTGATGTGATAAGAATATGACTTACATTTGATAATTCAAACTCTATTAAGATGCGCTTCATTCCTGATGTGATAAGAATATCTTCGTGTGATCCATTACCATCCTACTGCATCAGTTAAGAAATTTGATTGATGATTAATAGTGATTCCTGCCTTCTATTCTTAGCATTTGGATCTAGAATCAAGTATATAGAGCCTCTCCCTGTATCTTTTTTGATGGTGGCATAAGATTTGCTTTGAGGCTAATTACAGTGTCACTTATAACAATTTTGTGAATATTGACAGAATCATAGTGTTTTCGTAGATCTTTTGTTATAAACTCATTGGCATGAATATCTTATTACACGTCTAAGTTGTACTTAGCTGTTTGATGTTGACATTCTGTGCCATACACAAGGTATTTGTGTCGTATATCTGATGGAGTAAGATTATTTGCATGTATTCATTCATTTTTCCTTAATTGGTATCAGCAACCTGTTGCAAAAGCTCCAGAAGAAAAGGCCCCAAAAAAGGCTGCATCAAAAGCTACTGAAAAGAAAGGAAAAGCTGTTGAAGTAGCTAAAGAAGAGCCCCTTGATCCAGTGGCTGAGAAACTTCGCCAACAAAGGTAGAAATTTAATATTTTTAGCTTCCACATTGAAGACATGGAGGGCTTTCCTTTGTCGTCGTTGTGGGTGTTACAGCATAATATGACTGCTAGAACTTAAATTTGCTGACTTCTATTTAGAACTATTTCGTTGTAGTTTGTTTCTAGATTAGCTGAAGTCTTACTGTTATACTCCACCCATTTTTTACTTTTGTGTGTGTATATATGTGTGTATATCTAAAGGTGATTTTTTTCTTCATTGCTTTTTGTCTGTAAGGTGCCATGATCTGACATTTTGCTTTCTACTATAGGCTTGTGGAAGAAGCCGATTATAAATCAACTACTGAACTGTTTTCCAAGAAAGGTGATGATAAGACTCTTGATAATTTTATTCCCAAATCTGAAAGTGACTTTGTGGAGTATGCTGAGCTTATTTCTCACAAGCTTCGCCCATATGAGGTGAGTTTAACAATCTTTCTTTCCTTGCATTGTCACTGTATTGAGGAAGTTCTCATGTTGCCTAAATACATCCTTTGATACAGAAAAGTTATCATTATATTGCTCTACTCAAGGCTGTGATGAGACTGTCATTGACTTCTTTGAAAGCAGCTGATGTCAAAGATATTGCATCTTCGGTCACCGCAATTGCAAATGAGAAGCTAAAAGCAGAAAAAGAAGCCACAACTAAAAAGAAGACAGGTAAACGTTCTGCAACCCTTTCATTCTTGTGGTCCACGTTAATGTTACATTTGTCAAACAAGAAAACAGAAACACGGATGGTTCAATTTTTCACTTAATTGAGAAATTTTAAATCAATTATGGAAGAAAAATAAATCCTCTAATCCTAAAGAAAAGCATGTCAACTATGATTAAGCATAACTACTTGCATATATAATTGAGCATTATTCGTATAGCAAGACTAGATAAATGCCCTTCCATAATTTCATGGTCTGGTGATTATCGCTTCAGCCATAGGTAGATGCCACTACTTTGCATAATTTCATTGTATGGTGATTACCCCTTCACCCGAAAAAGATGTTCTAGGATATTATAGGGTAAGACCTACAAATTCTTTTTTATCGGAATCCTTAGGCAGTTTAGGCATTCTTTAGACAACCGGAGAAGTTGGGGTTGAATGGTTCCTCAATAATCTCAGTTTACTGTGAGCTTTAGATCTGAAGCTGTTCTGAACCTTAAGAAGATTAAGAGGCACATAGATCTTTATCTTTTTCAGATATGCAACTTACTGGTCAACCTATCTTTCATACTCTGAATGGTTATTTACCCATGCTTTGGCCAAACCTGCACCAAATTAACCATTAAATATTTAAAATAAACCTAAAGTTCATGAGACCCTCAATGTTGTATGAAACCTATTTGCTTTTGCAAAGGTCTTTTGTAAGAAAGAACTTCCAACACCTCAGGTGTTGGAGCCCCGATGATTCATCTTCTTAACAACTGTTATGTTTTACATATCATATTATGCTTGTAGTCAAATTGAACTACAATTCTCTGACTGCAACATTTTTCTTTTAGTTGGAAAGAAAAAGCAGCTCCATGTTGATAAACCAGATGATGATTTGGTGGTTACTGCTTATGATGACATTGATGATTACGACTTTATGTGATTCATTTTTGGGCAAATGCCACCCACCTTCAAGTGTTTGCATTACGGATCCTGGGGTTACCGCAACAACCATATATATGCGGATCTGGCGGCTCTTCTCTTTTTTAATTTTTCCCTTTTTTTCTTCTTCCAATTCTTGGAGAAATTTAGTTGTCTGATGAATAGTCTATCCATAATATGGATGATAGTGTTACATGAAGAAAACCATTAGATTAAAACTTCCAGAAACAAGGTCTTCTAAGATGGTTTTGGGCAGTTCCAGTTTGTTACCTTGAAAAAAAATTCAAATGTTGTTTTTTTTTGCCTGAGGTTGAGAACTGATTCTATTTGTAAGAAAAGAAAACACAATTATACTGTTTGTTTGTGCATTATGAGAACTAGTTGTTTGTCATGTGATTTAATAAGATTTTCTTATTAAAAAACATAATTCTGGTTCTAGTTGAGTTACTCTCATGAACTAAACAAAAACTTTAACACGCAGGTGGGATTTAGTGCATATATTGTTTTCAAGCCTCTCAAACACTATTCATATATTCTAAATATAGAAAAATAACTTTTTATTGCAAACTGCTCTCTGTAATTTAATTTTTATTGGATTTGGTCCTTTGTTTTGATTTCATTTTTACGTATTCGAACAGCTTAACTAAAATTAGCAAGCAAGGCTGACATTTAGCCAGCCTGTATAAAAATATTCTCCGCAAAACAAAAATCTAATACACTTTCATGTTCACTCATTTCATATGTGGGGCTTCATCAATGAACAATGATAAAATAGGAGGAAAAAAACCACCCTTCGCCACGTTGAAGAATTATGAAGATCCATTATAATATAACTCATAGTTGTGAAGTGTTATTTCTTTATATTTACCATCCACTAATCAACTCTAAGCAAAGCAATTTCTGAAGGAATCTAGGCTTCCATCTCCATCAACCTTTATGAAAAAAAAAAAAAAAGGAAAGGCAAAGTAGTAAACAACAATTTCCCATCATTTTATCTGATATACGTATAGTGAGTGGTATTTTACTTGTAACAGAAGGATTCCTTTGAGACCAATGGATATCCATACACCATTAAGAAAAGCTACTTTCATCGTTTTGACTCGTATATAAATGTAATTTCTATATATATAATGAAACGATACAGCTCCATCTATCATCTGTTTCACACACTTTAATTCTTTTCAGTGGTCGGTAACCTGCCATGCATTTATAAAATCCTCAATCAGCCACCCAAAATAAAGCAAATTCCCTTTGGTCCCTTATAAATACATCAACCTCGATCCATCAGTTATTTTTAATTACAAAATTCTTTTAACCCTTAAACCAATACTACTTCAAGAGGAGGTTAAAACTCGATTAAATCAACTAAAAAAACCACTAGAGTTGATTGTGTGAATCAATAAATAAAATTTGATTTTCCTTTTGAAACCTAATGGAGCTGAAGCAAAAAACTGCCTCTCCTTCTCACCCGAAAGGGAAAAGAAAAAAAGAGATTCGTTGCATACCCCACATCTTTTGCCTTTCAAATATTCCTTATTATTCGTGTACAAATAAAATGCACCTATTGATTCTTGGTTTATATTCTTCACCGATCTCCATTTTCATCTTACAAAACTATACTTATTTTCCCTCCTGCTTTCTCTTCTTTTCCTTCCTTGGTCTCCTCATTCATGGAGGTAGTTAAAGCTTCTCTATTTTCATCAATGGAACTTCCATTATTACATTGCAAACTACAATTTCAGCTAATCACTCTTTCTTTTTTTATTGCAGAAACCTCGAGTTACAGAGTTTCAAGTCCGAATGGACTGCAACGGTTGCGTTCAGAAGATTAAAAAAGCTCTTCATGGCATTCATGGTATAACAAGCTATTAACATTTTTGCCTATTAATTATTTTTATTCAGTTTCTAGTCATTGCTTGATTGTTGAATTTTTCGTTTCATTGTTTTAATTTATAGGTATATATGAAGTTTATCCCGATATTGCTCAACAGAAGTTGACAGTTATAGGATGGGCAGATCCGGAAAGAATCATCAAGGCAATTCGGAAAACTAGGAAGAGCGTAACAATCTGTTCCTATTCGGAACCAACAGAAACGGCTGAGCAGCCACCGGAACAACCGCCTGACGATGGTTCGGCAGCTCCAGAGACGGAAAATCCAACCCCACCAGAAGCTCCACCGTCAGCTGAAGCTGCTGCTTCACAACCTGAAGCAGCAGCCCCAACTGCGGACCAACAGAGAGACCAACCAGTACCACCCCCAGAGAATCCACAACCAGAGCCAGCACCCGCACCCGCACCGGATGCAAATGCTAATGCTGGCCAGCAACAACCGCCACATTCGGGACCGAAAGATGTGGGCGAAGTCCATGTAATATGTCACCATCCGCCTGATTACGGACATAGATTCGGATATGTTCACAGTTATGGAGGACCCTGCAACAGGCAATTCCCTAATAGCCAATGCAATTTCTATCCTAATAGCCAACCTTTCCACCATGAATTACCACCACAACCGGCCTTCGTAACCCACAGTTACAACACGTACAAGCCGTCACCGTACGTGACGGAATATGAATACGTTCCTTCCCCACCACGATACTCACATTACTCGCATTTCAGTAGGATCGATCATCACAACGAAGACTATTACGGTAATTACAGCAACGGCAGCAGCGGTAGCAATTACAACAACAGCAATGGCAATGGCAATGGAAATATTACATCAATATTTAGTGATGAAAATCCCAATGCCTGTGCAATAATGTAGAAAAATAAAGAATAGGGCGGCAATGTTTTTCCCCTAAGAGCATGTGTCAAAAAAGATAGAGAAAAGAATTGGAAATGATGAAGGAGAGGTATAGATTCCATGCTTGTAAGTGCTGGAAGAATAGATTCTGCAATCCACTTCTGAGAGAGGGATTATTTGCCATCAAAGGATTATTTCCGTGTGAAAATGAATGTGCCAAAGATAATTCTTTTAGATTATATATTATATGTGGGTTCCACTCTTCATTTTTTTCAAAGAAATCTATTTACCTTTAAATACATACGATAAAAGTTGACGAAATTCAAATTTTTAAGACCAAATTTCCATGGCTTAAAAAGGAGGAAGAAAAGATTTGATCTTCAAGATTCTTCATAAAAATATTCTTTTGACGAAGGTTTTCATCCAATGCTAACTTTGCCGTGTAAAACAGAAATAAAGGCCACGTTGTAACTTTTCTCTATTATCGAAATTCAACTATCAGAATTCATATGGATTTAGGAAATAAATTATAAATTTTAGGAGTTAAATAGGTGGGAAGTTGGACTGAATTTCTTAAAATGTCTAATTTTATTTTAAGAAAATTTATCAGATTAGGTCTTTTTTTTAATTATGGGATTAGGTCAATTTTACGAAAATGCTTATTTTTAATTAACAACATAAGATTAATGTTTAGAACAAACTGCAAATGGAGTATGAGTTTATATAGACTCATATCCCATATCACTTAAGAAAACAAAAGAAATGAGCTCGGAGTTTATATAAAACATGCTTTGTAAATTTTATTTTCACAAGAGGTTGCACAATAAATAAATAAATAAAAGATATTGGAGCAAAAAGTGCTTTTAGTTGGAAACATTTTTGTAAAATCAGCCTAGTCTCGTAATTTTTTGAAAATATTGCCTAATCTGGTTTTTTTTTTTTAAATAGCATTTTTTAGAAATGCACTTGGGAAGTTAGAAAATTGTTCTGGACCAGAATTAAGCTGTATATTTTTATAAGGGTTAAAATGTAATTCCATTATTTTAAAAGTTTTTAAATCTTTTAAGGACTAAATCAAAAAAATTTTGAAGTATCAAAATGTAATTTTACTATATACTAATTTAAAATTTTATAAATTGTAATTAAAGGGCTAAAAGCTTAAAATTTCCATTTTACGGCCTTGGCATCATCTATGGAGTTAAAATGTAATTTCATTATTATATTAACTTGTAATTTTATAATTTTAAGGGACTAAACTAATATTTCACTATTTTAGATTAGAATTGAATTATAATTTTAAAGAGCTAAAACGTAATTTTATTATTGTATATAAATTTATAATTTTGATGAAACTAACTCTAATATTTTACTGGCAAAAGTCTTACTAATCTAGAAAAATATTAAGTTCGAAATTTATCTCAATTGATTCATATAACTACTCGTAATAATAATATTAATAGACCTCAAACCTTACTTTGTAAAAAAAAAGAATCTTCTACATAATTCATTTAGACTACAAATTAATTCTAGTTAGTTTAAAATGGTTTCACTTTTATAAATTAGAAAACTAGTTGACTCCCATTCTTAATTTCTCATACTGCTATATAATTCAATGAGAAAATAACCAGCAAAAATCAAGGATGTTAAGATCCATAAAAGAAAACAAAAAAGAATGATGCTATCTTGATAAGTAACAGTCTAAAGTAATTGTAGTCAAGATTTGAGGACTAAAAGTGAAAGAAAATTATGGTTTTCAATTTCTAAAACTGAAAGTGAATCATTCATTGGATGATTAACAAAGAGGTTGAAAACATTATACTTAATTCCTCTTTCAACTTTAAAAAAAAACATTTTAATTATTTATTTAATTTTCTGGTTTTTTATTTTTAAACTTGGCGTTGTTTGTCAAATTAACCCAAAATAAATGAAAAATTAATATTTGTTAACTTTACTGACATAAAAGTTTAAAATTCAAAAAATATAAAATATTTAAAAATATAAAGATTTATATTTAATATTTTAAATTTTCAACAAATTAATTAATTGTTAAGGTGGCATACATATGGATTATCGCATGGATGCAATATCAGCAAAGTTAATATACGTTAATTGTTTCCATCCATTTTCGAGTGATTTGACAAACAATGAAAAATTTAAAAAAATAAAAATTAAATAAGAGATTTTTTTTATTTTTTTTTTTGAAGTTGAAGAACCAAATTTATCATTTTACCTTAATAATATTTGGATGAGATTAAAATTGGTGTTGTATCATTTAACTAAAGGATCATTGCTTTGTCTTGCCCCATGCTACCCATATGTGATCCAAAGGGACCATGGCTTAGTTGGCATAATTACTATCGCAACAACAATAAATACATAGGTTTGAGCTAGAGGCAAGTCGTTTAAATGGGAAATTATGATTTTATTTTTAAACATTTAAAAAATAAATTAGTTACACTCAAATTTTGAAAATTCTCATTAAACTTATTTAAGATATTTTTGAAAATTTTTAAAAATTTTAGTTAAATTCCTAAATTAAAAAAATCATTAAAGACTTAAAATTTCGCCATTTGTCATAAGTAAAATAAGCATTGTAGTGCAAATATAAGTTATTGTTCTTAGCCTTCAAGTTTTTCGGGTTTTTGTAAGGTTTGCCATTCTTGAATAATAATAAGTTAACAGAGTTGAATTGATTCAACAATTTTTTCTTTTGGCTTTGGCTAAACTATAAAAATGCCCTTCAACTTTATCATTTTATTTAAATAAGCCCTCATTTTCCTTTAAAATAAGCACTTAATAACTAACTTGTATTCTAATAAACACTTAAGTTAATGTGTATAAAATACATAAACGTGTTAAATATTATATAATCCAAATTATTTATACATTAGAATTTATACGAATATATAATACATTAAACACGTCATCCATAATATTAGAAATACCGAATATGAAAGTTCAAAAGATCTGTTCATGCAGATGCATCTTATGAAACAATTTCAATATAGGTTTAACATTACTACATCCATACATAACACAGTAACCCAAAGGCAATGAACCGCCGATGGCCGACGGCAACAATCAGTTACCCGAGTTTTGCCATCTTGGCGGGGGCGGAGGCTTTGACGAAGTTAACTTGTTGAGACAGCTTGGGGTGGAAGAAGAGGCAGATGGCCGAGATATCATCCATTGCAATCCCTCTTTTCTTATACTTCCATGCTCTCATGGCACATTGAACCAATTTTTTTGCTGATTTTTCCCTATCTTCTGTTGAAGAAACTATCTCCACTGCTGCTTCATTTGAAATAACATCCCAAACCTAATTTAATAAAAAAAATATGTTAATGTTAAATAGCGTTTCTGTTTATGATCAATTGGACTGACCCTTTCATGTATTCCTTGTTTTCTTGGAGTACAAGGCACTGAATATAATATACATACCCCATCTGTTGCTAAAATGACAAATTGGTCATTGTTTGTGATGTTTCTTTGGGTGACATCAGGCACTGAAATGAGGCCAAACTCTTTGACACAGTGGTCACCAATGGCTCTTGATAAAGCTAGTCCTGGTGTATCCCCATTAGGTGTCCACACCCTGTACACCCCTGGTTCATCTCTTAAGCAAAACACTCTCCCATTGCACTGTAGTATTCTCTCAGCCTCCTCTGTTACATAATATACACATACATATATATATCAGCATAATAAAGATTATAATGATCAGTCCCAGGATGACTCCTCCCCATCGCCGTATGCACCAAGATTAGACCATAAAGGTATTGTCCTCTTTGGGCCACAAAGGCGATGCGGGTGAAATGTCCTGGAACCGTGTTAGTACAAAAACTAGGCAAAATAAGGTGGTAATAAAGCCATTACAAACCTGGAATGTTAGGCTTGAAGTCAACAGTAAGCTGAAGAGGTGCCAATTTGCCATCATCTGAAGTAGTTGCTAGGACTGCCCTAGAATCACCAACATTTGCTATAACCAGATGTTCACCCTAATCCATCAAAGTTGAAAAAATTCAGTTGACCAGACCATCTTAAGGTCGAATACCGGTTAGCCGAACTATCTTAAACGTACCTCCATATAACCATGCTTGAATACAAGTGTTTGACACAAATAGTTTAAGAAAAGTGAAGAGTCCAAGTAATGAAAGTGTACCTGTTTGATGATCGTCAAAGCTGTAGTGCCGCTACGGAAAGCATCAATGCCAGGATGGTGCTTAAGCTCAAGGTCAACATCAGCATAAGCTTTCAAATAAGATTGTTTCCAGATATCAAAGTGATGAGAAGTTGAGTTGAATTCAGTATCCAGTTGATGGGGAAGTGAGGTTAAGGAAAGAGCCTTTTGCCAGTTGCAAAGCAAAGAAGCAGGCACAGAATTTTTCACCCTTTTGGCTACAATATGACCCCATGGTCCATGCCCATCAAAAATACCACAGAATATCATATCTTCTTGGCACCCAAATTTCTATATTGAAAAAACAACACATATCAAATTAACCCATACTTGTTGGATCAAACATTTGTATTAAATCTTGGGTTATAAAGTTAGATCATGCAAAGTCATAGTAGTTTGAGAATAAATAAAGGAGTTGCAGATGCTGTGATTCGAATTTTAGACCTATTAAATGATACCACTTAAAAGGCGGTAACATGAACCATCTTGATTAAATCTTGGGTTATACAAAGAAGGTTAAAAGGGTCATAGATGTTGTGATTCGAATCTTAAATCTTCGGTGGTAACATGAACCAATCTCGATTAATTCTTGAGTTATACAGCTAGATTATACAAAAAAAAAAAAAAAAGGCCAAAGCTCGAGTTAAGAAAGGAGATGCAGGTGGTTGCATGAACCATCTGGATTTAGCTTAACATAGGATGATGTGAAATGAGGTGATAAATTACCTCCCAAACAATTGCAGAATCCTGGTTGGTTCCTTTTTGGCCTCTCTTGGAGCAGATGGAAGCAAAATCATTGGACTTGTTGGAATTGACAGTACCTGAGGAACACAGCATCATTTCATTCTTCTTTGCATCTTTGGCCATGCTTTCAGCTGCTTCCCTTCCACCATCCGTCTCATTGTTTTGATTCTTCCCTTTCTTCATTGAAACACCTCTTGCCAATCCATCAAAAAGTGATGGCAAAAGCACCATTTCTGCTTCTTCTTCTTCTTCTTCTTATACTGCACTATTTACTTCTTAAAACACAAAGCACAATCTTAAAATCTCGATCCATAAATCGACACATATTCAAATACGGGTACAAGTTATATTCAAAGAACTTAGAAAATTGAATAAAATCAAGAACAAAGTCTTTAACTACGTACAAATTAGTATGGACTCTATGTATGTGCGTGTATATATATGGCATATACCTTTGTTCTTGCTCGAATTTGAATCCGAGAAACGACCACTACACACGGCCACCAATCGCCGGAATCTCGATTCTCGAATTGCTTGATGGAATCCGACGGATTCTTGAATATGAAGAAGTCTCATGTAGCTTATACTCCATTTTTCAATATATTTGTTTTTTCTGTAAAACAATGGCTGGCTTTGTACAAGTACGTAACCTATATCTTTCACAGCAAACGATAAACAGGGCTGGAGAAAAGGACTAAAATACCTTGGATTTGGCAGTTGAGTTATACGAAAAAAAGGGTATTTCGGACATTTTAAAATTATAATAAAAAAAAATATGGGTATACCTCATCATCTTCATCATCATAGTTAACCTTAACCTTAAGATTTTGATTTTATGAATTGAAGTCGGTCAGAAGTTAGTAAAATATTTTATGAAATAAATTAAAGGAATGGGTAATTAAATAAGATATATTTCATGGATGAGAATTGTTGGGATAAAACTAGTATTATCATTTTAATTAATTTAATCATATCTTAAGCCACTATGAATAGATTATTAATGGGTAGCTATAAGAAGAACAAAATTAATAAGAATTCTAGTTATAACAAAAGACCAAACACATGGCTACCAGTTTGCCAGTCGGAATAATGGACCATCGATTATAATGTAAAATTTAATCTATACAATACAACATAGATGAAAATTTAAATATATTTATATAATATATACATACACCTTATAATTGTAAATTGTGCTAACAATATCAAAACTCGATATTTATATCAAAGAAAACTACTTTTAAATATAATAATAATAATTAGGGGTGGTGGGGTTAGACAAGATGGACAATGATCCATGAGCTTGGGTCATGGTATTGGGACCAAAATTCCATGGTTACTAAATATTGGCTCAACAACAGAGGGAATGTCAAAATAGTAGAATTGAATATTCCAGATTGAGAAAATTAAAAATCAGGTTGTTGGAGTAAAGAATTTATTTATAAATTTTTGTTTTGAATAATTCTATTGTAGGTTTTAATAATTCTATTGTAGGTTTTGGTTGTATCTGTTTTTTTGTCATTATGTTTAGAACTACTCATAGTCCTTCTCTAATCTATAAATAGGAAGACAATACGCTTCAGCACACTCAAACTCATGTCCTCCTATATTACAACAATGCTCATGCCAATCGAGTTAAGATTCGATCATCATTTGTTTATAAATTTTTAGTTGGTATTTATTTCAGATTTGATTCGGGATAATATTTAACTTTTATTTATTATAAAATATAAATAAAAATAAACTCACAATTAATAAAAACTAGTATTTAAATAGTGAATTTAAGTAACTTATGTGAGATTTCGTTAATTCTTCTAAGAAAATGAGAAATTTATCAACAATTTCAACTAGATTTGCAAATCTGTGTGCAAAAAATTTGTGGGCATCTTGGATAGAAATTCATCTAGTGGGGTATTTGATATACTTTGATTGCATAATTAGAAAGGAAAGGATGTGCCTTGGGTTTTGCCAACATTTGAGCATGTTCAGAAAGGTGAAATGTTTCAATCAAATAATTGGAGCTCTTCCAATATTTGTGGATCACATAAATTTCACATTTTATGGATATCTCAAAAATATTTCCACCCCTATAACACCTTTATCCAGATAAATCACAATTGTTAAAGAAACGTCCTAATACTTTTTTTTGGGGTAGAAATTGATTTTCTTTCTCCGGAATTGGATTTAATTGATTATTTTGAAATCTTTTGAAATTATTTATCTTTATGTCCAATTTTAAATATTGAATTTATATCTAAATTCGGTTTTCGAGTCTTATTTGCTTATATTATTAAAATATCGAATATTAACTTTTTTATATTAATCAGTAGTTTACTAAAATATTTTTCAAAACAATATAGAACTTTTTATTATGGCAAGTTATAATGATTGTTTTAGGTCAAATTGTAGTTACTGTCCCTCCACTATGTTTAAATGTAAGATTTCATGTTAATACTTTAATTTGCAATAATTAGGTTATTGTACTTTTGTAATATCATTAGTTAGTCCAAATAGTTAATACCCTTAATTATTCCGATCAAAATGTTAGAAATGTCTCATGTCAAAATATTCTCTCTTTTTGTGAATTAGAAAAGTGTTTTAAAAAGAACATAACTATTTTACTCGAAATAGATAGTTAAAGATGTTAATTCTTTGATCTAACTAATGTGATTGTAAAATTAGAAGACCAAATTATATCAAACTAAAATATAAAAACTAAATTTCATATTTGTGTTGGAACATTTTCAACATATATTTAGTGTTTCAATAGTTACAATGAAAAGTTATAAGTAACCAAAAGTTATATTATTTGGTTATTAATCAAGATTTATCACATTTTATAGTGATGAATTATGTCTCTTAAATTCAAAAATTATATCACTTTATTATTAACAATGAATCATGATTGTTCAATGATACATCTATTGAATAATTACGTGTATTATTAAAAGATGTGACTATCCATTTAGATAGTTGTGTTACTATGAAAAAATATGAAAACTTTTATAAATAAGAGTCAAATTTCATTTGTCTGACACACCCAAAAACATAGAAACAATGTTTCTTCTATTCTCCCACCATCTTTTGTATTTCTATATTATTCTATAAGGAATTACTGCATAAATTCTTTATAGAAATTGATATCCTTGCTATGCTCCACTCAGTGCTCAATAGAATGTTTTTGTAGATGCAAAACGTAGGCAATCATTGGGTTTCATTATATCCTTGAGGTTTAGTTGCCAGTAACTCTTTTGCACACTAAAATATAAGTGGGGGCAAATAAAACCTCAAAGAAAGTGGCATTGATACACGTCTTGAAACCTTCGTTAATTTCTCATAAGTTCATTTTTATCCACACACCTATAATTTGAGCATAATAGAGAAAACAAAACTGTAATTTTACTATTATATTAAAAAAAAAAAAAGCTAAGGCTTGTATCATTATGTTGCAGGCCATTTTATATATTTGCTCGGTAAGAATTCATTATAGGCTAAGCTTGCTTCTACAAGTTATAGTTGTTCCCCTTTAGTTGTATGGGAATTTGAGGTAAATTTTCTCTGTCTCTCCCTCTATTCTTCTTCTTGCCCTCTCTAATTTCTTCTTTAAAAAAATCTCTTTTTTTTCCTAGTTTTGGATTAGCTTATATCATTGGTATTAGAGCATTGACTTTAGCTTAAATAATTAGAACAATGATACCAATGATATGAGTGTTTACTCATTGTTTCACGCTTGTGAATATTTACTCGTTGGCATTAGAAAAGCATCTTTCAATGCCTAAGCAAAAATTCTCTCTAAACTATTACCAAATTTGAAAATCTTTTTTACCGATAGAGGATGTATTGTGAAGTTACTAAGAGAGTATGGGATAAGATACATGCTTAAGCTTTAAAAGATGAACTATCATTGACTAGACATCTTGACATTGCAAATTTTGAAATTGAAATGGACACTCCTCCACAGCATGACTTCTAAAGCACTTAAGCATGTCACACAACTTGATAATAATCTCCAAATCACCTTGTGTAAAGATGATATTCCTAATTGTTTAAATTCTTTATTAGCTTTTGGATGCAGTATGTATGGTACAATATCTTAATTTTGCTTTAATGATATCTAGTTTCCTCTTTCGACACAAAAAAAAAATAAAATCAAAGATGTTAAAAATATATATTAATAAATTCTAAGCCAAAACTGATTAGAAATACAATTTTTTTTCCTTAAGGCTTACAAAAATATAATCAGCCTACATGATTCCTAGGCAAATTTGTTAGGGCAAAAAAGATGAGGAATTGCATTCAATGAAAAACCTGAGGAGATGCATAATACTCACTCTCATTAAACACAGGTCTTAAGTCTTCTTTGCACATGAAATCCATGGGGAAACAAACAAGATGTCCTCGAATCGCTTTTAGTCGATCCAACGGAACGTTTTTTTCGATTTCTATTTCACCAATCTGATATGATTCCAATGTCTCAGGGGCTATTCCTAAATCAATTGTATTGTGAGTAAGTCTTTCTTTGATGATTTGACGAAGTGCACCCCTGCATGATTTGGATCATGAGTTAGAACCGGAAAGGGCAACCAAAGAACAACAAAAAAGGAGTACGAAAGTACAAAAGAGATGTAATCGTGTACCGGGAATGTATAAGATCGGTCGGGAGACATGAAAAGATTTCCTGGTAGATTGTTGTATTCATCTGTCATCAAAATACTATTCATGCATCAATTTGTCGAATAGTTGATAGTTCTTAAACCATGTGATCAAGAAGTCTAAATTTCATAACACTAGTTATATCTGACTAATTTCGAAACCACCCGAAATTCATTTATAAACATACAATTCCAGTGCTTACCATTGCAGTTGCAACCCATATATCTTTATAACTCGAATCACTAATGGGGTCGACTATTTGATTTACCTGAGTCGAGAAGAAAAGGAAAAGGAAGAACACATTTATCAGGCTATATCCATGTTCAATACAATAAGCATACTGATTAAGAATGAATGTTGGATGACTAACCTCTCCTTTTCGAAGACCAAGATGTTCAGACCACAACGAGAGGCGAAGGCTCAAACTAAATTTTCCAGCCTTCCATGGATTTCCTCCCATCCTTGAATCGACTAGTTCTTTATCTTCAATAAGCAAACCGATCTGAAATATGAATTGTGACATCAAACTTCATTTAGAAGTTATAAGTTGTCAAGTTCAGGTACCTCCGTATATATTAACCCAACAATTAAAAACACTTACAAACCTAATAAAATATCCAAAAACATATCACCCTCATTAAGACCAAGACAGTACCAAAAACACATAACTCGTAACCATTGCAGGCATCGCCCACCAAGCAATCAATCATTTCAAAATAAACCAATCAAAACAACCCGAAAACCACCTTGGGTAACATCAACCAAAGGACATTCTAATAAAACTCATCTGCAACATATTCACCTTTAAACTTTCATGCTCATCCAGCACATGCACAGTCAAGTTCTCCATTTGATCAAATATCCAGAGTTCAATTCATTAAAAATATCTGAAGACATACAGCAACATACCATCCAGCAATACAGAATTCTTAGGCGAAAGAGAAAAAAACTCGAAAATAACAGCTTGCAAACTATCCAACCGCAGTACGCATACAAACAGATGATACAGAACGGTTTCCAAAGAACAGTTTCCAAAAGCTTAATTCTGTACACCAACAAATTTAACATTTCAGCCCTGAACTATCTTTATCTTGTCAGTCCCTATAATAGCCAAATTTCACAGAAAATTTTGAATTTGAAGGCAATCCAGAATGCAGTGATACCTCTGAATCTCTACAGCCAAGTAAACTTCTATCGTTGATATTAGCGGATCCGATTATGGCTGCAGAGTCATCAATTATCATGATTTTACTATGAACATATACCTGTAGAAATAGTAGGGGGCAAATAGCTTGTCAAACATGGTATGCTACATGCTAAACTTTCATTGACACCTTAATGCCACTGTAAAGAGAATCCAGCATAAATTACAAATGATAAGAGGAAGAGAATGCTAGTACAGGAACATACTTGACTGGTTGCCACAGGGCCGCCATCGAAAAGTTCACCATATGATCTAAGACCATAGAAAGATATGTAATCATGAGTTTTAGGACCAAGTCGATCATGAAGATTATGCAATATTGAATTATGTCCTCTGCGAATGGTTCGATACTGCCAATGCATTATGGCTCTCACAGATGCCGCACCAGCATCATCAAGGCCTCCCTGTTAAATTTAAATATGAGTTCAATCATAATGCGATGATTTGAAATACAAGTTAAAAAGTTTGATGGCCAGAACCTGGAAACCAGGAAGTAGGGGTATGATAATGATAACCCTGAAACACTTGTTTTCACTGTATGCTCGTAAAATACGCCGGTATAATGCTTCCAAGACACGATTCCGAATATTTTCATCTCCTGAGAGGCCTGATATGAAAAATTGGTTCTGGCAAAGGTTGTGAAAGAATGAAACCAATAGTAAGGATTCATACGAACTACAATAAAAGATTAAAAATAAAATAAAAAATCAGCGTATACCTCTATATAAACAAAGTGTTCTGCTTTCTGAATGAGGGAGCAATAGGCACAGTGAATGCTCTCTTCTATTTGGCTGGTTCCAGCAGACCACTGACTGACACTCCTTATAACCTGAAAATCATAGATCATCACTTATTGATAAGCTAAAAATCTCATTTTAAATGAGAACTAAAGTAAAATAGAACAGTAGATATAGTAGCAGGTCACATTAATATCATCATTGTGCCCAGCCCAAACAAATGGTAGAAGATGAATAACAGCCTTTATTTCATTAGTGAAAGTAGAAGTTCATTAGTTACAAAAGAACTCCATGGGCTACAAATCCGCAGCAGAACTGAATACGGGAACCTAAATTGACCATGGGCATTATTTGATTGTCCTTATCCTTACAAGCTCTCTAACTCTCTCTCTTATCTTATCACGGCGATACGCTGTTTAACAAAATGTATGACAAGAATTTCTGTGGCAGACATATAAAATAAAAAAATATTATGAGGCAGATACAAAGGTTTATAAATCTTGACCAGAATGCAACACACCTGACAACGAATTGAAGTCCGTGGACCAACCTGTCCGGTTTCATCCAGAAAGCCAACTTGATCACTCCGTTCCTGTATTTCCCACCACTCAGGGTCTGTAAGTTTGCTTCCAGGCTGCCTTTTTATATCCAGAGGTTTTTCCATATTAAAATCCAGGGAGTCATCAACAAAGCCTTTCATGGGTGTGTCTGCAACTGCTGGTTCTATTTTGGACTTACGGAAAGCAAAATAACCACTTTTACTGGGAGTAGGGTCCGGACTGTTTGATTTTGGGACTTCAGTACAATCAGCCTCTTGAGGCAAAAGTAGAGGAATATCTTGTAAAGATGATATAGAAGAAAAGGAATCCTGTCTATGGCCTTTGTAGCCTTCCTGATCAATCTCATTGCTTCTTCCCATATAATGTGGAATCACCATATGCTGCTGAGGCATAAGTAGTGGAATTGCTATCTCATTTGGAGCTTTATTTCTCTATATATGGTAGAAAAAAAAAAGCAGAAAACTCTTATTAAATGACAAAGTTATAAAACTTTTTATGTTCACTATTTTAATTCTGAATAAGTATGACCTTGGCATAGTTCCATCGCTGAACAAAATGTCGCGCTATATCACGACAAGGTGGTCCCCGGAGTGCACAATGCACATCATGCCAAGGCATTCGAGGATATTTTCCTCGATCCAACTCATCTTTCATTGTGTCTTCCCATGAATTTGGTTCAGATTCCCTGGAAGATGAAACGGAAATTTTGTTAGAACTAAAACAGTTTCAAACCAACCATAATCATAACCACAAATATTAAACCTTTATTTCAAGAACATTATCAGAAAAGGGTGCGGAGAGGAAGGGGCAGAATGAAAGGTCACAAAATCTTAGAGGTTTTGAAACTCATTATCTTTTTAAACAAACTTTGGAGTTAACCCCACCGAATAGATTTCAGCAAACTGTTGGGGAACATCTATTGAGGAACAAACCCAAAACCTTGCAAGTGGTAGATACATTAAGCAGAAGCAACTAGCCATGTCAAATTTATAATAGATTGTGAAAATCAGCCAAAGAATCCATCAATCTACTAGTAATGATGTCATGGTAGTACCACGCTACAACATAATGGTGTGTAAATAAGCATATAATACTTAATGATGACCACTGACATGCGGCAAGATCATGAAAGGCCGGAATGAATGGATGAGTCAAATTTGAAACAGATTCCTCAAAAACCTTATCAACTGTTCAAAGAAGAATTTTTAATTAAGCCAAAAGCTTACCTTGGATTATAATAGTCTTTTCCAGGCCATATTACTGGAGGATTATCGCTCACCTTGTGTTCAAATGTGTCATAGCGTCCAAAGCATAAATCAAGTCCACCAAGAAAACAAATTTGGTTGTCAACAATTACAAGTTTTTCATGGTGGGACCTATATATGTAAAAGAAATACATATTCAGAGTCTAAAAATATCGAATATACTATACAAGGATAAAGGTCACAATGCATCTGCACATTCAATTCTCCAAGTAATGCATACCAGAGATAGACACCAGCAGAGAAGTGGTCAGGATAACGCAATACCCTTACATTTTCGTGAATGCTAAGAAGCTTTTGCTTGCTATAGACGCTGTTGATTTTCAAGGCAAGAGCAACTTCTTTGTAAAGAAGGATGTATATCTGCAGTCATAAACACATTCAGACCACTGTAAAGTAAATAATTTAAAAACTAGTTAGCTAAAACATTTTCAATATTTTTACGTGAGGATAGGTCATAAATCTATGTATAGAAGCAGATACTTAATTTGTTTTAAAAGATAAAATAAAAACATGTATGTGACGGCTAAATAAGGTTTGTAAGTTTAAGGTGCTCCATATCAAATCAAAAGTCTAAGCAAAAGAGCCTACCAAGAGAGACGTATTGGAATGGAAGGAAAAAAAAAAGGTAATACATGGTTTAAGGCATATACACCTCGATATATGAGCTCAAATTCATGTACATTTGCATACATCCAAGGGGATGTGTCAAATGAAGTAAATAACCAACATTCATTTTAATTTACAAAAAAATAAAAAAGGTTCATATGAACTTAAAAATAAATAAATGAAAATCAAAGCACCTGAACTCCTTCCTTTGCTTTGGCTTCCAGCAAAGCATCGAGCCTGGAGGCTGCATGCTCACGAAAAGGACGGCGTAGATACAATTCCGGGCAAAGCCACCATCCACACATGAATATCTGCATAAATTTTAGAATCATAAAATAGGTTTTCATGCTAAAGAAAAGGAAAATTGGTTTAAATACAAGCTCATGTCAACCTGCAAGAGTAGAAAGGACAGACCTCTGATTTAGCATCCTCAATTGCCGAAGCTATAGCATTAAAAGCTGCCCCACCATCTACAAACCATTGAGCCTCACTACCATCTTCTGTCAAACCCCTTGGAGGAGCAAAAGAGCCAAAACGATGAGGATAACACCAGCCCTCAGGAGGCCTAAGCCCGGCATCATTAATTGCAGCAACCCAGTCTTTAACTCTAGAACTACTCTTCGCTCTTAACCTTATGCTCCGGACTCCACATGCGACCTTTTGAATTTCCCAATTATCTGTTAGAAAGTGAATTTCTCTAGATATATTCATCAGACATACTACTTAACCCACCTTTATACAGGTAAATAGTTATTTTAATGTGTAGAAAACATACACCTTCAAATAAATATTCATGCAAAAAACCCATAAATTTATCTAGAATTCTAGATCCTATATATGCTTAATGTGATGTTGATAAAGACTAATGATCAGGATTTTTAGGATTAAATATATTTTTGGATGGTGGAAGGATCTATAACCATAGGATTTTTTTTTTTTTTTTGCCAAGGATCTTATCCAAATCACAAAAAAGAAAAAGAGTAGCAATAAAGGTCATTGATTATGAACAACAGCATCTTAAACATTAACATGCCTACTTAAATGTTAAATTGAAAGGTACGCCCATCAGAGGGAAAGAATTTCCACAGAAAGGACAGCAAGTATTCTGCTGACCTTAAAAGCATGGCGTAAAGGATTACGTTCCTTCACTTCTGATGCTAATGATACCCGGCCCTCACCATTACCATCTGAGGCAGGTAGTACATCAAAAACAATTATATCTAAAAGTTTGGTATCAAAAGGATCTCCCAGCAAGGCCAAGAATCCAGGTTTCAGTACAGCCCACACCTGTAATAATCATTAGACACGAGACAGAAACATATGGGTCAATAAAATAGAGTAAAATGTGAAACCCAAAACGATAGCAAAGGAGTACCACTATATATATGGTCCAACCTGAGAGTCACTGTCCATATGTAAAAATTATGGAACAAAGAATCTAAACATTTTAGCGAGCTAAGATACTACAATGCCAACACTCTCAAGCAGAAGAATCAAAGTATGACAACCATTAACCCATCTTCAGAACTCTCTCCCTAAATCATTAATCTTATTTTAGTTTCACTTTAACCCAACTCGCCAATTAAGCAACAGTAGGAGACTACTATACATAGTCTGCCTCACTAAGCACAGTTGACCAAGTGATATGTCTTGCAAAAGCACAAAAAATGCAAACGGCTATGCCAGTTTCCCTCCTACCCAAGAATATTTAGATAGTGAAGAGAGGAAACTAGTACTTTCTACAACACAAGCATGCGCAAAATAGGTTCTGCAACAAGTGCATATTAATCTGAATATAGACCGAGACTTCAGAAATTAGATCACATTACCTTTTGCCAATTGTCATTACAGCAATCGAACCAACGACAAGCACAACATCTATCAGAGTCGTCATTCCTGGCAATTTTTGGTAGATGCTTCACCATTACATACTCTTCCTTTAGCTTAGGGCCATACTCTTGTGAAAATGACAACTTTGAAACCTCCAAAAACTTGCAAACCTACAAGAAAACTGACAGGAACTTCAATGCAAATGATAAAAGAGGGAAATAGAGCAACAAATCTCAAAACATTGAGCACATAACAGTAGTACCCACATTGATCTCTAAGTTTTGGCACTTCAGCTAGAAAATCTGATTACAACTAAATAACTCTTTCAATTTATCAACTGACAGTTTATTGAACCGGCATTTAGGAGGGCCTCATCTACTTCGAGATTGTTGCATAAGGAAAAAGCTAAGTTGAATTTGGTCATCTATTTATCAACACAAATACATTAGTGGATTATATGATTATTTTCTAGGCATAGTAGAGTCTATTAAAGGAAGGTCTAATACCCTATGAAGATAAATATAAATGGACAAATGCATACCTCTCGAGAGTTAACAATGTCCATATTTCCAAGAAAGTTATTCAAATATTTGTGCATTGCAACCTTTGCTCTCTCAGACATAGAAGACTGCCTTCCCAAGGCTGGTCTAATAACCGGAAGAGCAGCACTAGACGGAACATCTCTGAGTAGATTAAAAAATAAAACCCACTCATAAGCAAAGGAGTTTTTTTTTTTTCTTTTCTTCTTTTTCAAAATTAACATTTGATGTACTGAGTACATATAATTTTATGTGCCGTGAGTTAACGATAAAAAATAATCAAAAAGAAATTTAAAACTAAATTCTTCAAACTGTACTTGTTTTAATGATCGTCATTATCTGGTTCAGTGACGTATATTAGAAGTTACCTGTTTTTCGCACTTTCATCGTGATGTAATAAATTAGCATCATCATCCGGTTCATCGTCATCGTGCAGAATCGGCGCATGGTCTCCTATTCCTAGATTTTGAAGCCATTCTTTAACCTTTAATATAATAATATTCATAGTGAAAATCACATCAAAATCCTAAACCTTTCAGAAGCAAACAGCTTATTAATAAACAAAAAAAAATTCAAATTTTCATAGTACAGCAAATGCATATAAACATTGCCGTTATATCAACACAAACCTGTTCTTGCTTCTCGTGAATTTCTTCGATAAACAGCCGTTTCTTCAAAGCGAAGTGTAAGTAAAAAACGTGTGAAGCATTCTTCAATAACCGCCACTTAAACTGAACAACCGAAGCAAGAAATAAAATAAATAAAAATATAAAAAGTTTAGATCGAAAGATGCATTTCGAATCTACACTTATTTTAAACTATTCAAAAAGGATTTGATCGAAGACTTGCATGTTTGTATCGAAATTCGATGGTGTAAGATAAAAGCATGGGACTGATATCGCCAGCGTCGGGTCTAGACACGGATACGATGGTCGCTTTAGGTAACTCGTCGAAAATGCGAGTTGACTCAGGAGCAACACCTGGAGCGAACGAGAAGAATGATGACATCATCGACGGCGTTAACGGCTCCGATTGCACCTGGTAGTACTGTGAACCACCTTGATCCGACGCCATTGATTTTTTTTATCGGTTAATTAAAGATCCGATAATTTCTTTCTTATTGTTTTACTTTTTCCTTTTGGAATTTGGATTTGATTTGATAAATTGAAAAATCGAATATGAGAAAATGTTTGCTGATCCACAGATAGAAATAGCTTCGCTCAGCTTTAGCTTGCCTTTTGAATGCCTTTTTTTTTTTTTTTTTTTCCTCTTTTCGTATTTTCTCTTTGGAATATAAATAAACAAATAAAATAAGTGTAAATTACACTAAATGTGTTCAAACTATCACTTAAATTTTAAATTCATCCCTAAATTTGAAAATAATTTAATTAAGTTCTTAAAATATCAAATTGTTCCAATCTAGTCCTTTCTTTGGCTTATACATTAGTTTAACCATTAAATACCAACTCAAATTTGACATAAAATATAATTAAAACATATGGACCAAAATGTAAATATGTGTGTATCAATTACAAACATATTAGGTTGGCAAAAGGGCCTAATTGTATAATATAGATACTTTGACAATTCAATTAGAATATTTTGAAATTTAGGGGCCAATTTAAAGTTTAAGTGATAGTTTGAGAACTTCGGTATAATTAACCCATAATACGAAAACGACGTCAAATCTGGAAACCAATGATTGTGTTCTGGTTGGTACGAACCTGAAGGCATGAATTTTTTTTTTAATTTCAATTTTTTTAAAATTTCATTAAAATTTATTCAGAGAAGTATTTTTTTTAATAAAATGACATGAATTTAGCTATATCTAAAAAAAATTTAAAATAATTAATTTTTATTTACTTTTATAAGTATTAGTAAATTTACTGGTTGGTTATATTCAACCCTTGTTTTGAGGGAAGACTGGCTAGCTTATTTAATCACTTAAATTTAGTTTTTAGTCTAATAATTGTTGATTAGATTCGAAACAAGAGTAAACATAGTTGGTAGAGCTTTGCTGCCTGTTTATTTGCTGATTGTTTAAAGGTTTAATTTTAATTGATAATAAATTTTAAGATTATTTGATATCAAAATATTTAAAAATTGTGAATTTAATTATTATATTTTATTTAGTAGATTGAGTCTTAACTTAATTTGTATAGATATTGTTGTCAATGCAAAAAAGTAAGTTTGAGTGTGCTAAAACGCATTACCCTTTAATTTACGGATGGAGAAGGAATTATGTAGTTTTAGATATCATATAAAAACAGAGATATAATTAAAACTTATAATTATGAGATTATTCAAAAGAAAAATATTATACTTTACTTTAATTTGATATTTTTTTAAAGTCAAACAATAACTATTAATTTTTAAAAAATTAAATTATTTAATTAATATGTTTAACACAAATTTTAAAATATGAAAAATATATAAAAAATTAGAAATGATTAAATTGAAAACAATGTGGAACTAAGATATTTTTGGTATAGATAATATTAACGTTTTATATTAATTAATATCAGTGTCATCTAACTTCGAAACTACAAGTAATTTGGTAAATTTGATTTTTTTTTTACACTCATGTGACTTTTTATTTTAATACGAAAATAAATAAAACATATTTAGAATTAATATTTAAATACACTTAAACCTACACTTTTTATTTTGTTTAATACCCACATCTATAACTAAAACCTACACTTTTTCTTTTGTTAAGTACTAAAACATTCTACAAACTCATCATCATTTTCTCCATTTTCTTGTGCTGCCATTGGTGTCATAAAGATAAAAGGATTGCTCAAATTTTCATTTGTGAGGCAAAATTATCTCCTTTAAAGCCAAGTTCAGTTGATAAAATTAATAAATTAACAAATCTATTGTTCAATAAAAGAAAAGTTAACAGCAAGCAACGTGTTCATATCACACATTATGATATTATTCTAAAAAATTGAAAAACATGAAATCTTGCTAAATATTATAAAGTCAAAAACAATGACCCAAAAAGAAAAGCATAACCATATGAGAATCTTATATTTTATAACTTAAATTAAACTAATTAGATTTTTAGAACATGAGAATGAGATTATAGTAAACAAAAGTTTAAGATCAGAAATATTTCATAGCACATTCAACATAATAGTACATTATACTAATAAACAATACCACAAACATCTTCCATTTCTTATAACAGCTCAGTGGTTTCATCAAAATTCTATAATTATATAAAACTGAAGATCTAAAACACAAAATGAAAACCGAGTTTTGCATTCAAACTCATACAGAGAAAAACAAAACATTACTTCATTCACTTCTTTGACTTCTTAACTCCCCTGCATATGCCAAAAGTGATCCAAATTAGAGCTGCTGAAATAAAAGAAAAAATAATAATACAGCATCATTGTCGTGCATCTTACTCGGCCTGTTGCGGTGCAGCTGCAGGTGCTGCTTTCACACCAGGTCCCTGAAATGATAAAGAAAACCAACATTCAGTCGCAAAATAACCCAACTAGAAGCATCATCCAAATCAAAATCCATAAAAGGGCATGCCAATCTTCTAGACATCAAAATATAGCTTAGTATGTAAATGTTATGTTACCCAAACTCGGAAGTGACTTTTTAAATATGGGTGTATGCGCTGCTCAATATTTAACGTTTTTCTGTAGATTGTAAGATCATGCTAGAATGTATCAGACACAAGTGCACACAAGCCGCATGGGTGAAGCAGTTAAGTGACATCAAAGTAACTGAGTAAAAGCAATACACTTCTAGCTTTCTTCTAAATACAATTTTGGTTTGACATCGATTCTATTCAGAACCCATGATTGATTTACTCATCACAGAATCAATATGGGAATCAAGACAGATGTTTAAATTACCTGTGCAAGGCGTTCTTCCCTTCTGGCCATCTTTCTCTCCCTGCTCGCCTTGTTCTTAGCTCGCTTGGCCTCAAACTGATCTGAGAGTGTCTTCTCTCTTGCCTTCTCAGCCTTGGACTTGTGGATGCTTTCCATCAAGACACGCTTGTTCTTAAATACATTACCCTTCACCTTCATGTACATGTCATGGTACATGTGCTTGTCAATCTTCTTGGATTCCCTGTACTTACGAAGCAAACGCCTTAGTACTCGCATTCTCCTCATCCAAAGGATCTTTGTAGGCAATCTTGCCTCCCTGGTACCCTTCCTCTTACCTGAAATTATTTGATCAGGATCATGTCTTGGTTACAATGAACTTTGAGGAACAAAAGAACCCAACCATCAATCAAACACAATAAAATATAGGCCACCAAATAATGGATTAATCATACCATAGCCAGAATGACGACCCTTTCTCTTGGCCTCTTTCATTCTGCGTGCACGAGATCGGGAGTGAATCTTGGTAGGCTTCCGGATGATAAAACCATCCTTAACAAGTTTCCTAACATTCTGCCCTGCATTCAGTGATCAAAATCTTCAACATACTGAAACAAATACCGAAAGCAGCTTCACAAACAGGTATCGTAACCACACAAGGCGAACCGCCAAAAATTATGTTCCGGTTCAGTTTAAAATACATTAGAACAAAAACGATCGTTCTTAGGCCAAAAAAAGTGTTACAGAGCTAGTTCTTTTTTTTTCATTTTACGAACTAGTTTTCAAGAAATAACACTTCTAAAGCATTTTAACTAGGCATAAGTAGAAATTCAGATCTAAATCTATCATTTTTCGAAGGACCCAAAAAAGCCCTACACAATCAAAGAAAAAAAATATAACAGCAAGGATACACATATATACACTACAGCATATTGGATTACAGATAGAAATGAATTGAACAAGTAGAGAGTGGGGAACAACTTACTGGAGTTGGCCATGGAGATTTCATTGATTTCATTAGGATCAAGCCAAACCTTGCCACGGCCACACTTCAGGACGCTAGCGGCGAGCCGCTTCTGTAACTTCAGAGACACCATCGTTGTCTTCCTTTTCTCGTCTCCCTCCCGTCCGTGTGAGTAGAAAACTCTAGTGTTTTTGCAAAGAAGAAGGCGGAGGCGGCCTTTATAACCCTAAAGAAAATTCTTTTGTTAGGGTTAGGGTTTTTGTTGTGGATCTTGAAAAATAATTGAAAGGGAAAGGGTGGCCCAGCCTGTTTGTAACTGGGCTTAATTTTGTTTCTGCCCAATGCTTGCATGGGCCTAAATTTAGCCCAAAAATCCGCAATCCTTTAGATAAATACATTGTCACGAGTTAATTTAGATATCTTCTCAATTGAAAAAGGATTAAAAAGTCATTTACTTAATAAATCAACTTAACTTATATTGTTATAAGAGTATTTTTAACTTATAAGGAAGTGAAATTCCGATAGATATTGAGAAAGAGTAATAAAGTGGCAGATTATATCACGAAAGAGGTCCGAGATGAAATGGATCACTTAATTAATCATGAGGAATCATCAGGGAATGTGAAGAATTTATTAAATGATGATATCCATTGTTCTACATATACATTGTTTGATGGCGATTAGTATTTGTTTGATGGCGATTAGTATTGTTGTAATCCTAGCTTAAGGTTTTATTGTTTTATTTTTTTAAAAAAAGTATTTTTAACTTAGAATTTAATTTTAGCTGTTTGGATTTAGTCGTTCTCTCCTAGTGTGGTAGAACTCTCCTCGAAGTTGTAGTGACTTGTGGTCATTGTCGACGTTTATCCATTTTTTGTTTTAAGATTTTCAACTGCGCTTTCGAGTTTTTAAGTTGAAATCTCTAAGTGTTTCTTCTTTTCTCCCTTTTGCTGGTCTGTTTCTCCAGGAATTGGCACGGCGTGCCCCTCCTATAGGCTCTCGCTTCTCTCTGCCTTTGGGTTTCAACTGAGAGCTAGGTTCCAATGGGCCTTAACTCTCATTTTCTCTCTAGTTTCTAATTTTATCTCGGATGGGTTTCACTTTTCACTAATAAGGGTTTATGGGGTTGGTTGGCAATTAGGTTAATATAGAATGGCTGTCCAAAATTTGAATGTTTTTGCGACATTAGGGGTTTAAGGTCATGACATCACCTACAATTTCCAAAAAAGTAATTATATATTAACCTAATTGCCAACCAAACCAATACCTATGATCATCAAACATACGAAATAACGTTTAGGCACAATTAAACACATATGCTTTTAAGTAATACCACATTTCAACATATATACATACATATTCATTGGCCTAATTTAACCATTTAACATCATATATATATATACCTTACACAATTCAAACCAAATCAATTCAAATGTCCATTTGCATAATTCCTCAATTTAAATTGTATACCTTTACATTATTACTTAAATGATTCATATGTTTGAATTCAAAGTGACATTTACCAATCCAAAGTTCCAAAACGATCATTCACACTATAAACCGACTCAATCTTAAGTACATATCATATATAAAAATAGAAAGAGCTATACAAGCATTGTTGAATCAGAGTTGCGGTTTGAATGCTGAATCACTCCTCGAGTCTTCAAGATCTACTAATACCTACGCAGGGAATAAATAAACTGTATGTTGAGCGATAAATCTTAATGATACTTGTAGGGCCCAATTTATGCCCGGCCCTACCAATAACAAATATAAATACAACAGCAGGCCCAATAAACGGGCCCAATAGCTAATTCCTAACCCAGGCCCGAAACTAATGGAAAAGGGAAGGGTTGGGAAGCCCTAGCAGCAGCCCCCGCCTCCAACAGACTCTCCAAGCGCCGCACGTCTAGGGGCCGACCTCTCCACACGCGCCGTTTGCTCCACGAACGCCTGCAAACGCGGACTCAAAGAGTCCGAAAGAAAAAAACAACAAGAAATAACATTATTTCATTATTTTTTCTTTTTCGCTATAAAAGCCATTTGTAATCAGAAAGAGGGGATCCGAGGAGAAGATTGAAAAATACAGATTCGATTTTTAACAAAGGTTTTTTCCGCTTTATTTAATCGGTGTTCGCTATTCACAATTATTCTTTTTCTTATTTTGTTTTTTCCTTTTATTTTTATTTCTTTTAAAATATAAAAGAGAAGGAAGCTTACCTCTTCGCCAGAGTCGTCGAATCGGCGCCACCTCCGTCGTGATCGGAGCCCCGGCGCGCGGTTGAACGGCGGCGCGAAGAACGGGTTGAAAACCCTAGCAGAGCTTTTGCTCTCTTTTTGTTTTTTTTCTTTCCTTTATGCTGCAAATGAAATTTTTTAAAAAACTGTTTTAAATTGTATTAGCAAAACAATGTTGCTTAGGTGGCCATGACCAGCCAGGTGACCCGACCCGGAGGGGAGGATCCGCTGCTCGCCTTGAACGGAAATTTATGATTTAGTCCTTCCTTTTTGCGACTCGCTTCAATCAAATCTTTTTTTTCCTTTAATTTAGCCACAAATTTTGTTTTTTTTGTCTCAATTTAATACAGTGGTGCGCGGCATGTAGTAAGACGGGAATAATTCCCTTTTGGTCCTCCACTGTTGCGCGCGCATTCAATGTGGTCCTGTCTTTAAATTTGCTTCGAATTTACCCATTTTTTCTTTTTAAGTTCAATTTTTTTATTATAAATATGTTATACTACTACTATTATTATTATTATTATTATTATTATTATTATTATTATTATTATTATTATTATTATTTATTCATACATGCGTCGTTCTTTTATTTAATACATATATATACATGTTTTTTTATCTAGTATACTTGCATGTTTTTTATAATATATATATATACATTTTTATAAATATTTTTTACTATTCTGTTCCATTTTTTTATGTACATATCATACATATATATAAGTATTTTAATTTACATATACATATTTTCATGTTTTACCAATACATATATGCCTATACATTTTTTGTAAATATATACACATAAACATATTTTTATATTTTATTTTATTTTCACAATCTTCATATACATATATACATACTGATTTTTTTTCCTTCGTAAATTAATATAAGTTTTGTTTTATATACTTCATTCTTTTTATATACTTGTATACCTGCTTTTAATATATGCATATACATGTTTTCAAAATTTATTTATATATTATACTTATATTTTGAAACGCATCTATATATATATATTTAATTTAAAGTGAGGTATTTGTTTCATAATTGTACATTAACTCTTTAACACACCTTTTAAAAATATATATTTTGGTCTCGTCTAAGCATTAAAATCATCATATTTTATAAATTTCCAAAATATTTGGCATTCATGATTCTCGAGAAAATAATCGTATCCTAACTTACTGGATTGCGATTATTTTTTTATGAATTTAGAGAGCCCAATATTTGTTTTGCAATAAATTCACAAATTTCAAATAAAGCTTATTCTCGGGGATTCAAAAATGCTGGGTCCTAACTTACTGGTCCTGGTATTTTGAGTTCTCGAAATAAGAATTTTCAAAAGCAAAAGGCAATATTCGGGTATTTTGAAGATTTAAAAATATTGTACCCTAACTCACTAGGTGTGGTGTTTTATTTCTTTGAAATAAGAATGTCTTATTATTTTGATTCATTCATGAGATAAAAAGTTTCCTTTTAAAATCTTTTCAAATTTTCGACACCAAGACATTAAAGAATCAATTTGGTATCGATTTTGGGCGTTACGAGGGTGCTAATCCTTCCTCATGCGTAACTAACTCCCGGACTCATTTTCTCAAATTTCGTAGACCAAAATCATTTTAAGGTGAGCCGATCACACCTTAATAAAGGATCGGTGGCGACTCCAGTTTTTGTTTTTTAAAGTCGACAACTAAAATTTTTGTTTTCAAAAAAAAAGGTTTCGACAGTTTGGCGACTCCACTGGGGACCTTAGAGAGTCTAGCCATAAATTGATTATTTTTGTCTTGTGATCGAAAAATCAAGTTTTGTTTTAAAATCATGATTTCCCTTCGCATTCATTGATTTTTTTATCATGATATGTTTGCATGATTGGACCAAGCCGATTAATCTGTATTTGCATTTTGCCTTGCATGGTCCGTTTTACCCCTTTAAGTGGGAGCGAGAAACTAGTCCTTCGTGAGGTTTTCCCCTCCGTGCAGGGTAGTGGATCGCTTCCGGGATACATCCGTACCTATGTCTTCGTGAGATTTTCATCTCCGTGCAGCCATAGGGAAATATATCCCCCTGAACTGAACTCGATCCACATGAGCCTATAATAGGTAAAGATCAAGGAATTTGCTGGTTCGGGTACCCTTACTCTAGAAACTAAGCCTTATATAGTGAGCTTTAGGAACTTGCCCTAGGTAGAGCTATACCAAACCCTAGTGGATTCCTGAATAAATGTTCTTGCTATTTCATGTTTGTATTGGATTATATCTTTTTGGTATGATACTGACTTGGGTTTATTTTGTTTTGATTACATGACATCATGACTGCATTGCATTTTCATCTTAGAAAAGAGATGTTGATTTGAGTTCGATTACTAGATTAGAAAGCTTGTTATGGAATACGGGTTTCTTGATAAGGTGGAAGATAATACGGTGGTCCAAAGAAAACATGGCACGAAAAGCCTAACAAGAGGAGTATACGACTTTGCTGCATGACCTGAGGATCCAAATTGTCAAAGTTTATTCAAAAGTCATCAAAGGTCCCAATCTCATAAAGAAGCTAATGAACGTGAATGAGCAAGGATTTATGACCTAGATCAAACAAAAAAGAGATCAAATTCATGAGATGTATCTTAATATCTGAAGGGTCGATGTCTTTACTTGGAGTATGAAGGTAAAACCGTATATATATGTCCGCTTTATGTAAAGAGATTTGTTTTCTAGTAAAGTTTTCTAGTAAAAAATTAAACATGAATCAACGTCTCTTTTCGCATTTCATTTCATGCATTTGCATTACTTTACATCATATGCATCAAAGATTATTAAATGATCCTAATTAACTAAAATCATTGCTCGCTTAACTCGAAACCAACCAACCAACCAAACACCGCATAAAGATTCGAGCAAAGATTAAGGACATGGATCGAGATTGGAAAAATTCAACAAAGGTCGAAGGAGATGCAAGACCGACTTCAGCTACAGGTGCAGGAGCGGTTAGATAAGATGCAACATGATATGTCTGAGAAGATGCGAGAATCCCAAGAAGATATGATGGCGAAGCTAACCAAACTGTTGACTGGAGGAGGTGATAAGGGAAATGGGTCATATGGCTGATGTCGATGAACCACTCTATCCTCCAGACTTTACTCCTCCACATGTTCGAACTCAAGCTGAATATCCGCACAAACCCACTGTCACAATCAGGCCTCAGCAGTCCCAGGCTAGTGCTTCGAACTTTCAAGCTAGATTGGGCTCTAACCCCGAAAACTACCCTGTTAATTCTGCCATTCCTGACTTCGATGAAGTGGCTAAAAAGGAAAAAATAAAGGAGGAGTTACCAAAGCAGCTAGAGGAAATGTGCAAATGGCTCGAGGAGAAATTCAAGGCGATGGAAGTCACTGAAAGCTGTCGTGGGATTGACGCTAAAGAGCTGAGCTTAGTTCCTGATTTGGTACTCTCTCATAAGTTTAAGATGCTGAAATTCGAGAAGTACAATGGGACGACTTGCCTAGAGGCTCATATCACCATGTTTTACAGGCGAATGGCTGGATACGTTAACAATGACCAGCTATTAATACACTGTTTCCAAGATAGCCTAGCAGGGGCAGCATCTAAGTGGTACAGTCCACCGAGCTGCACTACGATTGGTTCATGGAGGACTTGGCACAAGCATTCATGAAACAAAGATAGTCATGTGACGTACATGACTCTGATAGAATTACCCTTAAAACATGGAGACGGGTTTAGCGAAAGCTTTAGACAGTACGCACAAAGATGGAAGGAAGTCGCCGTCCAAGTTCAACCACCGCTCTTAGAGAAAGAAATGACGATGCTTTTTATAAATACATTGAAAGCCTCGTTCATCACGCATATATTAGGAAGTGCCACAAAAAGCTTTTCTGACATAGTCATGAATAGTGAAATGATTGAAAGCGTCATAAGGAGTGGGAAAATTAATGCAGAGAAGAGTAACAAGAGGTCAATCTCAAGGAAAAGAGAAAATAAGGTGAACAACATGGGTTACTCTAAACCAGTTACTGTGAGTCAGCCAAGAAAGGTGGCTACTAACCAACAAGGTTCATTAAGACAAGAATTTAAAATGAAACCAAGTACCGAGAAGCTCCAGTTCACACTAATTCTGATGTCATATAAGGAGCTGTATCAAAGCTTGTTCGATGCGCATGTTGTTGCTCCTCATTACTTAAAACCTCCACAACCTCCGTATCCTAAGTGGTATGATGCGAACGTGCAATGTGACTACCATGCTGGGGTTACGGGACACTCGATTGAGAATTACACTGCCTTCAGAAAGCAAGTTGAAAGACTTATCAATATGGGTATTGTTAAGTTTGGTGACTCATCTAGTGTAGGAAATCCGCTACCCAATCATGATTAATAATGGAGGGAATGCAATGTATAGAGAAGTGGCGAGATTTTCACATCGACACCATATGTGCAGACACAACTAAAAGGGTCCTGGTTAGATATTCGCCTTAAAGGCGTTCTAAATAATGGAACTACAGAGGAAACCCCTGGAGTATTTAGAGTCTGTTAGAGTAATATTCAGAACAGACTTGTTGCTTAGCCTAGAAGCAATAAGAATTTCTTTGTGAAATAGGCTCACATCTGAACATTATTATTTTAATAAAATACATTATTGCAATCATCTTTGAGCGAATGTTCTTTCATTCTTTACGTTTTTTCATTCTTTTGGATTTTTTCTGCCAAACCATTCATTCATTTATTCATGTTATTCATACATTCTTTTGTATATTCTTTGGTACCCACTATGGGTCCCCAAATGTCAATGACATGAGTGACGCTGCTACAAACTCAAAATCGCCTTTTGAGTGAGACATGTGTTTAGAGAGATCTCATGACTTTGAAGATGTCATAAATTGTAGCTTATCTCCTGACTTGTTGAGGATGGTAATGCAATAAGAGAAACAAATGAGACAATAGAGACTGTGACCTTGAGGGAACATGCATGACCAAAAAAGTAAAGCAAGACGTTGTTGAGTTACTTCAAGCATTCAAAGATGCCTTCGCATAGTCATACCAGGATGTGCCCGGTTTAAGCGCTGTCATTGCAATCTGAACAACAGCACGATATCAGAAATTTGCGGTATGTTCAAGGTGAATATCATGAATGGAGCAATGAAAACTCTACCAGGGCAATGCCACTCTTTCCAGTTTATCACATTTTTTATTAAAGTTAAAATTCTTTCTCTTCGAGTTTTGGCTGAGCTAAAGTAGGATGAAGATCCAATCCCGATATGACTAGTTGAACCTAGTTGAAGAAAAAGGCTAGAAACTAGTCATCAGGGTCAAATGTACCAAGAAATAAATGATGCGAGCCTATAGTAAAAGGTTTGTCCCAGAGAATTCCACGATGGCGACCTAATGCTGAAGAAGATCCTCACTCTACAAAAAAATATAACGGATGCCAAATTGGGAAGAACTTTAGGTTATAGTCTTTTCCAAAGGAGCTTTGATTTTGAGCAAGATGGATGATAAGTCCTGTAAACTCAGATTCAGTCAGGAAATACTCCGCTTAAAGAAGGAGATGACTGAGGTAGAAAACCCGCAAAGGGACACTTTGAGTCGTAAAAATAATGAAATGAAAAAATGAAAAAATGAAAATGAGAAATGAAAAATGGAAAAAGAAAAGAAAATGAGAGGCCAAGGTGAAAACCCGCAAAGGGCGCTTTAGACCAAAGGGGATTTGAGTTGAAAACCCGAAAAGGGCGGCTCAAATATTGATCAAAAAGGGGCAAGAGGTAATCGGAGCAGCTCAAAAACCGTTCAGAGTGGGGCATACAATGGCCTTGCTATACCTGAATCAACAGGAAAGGGTAGGCGACATCTTGGGGCATCGACAAAGTACTATAGATCTCCTAAACACATGTTAAACTCAGAATGGTCTTCAAAAAGTCGATACAGAGAAGTTCAAGCTGTGATATTTGGGGCACCTACTCCTTATACCATTTTTGGTTATTCTTGGAACACTTCATTCATTGCCAAGATACGCATTCCTAAATCAATTTCTTTATTATCTTTGATAATCTATTCATTTCAGAGCCATGCTTTAAATCAATTCTATTTCTACCCATTTTTATGATCTCTTGCAAGCATGTTGCATTAGAATAATGATGAATGGACTAATAAAACTTTTACAAAAGAAGTTTTGCATATTACTCTGAAAAGTTTCTAAATAATATAGGAACCTGAAACAGGAATATTGTTTAGAACACACCAAATTCAAAGGTTGGAAATTTGAGAAGAAGTGTCTAAATTTGGTCTTTCTCTTTAGATTTTGTTGTCAAAAACATTGATTGAACAAAGGGACAAGAAGGTCATGTTGATGACAAAGCTTAAATAAACAAGCAAGCAATAATCACCAGGCAATAGGAAGAGGTTGCCTCGGAGAAGAGAGCCTTCATTTACGCATGAGCCTTTGGTACGACACCTTGGGAATGATGTAAGAGACCGGAAAGATTTAAATCCTGTATCCTTGAATTACGATAGGAGAGGATTGAAGAAAAGCCGGTCAAGCAAGAATGCGTTGCAGCACGTCAGTGTTAAAGCCTTAATAAACTTCGAATAATGACAACCTAAGCGGGATCATTCTCGAAAAAATAACATTCTGCATTCATTCAAATGTCATTCATACATGTCTAGTTAGGGGCATTTGATTCATTTTGATCATGACATCCTAATCACTAGGCATAATTAGGTTCATAAAATGAATCATACAGGTCATGTTCCACAGAGAGCAGATCGGTGAAATCATAAGTCTTATTTCCCTGAGTAATAGTGGAGCAGGTTAAAAAGAAAGCAGATCTTGTCTTCATGTATTGGCGTGAAGTAGATCGAAGAAAGCAGATCTTGTCTTTATGTATTTGCGTGAAGTAGATCGAAGATAGCAGATCTTGTCTTCCTATACTGGTGGCGAAGTAGATCGAAGAAAGCAGATCTTGTCTTCATGTATTGGCATGAAGTAGATCTAAGAAAACAGATCTTGTCTTCATGTATTGGCGTGAAGTAGATCGAAGATAGCAGATCTTGTCTTCCCATACTGGTGGCGAAGTAGATCGAAGAAAGCAGATCTTGTCTTCATGGATTGGCGTGAAGTAGATCGAAGATTACAGATCTTATCTCCCTAAGCAGTAGTGGAGCGGGTCAAGGATGGCGGATTTTACCTCCCTGAGGTTACAGTGGAGTACATTGAAGCCAGTAATTCTATCTACCTGGGCAGCAGTGGAATAGATTGAAGATTACAGATCTTATCTCCTGAGATGAGTGGAGTAGATCAAGATGGCGATTTTACCTCCCTGAGGTTACAGTGGAGTACATTGAAGCCAGTAATTCTATCTCCCTGGGCAACAGTGGAATAGATTGAAGATTACAGATCTTATCTCCCTAGGCAGCGAAGTAGATCAAAGTTGAAGTGGGGCAGACTGAAGATGGCAAATCTTATCTCCCTGAAGTTGCAGTGGAGCAGGTTAAAGCCAATAATCCTATCTCCCTGAAGTTGCAGTAGAACAGATTGAAACCACAGATCTTATCTCTCTGAAGTTGCAGAGGGCAGATCGCATCTAGTCTTATCTCCCTGAAGTTACAGTGGAGCAGACAGAACAAACTAATCCTATCTCCTTGAATTTGTACCAGAACAAGTTGAAGCTATAAGTCTTATCTCCCTGAAGTTGCAGTGGAGCAGATTAAAGATAGCAAATTTTGTTCTTTCGAGAAGCTAGAACATATGAATCCTATCTCCCCTACATTGCAATGGAGTAGATCGAAGCATCAGTTCCTATACCTCTAAAGATGCAGTAAGAAGGAACGAGGCTACTTGAAGAAGAAAAGCACCGAAGAAGTTGAGGCTTAGTAAGACCGGGCACAAATGGGCCTTGTAGTCTTTGCTCTGTTCCCGTTACACGACAACGAGAAAACAGGGGCAGCTGTAGGGCCCAATTTATGCCCGGCCCTACCAATAACAAATATAAATACAACAGCAGGCCCAATAAACGGGCCCAATAGCTAATTCCTAACCCAGACCCAAAACTAATGGAAAAGTGATGCGGTCGTTGGAAGCACCAAAAATATCCTATCCCTAATAAATAATGAAAAGAATAGTAAAAGGGAAGTAGGGTCAAATCCTCAGGGACTGGACTTGCAAAATATCTTGTTCCGTGATATCCCAGGCAGAGTCTTGCCCAAGACAACCTGCGTTCCTGAAAAAAATAAAAACAATAGCAGAATTAAATTGTTGGATCTAGAAACGAAAAATAAAATAAAAACAGAATTAAGAATATTGAATTGAAAATTCGAGAAATTAAAAATAAAGTTAAGAGAAAGAAAATTTGTATGGGAAATTCCAGCCTCCAGTTGTCTCGTTCCGCCTTGGGTTCAATCCTCGGCTTTTAGATGATCCTTCCCAAACCAAATAAGCCGCTTATAGTGGAAGAGGACGCCACGACCACCAGCTCCAATGATTTAGACTACGATTTGGTGGAACTCGACTCTAGCTAACAATCGCTTCGTGGATCGGCTTATGCTAGATCAACGCTTCTCAATGGCGAATCCCACGCCATTTTGTCTCTTGGGCTCGCCAACCTCGACGCAGAATCTAACGAACCGACTGGCAACCTTCCTAAAACATACAAAGCGCCCGCCTTTGCATATGTTGAAAACTTACTTAAGGGACTTGGACGGAAGCGCCACCAGTAAAGTGAGAAACGATGAATACTCAATGAGAAGGCTAAGTACTGATTCTAAGCCTCAAGAACCTTTTGGGGATTTTGACAACCTTCGCTAGATGGATTTAGTGGCTTATGGTTGTGGTAAAAAGAAAATAAATAAAATAAAATAAAGATTTTATTGAAAGAAAATATGAAAAGAACAAAAGCCTAGACTTTTGGGGAGACAGTGTTTACAGAAAAGAAAAAGATGGGCTCCCCTTTTGAGTCACTTCACCCCCTATTTATAGTGCTAGGGGAGATATTCTAATTCTACTTAAATTCCTAAAAGATAAATACATTTAATTGAAGATAAATAAATATAAAATAAAATCCTAAAAATAATCCTTAATAATTATCTCAATATTAATTATCCTAATATAATTAAAATAGAGTTTAATAAAATAAAATCTCTTCTTTTTGCATTTCAACCCTTGTGTCCTCCATGCTTGCACTTTTGGCACCAACTTTTCCTTGTGTCGCACATTGGCCCATTTTATCTCTAAATTCACGCTTTTGGCCCTTAATTTCACTTTTGCCTCAAATTTAGTCCCTATGAGATAAAAGATCATAAATAGCTCAAATTAGCAGGATCATACTCGAATAAATACATAATTAATACATAAAATACGTTATTCTAGAGTGTTATCAAATCCCCTACTTAGCCCATGCTTGCCCTCAAGTATGGTTCCTATCTCTTGTGAAAGTTAGATTCGCCATAAAAGAAATACAACTCCAAAGTTTTATAAAATCACCAAAATGCATATGAATAATAAAGAGAACCCTAAGCTTGCTTTAAGTAAAAGCAGAAAAGATTTCCAATTAATACACGCAAAAATTAGAATCAACTTGAATTATTTAATGAAAATTAGGTAAATTACCAAACCTACCAAGACACCCTATTTGTTTCCTCCTTTAGTCCCCAAATTATTTTTTTTTTTTTTTTTTTTTTTTTTTTTGTTATGCTTTAGGAATATCTTGAACCTTTTGACGCTAAGAGAGATAACGACCAAGCACCCCACCCCTTACATTTCATTTCAAGAAACTCCTAATTTATTATAATTTTTCTTAAGAACACATCAAACGGCGCCAAAATTTGATGCGGTCGTTGGAAGCACCAAAAATATCCTATCCCTAATAAATAATGAAAAGAATAGTAAAAGGGAAGTAGGGTCAAATCCTCGTGGATCTGGACTTGCAAAATATCTTGTTCCGTGATATCCCAAAAGAGTCTTGCCCAAGACAACCTGCGTTCCTGAAAAAAATAAAAACAATAGCAGAATTAAATTGTTGGATCTAGAAACGAAAAATAAAATAAAAACAGAATTAAGAATATTGAATTGAAAATTCGAGAAATTAAAAATAAAGTTAAGAGAAAGAAAATTCTTATGGGAAATTCCAGCCTCCAGTTGACTCGTTTCGCCTTGGGTTCAATCCTCGGCTTTTAGATGATCCTTCCCAAACCAAATAAGCCAGTTATAGTGGAAGAGGACGCCTACGACCACCAGCTCCAATGATTTAGACTACGATTTGGTGGAACCTGACTCTAGCTAACAATCGCTTCTGTGGGATCGGCTTATGCTAGATCAACGCTTCTCAATGGCGAATCCCACGCCATTTTGTCTCTTGGGCTCGCCAACCTCTGACGCAGTAAGCTAACGAATCGACTGTGCAACCTTCCCAAAACATACAAAGCGCCGCCTTTGCATATGTTGAAAAGCTTACTTTAAGGGACTTGGACGAAGCGCCACCTCAGAAAAGTGAGAAACGATGAATACTCAGCGAGAAGGCTAAGTACGGATTCTAAGCCTCAAGAACCTTTTTGGGGATTTTTGACAACCTTCGGCTAGATGGATTTAGTGGCTCATGGTTGTGGTAGAAAAGAAAATAAATAAAATAAAAATAAAGATTTTATTGAAAGAAAATATGAAAAGAACAAAAGCCTAGACTTTTGGGGAGACAATGTTTACAGAAAAAGAAAAAGATGGGCTCCCCTTTTGAGTCACTTCACCCCCTATTTATAGTGCTAGGGGAGATATTCTAATTCTACTTAAATTTCTAAAAGATAAATACATTTAATTGAAGATAAATAAAGATAAAATAAAATCCTAAAAATAATCCTTAATAATTATCTCAATATTAATTATCCTAATATAATTAAAATAGAGTTTAATAAAATAAAATCTCTTCTTTTTGCATTTCAACCCTTGTGTCCTCCATGCTTGCACTTTTGGCACCAATTTTTCCTTGTGTCGCACATTGGCCCATTTTATCTCTAAATTCACGCTTTTGGCCCTTAATTTCACTTTTGCCTCAAATTTAGTCCCTATGAGATAAAAGATCATAAATAGCTCAAATTAGCAGGATCATACTCGAAATAAATACATAATTAATACATAAAATACGTTATTCTAGAGTGTTATCAAATCCCCTACTTTGCCCATGCTTGCCCTCAAGTATGGTTCCTATCTCACTGTGAAAGTTAGATTCTCGCCATAAAAGAAATACAACTCCAAAGTTTTATAAAATCACCAAAATGCATATGAAAATAAAGAGAACCCTAAGCTTGCTTTAAGTAAAATGAAAAAGATTTCTAATTAATACACGCAAAAATTAGAATCAACTTGAATTATTTAATGAAAATTAGGTAAATTACCAAACCTACGAAGACACCCTATTTGTTTCCTCCTTTAGTCCCCAAATTATTTTTTTTTTTTTTTTTGTTTTTTTTTGTTTTTTGTTATGCTTTAGGAATATACTGAACCTTTTGACGCGAAGAGAGATAACAGCCAAGCACCCCACCCCTTTATTCATTGAAAAACTCCTAATTTATTATAATTTTTCTTAAGAACACATCAAACCTTTTGACGCTAAGAAAGATGACACCAAGCACCCTCCCTAGTTATTTCAAATTTCAACATGTTCTTAAAAATTAATTCCGGTTAGCGGAGTTTTATCTAACACGTCACACAACATTTTGACGCGAAATATGATGACAACCCAAGCAACCTACCTCGGTTACTCAGTCAGTCACGTTTTTAAGCTGCACTCATAACCACGGAAACATTAAATGACATTAATAATAACTTTTTTTTTGAGGACTTTAGAGAAAAAATAATAATAATCAAGTGTCAAAAATAAGTTTTTGTAATTACCTTAATAGTCATCAACATATTTTAGCATGCAAACATATTAAGTGTCCACTTTGTATTTAAACTTGATCAATTTTACGAAAAGCAAGATAAAGTTAACTTTATGAATCACAATTATTTTTACTCTAATAAAAATAAAACAAAGGAGATGGCATCAATTATGAAAAATTCGTAATTTTCTCGTAAAACAATAATCATGCTTGTAGATCAAACAAGAGGCAATTCTTGGTAAAAATCTTGGGCATGAAAAGAGGCGGAGATTCCAAAAAAAAATATGGACAAAATAAAGCCTCAAGCGTAAACACCACCAAAAATAATCACAAAGAACAAAGAACAATAACCAAAATCACAAAGCAGAAAATGATAGTAATAACGAAGAGTACCTCCCCCATCGAAAGCACATTGTCCTCAATGTGGACGAAAAGAAATAAATAGGTAGAAAAGTTTAGAAAACTCCCATGTGATCACAAATGATGGCAATGAGCTTGGTCAGTTGCTGGCCAAAGGTTTCAAGTCAGGCCTTAATGCGCTTTAAGTGTTGCTTAACGGTTTGCTTCATTTTTTTTCTAAGCAAAATAAGAAAAATTGATTAATATCCAAATAGGTAATAAATAATAAAATAAAGTAATAAATAAAGTAAAGAAAAATAATAATAATAATAATAATAATAATAATAATAATAATAATAATAAAAATTGGGTTGCCTCCCAACAAGCGCTTGTTTAACGTCGTTAGCTCGACGCCGTTATTGGTTCTATGGTGGTTCCAAATAGATTTTCTTAACCGTGGGGCTTGAAAATTCTCATAAAATGGCTTCAACCACGGCCATTGACTACGAACCGCTTTCCAGATTCTTCACTCTATTTCAATCGCTCCATGTGTGAACACTTTAGTAACAATAAAATGTCCTTGCCATCGTGATCGAAGCTTACTCGAGAATAACTTTAACACGGAGTTATAAAGTAAAACTTTTTGTCCTACCGAAAAATGCTTCTGAGCTATTCTCTTATCGTGAAACAACTTTGTCTTGTCTTTATAAATGCGAGCATTCTCGTAGGCATCATTGCAATTTCTTTTAACTCTTGAATGTTTAATTTCCTTGCCTTTCCGTGGGTTCTAACTCCAACTCGTTCCTGACAATGTAAGGTAACAGCTTTAGTATTTGGAGATAATAACTCATTAACAAATTCAATTTCATCAAGTTCGTAATTATCTCCATAAATTGACTGAAAATTTTCTTCCACCAAAGAGTCAATTATATCGATACGATTTACGCCAAGATTTCGCTTGGATGGCTAATGGCGTCGAGACATTAAACTTTACGATCTCCCATCAAACTCCATCGTGAGAGTTCCACTTGAACATCAATTTTAGTACTAGCTGCATTTAAGGAACGGTCGACCAAATAGAGATCTCAAGATCCGAGTGCTATCCTCCTCCATTTTGATCACATAAAATCTGCAGGAAAATAAGCTCGTTAACTTTTACCGTAACATCCTCAAGGACTCTTCCGGATGCACAATGCACTGTCCGCCAATTGAATGATAACACTGCTTTTGTCAAAAAACCCGCGTTAAGTGATTCATAAATAGAATATGGCATTACATTTATAGAAGCCCCTAGATCACACATAGCCTTCTTAGTTCCTAGATGGCCTATTTTGCATGGTATTGCAAACATGCCCCTATCCTTGCATTTTGCCGGCATTTTTCGTTGTAACACTGCGGATACATTCTCACCAACATTCACCCTTTCATTACCTGTTAATTTTCGCTTGTTGGTGCAAAGCTCTTTAAGAAATTTAGCATACCGTGGTATTTGCTTGATGGCGTCCAACAGCGGAATATTGATCTCGACATTCCTAAATGTTTCAAGGATTTCCTTGTCCTCTTTACCTCTTCGACACTGGTTGAATCGTTCAGGAAATGGAGGTTGAATTTTAGGCAATGGAGGCTTCGGTCGGACCTGTTCGTCTTTCTTGGGTTTTTCCTGGGCAATTTCTTGGGCAAGATTCCTGTCAGGAATCGATTCCAGTACCTTTTCGCTTCGTAACGTCACTGCATTTGCATTTTGTCTAGGGTTTGGTTCTGTTTGTGACGGTAGCTTCCCTTGAGAGTTTAATTTCTCGATCGATGTGGTCAACTCTCTGATAGACGCCTCGGTTTTCTGTTGAAAATCCTTCATCTCCTTTTGGAAATTAAGATTTTGCTGCTGAAAATCAAGAACATTAGCTGCTAACTTATTGACCATGGTTTCTAGAAAATTACCTGAACCTTGCGGCTGTTGCGGAAATCGATTTTGGTATGGCTGGTTATTTCGTAGGTTGGCCCCATAACTTAAGTTAGGATGGTCCTCCACCCGGGTTGTAGGTATTAGCGTAGGGTCGATCGCCTTTGTGGTGGCCTGTGAAATTTCCAACAAAGATCCAGATGGGCCATGGTATCATCATACAACCGGGACATGCATCGCTTGTGTGATCGGTGTAGCACATATTCCGCATAATCGAGCTGTCTTCGCTTTTTCTGCAATAAGAGAATTCATCATATTAGTAAGTCTATCAACTTTATCCTCTAAGGTTGAATTACTTAGCTGATGAACCCTTCTAGGGGGTTCAGTATTGGCTCGGATTTGCTGAGAATTTGCAGCCATCGTGGAGATCAAGTCTCTCGCTTGTTGGGGAGTCATGTTGACCAATGCTCCTCCACTAGCAGCGTCTACCATATTCATCTCCATGGGCTTCAAACCTTCGTAAAAGTATTGGAGGAGAGATTGCTCTGTTATACCATGTTGTGGGCAGCTTGCACACAACTTCTTAAATCGCTCCCAATAATCGTAAAGGGACTCAGCTTCTTTTTGCCTTATTCCAACGATCTCTCTTCTTAGCTCAGCTGCTCGAGACGCTGGAAAAAACCTATTCAGAAACAAACGAGATAGATCAGCCCAAGTTGTAATAGATCCAGGGGGTAAATAAAATAACTATTCTTTAGCGGAATCTGTTAGGGAGAAAGGGAAAGCACGCAATTTAATTTGATCCTCAGTTACCCCCTGAGGTTTCATGCTAAGACAAACCATATGAAATTCTTTCAGATGCTTGTGGGGATTTTCATTTTGTAACCTACGAAAAGTTGGCAATAACTGGATTAAACCTGACTTCAATTCAAAATCAGTATCCATAGTAGGATACGCGATGCATAATGGCGGTTGTTCTGTTGGAGCTTCGGCCAGTTGCCGAATTGTTTGAGCCATTAGTTCGTGTACTAAATTTGGGTTTTCGTTAACCCTAGTGTTAAGCACTTCTTCTGGTGAGTCGACTTCTACTTTTTCGCTTTCAAGTGTTCGAGTAGGATTTTCGTTAACCCTAGACTTAGCTTCGTCGTCGACTTCAATTTCTGGCAGTGGATTACTTTGAGTTCCAACCACCGCTGACTGCTTTTTTCGTAACTTTGTCTCCTTGCGATTGGCTCTAGCAGTCTTCTCAATTTCTGAATCGAACGCAAGAGTACCTGGAGCAGATCTGGTCATAAGAAACAAAAAACAAGATTAGTACGTTGCCAGTCCCCGGCAACGGCGCCAAAATTTGATGCGGTCGTTGGAAGCACCAAAAATATCCTATCCCTAATAAATAATGAAAAGAATAGTAAAAGGGAAGTAGGGTCAAATCCTCAGGGACTGGACTTGCAAAATATCTTGTTCCGTGATATCCCGGTGCGTAGTCTTGCCCAAGACAACTCGTTCTCGAAAAAATAAAAACAATAGCAGAATTAAATTGTTGGATCTAGAAACGAAAAATAAAATAAAAACAGAATTAAGAATATTGAATTGAAAATTCGAGAAATTAAAAATAAAGTTAAGAGAAAGAAAATTCTTATGGGAAATTCCAGCCTCCAGTTGTCTCGTTCCACCTTGGGTTCAATCCTCGGCTTTTAGATGATCCTTCCCAAACCAAATAAGCCAGTTATAGTGGAAGAGGACGCCTACGACCACCAGCTCCAATGATTTAGACTACGATTTGGTGGAACTCGACTCTAGCTAACAATCGCTTCAGGATCGGCTTATGCTAGATCAACGCTTCTCAATGGCGAATCCCACGCCATTTTGTCTCTTGGGCTCGCCAACCTCGACGCAGAATCTAACGAACCGACCAGGTAACCTTCCCAAAACATACAAAGCGCCGCCTTTGCATATGTTGAAAACTTACTTTAAGGGACTTGGACGGAAGCGCCACCCAGAAAAGTGAGAAACGATGAATACTCAGCGAGAAGGCTAAGTACGGATTCTAAGCCTCAAGAACCTTTTTGGGGATTTTTGACAACCTTCGGCTAGATGGATTTAGTGGCTCATGGTTGTGGTAGAAAAGAAAATAAATAAAATAAAAATAAAGATTTTATTGAAAGAAAATATGAAAAGAACAAAAGCCTAGACTTTTGGGGAGACAGTGTTTACAGAAAAAGAAAAAGATGGGCTCCCCTTTTGAGTCACTTCACCCCCTATTTATAGTGCTAGGGGAGATATTCTAATTCTACTTAAATTCCTAAAAGATAAATACATTTAATTGAAGATAAATAAAGATAAAATAAAATCCTAAAAATAATCCTTAATAATTATCTCAATATTAATTATCCTAATATAATTAAAATAGAGTTTAATAAAATAAAATCTCTTCTTTTTGCATTTCAACCCTTGTGTCCTCCATGCTTGCACTTTTGGCACCAACTTTTCCTTGTGTCGCACATTGGCTCATTTTATCTCTAAATTCACGCTTTTGGCCCTTAATTTCACTTTTGCCTCAAATTTAGTCCCTATGAGATAAAAGATCATAAATAGCTCAAATTAGCAGGATCATACTCAGAATAAATACATAATTTATACATAAAAATACGTTATTCTAGAGTGTTATCAAAAAGGGAAGGGTTGGGAAGCCCTAGCAGCAGCCCCCGCCTCCAACAGACTCTTCAGGCGCCGCACGTCTCGGGGCCGACCTCTCCACACGTGCCGTTTGCTCCACGAACGCCTGCAAACGCGGACTCAAGGAGTCCAAAAGAAAAAAACAACAAGAAATAACATTATTTCATTATTTTCTTTTTCTTTTTCGGGCTATAAAAAGCCATTTGTAATCTGTAAAGAGGGGGATCCGAGGAGAAGATTGAAAAATACATATTCGATTTTTTAACAAAGGTTTTTTTCGTTTTATTTAATCGGTGTTCGTCATTCACAATTATTCTTTTTTCTTATTTTTGTTTTTTCCTTTTATTTTTTATTTCGTTTAAAATAAAAAAAGAGAAGGGAAGCTTACCTCTTTCGCCGGAGTTGTCGAATCGGCGCCACCTCCGTCGTGATAGGATCCCCGACGCGCGGTTGAACGGCGGCGCGGAGAACGGGTTGAAAACCCTAGCAGAGCTTTTGCTCTCTTTTTGTTTTTTTTTTCTTTCCTTTATGCTGCAAATGAAATTTTTTTTTAAAAAAACTGTTTTAAATTGTATTAGCAAAACGGCACCGTTTAGGTGGCCATGACCTGCGCGGTGACCCGACCCGGAGGGGAGGATCCGCGCGTTTTGGCCTTGAACGGGAAATTTGCGCATTTAGTCCTTCCTTTTTGCGACGCGCTTCAATCAAATCTTTTTTTTCTCTTTAATTTAGCCACACATTTTGTTTTTTTGTCTCAATTTAATCCAGTGGTGCGCGGCATGTAGTAAGACGGGAATAATTTCCCTTTTGGTCCTCCACTGTTGCGCGCGCATTCAATGTGGTCCTGTCTTTAAATTTGCTTCGAATTTACCCATTTTTTCTTTTTAAGTTCAATTATTATTATTATTATTATTATTATTATTATTATTATTATTATTATTATTATTATTATTTATTCATACATGCGTCGTTCTTTTATTTAATACATATATATACATGTTTTTTTATCTAGTATACTTGCATGTTTTTTATAATATATATATATACATTTTATAAATATTTTTTACTATTCTGTTCCATTTTTTTTGTACATATCATACATATATATAAGTATTTTAATTTACATATACATATTTTCATGTTTTACCAATACATATATGCCTATACATTTTTTTGTAAATATATACACATATACATATTTTTATATTTTTATTTTATTTTCACAATCTTCATATACATATATACATATATACATATATTTTTTTTCCTTCAGAAATTACTATAAGTTTTGTTTTATATACTTCATTCTTTTTATATACTTGTATACCCGTTTTAATATATGCATATACATGTTTTCAAAATTTATTTATATATTATACTTATATTTTGAAACGCATATATATATTTAATTTAAAGTGAGGTATTTGTTTCATAATTGTACATTAACTCTTTAACACACCTTTTAAAAATATATATTTTGGTCTCGTCTAAGCATTAAAATCATCATATTTTATAAATTTCCAAAATATTTGGCATTCATGATTCTCGAGAAAATAATCGTATCCTAACTTACTGGATTGCGATTATTTTTTTATGAATTTAGAGAGCCCAGTATTTGTTTTGCAATAAATTCACAGATTTCAAATAAAACTTATTCTCGGGGATTCAAAAATGTTGGGTCCTAACTTACTGGTCCTGGTATTTTGAGTTCTCGAAATAAGAATTTTCAAAAGCAAAAGGCAATATTAGGGTATTTTGAAGATTTAAAAATATTGTGCCCTAACTCACTGGGTGTGGTGTTTTATTTCTTTGAAATAAGAATGTTTTATTATTTTGATTCATTCATGAGATAAAAAGTTTCCTTTTAAAATCTTTTCAAATTTTTGACACCAAGACATTAAAGAATCAATTTGGTACCGATTTTGGGTGTTACGAGGGTGCTAATCCTTCCTCGTGCGTAACTGACTCCCAGACTCATTTTCCAAATTTCGTAGACAAAAATCATTTTAAGGTGAGCCGATCACACCTTAATAAAGGATCGGTGGCGACTCCAGTTTTTGTTTTTTAAAGTCGACAACTAAAATTTTTGTTTTAAAAAAAAAAAGGTTTCGACAATACTTCCATGATTCAAATCAATATAAACAAAAGCATTAACATGAAAAAAAATATAATCAATGTAACAAGTTTCAACCATTTCATTTATCATTCATGTATCAAATACCAATATTATGTGAAATCTTATTTTCCGAACCATATGCATATTTCATATGTATGAATACATGATATACCAATTTTTGAATGTTTTATAATTTTGTAATTATTTGTTGACTTAACATATAAGATAAACAGTGATATATTATCATGAAATACACGTAGAGTGCCACAAGGGTAGCCACGCCAACATTGTAAAAAAAGTAATATTTTAGTAAACATTTTTATTAAAAAAATAATTTGACTCTTTTTGAAAGATTAAGGGTCAAATTTAACTTTAAAAAATATATATATAAAGGTAAAATTGACGAAAGATGTACACATTGAAAAGTATAATGATACACCTTTAAAGAAATTTAATTCATTCCAAATTAAAAATATTTGTATTCTACACTTATTCTCAAATCTCGAGTTGAATTCAAAAATCTGCTATAAATTGAACAAGTTTTCCAATTTTCACAAGAAACAGTTGTTGATGAAAGTCATGTCTTCTATTATGAATTAATATACAGTAAATTTGGGAATTACAAAATGGATCAAATCGATGTTCTTGACATCAAATATAGGACATCAAATATGGTATTATAGTACACCTAGCTAAATCCACTACTACTTTTTTTTTTTTACAAATATTCTCCATATTTCCATGAATTCGTCGACACGGACAGTGAGAATCTCGTTATGAATTACCGTCAACCGCCTAACGGCAAGGCGGAGGGCTTTGGAAGCCGTGGTAAGCGACCCTGGCGTTCCGACAATTGGAACTGAAGGGCATGTCGTCATTTGGAGGACCGGCATATTGCAAGTTGACGTTGTCTAAGTGAATGCCTTGGCAAGGATTCGACGCGCTGCAAAGTAGATCAACTGCAACTTTGCTAGCTGAAGTTCCTCGGATGTTTATATAGTGAACGTCGCTGATTCGGACTTTCGATGGCTTCATGAAACAATAGAAAGAACACAACTTTAATTTTATCATTGTCTAAAAGTTTACACAGAGAGCTGAAATTGTAAAATAGCAATCGTAACATCACATTATGACAGTTAACCTGACTGTATTTCGTGTTTCCGTATTCTTGATCTATGATGATGGGGTTCCGAACTCGAGTCATGATCAGATCTTGAAAAATTATGCCCGAAGCTTTACTTGGGGAGTCAGTTTTGTATGTTTTGATTCTAACACCGTTGTCCGTTTCTCTTAATGAGCAATTTTTCACGATGATCCCGCTAACATCTGCCTCATCGTCGTAGTGGCCAAGGCTACCGATGCTGTTATCAAACATATACATGCATAAATTTCCAAGAACTACTTGATTTAACAATATGATGACAGTATATATGGAATGTCCATGGCAATGTTATCTGGTACACGGACAGGTTCAACACAATTCGTGATTCGGTTCATTTGATATAATTCGAAAATCGGAATGAGGAACTAGATACCTGAAACCATGACCAGGGCCGCAAATGACTTTCTTGATGCTAATGTTGGTAGATCCATGGATCATCGAGACACAATCATCACCCGTAGCGATGACAGTTTTCGATATTTTAACGAGGTCCGATTTGCTCATGTGAATACCGTCGGTGTTGGGACTATCACCGGGGGCTTGCAAATCAACGCTGAAAATCCTAAAATTCCGACTCATGCTGATCATGATGTGGAACCCTTTGGGGTCAATGGATTTTATCCCACGGATGATCGCATCGGTTACCTTGATGAACTTCAATGTCTACAATCATACACAACAAAATTCAACCTCAACCATAAGCTCAACGATTTCGGGTTTTGTCTTGGGGACATGCTTCGGTACTTAAGTCAACAAATCTCATCGAAGCACGTCCCAAAAAGAAAACCCCGAAGTGTTTTTTTTTCGAGAGGTGATTCGAAGCTTACGGCGGGCAAGCGGACGCAGTTCGACTTCCTGGCACAGTCATTGAAACCCCAAACCTGGGAACCTTGGCCATGGAAAGTACCACGTCCGGACACAATTAAACCATCAATGGCCTGAAATGTAATCCAATCCGTATCGTCTCCACCACCTCGATAATACGCCATATTAGATTGAGCTTTAACAATTCCATTAACTTGAATAATCAGCAAAGATGGATTGGAACATGGACCTGAAAATAAAACAGGTCCCATTAAGAACTCGCCTTCAGGGATTACCATCATTGCATCTCCATGGAAATTACAAGCAGCTTCGAAAGTCCTTCTAAAATTCTGCAGAAAATCAAGCAAGCTTTCAATGCAAAAAAGAAAAAAGAACCCCATAATGTTTATATGTATGTATGTATAAACTAAGCCATACGATTGAAGTATCTGTCTTTCCATCAGGCTTTGCACCATAATCCAACACATTGAAAGCTTTAACATCTGGACCGACATCACCATTTTCAGCATCTTTAGCTTTATGTAAAGCCTCTGCTGCATTAAAAAGACCCTTGCATTGGCCACCATGGATGAGAACTAAGCACACCATCATAACAATGGCGAAAGCCGCCATTGCTGCAAATGAAGAAGCTATCTTTCTTCTTTTTTTTTAACAATGGAAGATTAAGTGGTGCAAACCCTTTGTTTCGTTGTTATTTATAATGTATTTAAAGCCTTTTAAAACAAAAATTAAATCATCTGTCGGAAAATGGAGTACTACAAATTTGTAGTTTCAAGTTTGGTTGCCTTAGTTCCTGCAATGTCGGAAACAACCACTAATGAAACTAGAAGTCTTTGTTACTGCATTAATTTTTTCGAACACTGAATCAACTTCATACCTACTGAATATTCACTTCTTAAGAATAGTTGCATGAAAGAACCGAATACGATGGGTTCGTAAATGAAACATCCATTTATAAACCTCTCAACCTTGGTTATTTTATATTGAATATATTTCAAACATCCATCAATTGATTGTTTTGGAAATTTCTGATGTTTATGGCTTGAATGTGAAAAAGGAAAACTATCATGGAGGCCCCTGTATTAAGAGTAAGATTGTTTTTTACCCCTCTATTAAAAAACTGGGGAAGTTAGTCCCTATACGTTAGATGAAAGAGTAAATTGGTCATTCTATTAAAAAATTTATCCATTTTTTCTGTTAAAAATTGGTCTTAGTACACAACATGAGGTACATGTGGCACGTCACATGTCACTATCTCGTTCTTTCGTCAATCATGCCAATTTTTAATGATACAAATGGATGAAATTTTTAACAGAAAGGACCAATTTGCTCTTTAATCTGATTTTGTTTTTCATCTTTTTGAGTAAAAGAAATAAAATATAAACACCTCTATAATACTTTTACCATGTGAAAAAGGACATTCTTAACCTAATTTTTTAAAATGAAGTTCCAATTTGTCCAACTGATTTCTATCTCAAACAAAACTAAAAGTCACAAGCTTTTTACTTAAAAAAAAGTCACAAGCTTTTACTCCTTTATTTCTTTCATTTTCTGAACCCTAGTCCAAAGAATTTTTCCTTTCCCCTGAGATTTGAGTGAAAGCAAAGTAGAGAGTAAACACAAGTTTATATTAATTAAAACTAATATTCATAACCATAAATAGATGCAATAGTAGACGCATTTTGTTTTCAAGAAGCATGTAAAGAAAATCATAAAAAATTAACTGATATTGGATTGGAAGATTTAGGTATTACTTTACTTAGAAGGTTTCGTCGAATAATGAGAATTGAAGTGCAATGGTAAATTAGATACGTGTCTAAAGAACATAATATTGTTGCAGATCGGTTAGTCAAACTTAGCCTGATTTTGAAGTCGATCTTACTAATCTTTGATGTGGCCCCGACTGAAATCCTTGAAGTCTTGTAACAAGATAAAATGAGTGGTGCTTTTAGGCAATTGAATTGATATAATTTGTACTTTCTTTTTCACAAAAAAATCATAAAAAATATTATTATTATTATAAATTATTATGTAATTTATTTTGAGTGTAATTATTTATAATTATACGTAAGTCATGTGTTTAAATAATTATTATAATTGAGTTACAATTTTTACCATAAGGATTGAAATTTGAAGAATGACACAGGTAAAATAGTTTGGATGGTTTTCAAATTTAATTTTTACTTATTTTTTATGTATTTTAATTATTTAGTTATGTAATTAAAATTTATATATACTACCAAAAACTATCAATATGAAAGCCTTAGGACTTAGTTCCTTTATGAAAGTGTCCATGGCTTTTCTTTTCTTTTCTTTTTCACATTATTGACATAAAAGGTTAAATTTCAAATTTAATCCTCTTTCTTTTAGATTATATAAAAGGAAGGCCTCAAGTGTCTATGGCTTTTTTTCTTTTACTATTAACATAAAGTTCAAATTTAATCTCTTTATCTTTCTACACTATATAAAAGGGTTAAATTACAATTTCAATCCTTATATTATACTCAAATTTGCTGTTTATATTTATATTTTAACTTTTAACATAATTTGGTACCTCAATGTTTAAATTGTGTAAGGCAAATGCACATGACTTCTTTATTATTATTATTATTATTATTATTATTATTATTATTATTATTATTATTATTATTATTATTATTATTATTTACATCATTAACATAAAGGTTGAATTTCATAACTAAATCACTTTATCTTTTTAGATTATATAAAAGAAAGCTCTCAAGTTTCGCTTGCTTTTTTTTTTTACATTATTAGCATAAAAGGTTAAATTTCAAATCTAATCCCTTTATCTCCTTATAAAAATGGTCAAATTTCAATTTTAGTCTTTATATTACAGTCAAATTTGAGATTTAATCTTTATTTTTTAATTTCTTACATAATTCGATACCTTAACATTTATATTATCATTAGTCAGTCTAAATAATTTATTTCACTGAAACGCATCATTTGAGTGAGGAGGTCCCACTACACCAAAAGAGGCCTTTAGCGGCGTCTATAGCGGCGTTTTAACACAAAACGCCACAAAAAACCGAGCAATAGTGACGAGTGTTAAAAAACGCCAGCAATTATAAGCAACAGCGGCGATTCCCCAAAAGCGCCGCAAACGAGTTAGGTAAACGGTGTCGTTTTCAGGGTCAGATTCAAAGACATTAGTGGCACTTTAAACAAAACACCGTAAAAGTGTAACATTAGCGGCGCTTGTACAAAAGCGCCGCAAAACTGATTAACAGACGATGCTGTATTGATTTACGTTTGATGACATTAGTGGCGTTTTCGAAAAGCGTCACAAAGTTTTTCATCGAACGACGTCGTTTTCTTGTTAAATTTTAGACACAAATAACGGCGTTTTAAATGAAGCGCCGCTGAAGCCAATCATTAGCGGCGCAAAATAGGAAGCGCCAGAAAATGTTTCAAGCATACGCCGTCTTAGGGACAATAGTGGCGGCGCTTTCCTGGAACGCCATAAAGATTTTACCAAACGACGTCATTTTCTTGTTGAGTTTTAGACACTATAGTGGCGCTTTAAAGAAATCGCCGCTGAAGTCAATCATTAGCGGCGCTTCTCATTAAGCGCCGCAATAAGTTTTAAGCATACGCCGTCGTTTTCTGTTGTGCTTAGGAACATTAGTGGCGATTTGCTAAAAACGCCACAAATGTCAAGCATTAGCGGTAATAGTTTCAGGCAAACGACAACGTTTCTTTTTCAGATTTTAGAGATATTAGTGGCGCTTAGCTAAAAACGCCGTAATGTTCAACAATTTTTATCAAAACGGCATCGTTTTGTTGTTTAGGTTTAAGTACATTAGCGGCGCAACTTTAAAAGCAAAAAGATTTAAGCAAACGGCGTCGTTTTCTTGTGGAGGTTTAGAGACTTTGTGGCGCTTTTAGGAAAGCGCCGCAAATTATTAAGCAAAACAATATTTTTTTTGTTGAGCTTTCAACGCATTGGCGGTTTAGGGATTATGGATTTAGGCCTTACGGTTTATTGTTTATTGTTTAAGGGTTGAGGTTTAAGGTTTAAGGTTTATAGTTTATATATGTTTTATGATTTAGGGTTTAGGATTTAGGGTTTATATATGTTCTATGATTCAAGGTTTAAGGAATATGGCTGAGTTAAGGGTTTAGGGATTATGGTGCAATGGTTAGGGTCTAAGGTTTAAGTGTTTAGGGTTAAGGGTTAGGGGTTTAGGGGTTTATAGTTAATGTTTTATGATTGAAGGTTTAGGGGATATGGTTAAGGGTTATGTATTATGGTTTGTGGTTTATCATTTGAGGTTGAGGCTTAGGGTGTAGGTGTTAGGGGTTAAGGGTCATGGTTTATGATTTATAGGTTTAAGATTTAGGGTTGAAGGGATAAGAAGGTCTAGGTCAATTTAGGGTTAATGGTTTAGTGTTAAGGGTTAAGGGTTTAGGGTTTAATGTCTAAGGAATAGAGTTTACGGTTGATGGTTTTCAGGATAGGGGTTGTGGTTTAGGGTTTAGGTTATTTAGTATTTTTGAAAATTACAACTTGACTTCACCGAATTTAAATTTTTAAATTGATGTTTTAGAAAAATACAAACACTATCTATGGATTAAGTTCCTACCTTAAATTTTAATAAAAATACCATCACTAAAAATCAAATTTCCCATTTAATAGAATTAAAAATAATATTGTCATATTGTTGTATGATATTTTAATTTTTTTAAATTATTAAATATTTGGAAATTATTTATAGTAGTGGCGTTTGGGCCAGAAACGCCGCAAAAATGTGTTTAAAATTATGTAAAATGGCGCCGTTTGGCCACAGGAATTTGAATTTTAGTGGCGTTTTTATGAAAAACGCCACAGAAGGTATGCAATAGTGGCGTTTTTATAGAAACACCGCAAATCCATAAATGTTTGTGTGTACGAAAACGGCATCGTTTTCTTAAATGATTTGAACTCTTTAGTGGCGTTTTTATTTAAAACGACGCAAACTGTAAGCTTTAGCGGCGTTTAGTACGAAAACGCCACAAATGTGTATTACAAAATGTTCAGAACGTCGCCGTTTCGTTACATGAATTTGAATTTTAGTGGCGTTTTTTTGGAAAACGCCACAAAAGGTATTCAATCATGGCGTTTTTTTATAGAAACGCTGCAAATCCATAAATGTTTATGTGTACAAAAATGGCGTCATTTTCTTAAATGATTTGAACTCTTTAGTGGCGTGTTTATTTAAAACGCCGCAAACTATAAGCTTTAGCGGCGTTTAGTATGAAAACGCCACAAATGTGTATTACAAAATGTTCAGAACGTCGCCATTTCGTTTGAGGAACAGCTCATTATTCGTAACATCGCTGCTCGCTTGGCCACATATTTTTCCTTTTCGAACCCTAAAACCCGCATCCGACCTAAACTCGCCTTCCTTCCCTTCCCTTCCAAATCCCTAATTTCCTTTCGAAATCTCCTCCACTCCCCTAATTCCAGACATTGACGGAGTCATTTAGTTTATTCGGTTCTTCATTTCTTCGATAGAGTGCGTTCAATTCTTCACAGCATTTAGAGGAAGACGAACAGTGGAATAGTTTTTGGGGTAAGCACGAACCGATTTGATTTCCCTCTTTTTTTCGTGTTTAGGGTTCAATATCGTTAACATTCCATTTCATCCATGGATTTAGGGTTGCCGAACACATAAAACAGTATCATTTTTTAGTATCGTGGAATCACATCCGGCCCGATTTACTTTCTCTCCGTCTTCGTAAAGGTATGAAATTCGGCTCTCTTAATTCTAGCTTTACCAATTTATTTTGTTTAGGGTTTTAAGCAGTAACTATCATACATTTTGACAATAAATTGTATGCTTTCGAATGCCTAAGTAATTTTTGTATGTATATATATTTTTAATTTGTTTGTGGTTAAAGTTAATTTCGAAATTAAAAACGATTTCGCAGCATATTCTAAACCTTGTTTTGTATTTCTAATTGTTTTTGTTTGAAGGAGTCAGGACGTATGTTTTTTCTTTCTATTTAGGTTTAATCAGTACTAAATTTAAGAAAATTTTATATATAAAATACGCTATTATAATATTTTGATTTAGATAATTTGACAGTTGATTATTCACTTAAGTTCATGTAAATTTGTAATTATTTTATGAAGTTGAACAAGTTTAGTTTTTTCTTAGTTAATTTTTTCTTTCCTTTGGTTGCAGCAATTTAGTTTTGGCAATCTAGTCTGCAAATTTGGTACCTCTCACTGGTTTGAAGCAATACATAGAAATGGTAGATAACCAGAAGGTTAGTTTATCCTTTATTTTATTTGTATTATCGTTTTATAAATTTACATGTGATTTTGGACTGTTTTTATAATTGGTATATTTGTAGTTAGGACTGTTTTAATTTGGTATTTGGTTAATGTTGCTGCAAGTTCTTTTTTGCTGGAAGTTCTACTTAATGTTGCTGGTTAATGTTAAGGGTTAATGTTGTTGCAAGTTCTTTTTTTGCTGCACGTTGTGGTTAATGTTGCTGCTTATTGTATTTATTTCTGGTTATTGTTCTGGTCTTCAAGATATTTTTTGCTCCATCTTTCTACTAAGTGTTTGAATTAATTTCTGTTATGGAATATAATTGCAAATATTATACAGTATTCTCATGGTTTGTAAAGATCCAAATTGAAATCAAATATAATTGCAATTGTGAACTGAATTGATTTAAAGTTTTTAGTTCATGTAAATTTGTTTCAGGTTCATATTTGATTTGGGTTCGTTGTAATTATATATTTCAAATGATTAAATAATGCATAAGTTTACAAAACATAATTTAGGTTTTGTAATTTAAATGGTTTTGGATTTAGGATATAAAGGATTTTAATTGGTTTTTGCAGCTAATTAGATTGTACCTTCTCATCTGTTTTTGCAGCAAAAAACGCAATCAATTTGGGACACAAATATTACTCATATATTATAAGACAAAATCTTTTTAATATATAACATATATTAATATGGACATATAACCTATATTCCAATTTTATTAATAATAATTTTTATAATTTATCGAATAAATGTAAATTGGATATATAACCTATATTTCAAATTTATTAGTAAACAAGTTTTAAATTATATAACTTACATAACTTATAAATATTTATATACATTTTAATATATATTTTAAAATCTATATTTTTTCAAAATTTATAAATCATAGCATAACTTACATAACTAAAATTTATCAATCATATCATAACTTATATATAAACTTACATAATACATAACTTAAATAACATACAATATATAAACTTATATATAAACTTGCATAACTTATATAAATTACATAACTTACATAATACATAACTTAGTACATAACTTACATAATTTTTTCTAAATAGCTTACATAAATTAAATAACTTACATAACTTACATAAATTAAATAACTTAAATAACTTACATAACTTAAATAACTTACATAATACATAACCTTCCTAACTTGCATAACTTACATAACTTAAATAACTTATATAATACATAACCTTCCTAACTTACATTATTTACATAATACATAACTTAGTACATAACTTACATAATTTTTTCTAAATAGCTTACATAAATTAAATAACTTACATAACTTACATAAATTAAATAACTTACATAACTTAAATAACGTAAACGACGAAGTTAAATGGCTCTCCCAAGGTCCAAATCGAGTGGTTAAAAGATATAGTGCGTTCCTCATCAACGGATTCAGATTTCATACAAAATATCGCGAGAGGTTGAGGAGAATGCAAAATTGTGGAATAGTTGTTAATTCTGCAATTACAAGTTATGCTAGTGCTAGGGACAATAATCCTGTCGAGGGAAATGTGGAATATTTCAGACTTCTTACTGACATAATTGAGTTGGATTACTACGGCAAATGGAAAGTTGTCTTATTTCGAGGTGATTGGGCCGATGTTAATACTGCTCGTGGAATTAAGCAAGATCAATTTGGTTTTACAATGGTGAACTTTGACCGATTAATTCACACAGGACAACAACTGATAGATGAGCCGTATGTATTCTCATCTCAAGTCAAACAAGTTTTTTACTCAAAAGATCCAACTAATGAGGGTTGGTACGTTGTACTCCGTAACATCCCTAGAGACTTGTTTGACATGGGCAGTGGAAGTAGAGATAACATCGACGACAGATCAGAAACTTTGCCCTTTCCAGAACAAAACTTAAATGATAATATCCCTAGTACTAGTGCACAATTTCAATGGGTTCGTCAGGATACGGATGAAGATATTTACGAATAATGATGTAGTAAGATTTTACGATTGTTTAATTATATGTAATATCATAATTTAAATCTTGGTCTTATTATATATTTCAACTATTTTATATGTGCTGTTATTGTTGTAATTAGTTATTAAGTTTTCAACTATTTTATGTGTATTGCAGATAAAATGCCTAGAAGAAAAATTCTAAGGGGAAGCATTGTTTAAAATGATCCAAACTCGACAGAAACAAATAGTACTGAACAACAGACAGTAATTGGATCTTCGAATGTTCTGATTACACCTGAGGATCCTACAGAAGTTCAAAGTAATTTTACATTTAATTTACATGTGTGTTGACTTATAATTGATTCATTTTTCAAATTCTTATATTATAATATACCATTTGTAGCTGAAAATGGTGGGACGCGCAGAGGTCGAGGACGTACGCTACTTAGAGAGTTATACGAGTTAGATCCAGTCGAGCGTGTCAAAGTTGGACGAAATAGTTTTGGTCAGCCTGTTGGATTAGAAGCTCGACTTTTAGCAGGATACATGGGCATTTTAGCACGAAATGCGAATATGTTGCCTATCAACTACGAGTGGCATCAAATGCCCGATAGCAACAAAAACCAAGCCCTCGATAATATTAAGGTAACAAAATGTTAATGTCATCTGTAATGCTTGGGAAATAGTTTCATTTATATTTACTTTATTAACTTGTGTTTTTTGTAGGCGAGGTTTGCTTTAGAGGTCTCAGATGCTTATGTAAAGAAAGCATTGGGAAAAAAGATGGAGAGACAATAAAAGTACTTTGAAGAAAATTTATTATAAGACAAAAACAACCCTCGATGAGAAATTGCAAAATGTCCCGCCGAGTATTTTGAGGTACCAATAAGAAGATGCGGTTAGATTTTGGCATTCGAAAAAAGGCGAGGTATAACGTACTTCCAAACTATTGTAATTATTTTGGTTTATAGTATTTACTATTTACGTACTAAAAATTTCATAACGTAGGATCGTGAACAAGTTGGAAAAAGCAGCAGGCAGAAACAAAATTCACTCACACAGCCGGGTCGAGAAGTTTTGCATGTGTAGCTGAGGCGGAGGTATTTTTAATTTTTTAATATTGTCAAATATGTATAACTTTCCATTAAATAATATTTTTACTACTATATTGTAGGAACTGTCATCCGGTCAAAAAGTTGGATGCCTTCAACTTTTTGAAATTACACATAGGAAGAAAGATGGATCTCCCATGACTCCTGAAGCCGGTGAAATAATAGTACGTTTACTTAATATGATTTGACTTGTTTTAGTTATTTATAGTGTTTATTTTCTAATGGTTTAATTCATTGCTTGTAATGCGACTATTGTTATGTTGCATATGTTTTTTAATATATATTGCGTTCTTAACTATGTGATTTATTTATTAGGAAAAACTAAAGGATAAAAGGCGGAGTACGAAGCGATTGCTTCTAGTGATAGTTCTGTTCATCCTGAAGACATTGATAACCGGGTTATTACTGAAGTTTTGGGTCCTGAAAAGTATGGTCGAGTTCGATTTCAAGGATCTTTTGTTAGCTTAACCCAATATTTTGGATCCAGCTCGCAGCAATACATGGCTTCGGGGAGTCAGGCTCAAGCTGGAGTTTAGAGGTTAAAAGACCAGATGGCTCAGATGCAAGCGACCACAGTTGAGGTTCAAAGGAAATATGAAGAACTCTAGCTACAACTTAAAGCAGAGGTGGCAGCGAGGGAAGCGGAGGCTGCAGCGAGAGAAGCAGAGGTTCAAAAGAAATATGAAGAACTCCAGCTACAACTTAAAGCTGATGCTGCATCGATAGAAGTAGAGCAGAGCAGAAAGTACGACGAACTCCAGCAGCAGCTTCAAAGTATGATGAAGATGTTTCAGTCGCAACTTCCGCCGTCATAGTGTATTGCATAAATATTTTTATCATTTTAACATTTAACATTTTTGGAAAAATAATATGAATTCACTTTTATTTATTGATATTAATATTATTTTATTCGTTTAATTTGAAATAATATATAAATTTATTGCTTTTGGCTGGTTTAGATCTGGTTGCTTTTGATTTGTTGCTACAAGAGGGCTGAAAAAATGAAAAATTTAATATAAAAAAATCCCAAAAATAGTGGCGTTTTTGTACAAAAACGCCGCTAAAGAATATGTTCTTTAGCGGCGTTTGTAAAAAAAAGCGCGCTAAAAAACATGATCTTTAGCAGTGTTTTCTACAAAGCGCCGTTAAAGAACATGTTCTTTAGCGACGCATATTCACTAACGCCACTAAAGATCATGTCCTTTAGCGGCGCTTTGTAGAAAACGCCGCTAAAGATCATGTTCTTTAGCGGCGTTCTTTAGCGGCGCTTAGAAAAAAACGCTGTTAAAGAACATTATCTTTAGCGGCGCTTAGGAAAAAACGCTGCTAAAGAACATGATCTTTAGCGGCGTTTTTGTTTGTAAATGCTGCAAACGTTAGCGACGTTTTCGCTAGTGGCCTTTTTTGCGGTGCTTCCACAAGCGCCGCAAACAGCTTTAGTGGCAATAAAAAGCGCCGCTAAAGACCTATTTTGGTGTAGTGTCCATAAAAACCCTTCTCTTATTCTTCATATGTTTATTTCTTGTGTTGTTATTTTGCTGCTTTGCTTTCACTATTCTTTTGCTAAAGTCCTCTTGGTTTCACATAATTTCTTTTATTGTTCTCTCAAGTTTATTCTCAAGGTAAGAGTCTTTCCTTTATTGTTTTTGCTTTGTTGTTTGTGATGTCTTCTTCTCAAACTCAATCTAGTTCGTCGGAAGTTTTTGGGTCTTTGATGACCAAAAATCGTGGGGGTGAGGTGAGTTTTTCTGGTTTGCAAATAATTAATCATGAGCTACCCAAGTGGTACCATGTTTCCTTGAAAAGGCTAGTTATGCCTTGGTTGGTGGTTCAATCCACATTGTGCATATCTTCCTCGATTAATTATTTGCACACCATTCAGGTACGTACTCTCTCCACCATCTGAGGCGTTTCCACTCTGTGAACCCCCGGGGCAAATACTAATTGAAATACTTCAATACTAGTAGTTGGGATGTGAAAGTTTCATATTTGAGAAAAAAAATACAAGGGGTAATAAATAATTATGTATAAGTCCATTAGAGGGGCCCACTTACATAATGTAAAAACTAATTGAATTTATTAGTAAAATTGTATTTGTCATGTATATAAATTTTTGAACTGGTCAAATATCTCTATTATATCTATCTAAACATGAAAGTTTCATATTTGAGAAAAAAATTACTTGGTGTAATAAATAATTATGTATAAGTCCATAGGAGGGCTCCACTTACATAACGTATAAACTAATTGAATTTATCAATATAATTGTATTTGTCATACATATAAATTTTAGAACTGATCAAATATCTCTATCATATTGAATACTCTATATATTAATATATATTCAACAATGAGTTTTTTTACATAAAACAAATAGTTATAAGTTTTAACTTTACATTAAATTTGACGTGCATAATCTACATAAATAGACCATGAAATATAGCGGTTGGATCGTTAAAATATTAAGTATATAAATAGTTATTGTTAGAGTTGTGTGACCCAAATTCTAAGAGATTGCTTGCAAGTTAAGTTAAACAAAATATATTTTCTTTCTAGAAGATTTAATATTTATTAATATAATATATTTAACATTTCTTAACATAATTTATTTGACCTACAAATTTAGCCTATAAATAGGCTCTTTTACAACCTTAGAAAATACACTCCTTAGAGATTAGAACTCATAACACTTTTGAAGAATTTTGTGTTTATATTTTGAGGGGTTTTTTGGGGGTTTTGGGGTTTAGTTTTTATCTCCATCTTTGTATTTTTCGTTCTTTTTCCATTATAGTAAATTTATCTTTGCTCGTAGTTTTCTATCCTCTTTGGAGGGATTTTTTCACGTTAAATTTGTGTGTTCAAATTTTCAATTTCTTCCACTATTTTTACTATTCGTTGCTTAATCGGGTCGATCCTCAACAAGTGATATCAAAGCTAGTTTAATTTTCGCATATCATCCCATTCAGAGATGGAAACAACAAGGTTTGACATTGAGAAATTCGGTGGTATCACAAATTTCAATTTGTGGTAAGTTCAGATGATGGCAATTCCTATTCAGACTGGCCTGAAAAAGGTCATTATCGGGAAAAAGCTCGAGAATCTAGATCAGTCAAAATGAGAAGAGCTTGATGAAGAGGCCCTATCTGCGATCCAGTTATGCCTCGCTAATAGAGTATTGCAAGAGGTATTGATGAAGAATACCTCATTCGCCTTGTGGAAAAGGTTAGAAACTTTTTATGCGACTAAGCCTTTAGCATACTTTAATGTCTATAAGCTGGGAGAGATTTGACTTTTAACATCTTAATTTTTCACAACAAAATAAAAAAATAAAAAAATAAAATTCTATTTATTCATCTTGATAGTCTTGTAGAATGGTATGAAAACTATACATGATATAAACAAGTATACAAAGTGAGTTTAGGATGACAAAACTCCATGAATTTTGAATTAATTCGATTTAAATAAAGAGTTTTTTTTAAATGGTGGAGGTGGAGAAGGGTGCAAGGATGAAGTCAAAAAATTTAAGTTATAAATTTTAAATGTAATTTTATCATTACATTAACTAATATTTTATAATTTTTAAAGAATTAATTTAAAATTTTATATATTTTAAAGATAAAAATATAATTTTTAATTTTTGAGAATCAGGACCCATCACCCTTGATAGGATGGGATAGAATAGTGTTTTTCTAAAAAAAGGTAGATACTGATATTTTTGAATTATTATTTTTAGGGCAAACTATTAAAATAGTTACTTTTGTTTGACTTAGGTTATATTTTAGTCACTTATGTTTGAAATGTTACGTTTTAGTCACTTACGTTATGGTGTTGTAACATTTTAGTCACTTAGCCATTAATTGCCTTTAACGGTGTAGCGGTAAACTGACGTGGCACGCTAAATCATCATTTGAAACGAAAATTTTAGGTTAAATTCTATAATTTGTCCCTATATTTTTTCATTTTAAGTAATTTAATTTTTTTTTCTTTTATGTTATTTTAACTATTTTTTCTTTATTTTTCATTCTTTTCTGCTTCTCCCTCTGTTTTCCTCCTTTCTTCATTTCTTTTAATGTAGTTTTCTATATTTTCTATTTGTTAAAACTAGTTCACAAGCTCGCTTGCTCAAAAAAAATTAAATTGTTCAAAAAAGTATAGCAATTAGTTTTAACAAATGGAAAACATAGAAAATTTATGTTAAAATAAATGGAGAAGGGAGGAAAACAGAGGAGAAGAAAAGAGAATAGAAAATAAAGAAAAAAAAGGAAAGTTAAAAGAACATAAAAGAAAAAATTAAATTGCTTAAAACAAAAATATGATGATCGATTGTATAAATTAATCTAAAATTTTTGTTTGAAATGATGATTTAATGTGCCACATCACTACCATTACACCATTAATGGCAATTAATGGCTCAATGACTAAAATGTTACAACGTGATAACATAAGTGACTAAAACGTAACATTTCAAACATAAATGACTAAAATGTAACATGAGATAAATAAAAGTGACTATTTTGATAGTTTACCCTTATTTTAATATTTACCATTATATTAAGCAATGGAAATTTGATATTGTTGAGGTTAATTACATCATTTGCAAATGATAAAAATAAGGAAAATTTTTTAATACAATATAAACCAGAGGCAAAGCTAGAACAATTTTTAAAGGCAAATGAAATTTTAATTTTTATAGTCTATATCTTTATAATTTTTAAAGGATTAAATCAAATTTTTATAATTTTAGGGAGGGCCAAAGTGAAATTTTACCTTTACTAATTTGAAATTTTAAAAAAATTAAGAGCATAAATAGTAATTTTACATTTTAAGAAGGTCGGGCCCCTGCCAACCCCTTAGATTTACCTCTGATATAAACACCGTATAATTATTTATTTTATGCATATATTGATGTATTCGAGTTTAATAATGCATTATATAAATTGATACATTTTACTTATTAATAATAAGAAGTTTAATGCACATATTAATTCTTTTAATTATTTTATTATATTATATTCTTTTGTGTCTTTTTACTTTTCATGTTCTGCTTATAAAAATAATTCAATTTAAATAAAATTTATGTGACATGACGTGTTGATGGGATTCTGGTCTAGCATTATGTTTAACCAAAATATATACAGTGCTCAACTCTACTTTTTCTCATGATCCAACCAACACGTGACATTTTAAAAATAAAAAATAAAAATATTCATCTCTTTTATTTTTCATGCAAAAAATTTGGGCCACGGAAAATTTAAAATTTGTTAAAAATTTATCCAAACCAAAATTTCAACAGTAAAACCCAGATTTCGGCAACTTTGGTTCCATTTTGATTCCTTTTTTTTATATTGAAAACTCCTATATTATTTTTAAAAAATATTACATAAATAGTTAATATTGATTGAACTTCTACGATGAAACAAATGAAACTCAGATACTAGGAAGAAGCTAAATAGAAATAAAATAGGAAGAGTATTGCAAAGAAAATTTATCTAACAATTAAAAAGTGCATTAAAAGAGGATGAAGAATCACAAGGAGTGTAAAAAATTGTAAAGTTTTAATTTAAAAGTTTTACGATTGATTAAGAGATTTTTTAACAATTGAAGTAATTTAGATAACGGAGTATAACTTAGATACCACTTATGATAATTTTTATTTAAGTACCAACTTAAAAAAAAAGTATAATTTAAATAGGGAAAAATGCCATGGAGATCTTTGTATTAGGAGTCAAATTGTATTTTACTTCTCTACTAAAAATGGGCAAATTAATCCATGCACATTAGATCAAAGAGCAAACTGATTATTTTGTTAAAAATTTCATCAATTTCTACTTTTAAGATTGGTCCTTGTTCCTTGTACATCAGCATAATGTGTAAGTAGCATGCCACATTTCGTCAGTTTTTAACAGTAGAAATGAGCTAAATTTTTTACAGCAAATGACTAATTTGTTCTTTTACCTACACACAAAGAGTAATTTACTTTTTTTTAATAAAAGAGACCAAATATAATCTATCTCATAATATATGAATCTCCATTATACTTTTACCCTTAAATAATTTAGAAGCACTTCATAAATCTTTATAAGCTTTTTCACGATTTGATCTATAAATCATGTTTTATTTTCCGTACTTAAAATTTTCTCTGTACCATAATTTTTCTTTCCAAATTTTTAATAGCGTTAAATAAAACAAATAAAATCATACCATTTCGTTTTAATTTTTCCATGTCATTTGCGTGAAAAGAAAAAAAACATTTTTTATAATTAAATGAAAACCATATTATTTAATTCATTTTCTTAAATAATGAATTTTCATTAGATTTCATATGGTTCTGCTTCCTTCTGCTTCCAACTTTCCCAGCAATTTTCTCAGGAACCAAACAAGAAAAACCAAAAGAAAACAAAGTAAAATAGTCTCACATCTCCTTTGCCTGACGCCGATCCAGAACACCCATTATGCTTTTCTTTTACAGTTTAAAATTCACAAATTTCAAAACCCAAAAATAAAAAGAAGAAAGTTTTTTTTTTCAAAGCAAATTCTTCTTCACTGAAATTTGTTTGAAGTCAAAGCTTGTTAAATACAAGAGACGGATATGAAATGTATTTCGTTAATAAAGTTTGTAGTTTAAACTTTAAACCCAAGATCGATTTGAAATTTCAGAACTGGGTTAAAAACCCTAATTTTTGGAGAAGAGATGAAGCAGTGTGAAAGAAGAGGACAACTTTAACAAAAAAGAATTTATAATAATACATTTTTATTTAATTATAACTATTTACACACTAATTTAGTGACATGAAAAATTAAGACACGTGGCATAATTTTATTGGACAAAGGTTTTCTAATTGCGCTAAAATCTTTGAACTAAAAAGATAATTTAAGTATCAAATTAAGAAAATGAATATAGTTTAAGGACCAAATCGTAAATAAAATCTTTTTTATAAGATTGGCATTCGAGACACGAGTAGAAGCAATAATGATTAAACCACATTTCATGGCATTAATCCATGTTTTCACTCTTATACAAAAATCAAGATTGTTGATTTGTTTCCATTTTACACCTAAGATAGAATTATAAAATTACTGAAGGTTAAAATATAAATTTTACCATTTAACTAATTTACAACCTGTCATTTTTAGAGGATTAAATGCAAAATTTACCAAAACAATGAAGCCAAGGTCCTTGGCTGTCATATTGGTGTCCCGCTGGTAAAAAAGGATGACTTAATTTTTCTATATAAGTGGTGAAGTTAGAAATTTGATAGGAGAAAACTTTGTATTTAAATTTTTTATAATTTATAAAATTTTAAATTAACAATAATAAAATTATATTTTGATATCGATAAAATTTAATTTAATTTTAAAAATATTAAATATACAAACAAATTTATATATTTATTATTATAAAACTATGCAATTTAATTCAGACCCTCGCCTTTGTAATAATTAAAAGGAAAACATGTTTCTTTTTTACTGTAATAACCTTGTTATTGTTGTGTTTTACGCTTTGATTTTGTCATAACCAGTGGATAATTTTCTGTCTGGATGAGAATATTCTTGGCTCCTTGTTTCTACCAATTTCGGGTACACATTTTTATTTTTATTTTTGATAAGAGTTATTTTATTAATTTCAAAGGACAAGATAAGATAATGATAAAGATCAGTGAGAAGACAAGATCGCTTTTCGACATTTCCTACCTCTTCTGTATATTTATGGGTATGGAAAATGACTTCATAATTTATACATTTTTAAGGTCTAATTATGTTTTCGGTCTATGTAGTTTTCAAGTCATTTTACTTTTAATTCTGAAGTTAATTTGAACGGACAGGAAAAATACTTTAAAAAAAAAATTAAATCAATCGTTAAATTAGAGAGTGAAAAACCTTCTGGCTACTTAAAAATATCATTAAAGAGCCAAGCATGAGTATTGTTGTCAACGCAAGAGGACGTGAGTTTGAGTGCGTTAAAATGAATTATCCTCCTATTTTTGGGTTGAGAAGAGATTATGGGTAGGTAGTTTTAGGTATTGTGTAAAAAAAAGACGAATTGTACTAAAAAGAATATATATGATCAGAAACTTACAAACCCAAATTTAATATTTTTATTTACTTATTTTGACTCTCGATGTGTGTGTTGAATATACGAGGTCTATAAAATATAATTTAATGGAATTCTTTTGATGACGTTGTCAATTAGATTTCAATTATAAAATCAAAACTATAGAGATTGAATCTCTAGAATTAAGAATAGGAGGATTAAATGTTAAATATGTGAAGTGTAAGGATTGGAGCGGAATTAGACTTATTATTAAGGTCAAATTCTGCCATTAGACCCTATAATATACTTTAATTTGGTCATTTTAGTCCTGTACTTTTAAAATTTGAAAATTTTAGTCCTAATCAAATGATAATTATTAAATTCATCAAGTTTTGTTATTTTTAAAATTTGATGTGTCAAACATATTATTGCATGTGTGATGTTACATTTATTTTGTTATTTTCACATATTACTCACAAAAATAATTAATAGATTTAACGACTATTGTTTGCATTAAGATTGAAAATTTGAAATTCAAAAATATAGTCACTAAGAATGGCCCAATTGATGAACATATACTAAATCTATAATTTTACGCATAATACAAGACTAATGACATAATTTAACTAAACAGATTTAACTGCTACATGAGGTGAAGACTAAAATTGGTCAAATTAAAGGACAGGTACTAAATCTATAATTTACACAAAGTATAGGGTTTAATAGCAGGATTTGACTTATTATTAATATCTTTTTTGGTTGTATGGACGTGTGGGACTTTTCCTTCAGGATTTATTTAATTGATTTAAACCGTCTTCATCTTTTCTCCGTCAAAATTCGAACTTTCATAAAATCGGGTCGCTTTATTTGGTACTTTCTTTGCTTTCAGAGGAAGCTGAGAAAAGAAAAAAGAAAGATTATCTTGTTTATTTCTCCATAGTAAACTATGGCGAATCGAACGGGTGATTTGGTAGAGGCAGTGCAGGAGGCTCACAAAATCGATGTTAAGGCCTTGTTTGGCTATGCCTCAGCTAATGTTCCTGGATTTCCTCTCTCTCCCTCAAAATTCAACCTCTCTCAGGTTTTTCTTTACATCATAGATATAAATTATTGTTTTATTCTTTTAGTATTTGTTTGTTTTTGCTGTTTTGAGATTTGATTACATGAAATGTAGTTCGGACATGGACAATCGAATCCGACGTATTTGATGGAAGTGGAAACGGGAAGTGGAACTGTAAAACGCTACGTTTTAAGGAAGAAACCTCCTGGGAAGCTGCTTCAATCTGCTCATGCTGTTGAGAGAGAATTTCAGGTGAATTTTAATTTCTTTTAAAAATTACACTTTTTCTTTTTTGTTTGAGTTTTACTTTATTGAGTGTAAAGCTTCGATCTTGGATTTGGTAGCTACTAACCAAAAGTAAATGATAAATCTTTTCAAGGTATATAATTTATAATTTTTTATTATGATTTTTACATTTTATATAGAGAAAAAAAATCAAGTGTTTATGGGAAAAAAGTTGCAGCTCTGTGGACAGCTAGTCAAATTTGCAGCAGAGAATTAGTTGGATATACCTTTTACATTGTATGTAATATAAGGAAAAAAAAATTACATTTTTGTGTTTGTGTATGTTTTAAGGTTCTTAAGGCCCTGGGGGATAATACAAATGTGCCAGTTCCGAAGGTCTTCTGTTTGTGTAACGATCCAACTGTAATTGGAACTGCATTTTACATCATGGAGTACTTGGAAGGTCGGATATTTGTAGACCCAAGTCTACCGGTAAGACTATGATATTTCAGTGTTCTAAATTTCTGGTTGAAGTTTGGAATGGTTATTTTCCTTTCAATGACATGATTTGGTTATTACTTGGACTTGTGATGTTGTGAATTGAGTTCTATTACTAATTCTGTTTAAAAAGGGTGTACCACCCGAGAGGAGGCGGGCAATATATCAAGCAACTGCTAAAGTGCTAGCGTCGTTACATTCTGCTAATATTGATGCCATTGGTTTGGGAAGCTATGGGCGGCGAGACAACTATTGTAAAAGACAGGTCATTGAACTCTTCTTTTCGTAATATAAGCTCTCGCTGATTGAATGAAGAGCATTTATATGGAAAATTATTGTACAAGCTCGGTCATAATTAGATTAACTAATCATGTTGGTTTTTGAAGTCTTTGGACCTTTTAAGAAAATTGAACTTATGGGGTCTTACAAGTAGTTTTTCCTAATTCTAGATAGAGAGATGGTTTAAGCAATACCTTGCTTCAACTAGCGAGGGAAAACCTGAGAGATATCCCAAGATGTTTGAGCTGGTTGATTGGTTGCGGAAGAATATTCCTCCAGAAGATGCATCAGGTGCAACAGGAGGCCTAGTTCATGGAGATTTCCGTGTTGATAATGTTGTTTTTCATCCAACTGAGGTAGGGTTCTTCATAATCCTTAATTGCTGAAGTGTATGATTCTATCTTGATTGAAGCAATATACTCTTTGATGTAATGTAGATCTGATTATGGTCCAATTGCACTCCAATAATATGCTGTGCAATTTTGGTAGTATTTCAGGCAATTTCTAATGTTTGAATTCTCCAACTAATATACCTTATAAGATACTCCTGACGTGCAGGATCGTGTCATTGGTATTCTTGATTGGGAACTGTCTACTATTGGAAACCAAATGTGCGATGTTGCATACAGCTGCATGGTACTTGGCCAATTTTCCAACTTTTCCATTTTGCATAAAGAAAACAATTACCTATATCTTTCTGGTACTTCTATATTCTATATGTCATTTTCTTTCCTCATTTTTCAGTGATCACCAAGTTTCCTTTGTAATATAGGACAAAGGGGCACCGAGTCATATTAGACCTTCTTAGCTTTTGATTACCTAAGCTTACCATAACTCTATTGGCAGCCTTACATTACACAAGCAGGGCTTGGTTCAGATGAACTGGTTAAAGGTTTTGAGATCATTGGGATTCCTGAAGGGATACCTACACAGGCTGAATTTCTGGCAGAATACTGCCTTGAATCTGTAAGTAACCATATAAGTAACCATACAAACATGGCCCTGATTAATATGTACAGCTGTAACACTTTTCTCATTTCATGGGGGAATTATTGTTAAGTGTCTCTCATACCCCACCCCATTTCCCTCTATTACCATTTTCCCCATCTCTTCGGCCATGAATTTGCTTAGCAACTGTAAGGTAACTGTTCTGTTAACTCACTGACACATTGCTTTTGATGAAAAATGTTGCTATGTAGGGGAAAGCATGGCCTGTCTCTGAATGGAAGTTCTATGTTGCATTTTCCCTGTTCCGTGGAGCATCTATCTACACAGGAGTGTATAATAGATGGCTAATGGTATTCCATGACATTTAATGGTTTGGTTTTCATCATAATTCATTATGTTAAAAGCTTTAATTTTGAAATTGCAATATTGATATAATGTTTAACTCATCTTAATAATGCAGGGTAATGCATCAGGAGGTAAACGTGCAGAACATGCAGGACGTCATGCTAAGAGTCTCGTAGATTCTGCTTTGGATTTTATCTCAAAGAAGACGGTGCTTCCAGAGCAACCCCCCTCTGGTAGCTAAGTCATTCAACCTTCTTTTTTTCTTTTTCTTTCTTTCTGGACCTTTAGGAGTTTGAAATTCATTGTGAGAAAGTTTCAAAGTATTTTTTACATACTTCTAGTGATGAATGTCATAAGGTTATCTACTTGTAGCTGCAGCGTGGAGATTATATAAGAAACATCATTAGGATCTTGGTTGTTTTATGTTTTAACATCTTTATGTGCAAATGAATTTGGCTTTGAAGTATTTGGTCCAAAGCAATTGTTTAAAGTGTTTTGTTCTTTTTACTATTATATCCAGTTTCACGAGGTAGTAGGCAATACGGGACTGAGAACAAAGCTCAAGGCCTTCCAGAAGGAAGCGGGAGGTTTGTTCCTAGTAAAAAGATTCAGGAATTGAGAAACAAATTGATTCAGTTCATGGAAGTTCACATTTATCCCTTGGAAAATGAATTCAACAAACTTGCAAGGTCTGATTTACGTTGGACAGTGCATCCAGAGGAGGAGAGGTTAAAAGAGCTTGCAAAGAAAGAAGGATTGTGGAACTTATGGATTCCTGTATGTATTGCGAGTTCTGCTTCAAACTATTTTTACACCAATTACTATTTTTACTCATTTTTGCTGTTAAAATGTTACTGTATATTTGGAAATATGACATTTTTGAGAAACTGTTTTTTGTACAGTTTGATAGTGCTGCTAGGGCAAAAGAACTTATTTTTAATGGGAGTGCTCACTGCACACATGATCGTTTACTTGGTGCGGGCCTCTCAAACCTTGAATATGGATACCTTTGTGAGATTATGGGTCGCTCCCTTTGGGCTCCGCAGATCTTTAATTGTGGTGCACCAGACACTGGGAATATGGAGGTAAGGATTACTTCTAGTATAAACTAAGGTAGTTCTCAACTTGCTTCAACTAAATGCGTATATTTACAAGATTATACATTATTATTTAGTTTTTAACCTACACTGATAAGACAGTATAATTTCCATTTTCCATTCTCTCATTTTCAATTATCCAAGTAATGGATGGAAATAAAATTATTGTTTTTATTTCTACTTATCCATTTTTTGCCAAGCATATTGAAAGAAAGGGAAAAAGGCATATTTTCCTCTTCTTTTTTCTTCCTCTCCAACTTCTATCCTTCCTACCCAGCAAAATCAGTGTGTGTTGCTTTACCATTACATTTTTTTTTTCATTTGTAGGTATTGTTGCGATATGGGACTAAAGAACAGCTAAACGAATGGCTTGTTCCACTGCTTGAGGGGAAAGTACGCTCTGCATTTGCAATGACAGAACCACAAGTTGCTTCCTCAGATGCAACCAATATCGAGTGTTCTATCAAAAGGTATGTTCCTCGAATCATATTTTAGTAAATTTTAAGCAAATTCTAGTCTTCATATGAACTATATATTCACTGGTAAAAGAATGAAGATTTAAACTCCAGTCATTTCACTTCAACCCCCTGGAGAAACATGATGAAAGTCACTATGTAACATTTTATGGCGTTACGTTCTTATCTGAATTACAACTCTCATCATAGTTTATCTCATTGTCTATGCACTCTTTTATAGACAAGGAGACTCGTATATCATCAATGGGACCAAGTGGTGGACGAGTGGAGCTATGGATCCAAGATGCAGAATTCTTATACTCATGGTCAGTCTTCTAGAATGGCATCGAGTGACTATATTATGTGTATTGAATAAATTTATCTGATAAATAAGAGTTAAAATTTACATCAATATTTTTGTCTCCGTCCTTAATTTTAATGTTAAATTTAATTAACATTAAAAATAATGAATTTTATAGGAATTCATTCGTTAATAAACGCTTAATTCACATGTGATACACGTGACTGCAAGTACTAATTTGACTAAAAGAAGGTGATCTAATTTCTGAGCGATATCCAGGGAAAAACTGACTTCACTGCTCCCAAGCACAAGCAGCAATCCATGATCTTAGTGGACATTAAGACTCCAGGGATATGCGTAAAGAGACCACTAACAGTATTTGGCTTTGATGATGCTCCTCATGGACACGCTGAAGTTTCTTTTGAGAATGTTCGTGTGCCAGCAAAGAATATTCTATTGGGAGAAGGACGCGGCTTTGAGATTGCCCAGGTAAAGTTGCCATTTATATTGAAAGGATGACAGTTTGCCATATGTATTCTGTTTTGAGTTTCACCCACTTCCCACACTATTCCATCTCGATGTACTGTGGTTCTCAAAAGTTGGTTGGTTTGCATCTACCTGAATAGAGGAACTCAAACTTCATATTGCTTGGCCTGCTTTAAATTTGATATTCAAGTTCAAAAAATTATCTAGTAATGGCAATAACCACCCATCTTCAAGAATGTAGGTGTCGAGTGATTGACTTTAGTGTATGTTATAATTCTTATATCTGCGCTGTTTATATTCTTGAAGGGAAGACTTGGCCCCGGAAGACTGCACCACTGCATGAGACTGATTGGCACTGCTGAGCGTGGCATGCAGTTAATGGCTGAAAGGGCTCTTAATCGGAAAACATTTGGAAAATATATTGCCCAACATGGTTCATTTCTTTCGGATTTTGCAAAGGTAATTCAATAAACGTTGAATAGACAGATATTTGTGTTAGTTAGAGAAGGAGATTTTCCTTTTAGTGATTAAATTGAGGTTGGTCTTCTTGCAGTGTCGAATAGAACTAGAGCAGACTAGGTTATTGGTTCTTGAAGCGGCTGACCAGCTCGATCGACTTGGAAACAAGAAAGCCCGTGGAACCATTGCAATGGCGAAGGTAGCCGATATTTTTAGTTGTTCATATTAAATGTCAATCCAGGTTCAAAATGAACTTTGTTATAGTAGAAACTTTTGAATGTTGGATGGAGCAGGTAGCAGCTCCGAACATGGCCCTGAAGGTACTGGACAGGGCAATACAAGTACATGGTGGAGCCGGGGTATCATCCGACACCGTTTTGGCACACCTGTGGGCATCAGCAAGAACATTGAGAATCGCTGATGGACCTGATGAAGTGCACTTGGGTACCATTGCTCAGTTAGAACTACGAAGAGCAAAGCTTTGAAGGATCTTGAAACTATGATCATCACACAAAAATACTTTTTTTTTGTTCTTCTTGCAGTCTCGAAGATAAAAAATAAGGAAAAGGAATCCAAAAAATTGGGCATTTTCTTAGTAATATTATGGAATTATTATGAAAGATAATAATAATAATAATAATCATTTATGTAGTTATTTGTTTATGTCTTTTCTGAATTCTGCTCTATTTTCTATAGACCATCATAGCTTTATTTATTTGTAAATATCACAACATTCCATTACAATCTGGCTGGCATAAATAAAATTAAATTCAATTATAAAATAATTAACATTTGTGTTTACTCCAATCTGATACGATCTTTACATATTGTTATAATATATATATATATATATAATTTTCCAACTCAATTACTATTATCAATTAAAATTTTATATGATTATAAAATATATATAATTTTGTAGTATAAGCTTCGAGTAAAAGGAAATAAAAGTTGGGCTCATGGAACAATCCAATGCATATTTGAATGGTTTAATATATTATTGTATCTTTCAATCTTAATGTGATACCCTAGCTTTTTAACCTAATTTGGTATCCTAAATCAACATCATGTGTTCAAATAGATATTTTACGTGTGTACTTTAAGTGAAAAAGTTATAGGTTATTAATTGGGATAAAAGAAAAACTTAGGTATCAAATTTAACATTGAAATCAAATATAGGTATTTGTATGGGATAAAGGAAAATTCAAATATTAATTTAAAAACATTCAAGTACCAATTTGAATATTAAAACCAAACTCAGATTCCAAATTGGAGTAAATAACTTAGATACCAAATTAAACATTGGAACAAAATATAAGCACTAAAAATTATATTAACTCTATATAAATCTGTGCTCTACAATTTCATTTTATATTGTTATGCCTTTACCCTATTTCAGACACATGGCAACACGGGAAGCAATTTAGAGGGAATCCACGAATGTCCCTTTGTCTTGTACCATCAGTAGTGATCGGTCACCTGCATGCCTCATACCACCCACAGTTCGGTCAAGTGCTTTCGATCACTTGCTATTGGCCACTCGCTACGGATTGTCCATGGGGATCATTGAGACATAACAACCTTGTACTGTCTCAGCAAAATGAATGTTAGAGTAGGACCACACATACTATGCTTGAAGACAACTGACATGTAACCAACCTGTCACTTAGTCGACCATAGGAGCATGCCATGATCTGTATTGTTGGTGACGTAGCACTATCAGACAAGAGGACCTTCCACTATATATATACATCAACACACGATGTATGAAGGATCTCTTCTCTCCTCCTCACTTAAGCCTTTCACCTGCTTAGCCCTCTCTAGCCTTCTCCTCCCTCAATTTTCCCGGCTCTTTGTTTGTCACAGGTGAATCGTTCTTATAGTCATCACCATCATCTTCTCCTTATTGAACACTAGTATCAACGTACATACTGCTGAATATTTTCTTGAAGTTATACAAATCAAACAACTATGTCTTTCTTATTTAAATATTTTGTTGTTCATGTAACACCCCTAACTCGAATTCGTCGCTAGAACATGGTTACAGAGCATTACCAGAGTTTATAAATCAAACAGATAGAAAATGCAAACATTTCATATCATATAGCATTCATGTCAAAAACCAATTAAAATCATACATATCGTCCATTATACGAGCCCTCGAGGCCCAAATTACGCATCAGAAATAAATTGGGACTAAATCGAAAACTTAAAATTTTTTTCAGAAATATTTAAAATTTTCAACACTGCAGGGATCACACGGCTGTGTGACTCCCACGGTCAGGAGACACGCCCGTGTCTCAGGTTGTGCGGACATTCGGAATAGGGACACACGGTCGTGTCTCAGCCCGTGTTCGTGCCCGTGTGAATATACTGACTTGGAACACACGGCCAAGTCACACACCCATGTGCTAGGCCGTGTGAGCATACTGAACAGCTTAGTTTAGACTCTAGTCGGACAGTGGTTTTGGGACCACAAATCCGAGTCAGAAAAATATTTTAATATTATTTTTGGTGTCTACAGCATGTTAATTTATATGTGTGAAAATTTTTGTGTGAAAATTTTATCGTTTGTGTGCTCGATTTTGTAAAAGGGACTTAATCCCGTAAATTGTAAAAGTGGCATTCTAATTGTTAAAGTGCTTAATTGCTTTGATTAATTAATTGTGGAGTCCTTAAAATGAAATTTAGCCATTGAGTAAATGAATGGATGGTAATGGCATGCATTATATAGTTTTATTATTAAATCATTAAGGTTATATTGGTAAATGGATAATAAAATGTAATTAAAATAAAACAAAATAGAAAATGGCCATGCATGTTTATCTTTTGGCCGAATATTGAAGGGAAAAAGAACCATTTGAAAGCTTTAAAGATTCGACACTTTGAAGCTCAAATTGAGATCAAGAAAATAGGAGATTAGATTTGGATCGGGGAAAAATCAAAAAATTTCGAATAGTCGTCCAGTTCGTTCGTGTCCATACGAGGTAAGTTCATAAGTAAATAAATGTTGTTAAATTCAAATGTATATGTTTTAAATGTTACCGAATTGGTATGTATATATTTGACATATTGCCGAATTAATATAAGCATGGTGTGACTAGTATTAAGCTTAAATTGATCGAATTACGATGTTCGAAAGTCCCGTATGAACCATAGGAATAGTTGGGATACATATGTCATGACATAGGATTCCGATATGAGTTATCGTGTAAGACCACGTCTGGGACGTTGGCATCGATTTGAGATTTACGTGTAAGACCATGTCTGGAACATCGGCATCATATACGATTTCGTGTAAGACCCTGTCTGGAACAGTGACATCGATATTTGATTACATGTAAGACCATGTCTGGGACATTGGCATTGTAAGAGATTCCGAGCTATCCGAATATCCTTACTAATTCCAAACGGTTCAACGGGAAATATCGAAAAATGAATGACTATGTGAAAGTATATCCGATTCAGGTACGTACGAAGTGTATATGATATTCAAGAATGAAAAGTGAGTATGTTTCAAATGACAATATGTGAAATACATGACAATGAATGAAATGAATGTATAAAAATGAACATTGTGATACATATGCTCGTTATATGAAATTGTAATAAAATAAGCTTAATTATATTCAAGAGTTCGAATACCATGAAATTGTGGTCCTATGTTTCGAACATGAGATTTATGAAACATGAAACATGGTTTTGAGGTATGCTATTTTTGTTTGAAAGATGATTAGATAAATTTTATTGATAAGGTTAAATTATTAAATATGTTATGTATATGTGAAAGAGTTAAATAATCATGTTTTGATTTGTTGGTTATATGTTTTGTATGATCGAATGTGATATATTTGAATGAGGAGTATATATGGTTCGAACAAAGGAATTATGAAGCATGTGTAATATGACTTTGATGTATGATAGTTATTTTGAAATTTGAATTGATAAATGAGATTGAAATGGTTGAATTTTAAAGCATGGTTTATATGTTCATTGATAAATAAGGTAAGTGAAGTTGTGTAATGTGACAATATGGATTATACGAGAAAAGTGGTTGTATATGTGTATGAGATTAACTAAATTCAGTCTATTCGAATTGAATTATATATGTTACTGTGATGAATTATTTGCTTATGGCTTACTAAGCTTTCAAAGCTTGCTTTGTGTATTTTTCCTATGTTTATAGAGTTTCGGAGACTTGCTCAGATTGGAAGTCATAGGAGACCACATCACACTATCCAGTTTTCGTTTCGGTAAATAAATGCTTTGAGTTTTGGTTATGTGGCATGTACAGGCTAGTTTTGATATACTGGTTTTGAAATTGTATATATATATATAGCCATCGAAAATGGCTTGAGATAGATGTCAATGCTTGCGTGTGTTTGCTTATAACTAGATCTTAATATGGAGGTATGTTCCATTGTATATATGCTTGTGATATTTTGATATATGATTCTGTAATGGGTGATGAAAAGCATGATTTACAATCGGCCATGAAATTAGCTCAATTTGAAAGTGTGTTTATGGTATATGAAATATAGGCTAAGTGATGGTTATGTCGTTATTTTTGATTGGCTATTTAGGTGCGGTTGGTGATGGCAAATTATGAATATGTTTTATGATAGTTTGGTTTAGTCATAAGAGATTTAACTTGTGGACCGATTATATGAATAATGAATTGGTTGAGCATATGTTATTTGGTTGGTTATAGATCATGTGAATTTGGTGTACTTATGATATGATCATTTGTGGTTTGGCTATTTTGATTCGGTTTGTAGTGACAAGTATACACATTTACTATGCTTGAATGTTTGGTCATATAAGTTCGGTTTTATATGGCTTTTTGGATGATTGAAAGAGTAATGTCTAGACATGATATGTTTTATTATTGGTGATTGGAAATGGGTTCAAATTGAAACGGTGTTTATGCACATGAGAATATATTCATAAATGGTATTAAAAGTATACTTGACCATATTCTAAGTTACTAATGCCGTATATGTGTATAAATTTTATGTAGTGTACTATGGCTCGTTTAGTGTATAATAGGCACATGTGTAGAAGTTACTAAACGATATGTTGGATATTTAGATAATGATATGAATTGATATGGTTAGTTGTGGATTAGATATAAAATGGTCATATACAACTTATTGTGGTGGTATGTGCGTTTGGTATATGAAATGATACATACCTACTTGTAATTTAGGAGATCGAATGTTATATATTTGATAGCTATATGGTTTAAATCTTGTAAATATGAGACATGTGTAAGTTGGTTTTGTTGTATAACAACTTAGTTTGAATATTTGGAATAGACCAATAATATTGATGTGATTGAATTGATGAAGCATGGTTCATATATGTATTATAAGTAATAAATTTTGAATGATTTTATTAGTTATGTGTTTAATATGTGATAAATTGACTTTTATAATTGAATGAATGATTGCTATTTAATTTAAAAGTTTATTTATGACAATTGAATATGAGATAAATTTCATGACTGTGTTAAACTGAGTTTTATCTGGTAATGCCTTGTAATCCTATTTCGGTGACGGATACGGGTTAAGGGCGTTCCATTTGATTGGTATTAGAGCTATGATTTAGTCGGTTCTAGGACTAACATAGCTAATATGAGTCTAGCTATACATGCCACATTTAATCTGCGATAGTGTGATATCTCCCAACTTTGACGAAAATTATTTTGATGAGACAAATATGTTTTCCAACCGAGTTAATTCTGATAGTACAGAAGTAAATACTCAAATGTTTGAGTGAAAATGTGTTGATTATGAGTTGAAACTCATAAAGGTATGGATCAAATAGTATGACATTTTTTTATTGATAAATGTTATAATTATATGAGCACATGAGTTATGATATTTGGATTATGATGCTATATGGAAATTTCGATTGTGAATTAGTGATTTGAGTTGGCATATGAATTATGTGTTAAGAACAAAAGTGATTAAAAGCAAATGTTTATTAAATGCTTTGAGAATGTGAAATTAGTAATGAACTGGTTATTTGCGATAGTATGTGTTATGTGCATTTATGTGTAAGTTAAATTTGAGACTTTACTACCCTCACCCCCATATTAGTAAAATGTTACAATGAAATCTGTAAGATTTGAGTTAAATAAGCTCACGAGTGTAGTGTTACAGAAGTTTGTGTACGGAAGATTAATAATGTGGTCAGAAAAGTGAATGAATCAGCAAATGAAGACAGTATTAAAAGAGATATTGGATAGTTCTAAAAACTACTCAGATTATGCAAAGTTACTGTTACAGAAGAAGTTAAATCCGATTAAATGATCTATTCAGGTATGTTATCTAAAGAAAGTATTAACTGGAAGCTTTTCTGAATTGATTTCTGTTAGTGTAGAGATAATGTGAAATTTTTTTATGACAGAATTAGACAGTTGAATAATGTTTGTATTGTATTGATGGCTGAGTGTAGTGGCTATAGTTGGGCAGTTACTATGATTCCTTCTGGACATTCTGTGTGTACAATTATCCTCAGAACTATATGTGACTGTTTAGTTTCAGAAAGAATTCTTATCGTATGAGAACATTAGCTAAACATATTAATAGATGAAAGTATTGTTGGTCTATTTGGGTTATGTTCGACATTGCCATGTCTTTTTCTGGTATTTATTCCCTTGTGTGAATATGAAAATCGACGATAAAGTCTGTATGAGGCTAATATTTTGTTTTTACTGGCTATTGTTCTGTTGAATATACGTGAAGATTATATTGCTTCTGTTACTTTGGATTCCAATATTTATGAGTGACATTGATCTTTCTAGACATTTTTTGGGATACCATCGGAATTGATATCATTCTATATGAGTTGTAATTTTCTGATATTTTGTGTAGCTTCAGATGTTGAAATATCGCTATCCTGGTTTTCTTATGATTCTATGTGATTATCTATAAGAGATATCTATTTGACGAAAATGGCTATATCTATTATAATTATAATTTCTGTTCTGAAATTTAGGAGTACTACAATACCGTTATCAGAGTTATAAAAGTTGTGCTTCTACATTGGTTGCTGTTCAAATCATATTTGATTTTCTTCGTGTTCAAATGCTTTATTAATAGCCGGGATACTGTCTATTGTTATGATTAAGATGCCGATCTTATTATGACATTATGATTTCTATATGATGGTTGTGGCTTCTGTATAATGATATGTCTGGGTTATTCTTTTAATGAAAAGAGAAGAATTCTTCGAAAAGACCGATTCCGTGGTTTAATTTGATCTGAATTATTTGATTGAAAAGTTAATTGGGTTATATGAGTTTGAATCTATCTACCAGATTGGAAATAAACTTTGAATGTACATATATGGATTGAGGTTTAGTCTAGAAGAAGAATTTGTATTCTTGAAGACTTGATACAGAATTATATCTATTGGAACGATTCTAATTGAGAAATGTTGTGGTAAATTAAAGTTAATTCGGTTGTTGAAGCTTTCTTTTGCACGAAGATATTGTCAACCGAAACATCAGTTATGGTTCAGCCTGAGTTAAATAAAGAGTTTATGATTTTCAGCCATACGTTAATGAACGGTTTGAAGTGTGTTCTAATGAAAGAGTGTACAGAGATATCTTGTGATTCCATATAGTTAAAGATGCATGAAAAGAGTTATGTGACATATTTGATGACTATAAGAGTTTAAAATGTTTAATGTCAGTGAAAAATTTGAAATTTGGGGACAATAAGGATAGCTTGAACGTGGCACAGCAAAGATAGCTCGAATCGTCGAAAACTTTTAAGTTTGTAAGTGATTATTATATGAGGGAAGTGATCATAGTTTCGGATGATCTGAATAAGAAACTTTTGTGTGCTTTACGAGCGATGAATACGTGATTGATCTTATCAGATGATGAATATATGTTAGCTGGATGATAAGTTAAATTGATGCTTACTAAGTGAATTCGTGGAATTTAGAAATATGTTAACAAATTATAAGTCAAAAAGGGGGTTTAGCATAAATTGATTTCTGATTCAGAACTTCGAATGTGGAATCGATGATTGTTTGTTGCTTCGAGATAGAGTATCAATACCGAAAAGCTCTGAGGTTGTATAACCATTGTTACAGGGGGCTCGCAGTGTCAGTTAGTCTGTTCATACGAGAGTAACAAGATACATGATAGTCTGAGAAAATGGTATTGATGAATGAGTATAAAACGTGATATTTCTGACTTTACATTCAAATGCCTGAGTTATCAACAGGTTAAAGTTAATTATTAAGTTTCTTCGGGACTGTTTCAGCATGAGTTGATATCTGAGTAGTAATAAAATAGAATTTTGATGAACTTTGTACCGGGATTATCCTTATCATTGAAAAAGATAGAGTTATCTGTAATATTATTAATTGCCTAAATAAATCTCTCTGTATGTATGGATTTTCTCTTTTGATAAAACAGCTTAGTTATTTGTTTCTGAGATGGTAAGTCTGCCTATGGTGCCAATCATCATTGTTTTGGATTGAGATCTGAATAAAATTACGTCACATAAAATTTTACATGTCATTTAATGGTAAAATTAATAATTTCAATAACGAAAGGGTCTGATTGATTTAATATCGATAGTTTAGAGATGTAATTAAAATGTTTTGAAATTTGAAACCAATTTGAAATAATTTTTTTTTACTTTAAAACTAAAATTAAAACGGTAAGAATTTGATATTTCATTGGTGAAAGTGCTACTAAAATTTCAGCTTTAAAATCTAATTATCATAATATAAGAATGTGCAGGAAAAATGTAAATAATAGTATTAAAAATCTATTTTGACCCTCCTAAACCTAAATCCGGGCCAGAAATTCCCGAAATCCTCACAAAAACAATCCGAATGTTAAAAACCCTTCGGTTTTTGACCACTTTTCATCGGAAGTGGCTACCTCAGCCGTTCCCGGTGACGGAGCGCGAAGATTTATTTTCTCTAAACCTTTCTTTTGTTGTTTTTATTTATTTATTTTCTATTTACAAAATAAATCTATTCTAAAATAAAACAAAAGAAAAAAAGGAATCACCTTTAGAATTTTCTATTATGTTTTTTTATTGATATTCGTGTTTTTTTTGTATTTGATTGTCTGTAGCCATATTACATTGATATGTTTGGCTTTTATAGCCATTTACAACACTGTATATCATTTTTACTATTATTTCTATTGTTTCTGCTTTCGTTTTTGCCTTTTTCTGCTCTGTCTTCTCTTTTTGTTCTGTTTTGCAAGGCTAGGCGAGGTTAACGGAAAGGACCTTGCCATTTCGGTGCAAGGTGGCCAGGCCTCGGGCGATGGGCCCGTTGCGGAGGCATGTGGGTGGCAGCAGGGGGTGCGGCGCATTAGGGTTTAGGCCCCTTTTTCTTTCTGAAAATTTTTTAAGTATTTTGGGCTAGGGTTAAATTTGGACTTGAATGTAATTTGGGCTGATGACTATTGTAAATGGACCTAATACTTGGACTTATTTAATTATTTTTGGTCTATTATTATTATGATGGGCCCGGGCAAATTGAGTTATTACATTTACTTTTAAGATTTATTTTGAAATATTGTTAAATATTTTAAAAAAAATTCAAAATGATATTTTAGCTATAGTTCAGGGACCAATTTAGAAATTAACCATTTAAGTTAATGTCTACATCATCCTTTAACAGAAAAAATTAACGAAGGGGCTAATTTACACGTTTTTGAAATGTATAAGGATTAATTTATCTATTTTTTCAATAGAGGGACCGAAATGGAACCCACCCCTAAATACAGGGGCTTTCCTGGTACTTTTACCGTTTAAGGGCTATTATTGTCATTATGTTAAGAAAGTTAAGTTGCATTCTTAAAATTCAGTGGACAGGATAATTTGTTTCCTTTTTTGGTTACAGTTTTATGATAAAAATTGCAACAACTCTACTTTCCATAATTAATTTCCTTTTTTAAAGCAAGGGATGATTTCTTTCTAAATATATGCAATTTTGCTTTCAAGTTTGTGTGAAAGATGGTTCCAATACCTAAAAATAACCCTTACAATGCTTTAGAGAATGGCTAGAAAAGAAGCATGTAATCCCACCATTCAATTTTCAAGCGAAACCCAATATTTTAGACTCAAACAAAGATTTAAAACAACATAAAGTTTGGAAAATGAATTCTGTATCATAAAAAATCCAACCATTTCTTTTGTTCTTAAGTTTTAACCACAAATGAATCATTTTTGTTTTTAACGGTTCATGTTCTCTAAGTTTCTTGTATTTGAACAAAGGGTTTCCTCAAACTGAATCTCAACATCTAAACAAAGATTAAGATTCTTACTAGCTTTGCCAATAAGGGTTCTCTTTAATTGATTTGAATTAAAAAAAAGGGTCTTTGAAAATGGGAAAACTTCCGGCAATCATTGGTATTTGTTCCGTGCTTTTGGTGGCTATGGTAGCAGCAATAGCCGTTGGTGTCAGCCGTGCAAAAGATAGTGACAATGGTGATGCCAAAGTCTCTACTTCCGAAAAAGCGGCCCAATCCATATGTCAAACTACTGATTATAGACAAACATGTGAAAATAGTCTTTCGAACGCCAACACCACCGATCCCAAAGAGCTGATAAAGGTCGGTTTTCAAGCGGCAATCCAAGAGATTGGCAAAGTGATCGCCAATTCCTCTACTATCCAAAACGCGGCTAAAGACCCCATGACTCGTCAAGCTGTCGACAATTGCAAAGAGCTCATGGGGTACGCCATTGACGACCTCAAAGCCTCGTTTAATCAACTCGGTGCATTCGACGTTAGTAAGCTAGACGAATACGTCGAGAATCTCAAGATATGGATGGGTGGTGCCATTACGTATGAACAAACATGCTTAGACGGGTTCGTGAACGTATCCACTGAAACCGGTGTGAAAATGAAGGCGTTGTTGAGTACTTCACAAAAGTTAACCAGCAATGGGTTAGCCATGGTGACCGACATAACTAAAATCATTAAGGACCTTAACATTCCAGGCATGGAAGGCGTCAGCACGGGACGTAAGCTAATGGCGGAAGATGGGTTCCCTTCGTGGGTTAGCTTTAAGCAACGACAACTACTGCAACAAAATGCGGCGGACATGAAACCTAATGTGGTGGTTGCTAAAGATGGTAGCGGCAAATTTAATAGCATCAATGAAGCCTTAAAGGAAGTGCCTATGAAAAATACAGCTCCATTTGTGATCCATATTAAGGCTGGCGTTTATAATGAACAAGTTTTGGTTGCTAAAACTATGACTAATGTTGTGTTCGTCGGAGATGGACCGACCAAGACTGTCATTACCGGTCGGATGAACTTTGTCGATGGCACCGTCACATTCAAGACTGCAACTCTTGGTAAGTATCATATCTATATGAGTTTAATTTACAGTGTATAGAATTATATTGACTGACATATATCAATATTCACAGCTGTTGTGGGTGAAAGATTTATTGCAAAGAATATTAAAATAGAAAACACAGCTGGAGCGATCAAGCACCAAGCAGTGGCACTTATGGTCCAAAGTGATCGGTCCATCTTCTACAATTGTCAAATGGATGGCTACCAAGACACGCTTTACACCCACAGTCACCGTCAATTCTACAGGGACTGCACCGTCTCCGGCACCATTGACTTCGTCTTCGGCGACGCCGCTACCGTCTTACAGAACTGCAAGCTTATCGTTAATAAACCACTCGACAACCAACAATGCATCATCACCGCCCAAGGACGGACCGAACGCCGTGAGGTTTCCGGTATCGTCCTCCAAAACTGCACCATCTCCGGCGCACAGGACTACCTTCCGGTTAAGGCCACGAGTAAAACACACCTCGGTCGGCCTTGGAAACAGTACTCAAGGACCATCATCATGCAATCTCAGCTCGACGACATCGTCACCCCCGAAGGATGGATGCCGTGGCAAGGCACCTTCGCCCTCGACACTTTGTGGTACGCCGAGTTCAAAAACCGAGGACCTGGTGCGGTCCAGACCAATAGGGTTAAATGGAAAGGTATACAACAGATCAATGACGCTCAAGCTAAGGAATTCACTGCTGGTGTGTTCTTACGTGGTGATGAATGGATCACGAGCTCTGGGGTGCCTTACATCGCCGGCATGGTTCCTGGTGTATAGATATCGGAGAAATATATATACATATATATCTGAAAAAGATGATGAATAAGTTTATGTATAGAGAATAAATGAGAATAAAGAAATGTAGTAAGAGAAGGATTGGTTATAGATTTAGATAATCGAACTAAGTTTTAGGGTCTACGGTATGACTTAGTATCTTACGAAATGATAATAAATGTGGAAGCTAGACATGAAGTTTCATGCATCTTTGCTTGTTGAATAAGGATGCTTAGCAATGTAAGTAAAATTTTTATTGATGAAAATTGGAAAGCATTGGATTTTTAGTATAATTTCCTTTTAATTTCATCTTCTGTCATTTTCGTGAATTTTAAGGAAGATTTATACTTTTAGTTTTTATATTATATTAAAAAAGTAAAATTCTTTTGGTATAATAAGGTTTCAGTTTTGATCTCTGGGAGTTGTTCCCATTTTCTGTTTCCAAAGCATAATAAAATCTTGAGAAAAAGTTTCTCATGCTTCTTTTCATGTTTATGTTTACTGGTTCCTTGGTTCGTAATTGTTGCTTCAACCATGTTTTTTCAAAGTTTGAATTTACATTTCTCAATGAGAGAATTTGTTGGTAAAATTAAAAATTTTATCAATATTATTCAATCAAGCAACAATAAATTTCAGATATTGAAACAATATATTAATTTTGAATCTTGTAAACGGAAAAAAATGTCTTGGAACCGTTTTTCCGAGATTCAACCTAGACTCAATAATGGAATTAAAAAAAAAACTCTACAAATGATGTTATAATTTGTCACGTGTCCAATAATTGTAAAAAATAAAAACATATAACAACATTATAACTTTGTGTAGTAAAAAAGTTTACAAAGGTGCAAATTGTTATACCCAAACTTCTTGAATCGAGTAATAATGTTACAGATGGTTTAGACGAACCCCTTAAAATAATATCTTGAAGGAATACCTCGAACATACCCCTTGAAGTCACACTTCAAATGGATCACTTGAGTCGACATTCGAGAGGACCCCACCTATTAACGGTCACATCAGACTCCAACTGCTACGTCCCCATCCGACATAATATAGAAAGCAAATCATAGTACCACTCAACCTAGACATATATATAATGGCATACCACTTGACCACTTGCCTTGGACTCTCCTATAAGGTCTTGACACATGACACCTTGTGACCGGGCTTAAGAGCATATAGGACCCAAGGCCTGGGGCAAAACCGAGACTCTTTCCTTTCCTTTCTCCTACTTATTTCCACTTCAAATTTTCTCAATGTTTTGGCCACTTCTGATCATCTTATCCGACGACTCTCCACTTTATATGAAACAAAGTGAACCACACATCTTCTACACGTTGTGAAATTAAATCATCAACATAGACGAAAATAAAATTCATGAATTAAACATTTCTTAATCATGATTTGGAAAATGACTTTCGAATTTAATATACACTTTCATTAAATAGGAAAAAAAATGTACTAGTTACATTTTTCTATCTTGCAACATAAATTTTCTTTAATTCTTCAATTAATATTATTTAAATTTTAAAAATGAAAAATAAAATTTTATATTAATAAATACTTATAATAATTTATTATTAAATTATATCTAAAACTGAATTAATTAAAAAATAAGGGATAAAACAATATTTAATTTTTGAACATGACAACTTTTTAATTTTTTAATTTTTATTCATTTATAATTTTGAAATTTAGTAACTTTTTTGAGTTTTGATATATAATGATGTAGTACATTGATATTATGCCACATCATCACCTACTTTTATAACGTTACTATATTTTATCATTGTTCCAAAAAAATTCAGACATCAAATTGAAAGGAATTATCAAATTCACGATTCAATGTTGTCTTATCTCAAAAATAAATTCAAAACTTGAGCCACAAATACCGGGCTGGACAGATTGGCCTGCCAGTGCCAGAGACATGTCTAAGTCCAGCCCAAAGGTTAGTATATGTCACCAAACAGCAAATCTCTCTGCTCCACTAAGCGGGAAAAACAGTCCGTTCAAGGTTTTTGAATTCTCTCTCTCTCTCTCTCTTCGCCATAGACGCTGGACTTTGCTGCCCCAAAGTTCCTTCTTTTCCTTCGTTTTCTCTCAAAATTTTCTCGGCAAACAAACTGAATATACTCCCCCATTTTGCCCAACCTAAAAACTCTGGGTATCCCCAAATGTCTTCAAGTCAACGTCAACACCGAATCAAACCCAAATCTAAACCCTAACTACGGATGAAGAATATGCCAGGGCACCAAAAGCAACCCCAAAACGGAGAGGCCGGCGGTGGTGAAATTGGGAAGTTCCACGGACTCCAGCCGGAGCGTGATTTGGAAGCTAATTGGGAAGTCGATCTTGCCAAAAAGCTTGAAGATTATCTCTTGAAGATTTGTTCCGGTGAAATTACTGGCTCCCAAGACGATGACGGACATAGCTCAGTAAATTTCGCTGAAGGTTCTGCCTTAATTTTCGATTTTCTCTAAAAAAGAAGAATCCTTTTTTTTTCTTTAAATTCTTGTGGGTTTTCTAATTATTTTTTATTTATGTATTTATTTATTTTTCTATGCAGCTGCATTGTTGCTTCAGGGTTCAGTTCAAGTGTATAGCCGAAAAGTAGAGTATCTATACAACTTGGTTTTGCATGCTTTGGAATTTCTTTCTCAAAAGAGGTTTCTTTTTAGTTCCCAAATTCTTTGTTTTTTCATGGTACTTCCACATTGTCATATTCAATGTCAGTAAGGATTGCTCCTTAAATTAAATGAAGCATTGTACTTATAAAAGATGGTGCATATGTTTCAACAGGCAACAAGATCAACCCAATGGTGAATCGGTTCAGGCCGAAGAAAGTGCTTCACGTGCTTCTCCGGATGAGGACCATGATAAATTTTGGGACTTAGATGACATTCCAGGTGACTTTGAATTGATGACCACTTTTTTTCACTTCGGGTTTAAATTGTTTATAGTATCAGCTAAAACCAACGCTTATATTTGCAGTGGAAGCAAAGATTAGCTTAGATAGTTCGACGAACAATGACACTTTGGTTAACCACTTTGTGAAGCCCCCCGCAAATTTAGTTGTTCTTGAAGGTGATTGTTTAGACACTTCTGGTGATGGCAGCGAGTTAGAGTCCTATCTGGTATTTATAGTTGCTTCACTCGATAGTATGATGAAGTTTGACTAACTATGTTGCCTAACTCTTTGATTGTTATGTATAAATTTGTGGTTGCAGTTGGCAACAAATGATCTCTATCAGGATTTTATTCTATTAGATCCATATGATGCAGCAGCTGTTGATGATTATTTGAATGGTGATGATGCTGGTAAAGGTGAATATGGCACTAATAAGGGAAGTTCAAGGCGCAAGAGCTTTCAGTCTCCCACATGGCGTTCAGGGGGAACTGCACATAAATCATCTCACAGAAAGAATAAGGATACTAATGCTAATCAATCTCCTAGGGTTGATTGCGATTTTGGTGTTAATGATTGTAATATTGGGGCCGTTCCTTCTGCCACTGATGACTTTGGGAATGTAGATCATGGATGTGATATGGATGATAGGTATTCAAATCCTAGAGACTTAGATGATTCAGATGACGACGACGATGATAATGATCCATGGAAACCTCTGAATCCCCATGAACCTGGAAACTTGAAAGTGAGGCCTTTCAGAAAAGGTAGTTAAACCGCGGTTTCATGCATGTCCTTTTTCCTACCCGTTAGTTTCGGTCAGTACCTAATCTTGGTTTCTTTTGGTTTTTCCTGACAAGCAGTAAAAGCTTCCAGAAAAAATGGGGTAAATTCTACAAAGATAACCACTTTGTTTCCACTCGCTAGATTGCGGGGTACCATTAGTCCTGAACTTTCAGAAATGTGGGAGAGACGGCAGAATGCCATTGAAAAACAAAGGGAATCCAAGTCTCCTCCATTATACGAAAAGGTATGTTTACTAAAAGTTGTACTTAGGTGAAGGTGATGCATGGTTAGTTTGTAAACAAGTTTGCTATTTTCAGCTTCGGCAATCACTAACTGGGCAAGGAACTGGTGTTGCTAATATTTTTGCTAATTTCGAAGAAGATAACGAAAACAATGGTTATCATGATGAGAATGCTGACTTTGGTGGACCTGATTTTGACGAGCCAGAGAATATGCCTATGGATGAAGATTTACCTTTCAAGAATGAGAAGGTAAGCATATCTATGATATGATCATTTATTGTATTTAACCACTAGAGACTATGAGATTTTTTTCCGTTGTTTCTCATTGATTGATCTTTTCATAGCATGAGAATGGTGATGCTGAACTTGGAAAGAATGAAATGTTTGACAATGGAGATCCATGTTCTCAAGCAAGCCTGGAAGATCTTTGCCGCTCTCACCTGGTAAGCATACTTTGTCTTGGCATTTATAATAACCAAACAATGGGTAAGCCTTTGTCCATCATATGTGGTGGAACATGGATTCTGTGATGCCCTTCTGTATTCTGCTTTACACTGGACTGTATTCTTAAAATTTCTCTTAAAAAAGGAGAGAGGTACTGCTCGTTTCGTCCCTTCTCTAACTAGGTGCTCAGTATATTTGCTTTCCAACCTACCTCTCTTTTCTCCTTTTAAGGAAAAAAAAGACCTATCGGTTATGTTCTTTTATGCTTGATGTGTTATTAGGTCCATCAAGAAGTCGTCACTGTTTTAGAGAATCGAAATGCTTGATTATCTTTTATTGTTAGCTATCTCTGGAATTATTTTTTCAGTGCCTTTATATTTGGTTTATCCCTTTCTCGTACATTCCGTTTGGATAGCTCATTCTCATATTTGACTGCTGCTAGTGAAAGTAGTGATCATCAATTGCTGCTAGTTAGTTAAATCCTGGCACTCAGTGAACTACGGTCTGTCTCCTTGCCTGTATATATTTCATGTATTTTTTCTTGCAGGATGCTCTGCTTGCCAGCATAGCTGAAAATGAGAAGCAAACTGAACTGGCTGCTCGAGTTTCGTCATGGAAACAGAAAATAGAGCACAACTTGGAAGAGCAGGTAAATAAAGTTGGCTTTAATTCCATTTCTTATACTGATTCTGGTTTTACATGATTATGATCACTAATCTTTTTCTCTCTCATTGCTCTTCTTAAGTTTTTTTTTTTTTTCTGGGCAATTTAAACTAAGCATAGCTTTTTCTTTTTTTGACAGGATTCACATCCCCCATTTGATATTCATGAGTATGGTGAAAGAATTCTTGACAAGCTATCACTTGAAGCCAACAAAGATGTCATGCCATTCGGTGATCTTGTTAAGGGTCAAGAAAAGCATGATGTTGCTCGTTCCTTTTCTGCACTTCTCCAATTGGTATTTCTTTTTCATTCCTAAGCAAATCTCTGCATTTCTCCAATTGTTGCAGTACACTTATAAGAACCTGTGTGTTCATCATACAGGTGAACAATGGAGATGTTGGGTTAGAACGAACCGGACTTTGTGGTGAGTCTGTTTGTTATACGGCTGAAAACCCTTTCCATGTCCAGATCCTTAAGCAGGACAAGAGGAGTGTGGAAACTCAACTTGGAATTCCCAAAAAGAGAGGTAAATCACCATCACGTAAAAAACCTACAAAAGCTGACAGAAATATATCTTCACCGGAGAAATGTCAATCGATAAATGCGGATTCAGATTATGGATCAACAAAGTTGTCATCACAGAATTGCAAAGCTTCTGTTAAGCTTGGGAAGTTCAGCGGTGTAAGATGCACTCCTGAGGGCAAGAGGAGACGAAGATCTCGATTGGTCGAACCTGTGGACCTGCATTCGGCACTGTGACACAAACATCAGAAAGAAAGTTAGGGCAGTCTTGTATTGTTACAGCAGCAATTCAACACTTTCAGCTGAATAGCTCTGAAGATTTCTCACCATAGATTTAGATTATTTGACAATGTTAGCTATGAATTTGTATTATTGGTGTAACTCAGTCTTAGGATGTGATTATCAGTCCCAATGGCTTGTATTAAGTATTAACATAGTACTACCAGTTTTCCTTGTAGATTATGCTCTTATGGTATGTAATAATATCGACCTGTTTACATCGTTAAGGTAAATTAGCCACGTGGCTTATACTATTTGTCTACTCAGTCGCACGGTGTCCTCCCGAGTTGCCCTGATTTTGTCGAGTCTCCTCTAACAACGTTAGATTCCAAGGGACAATATCTTTTAAGTTTTCACATTAATCAATTTTACTGCAAGCCAAGGACCAATATGTGTAGATAAAGGGATCTTGGTCTCCCAAATATAATAAAACTGTCATTTAATTCCTTTAAATTTTGTGAAATTGTAAATTAATATAATAATAAAATTATATTTTAATTTTTATAAATTCATTTTTCGCAAAGAGCAATCTTTTGGCCTTGCTCTCTATGTTTATTAATGGCTCTTGGCACACAGTTCTTGTATGTACCACTATTATAACTCAAATTTTGCATCAATAATTAAAAAAAATTTCTTGCATCAATAATATTAAATTTAAAATTAATAAAACCCTTTTTTTTTTTTTGGATAAGACAAACATTGAGTTCTTGAAATTTTCTGTTCACATTAATCTTAAAACTTAATTTTGATTTTTGTACCTAAAACGTTATAATTTTTATAAAATTATTTAATTGACAATGTGATACAAATTCATAGGGACCAAAATTGAGAAAATTCTAAAATTAATGACAGCCAAAAGAAAATTATAAAAAAAAATTTAAAGTCTACATGTTTTATCCCTATTTTTTAGGGTGTCCAAGTTTCTTCCTTTTAGATAATACAAGCAAAAATGTAAACATCAAATTCAAGGGTTTTTACAAAATATTATAAAAAATAAAATTTACCAAAATATTATAACTTTTTTTATTTACCTAAATATATATAATTTTTTTTATTTACCAAAATATATAAAAAAACAAAAAAAACCTGCAAAAAAAATCTGACCAATGTGACGGCACCTTGGTCACGCCAATGGGATTGGCGACACCAAAGGTGCCAAAACCATTGGCGGCACCAATAGTGCCAATACCATTGGCGGCACCACTTAATAATAGGGGGGTCGGTGGTGGGGGGGCAGAAGGAGAGGGAAAGAAAGAAAGAAAGAAAGGAGAGGAAAGAAAGAAAAAGAAGGAAAGAAAAGGAAAGGAGAAGAGAAAAAAAGAAAGAAAGAAGAAGAAGAAAAGGAAAAGAGAGGAAAAAAGAAGGAAAGAAAAGGAAAGGAGAAGAGAAAAAAAGAAGAAGAAGAGGGAAGGAAGAAAAAAAAGAAAAAAATTTTATTTATAAATTTAATTTTTTTGTAATATTTGTGTATTTAAAATTTATGTTATGTACATTATAGTTATTTTATTATTTTATTTAGCATATATATTTTATGAAATATATTTAGAATGAAAAATAATGGTATGTTCATTGTATGTTGATTAGGATTTTTTATGAAATTTACTTAGAATTTGAAATTAAAATTTTAGGAAAATAGCATTAAAAGTAAAATGACAAAGAAGTATGTTTAAGAAAATATAAAATACTGAAAAGAAAAACGGAATTGTATATTTATCGAAAATAATAAAATGCGGAAAAATACAAAAATGCACATGTAATAGATTGAAATAATGTAAAATTATAAAATAAAAATTACGATATTTAAAAAAAATAAAATGCGGATTAAAAATACGAACAAATGGCAAGTAAGAGTGTATTAGTAAATTTTTAAAAAATTCAGAAATAATTTATACAAATAATTGAAGCAAAATGTCTTGAAACAATATAAAATAATAAAATATGAAAATAATATAGTTTTATTGAAAGTAATAAAAATCGGAAAATAATAATACGACCAAAGGGTAGGGGAAAGGGTTTATTGCGGGTTTTTTAGCAAAATATTACAAAAAAAACCAAAATATTATTAACTTTTTCTTTATTTACCAAAATAATAGAGGAAAAAAAAGGGTGATGAAGGGGAAAAAAAAGGCGGCACAAATATGTGGCTAATTACCTTTTAATCCCTCCTTATTTATTATTTTCTTTTATTCCTCCTTAACACGCTAAATTAATAAATTTCAAACATGATGCACTTGAAATAATGTAAAATTATAAAAGACTAAGTTTATGATATTTTTAAAGTAATAAAATGCGGAGAAAAAATACGAACAAATGGCGTAAGTAAGAGTGTATTACTAACTTTTATAAAATTCAGAAATAATTAATATAAAATATTTCAAAGAAAATGTATTGAAATAATATAAAACAATAAAATACGAGAATAATATATTTTTATTTAAAGTAATAAAATTGAGAAAATAATACTGAGCAAAGGGCGAGGGTAAGGGTTTTTTACACCAAATTAATTTAAATAACACACTAGAGTAATAAATTTCAAACATTATGCAATTGAAATAATGTAAAATTATAAAATTAGAAATTATGATTTTTTTAAAGTAATAAAATGCGGAGAAAAAAATAGGAATAAATGGCCGAAGTAAGATTTTTTTACTAACTTTTTTTTCAACTTGCAGGCATCGCAATGGCTCGATTGATACGAAGCGATATTAGACACATATCTGATGCGGCTAATAACGCGGTATGATTTATTATTTGTTAATCAGGAGTTCTATTTATTTAAAAATGATATACGCAGTATATACAAATAAATTATGTTATCGTAATATTTTTTTCTGTAATTTTACACTATCAGGACTCGTTCCGAGTATTAAGGGGCCGTGTGAGTGTTTTAAAGATAGCTCCGGATGCACGATTTATGCCGTACCTGGAGCTAAATTTGGGTCAGTAGCAATGATCCGGTCCTCCGACTTGCGGTTTGATTTATTATCTGCGCTAGTGGAGCGGTGGCATCCGGAGACCCATACTTTCCATTTTCCGTGCGGGGAGTGCACGGTGACCTTGGAGGATGTTGCAGTGCAGCTTGGGCTCCCAATTGACGGGAGTCCCGTAACGGGAGTATCTTCATTCATCGATCCGGCTGCAGTTTGCTATCAACTCCTAGGAGAGTCACCAGAGGATGGTGATAAATATTTTTCCGGCATAAAATTTACATGGCTAAAAGCCAAAATATGTGGATTATCAGCGACTGCCACTGAAGGTGAGTTGATGTACGCTGCTCAAGTGTACATCATGCATATGATAGGGGCAGTACTCATGTCTGATGCAAACGGTGACAGTGTGCATTTGTCGTACTTGCCCCTGCTAGGTCGTATAGCTGGGGTTCCGCCATTCTAGCAACGCTGTACCGAGAGCTTTGTCGAGCGACAGAGCCGCAAGTTAAAGACATCGGCGGATGCCTCATACTGCTGCAGTCATGGGCGCTTTATCGGATGCCGTTTTTGGCACGCGTTAGTCATCAACCCTATTTGTATCCACTGCCACTCAGGTGATAAAATATAAATTGTCATTATTTGTAGTCATAATATATATGGTAATGTTACCAACCCTAAACCCTATACTATTTTTTGTAGGTGGACGACCCGTCCAGGCATCGGGAAGTCGAGTGATGTCCCGATATACCGCCTCAGGATTGAACAGCATGCCTGGGAAGGGGTAAGCTGCTATTCTAATATTTGTGACATCTATTCTATTTTTATATCTTATTCACATGTTACCAGTCGAACTCGTTACAATGTTATTACTCATGCAGTTTATATGGATGCCATACCGGAGGCCAGAAATTACAAATGCTGTACCCTCGTCCGCACTCGTTGATTCCCACATATGGTGTACTAACACACCAATTATAAATTTCAACGTCGTCGAGTGGTATCACGGCGATCGGGTGCTTCGGCAGTTTGGCTGCATCCAACCTATCCCGGATCTGCCGTGCTAGTTGGGGGATGATCACGGCTTGACAAAGAGAGGAAAAGTTTAATTGGACTGGGGAATTAAACACCGGAAATATGTTGCACTGTGGAACGATCGATTGCGCCGAATTCCTTAGATGGTTATGGCTACCGACCTGCAACCATTATTGGAGTATGCATAATGGTACCATAGCTGCAGGAAGCCGTATTTACTTGGAGGGCAATCGACTGTAATCCCCCTTACGTGCAGCAAGTTTGGGGATCAGACGCAGCGAGCGCGCTGGATCTGGATCCGACGACATATTTTTCTCCGCAACAGGAAGAGCCCGAGCAGGACCCCCAGCCAGATCCCTGACAATCACAGTAAAATGTGGATTCACATGGCTATCGTCCGGATTTGGTGGGCAGTGAATATTATCTGAGCTTCGCAGAGGGCGAATACGCTTACGAGTTTGAACTGCTTGGATCCCCCCGGTCGCAGTACGGCATGCCCGGCCCGTCCGACACGTATCCGCTGCATTATGGGACTCATGATAGTTCAAGTTCATCGGCGACAAACGAGCAACAGGACCTTTCCTCTATGTTTTCCACGCCCCCACCTGCGGACGATGAGGATGTTAGTCGTCGCCCAGGCCGTGAATGTCGACCTCCGCGTAGGTATACCCCGGACAACACCATCGAACCATCAATTTTAGGGGTTTAGGGTACTTTTTGTATAAATTTAATATTTGTATTTTAGTTGTTGCTTACTTCTGAATTTTATGTATAAATATCCATTATTCGAAAGTGATCGGCGGCACCTCCCACATAGATAGGTCCGGCAGGACGGGGAACTCATTCTCCCAGATACGCAATGTGCGCTCCAGTGTGTACACATCATCGACATATTGTTCAGCATCAAGGTTGACTTTAGCACACGCTGCCATGACATGCGCACAGGGATAATGAAGTGTTTCGAACTTCCTGCACTCGCACCGTCTGTTCTGGAGATCAACTCTGTAGGACCTAGGTCGACGACCGATGTTCTCAGTAACTCGAAACGTTTTCAGTTGCCGTGAATATATTTCCACGTTCATTGACCTCGCCAACCGACGGTTTACGACCATTGCATCCCGGACATGTTCGACAAACACATGTCCCGCCTGAATCTGGTCGACTTGCTACTGACCCATTCTTGGCATCAAAGTAGCCAGCCTGTAGAAAGTAGCAGAAAATACCGATGCAATCGGAAGATGACGTGTTTCCAACAAGACAGCGTTGATCCCCTCGACTAAGTTTGTGGTCATGTGGGCATAACGAAAGCCCTCGTCAAAACTTTGAGCCCACTGCCACGGCTCCATTGTGCGTAACCATTGTCGGAAAGATGTGTTTGTCTGCCCCTCCATGTCACTCTCAAGTCGGATCATTCTTTGCCAGAAAATATGTGGCTTTAACTCGTACGCTGCATACGAAAAATAAGTTCTAGTAAGTCGATAAAATCAAATATTACAACTTATATTGAAAAGATAAGGTTATCATTTACCCATTGCCATGACTTGTCTCTTCCAGTCTGCATTCTTATAATTTTTATGGAAGTTAGACGCAATGTGACGAATGTAGTAAACTGATCTCCACGGCACACCGGAATGCTTAATAGCTGTAATTAAACCCTTCCCTCTATCGGAGATGATGGAAATGTTATCGTTCCTAATAACATACCTCCGCAGATTTGTGAGGAAGAATTCCCAAGACTCCATGTTCTCTTTATCTACGATAGCAAATGCTATCCGGAGTACGTTTCTATTACCGTCTTGAGCAACTGCAAGAAGCAGTATCTGTGTATATTTTCCATACAGCCAGGTCCCATCCACCTGCACAAGTGGCTTGCAGTGGGGAAATGCCTATGCACATGGATCAAACGTCCAGAACATCCGATGGAAAATCCTTTTTGCCAGCTGTAACTGGTCATCCGGGCCGTAATATGGACTTGTCTGCAACTCAATCACGGTCCGCATGCATCTCGCATATAGCGACTATCCAACCTTGAAGCTCGTTATACGACGAATCGTAATCCCCATACAGTTACTCCATCGCCATCTGTTTAGCTATTCATGCCTTCCGATATGAGACTCGATACTGGAATCGTGCTTGCATTTCCACAATGAGTACCGAAACTTTAATGGTCGACATGTCCTTCACCATTGGCATGATACACGTACAAATAGTTTTCGAATGAAGTTTTCTATGATCTTCTGTCATACGTGTTGATTGCATGTATGAGGACTAACAAATTTTCGTATCTCCCACATCTGTGAACTTCTAATGAATGCAGCTCGTACCCGCCAATTGCAGCCTTCCACTGCCTTCTAACACTCCTCAACATATATTGTCGGAGTAGACACGGAAACTTTATAATCCACCGATATCTTCATGCTGTACCTTTTAATGGCATATACGCACTCTTCTTTACAGCTGAATCTCTGGCCTATGAATAACTCATCATCATCAGATGTTACGGCCAGCCCGTGAGAATGAACTATTTCAGGGTACTCCGGAAACTCAGCTACATACGCTGCGTCGGGGTCTATGAGCGACATGTGTGGCCCAGGATTATTGTGTATCACAATACGCCACATCTGTTCCCCGACCGAAGAAGCGTTAATGCCTTCATCGTTGTTGACATCTTCATCGTCAATATCATCAGGTACATCGTCCACATCGGGATCAGCGTCACTATCGATCTCTTCATCCCAATGATCGCCACCACCTTCTTCTTTGCCGGCACCTTCTTCTTCACCACCAACCATGTCAACATCGGGTGTAATATTCAGGTCGATACCCATCCCACCCATAGTTGATTCACTATCAACGTATGATATTGGAGCCACCATCCGCGGTTCTTCAGCCCCGTATTCTTCATCAGATGCATTAACATCTTCATTTTGCTCCATACCGACTAACTTAGCAAATAAGTGAATCGGTGCATTCTTCTCACTCCCATTCCCACAGTAGAGATCGACCGTTGTCTCCACGTCTTCGTCGTCTACAAGTTCCATTTCGACGAATTTGATCGGATTTGTCGAAACTGGAAACTTGTAGAAAATTTTTGATACCCTTCTCCCACAACGTCTATGAATTTTTGCATTAATCCTTGCCTTCATTTCATCAAATGATACATTTCTATTAAATCTCATTGCTATTTGTTGCCGACATTCAAATACACATCCAACACTTGTTGTCAAGATGACTCCATCGAAATAAACGCATACAAGAAACTTAACATCCATATTCAATATTTAATCTGTCAAAAAAAAACTCATAAAAAATCTCGAACGGTAACTAAATTACTTAAAAAAAATTTAATGTTTGACCACTAACCCTTATAACTAACACACTAATAATATTAATAATTTTATACGAAAAATAATACACACTAAAATTATTAATTTGGTAAATAAAAATAATAAGTAACCATAATAATAATACTAGTTTTGTTGCTAACAATAATATTACTAAGTTACATCTTAATACATTAATAACATCTTAATACTAACAACAACAACAACAACAACAACAATAATAATAATACTAACTAATACTATTATTTTGAGTTTTATTAATCTTAATAATTAAACTAAAACAAAAAAATATTACAAAATATACAAAATAATAACAACAATATAATCAAATTTTTTTTAAAAAAATACCTTCTTTTTCTCTCCTTTTCTCTTCTTTTTCCGCAGCAACTCTTATTCTTTTTTTTTTTTTGATTTTTCTCCCTTCAGCTGGACAGATCTCGGATTTATAATACGAATAGTGCCGCCAATCAATATGGCACCATTGGTGCCGCCAATGGCATTGGCACTTTTGGTGCCGCCAATGGTTTTGGCACCTTTGGTGCCGCCAATGCCATTGGCGTGACCAAGGTGCCGTCACATCGGTCAGATTTTTTTTTGCAGATTTTTTTATATATTTTGGTAAATAAAAAAAATTATATATTTTTTGGTAAATAAAAAAATTTATAATATTTTGATAAATTTTTATTTTTTATAATATTTTTGTAAAAAACCCTCAAATTCAATCATTCAAAAAAAATAATTAAAATGTTTTAATTTTAGAATTACATTATACATGTTTTTATTACTTTCTTTTTATATAAAAGTTTGGAATATATATATATATATACTTGTACAAATCCGGTCGAAGAACCTCACCCGACAAAAACTCTGCCTCACCTCAACTCTAGCTAAAATAGTCTGCTTGAAGAAGACCTGACCCATCGCTAAAAGCTAGCTTGCCAAAAGTAGGATGGGCCTCGCCTAAGATGGGGTTGCTTGAACAAAAAACCATCATAACTAACCCATTAAGCTCAGCTATGGCTAGTTACATCCGTTGTTATACGCCAGAGCCTACGCAATGGGATTCTCGTGTTGTGGACTACCATTAGACTCCACATTCATCATATAAAACCCCATCTTATATGAGTCGAGACCAATCTAAGGTGAAACTTAAAAACACTCTTCTGCCCTACAGCAGTGGCTACAAGAGTGGTGGGTAGAAGTAGATATGATCATAAGTAGGGACAGATCGGGTTTCTGCAAAAATTTAGATATATTTTTTAGATCTGGGTCCGACTTAAAAAATAGCTTAAAATTCTACTTAAACTCGACCCATATTAAAAATGCTAAACTCGAATCTGACTTGGCCTGCATTAATTTTTTTAAATTATTTTTATATAAAAACGAAATTTAAAAAAATATAATATATCAAATATACTAAAAACATTAAAATAAATGTTCCATATCAAATTAAAATATATTGAAAAAATTCTTATACTTAAATAACAACAAATATCTCTAAAATAGTAGCAAAATTAACAATAAATAAGAGTTATATAAAGTCTAAACAATAACAAAAAAAATAGTAGCAACATAATAGCGGAATGACAGTAAAAAAATCCTACCCGAGGCCCAAACCATTTAAAAAATGAGTCTTATTTTTTGTCCAATCTCATTTTTCGAACTTATATTTTTACCTAAATCTATTCATTTTTCGGATTAGTCTTTAAACCGAAACAAATGACTCAAGCCCATAATCGATATAAGTAGGTTTCTTGGTCTTCTAAAAATGATAATTATCACTTAATGTCTTTAAATTTTGTAAAAGTACAAATTAAAATATAATAAAATTACATTTTAATCCCTCTAAAAATTTAAAATTAATTTCTAAGCCTCCCTGGCAACTTTGTAGCTTTAATCACCCTATTTATTCAGCCTATCGCTTCCTCCACTCCTATAAACTCAAATCTTGCATCAACCTTATTAAAATAAATAAAATAAAAATCTTAAATTTTGAAATAGAACCAATCAAAGACGAGTCATGTGCAAAATCAATCCAAACAGTCCATTGCCTATCCTATGAGACCAAATAAAATAAATTGCTGGATTTAAAAAAAAAAAAACCCTAAAATCTGGTAGTTATTGGCATTTACTAGGGTTTGTACTTTGTCATTTCCCAACGGCCATTCCCCCTTGAGCCCCAAAAGATCAGAGTTGTTCCCTTTTTTATTCTTCTTTTAACTTTCACAAATATAAGCTGCAAAAAGATTGAACTTTTTTCAGTAACAATGTCAAACAAATCACCAATCTTTCCAATGCCTGAGCCTCACCACTTCAGTGATTATGGCTTCGACCCCCAATTCCACTATTTCCAGGTTTAAAAACTCTCCCTCTTATCTCTCTCTGCTTCTTTCTTTACTGACCCTGTTATTGTTTTTTCAGGTTTTGGAACAAGCAAGGAAACACAAGAAAGGGACGCGAGACTCCATTGATTCATTACAGTTCAAGCTCGAAAAACCCATCTCTAAAGACGACCCAAAGTCCAAAACGAAGAAATACTGGTGGAGAAATGCTCTCTTGTTCTTCAACTGGAAAAAATGGTCTCCAAATAGCAATAACCAGCATGATGATCGAGCAAAGGCTAAAGCTTTAAGGGCATCGAATTCAGGACCAATTTACATGATTGAGACCAGCAATAATGGTTCAACCACTCCTTATCGAACCAGTAGCCGACCATCTTCAGGCCCTTTGACTGGAATTTCGACTCCTTATATTAGTCTTAGGGAACTTAACATGGAGCAACAACAACATAGGTTTTCTACTTCTTCTTTACCCATATATTTGGTCACTTAACCCATCATTTTTTTTTTGGGTTAAGCTAGTTTTTTTTTCTTTTTCTTTTAAGCTCTGTTTATCATCTTCTTGGGTTGCACACACTGACAGAAGTGTTTGATAAGTTTGTTTTAAAAGCTTTTAATGGATGACATGATTTGGTCCTCCATTTTTGGTTCATTTCTGCAAAACTAATAAACTCTTCAACTTTTTTTTTTCCTTTATTGGAATCAATGCTTTATTTTTAGTTTATGAGTGATTTAGTGATTATATATTTAACTACGAATGATTGACTTTTAATATTTCATAATCTATTTTGTTTAGTTCAAAAAATATTTTTAAAAATCAATTTGATTCTTTAATTTTTAACAGTATAAAAAAATCATGTTTGGTAAATAAAATGAAAACATCAAAATGCATACAATCCTTATTTTTCACAATAAAACATGTAAAATAATTACTGAATATAATTAAATTAGAAAATAAAAATTTAAAATATATTAAAAGATAATTTTAATAAAAATTTAAAATGCACCTTTTAATAAAATTTAAAATTAAAATAAAATATATTAAAAGATAATTTTTAATCTGCAAAATGAAAATCAAATTCGAGAGTAGGGTTTTGTGTAGGGAAGGTATTAACACCCCCACACGCCTGTTTTAAAAAAAAGGTATATTTTACGACAAATAAATATCGAATGTCCTGACGGCACCTTCACGGAAAACAGTGAATAATACAAATCAATACACACGTAAATTGCAAAGAGAAAAACACATTAGTACAAAACGGAACAAAATAAAAATTTACACATAAACCCATTAAGCCATAGCGGAATTTTAAACATTTATACACGTATACATGAGGGTCAAAATTAAATTATAATTTTTATGATAAAATATAATTTTATTATTTTAATAGTTTATATTTTATAAATTTTAAAGTATTAAATCAAATTATTCGTGACAATCTAAGAATTTTAAAATAAAATTTTGAGAATCCAAGAATTTAAAAATAAATTTTAAGAAATAAAATAATGTTTATATATATTAAAAATAAATGAGAATGCGGCATCCAAGGAATTTAGATTTTTTTTTATAAGTAACAAAATGAAGTATAAATAAATTTTTTTTATGATAATTGATCACACTCGAGAAACATGGACAACGAGAATTAGTACACAGATTTAACGTCGTAACATTGTGACACCGTGTTGATGTTATTAGCTACTGTTATTGTTTGGTGATTTGGATGCTAATTATTAAAGCGACACCATTTAGCGATGTTATTGTTTCTTGTATGAAAAATAAAATATATGTATTTTTTGTCTCCATCTTTTTAATAAATCAGAAAGTAATTTTAGTATCATATCAAAATTTATCATCGTAGATGTCACATATAAGTTAGCACTCTTCAAGCGGTTTTCGATATGTCTATCAGGTTTCGAGGATGTTAAATTATGTTGAGCACGAACAATTCAATTTTATTGTTGTTCAAAATATTAAAAAAAATTGCAAAATCTTAAAAACAGTTTTGAAAAAAAAAATCACAAAATTTAAAAATTTGAGCTGAAAATTTTAGGTTTAAAAATATGCCAAAAATCCTTATACTCTTTTGAAATTTAAAATTTAGCTCCTATATTTTAATTTTGAGACATTGAGTCCTTGTACTTTATTTATTTAAAATTTTGACCTCTCCATTTAATTTTTCCATTAAAGTTAACAATGCTAAGGTAAAATAAATTTTTAGCCCTGAACATTTATAGTTTTTTCATCAATTTGTCATTACCTTTTAAAAGTTTTTTCATCAATTTGTCATTACCTTTTAAAAGTACATAAAAATTTTAATTTTTTTCATATTTTAATTAAAAATAAAAATAAAATATATATAATTTAAAAATAAAAAATTAAAATAAAAAATTATAGAAAAAAACTCTTTAAAATTTAAAAAAATAAAAAAATAAAAACCAAAATTCCAAAATTCCAAAATTCAATGTTATCTAATTTGAACTAGACTGATTGGATCAAGAACCAGCTGGGGTATTAGTTTGGTGAGAGGGAGAAAACTGATTGACCCATGATCCGATATAGACTGGTTGGAATAAGAAACAGCTAGGGTATCGGTTCAGTGAGAGGTAAAAAATTGATTAACCCATGAATCGGTACGAATTGATTAAACTAGGCTAAAAAAACAGTTGAACCACTTTTTTTTTATATTTTAAATATTTGTTATTTTTTAATAATTTATTTGCTTTGAATTGGTTAGATCGATCGTTTTGAGAATCAATTGATCAGACCTGTTCAAAATCGGTTCAATCGATTTTTTAGCTCGTGGAGATTCACGAGTTAATCATTTTTTCAACTCTCACCGAACCGATACCCCAATCGATTCTTGGTTCAATTGGCCGGTCTAGTCCAATTTAGATAATATTGAATTTTGGATTTTTTATACTTGTATCATTTTTATTTTTTGAATTTTAAAGAGTTTATTTATTCATAATTTTTATTTTTGAAAATATCATTTCTAATTTTATGTTTTATTTAAAATATAAAAAATCATTTTAAAAATTTTAAATACTTTTAAAGGGTAAGGATCAAATTAAAAAAATTGTAAATATTAAGGGTTAAAAATTATTTTACATTTGACATTGTTAACTTTAACAACAATATTCTTAAATAAAATGATCTTTATATATATAATTTTGATAAATAAATTTACAATGTTTAAATAAACCCTTTAAAATATAAAAAATAAAATTTATTTATTAATGTCAAAATTAAATATATATAAAAATTAAATTGGTGGAATTAACTTGTTTCTAGCATAATTTTGGCAAAAACCCCACTAATATAATGGTAAAAGAGTGTTAATTTTCTGTTCAAACTAACATCAAATTTTACTCAATCCTTTCCCCCCAAAAAAAGTAAAAAAAAAAAGAAATGAATATTTCGGTGGTAGATTGTTTATTATTTTAAAGATTTGCTATTACTTTTGCATATCATAAGATTTGCACTTTTGAAATAATAAAAGTGCAACCATTTATGTGTCGGTTGACCATACTTTGAGAGCCGCTTGGATTGGTGAATGTAGGACCATTGTCAAAAGATGCCCGACGACCATGGCATATCCCATGTGCTATTTGCATGTCAAGTTTACATCGCTTTATTTTCAATTTAATCAATTAAAATTGTCGAATTTAATTAACTAATTAATGCATTTAAAGGGGCTTGAGCAACACCCTCGGAGCTGAATCCCATCATCCTTTGTTGAATTTGCATTTAACTGCAAATTCATCAATCACTACATAAATATGTAGGACCAAACTTTTGAATTATTACAAGATATCTCTAGATTGTTGAAAGGGCATGCTTGTTTTACTTACAGGTTCTGTCTGGATATTTTGATGTCTTGATAGCTCAGAATTACAGGGATTTTCTCGCCTTTTCTCTTTCACAAGCAGAATTGCACATTTGCATGTGAAGAACACAATCATGAATCCAAGTGAAAGTAGCAAAAGAAATTCAATCACTATGACTGTTTCAAGAGCTGCCACCACCAAAATCAACCATTCAATGCACAATCCGATTCGAGAGCAATTTAAATCCCAAATTGGAATAGTTTAGGAACTTACTATGAACTGCCAATGAGCTCATTGGTTTCCTTCTGATCAGATTTACAGTAGCCTCAGCGACCAAAGCCTTTGTTACCCTATCAACACAATCTGAATAACATCCATGGTGGCCTAAATCGCTTAATTTCATTGTTAAAACCGCACTGCCATGTTCGCCACCCTGAAAGATCAGATGCGATGAGATGATTAATTCAATCCTTTCATATTTGCTTAACTGCAAAATATGGTCAAGTACTTACATGGTAGGATAATTGTTGCATGACAGTATTGCAATCGTTGAGCGATGCTCGGAATCTTATTCCCATGGCTTTGACCATGAAATGTTTTGATATGGTAACATATGTTTGAAGCGGTTGCCATTGATAACTGTACTTGAGCTTCAGTTCGGTTGAACTGATAAGGGCAGCTGGTAGCGTTGCTAGCAAAAACCCATCACTCACTTCCATTGAAAGCGCCAAGTCAAAGCCGGGCTCACCCCCTGTAATGTGATTGTAGGATACAGATAATTCAATAAAAATTAAGAAAATTGGAACGGCATACCTTTGCAACATTGTTGCTTCGCTATCAAGTAACTAAGGGCTGTTATTTGAATATATTTAGCTCCTTAAAGCTGAATAAAGTTAACTTGATCTTAACTAATAGTTTGGCATATAGATGACTTAAGCACAAATTATCAAGTTCGGACCTTATCTACTACAGTTCAATGATTCACCATTAAGTTCATATATGTAATATCCACTCACGAATCGTGACAACCATTTTTGTAAGTGTCTGTAAAAGTTAAATTGACTAATAATGGATTGAAAAGTAATGGAAAGGAGCCGAAGCCCTCAATTTTTTGTCATCTGGACTTCCTAGATTATGAAGATATTTTTTTAGCATCCTAGTCCTAGTTCATGCACTTCAGAACTTACCAGGGAAGTTAAGAATATCTGGATCACCAATGGAGAACTGAAACTGATCTGTTTCTATGTCGAACAACAAAGATTCATCCCGAGTGTTATTCAACACGATGAATTCGGGAACATTAACATATGGAGGATCATTAATGGGATCCACTACAACTTGTACATCCAAGTCATTGACTCCATTTCTATTCCTGGCCGAAACTCGAAGGGTATCGTTTCCAGAAAAGTTCCCATTCCTGGTTTAATCCAAAGAATACAAATGACTTAAACAAGTTTCTGATAATTCATGCATGCCTTTTTCCCCTATAAATGTTAGAAATTCGTAAAAGAGCGAATGATGTTACAAGGACTCCTGTATTTGAGGGTTCTTGAGAAGTCATATCCTTGTACTCATGTCCGAACACGCATCAACACGAATAACAACAAACATTCATTTTAAGTGCAGCTAAAACAGAAAACTTGCAATCGAACTCAGTGATTAATACCCAAGATATTGAATCGATTGAAGGGCGAAATTGATTACTTCTAAACGTCCTTCAATGCTCAAATTGGTACCTTTCTCGTCCCCTTTAGTCACACAAAATTCACTCCATATTGGCTGCCAAAACTGCATTGACATAGGTGATAGAAATATTGTTCCATGCTTAGCACTGAGAATGACAGAGATATTCTCCATTGGATCTGAATATTTCAGTTCAAATCCATTGTAACCACTGAAAAACAGTAGGATAAGAGTTCAATTCTAGTGATAAAAATGGAAGTAAATTGACTGATATGAGCCTTAACTTCACCCGAATCTCGGACTTATTAGATCTTCAATTGCCTGCAATTGACTTGGAAAAGAAACAAACTGTGGTGGAATGGTGAGTACAGATATTTTGACAGTAGCAGTAGCAAGGTCACCATTAATGTCCAACATTGTATATTGGAAAGAATCATTCCCAAAATAGTCTTTATATGGTGTATATCTGAAGAGCCTTCCATATTGTAGAAGTGAACCATGAATTGGCTGCAAAAAGAACATAACATATTGCATGTTAAACAGGGAGGGGTTGGAGGGTAAATGTTTTTGTCATTCGACATTGCTGAAGTTTTCGGTCTTACTTTCGAGAACTTGATAATAGTTGCGTTGGAACCGGCAAAGTAGTCATTTTCCAATACATCGAACGAAATCGATTCATCCTCCCAAAGAGAGATTTTATCATCATATGCTTTAGGAAAATATTCACCTGACAAACATTAGAAGCAAAGATTTGTTCAATCATATGAAAAAGAAAATAGGATGCTCTGCAGGCTTGCAGCAATGCTAACTTACTTCCGTACACGTTGACAGTGAAAGGGCAGGGCGATAAATGCTTTCCTTCGAACAATACACACATCTCATAAGTTCCTACTTCCATGGCAAGATAGTGACCTATGTATGAACCATCACTGTTATCCACAAACATCCAGTTTGAGAAACCTGGCTTGTTAACCGAAGTAAGCACTAGACTTAGCTTCGAATTTTCGGACATGACAGGGTTGGAAAATGAATCCAGAAGCCGTACTACTATTTCATTTCTAACCAGCTTTGGTGCCTTGGGAGAAAATTTCACTACTCCTGAGACTGATATATTAACCTCACCTGTCACAAAGTATAAAACCATTCGTCACCAAGAAAATTGTACCATTAGTCACCTTGTGGTAATTTTTCAAGTTCGGGTCTTTTTGGATTCGGATCAGTGACATAAACTCAAAAATTGTACCTGGTTTTACTTCCTTTGTGAATGGAGTACCACCATTTAGGATTATATTTCCGCAGAATATATGAATTTTATAGATCCCTCTCTTCTGAGGAGTATACGTGACATTGAATGCAGTTGCCCAAACATTCAAGCTTCCAGGAGGAGGCTGATTTTAGAATCAAACTTTCATTAAAATCTAAAACATAAAATTCATAAATACATGCATGCATTTACAGACAGAAGCAGCTCTTACAGTGTTCTTTAGGCCCATAGATGGAGCAGAAGCAAGTTTGGTTTCGCTTATAGAAATGTCAGGCAATTCTCCTGTATGTGATAAGGCTGTTTATGAAACGAGAAAAAATACCAAAATGGTGGTAAATTTTGCTTGAACGTGCATACCGTTACTGATCTGTGTAGGATATATAGTAGGTGATACCGGTGTGGAATCGGTTTCACTTCTGATTTCTACTCGAAGTCTTTCTACTTCCACTGGGGAGGGATATTCGAAGGCATCACGTAAATAAACCGAAAACTCTGCCTGTTCCCCAGCAACAGAAGTATTTAAACCAGTCCCATTGATGATACTCTTGAATCCATCGCAATAACCTGACCGAATATGTGTCTAACATGAGCACTTTAGGAAAAATAAGGAATCCGGGTAACATAAAAGCTGCATTACGGAAAAGATTTCCATAAAAAGATTTAGGTAACACACCTACAAAGACGGTATATGCATATGGCATATAGGAAATGCTTTTGTTGTGCTTCATATCAGAAATGGTGAGCAAGAAGTTCCCCGCTTTAGACATGCTGAAAGAAAACAGCTGAACCCCTGGTTCTACTTCTTCGAACTGCAAATCCGTTACAGGTATAGACAAATTCGTATCACTCTCGATAACATCAGCGTCAAATTCGTACAAGCCTGGAACAAGGTTCCCGCATTGATCTTGTTGGTAGATAAGTATTTCCATCTTGGAAAAGATTTGCCATGCATTGAATTCAAATTTCCACTTGGCTATACAATTGGAGACATCTAAAGGTCCTGCAAAACCCGGTTCGAAAATTCAATCAGCTTATTTATACATACTCGGACATGTGTGAAAGGATATAATCCTTCAAGGACCCTTCGAATACATGGAAATAAGCTCATGTCCGACACTTACACCCCATGTCCAAAGAACTTACCTGGATTTACCTTGAATGGTAATGGAGAGCCATTCAAGGTCTGGTTTGCCCCTTGGATGTTCAATAAGAACTTTCCTGCTTTAACAGCTATAAACTCCACTATGATATAACCAAATTCATTCCAGGCCTTGGATGTAATATTCAGCAAACATGCAATGGAACCATTTTCATGGAGAGCAGTCACTGAGATGTTATAAGAACTCAGTTCTTCATCAATTGAAGTTACATTATTGCCAAATGCATCTTTAGGAAGAATCAAAACTGGAGCCTTTGAACCAGCTTCAAATTCATTCAAGAACCCTAACCATGAAGCAACACTAGCAGAAGGGTACATTGGCCCTTTTAATCAAACAACAGAAAGTCACAAAATCATTAACATTTCTCAACATTAATGGAATAAACCATATGGAAAGCCAAATAAAAAACCAACCTGATTCAACAGTGAAATGGAGAGATGAATCCATGACTTTGAAAGGGTCATCATTGAGGATCACATTAAATATGCCAGCAAGAATTGGGATAAAAACAATTTGCCAAGTACTAGGATCACCATCAATGTCTAGAAAAACACCAGATATATAAGAACTATTCCCTGTCTTCCCATTCACTGTAACTAAAGGCTTAAAAGCAGTTCTATCAAGTGAAGCGTTTCCTTTACTATCAAAATTTCCCAGAACTTTGATTTTGATTGTGGCAGTTTCCCCAGCTTTGAATGTATCCTTGTCATCCAACCAACTGAATGCAAACTTTGGTACTGCTGCTTCATCTGCAACATATAATATGCAATAATTTACAGTAACCTTAAAGAGTATTGTTTCTATGGTAAAGTTTAAGAAGCAAAATAATGTGAATACCTGCAGAAGAAGCTAAGAGTAATGTGAGGGTTGAAATTAATATGAAGTGAAATTTGGCCGCCATGATTGAGGAAATTCAAAGGAGCACTAGTTTACCACTGGGTCTCTCTTCTTGAGGAATTGAAGTGATGACGTTTATGGAAAGTGCAGTTTATCAAGTGTATTGGGTTTGTGACACGTGTCATTAAGAATGATTTAGGCCATTGGATTTCTGTAGCGGTTGCTGACAGTTGATAGCGGTTCAGTTCGAGAGCGTTTTGCACTTTTGTCTTCGCTTTTTTGATCTTTTGTGTCGAGTGGTTCGAGCAACGGTGCTGTTTTATCAACGTCATGTATCTATACTTCTATACTATTGTTTAGGTAAATTACTTAAGAGATCCTATATTATATGGGCTGTATTAAATCAGTCCCTTTCTTATTAAATGGATCATTTTAGTTTTTGTACTAAGGTTAAATTGGAATAAAGTTAACATTTACTGTTTAACAAATGTAATATTATTTATACAACAAATGTTGACTTTATTGCAATTTGGACTTAAATTATTATTTTAATGGTATAAGGACTAATTTGATACAATCCATATAATATAGGGATCTCTCATATACTTTAACCCTATTATTTAAGAGTTTGATTGAGTTGGTATCGATTCCAACCCAGTTATAAAATGATTAAAACAATATTTTTTTATAAAATAATTTATTTTATTGTGAGGATATCTTTATTATTTTTACATTTTTATATAAAATCAATAAATATCAATATTTAAACTTTTAACCTTAGTATTTAAACCAAACCTTCAATATTTTTTATTATAAACTTTTAATAAATATATTTTTAAACAAATAATATTTCAATATAATATATATATTTTTACTAACATGGACCACCATGTTAACATTGGAATGATTGACTCAATGGCCATGACCATCTCAACACATTAATTGTCAATGAAAAAACATTAATCAAAGTTTAATTGATGTGTTTTTAATGTCTAGGAGTTTAATTGAGTGTAATTTTCATAAAGGGTCTTGATTGAATTTTTCAAAAGTTGTTTATTTTTAAAAGTGGTGTAAGTTATTTAAATATTTATATAGTATAAATCATAAAGTGTGGTGGTTGTTCACTTCATCTCTTAATCACGTGGTCGAGGGCTCAATCCTTTCTTATGGGAATGAAATATATTTTATGACTAGTCGACGTGTTGGGTTGATTATTTGTTTGTATTAAATTATAGAGTAAAAATTTATTAGCATATAATATTTTAATTGAAAAGCTAATTATACTAACTATTTAAAGTAAAACAAAATTAGAAAATATAAAGACGAAATTATGTTAGAAATTAAAGTATAAAATTAAATATCAAATTTAAGCATATTAGAAGGACGAAATTAATTTTAAGAATTTTATTTAATTAGGAGTATTTTGCCTATAAATAGAGAACTTAGGCCACCTTTTTAAGAATAAAAAAAGTGAATAAAATATATTTTTCTTGGGGAATTTTGTTATTTCTTTGTGTGATGCAAAGACAATTTTTAGAGTTTGAGTGATTTGATTCTTGTTTTCCTTTAAAGCTTGTTACTTTGAAGTCTTTCGGAGTTGCAGAGTTTACAGCCTTTACAGATCAATTACTCAATGTTTATGAGGGTCCTTCTCTTAGGAGATTTTTAGGGAAAAATCGTCAAAGTCTTCCAAAGAATTCACATCTTATCTAAAGATCCTAGGTTTTTGCATCATTCTTCATCAGTTGGTATCGTATTCAGGGGTTTCTTTTCAGAACATTAGACGTAAAAGCATGCACAGTTCTATCATTTATTATTATTTTCTATTGTGCAAAATTTTTACAATGCGAGGGTAGAAAGGTTTGTTACAAAGAGTCGTGAGACTAATCACAGATTGAATGTAAGACCAATAATAAATTGGAGAATAAGAGATGAGGTATCAAATTTTCGCAAACCAATCAATATTGTGGTGAAAAAGGTCATCTAGGATATGATTGGCAGGGCTTATTATGAAGAGAATTTTCCAGTTATAGATTTTAAGATCATTTAAATTAATTACGTAGTGAAAAAGAAGATTGCAACAATGGTGATGAATTAGGCAGTTGTACGACACCATTGTATCTTGATTCGATGAAAATTTAAATTTGTGAGGGGTTTTAGGTAGTTAGTTTTCCTCTTATAAAAAGATTTGAGTGTAAAGAGGTTGCAAGAGATAAAAGTCATATTCACATCCTACACTTGGTGAAAGAAGACGTGTATGAAATAAAATTCGAGAGTTGTGCTTAAGAAGAAGGAAAACATGAAAAGAAACAAATAAGGTATTCCAAAGAGAGGATAGCCGATCTTTTCACTAATCATAACTCGAATATTTTTAGTGGTGCTTATCCGTTTCAAGTGTTAGGAGCACAATCATACCATTCCCTACATAAGTTTTGGACTCTAGGATGAATCCTTTTCGAAGAGGAACTCATTTGAGTTCTAGTCTGGAACACTCACCAACTTACAATGTATTTTTGGATTAAGTTATTTTTTTATGGATCATAAAATTATATATTAAGTTTGATTATATACACTTGTAAAATTGAATATTTAATTGGTTTTAAAAGTTTTTAATTTCTTGTTTATTCAATAAATAAAGTTCAATTATAGATAAAATCGTTAGTGCTGAATTTTATATTATTTTATTAGAAGTTTATATAAATGAAGTTTAGTCAGTGAAAAGAGAGAGATTGTAGGGAGTTTTTCCAATTATTGGTGTTTTTAATCACAAGTTGCTTAAGGATTCCAAACCATACATTATCTATCTCCTTTTTCTTTTCAAGTTATTCCAAGATCTTAGGGTATTTTGCATCACTAAGAGAAAATTTCATTTAATCACACTTCCAATCACAAGTCTTAGGTATAAGGGAAGGCTGATGCCAATAACATTGACGAACAAACCATCAAGGCAACTAGAGATGCCTTGACGCAAAAGAGCTCTTTTTTAAGCCCTCACATGCCAACCAGTGGATACATCATTGCTAGCTTGTCAAAAAAAAAAAAAAAAGCTCAATGTTAAGTGCAAAACAAAATCCGAAAGGCTAAAAGTTTATCGAGATTCGAATATCTAAAATCAATATCATCAACAATTATGTAATAGGCCAATTTTATCTGGATCAATAAACAAAACAAAAAAAATAAAAATAAATAAAAGTCCATTTATAAAATAGATTGGCCCGAACAAAAAAGAGAACAATAACCCAACCCATTTGCTAAACCTAATACCCAATAACTCGAAGCCCAATAGGCCATAACCTAAACTATTCTCAGAAAACTAAAAAAAACCCTAGCCTCTAGCGCCGCTCCCTCGCAGGCACGCCACCCGAGACCCCTCGCCCTGAGGTCTGCCTTCTTTGCTGCCATTTCATCAAAATGGCAAGGGCATGCTTCTCCCATCGTCGTTGACCCTCCACCACCTCCTGCAAAAAGAAAACACAAGGACAAGAGTGCAACACTCAAAAAAAAAAGTAGAAAAGAAAAAGAAAAAGAATAGTCTAATGTAAGATGTTCGGCTATAAAAGCCATAAAGACCATGTTATCTTTTTACAGACAAGCAATCAAAATATAAAAACCCGAATACAAAAAAGGTGTTTTTATTTTTATTTTTCGAAACAAATAGAGTAAATAAAAAAAATGAGTTATTTTTTTACCTGTTTCGATCGTCGGTAAGACCCATCTCTGGCTCGAGAAGCCTCGGAGCCCCTCTAGGGCTCCGTTGAGGGCCTCGTCGGAGGGGGAGAAACCGAAAGGTTTATTGACCTTCAGTCCGATTTTACCAAGTTTTTGACGATTTTAAACCCAAAACGGGATTCCTAAAAAAAGGGATCAAAAAGGAGGTTTTGAAATTTTTCGGCCACCGAAGACGATGATCGCTGTTGTTGATGACTGGAACCGTGACGGAGCTATGACAGCTCCCATGATCGGCCTAAGGAAAATTTTAGAGGAAAAAAAGGGAGAAAAGAGATTTTTTTTAAAACAAAGGGGAAATGAATTTTTTTGGAAAATTTTAACTTAAATAGGCTTGATAAAATGATGCCGTTTCATCCAAAAATGATGTAGTTTTGAAGGCGACTCGATCTAGATCACCTAGGATCCGCGTGTTTTCGTGGGAAGGGTCTAATTGTCGTCCCAGTCCTTCCGCCTTTGAGCCTTTTGCAATATGGTCATAATTTCGTTATTTTTTCTTTTTTAGATTATACCATTTAATTTTGGTTTGCTTTCAATTTAGTCCTTAATTTGCTTACCCTCTGGGGAATGACGAGTGTCCTAGGGCTTGGAATAATTATCCATTTGGTCCTTGTTTATTTTCGTGTTTTTATTTTAGGCCGTTATTTGTTTGTTTGTTTATTTTATATAATTTATGCTTTTAATTTCATTTTAATTTCAATTCAATCCTTCGTTTATTTTACCCTTTATGAACTTTTTTTATTTTTATTTCTTTTCTTTTTTAAATATTTAAAATTTATGTTATTTATATTCCTATTCTATGTACCTTTTTTTATATATTTCATCATCATCATCATTATTATTATTACTTTTATTATTTATACTTTGATGATGGTCATGACGCGATTGTCACCATTATCACTATAAATTGATGCATTTTATTATCATCATGGTTACATTATTATTATTCACTGGCATTTTTATTTTGCCATTTTATTTGTTTTTTCTCTTCATTCGTTTATTTATCTATTTATTATTTTAATATCATGATATTTTACCCACCACTATTTTGTTTTATTTTGTTAATTATCATGCCGTCATGTTAAGATATATTTATTCATTTTTACACTATGCCTAGATAAATTAAATGTATATAATTTTTTTAAAAAAAATTGTCTTCGTTTATCTAACGTATGGAAAATACTTAAAACCTAAGCAATGTTCATTATTTTTTGGAATTCGAGGACTTGTGCTCCTAACTTACGGAGTATGACATCTTCCTAAAACCGAAATAATCGAACATCCTATTTAAAATAATGAAATACAAGATTTAGGTAGCGATCGAATGACGATTATTCTGGTTTTTGAGAATTCGAAGTATTGTGTCCTAACTCACGGGGTATGGTCTTTCTTCTCGATTAACTTGAAATAAGGCCTTTTCCATTTAATTTAATTTAGTTAAGTCATATCTTAATAACATCATGCAAAAAGAAATTGCATCTTAAATTTTCTTTGAATTTTCAATTTTCTACATCAAAACATTAAGTAACCAACTAGGTACCAATTTTGGGCGTTATGAGGGTGCTAATCCTTCCTCATACGTAATTGACTCCCGAACCCACATTCTTGGATTATGTAGGCTAAAAAAATTATCGTTTTAGTAGAATTTAATCTTTTATAAATATGGTTAAATTTTGAGGTGACCTGATTACATCTAATAAAAAGGATCAGTGGCGACTCCATTTTTATTTTTGATTTAAAAAATAAAAGTCAATTTCCAAAAAAGTTTCAACAAACTACAAAGAGAATCTCAGTTAACGAATAGTCGCAAGAAATGGGATCTCAAGAAACTTCCCCCAATTACTTCTCCAATATAGTGGCATCCAAGGAAGCCTTAATCATATAATATATCAACTAAATTACAATTTTTGCAATAATATTGTTAAGGGAATGCCAATTCTTTTGGGATAAGTCTATAAAGTGTTGTTCATCAAGAGCCGCGAATTCTTTAATGGGTTAGTATTGTCTTTGGTGGTGGGGAGGGTTGTCTCCTGAAGAGGCTTAGGCTTACTGGTCCGGTGCCTAAGAAGGTGACCATTGCGCTTTTGTTTTGGGTACAATGGAGATTCAAACTCAAGTTATTCTTGAACAAGATGAACATCTTACCAATAAGTTACAACTTAAAATTTTAAACCATGTGTGTTTGAAACCCATGTTGTATAGCAACACTATATGCTATAAGGTATGAACTCTAATCTCATCAAGCTCACATACGAGATTTCTTTGGGTGAAGTGCTCTTACTTTGTGTATCTCTTACCATCACCAAAAATAATACTAACCCTTAGAAGGGTACACCAACTTTCAACTAACAACATTTTGCAAACTTTTTTCAACCAAATCTAACTCTCCTAAACAAATACGAAGCTACTTTATTCTTCGAATATCCATTTAGACCTTGTACTAATAGCTAATTAAGGGAATTGGAGGCTGGTCCCTTGTTTAATTTCAACTAATTTTATTTCCCTCTAAGAAATCCAATAATTTTCTAAACCAAAAGTTGTCTGCTTTTAAGCATGTTAGGAAAAAATGAATTTCCATTCTTAGTGCCTTAAAAGCATTAGGCTTATGTCCATCCATTCACATGTACCCAAAAGCCATGCATATGTAATGATGAAATTTTTATTTTCATTATCGAAACAAAGATATAAATTTTATATTAAGAATGGGATGAGCTTACACATATGGTCCAAACTTTAAATATAATTTTAATGGACTTGAAACCCACGTCACTCATCGCCACTGGCTGATAGCTTGTTGGCAACAAAGCTTTCTAAATTTAGTTCTACGAGGGATCAAATTAAGAATTTTAGAGATCAAACCTCGCCATAAAAGGGTTTCGACAGTCTCACCTCGTCACTTGCAACCTTGCTCGCTATAGCTTAAATAGTAGCGCACTTGTAAGTGTTCTGTATGTTGTAGTGTAGGAGTGTAAATCTTTTCTAGTATAAATGTTAAGATTTTCTTAATAGATGGTTATGTGTTCAAGTAGAGTCTGCCTCTTTAAGCATTTGATAAGGTATTTTTGTTTTGTTGAATCCGTCATCTTTTTAAGCATTAAAGCTTTCGACAGGGTTGAGAGATAAAACTTTCAGATCTATTGAGGAGTCTATTGACTCTCTACAGACAACACTTCAAAGATTTTTCTCGAAACAATCTGTCTTTCCTGTCAATATGGGTTTTTTTTTATTATAAAAAATTTCAATTAAATAATTATTAAAACCTTAAGAGGCAGAGGACTTTGTCTACCTTGATTAATCTTACCTTCATTACAACTTTTAATCTCACTCACATCAATATCACTATCGATCCCAGTAGACATTTAGCAAATCTTTTGAAAAGAAATATCTTTTTGATAAAAACACATGTAAATATATAATTCATGATTATTTCTTAAATTTATGAACTTCTTGGATGTCTATTTGGTTATAAATATTTGAAAATTTTATAATTATTTGTGAACTTAAAATTCATAATTTTATACCTTTCAAATATATTTATAGCAGATTTTTCTTAAAATTATATAACGATTGAAATTTAAATAAAAAAATAAAAAACTACACCCAACATCATTAAATTGTTAGTGAGTTTATATTTTGATCTCTCAAGTTAAAAAATTATAAAATAGTCATTGAACTATTTGAAAGTTTTTATTTAAGTCACTATATTGTTAAGTTTTTTTTTTTTGAAAAGTTTAGCTAGCAAGCTTCAAGTGACTATTTGATAATCAGTATGGTGGATACCATTGACGAGTAGAAGAACATATCTTAGATCCAAGTCGATCTGACAACTAGTGTCGAAGATCGAAGAAAAAAAGCTATTTGAATTTTGATTTATAGATTTATGACGTTTAAAGTTGTTTCATGTAAAAAATATTGAATTGTAGAAGAGAAAGGGAAAGAAAACTTACGATTGGCGCAGCTGGTGCTAATAAAAAATACCACAAAACAACAATTTTAATAGCCCAATAACTTAAATGAAAACTTTAAAATAATTGGACAACCATTTTGTAACTTTTTACAATTGTGTAATCAAAACATACATTTATTAACAATTTAGTGAACTTAGTTGTAGTTTAACCTAAAAAAATCTTAAAATTAGATAGCATGCCTAATGGTTTTACATTGATATTTTGGAGAGATTTTTTTCCTTTTGGGTGGATCTGTTCTTTGAAGAACTAAAATGGCTAGTTTTGAAAGCAATGCTTCAGCAACAATCGTTATAATATTTGTTGCCACAATTATGGACACATGAAATAGCTTTCAATTATTTTAATTTTTTTTCTTGTTATTTCATAAATTTCAATGTTTTTTTCTTTTACATCTTTTTCAGTGTTTTATGCGCAAGTTAAAATTATTCGTACTATCGATTGAGCCCGAACTTGATTAGTATCAACATTGTTATTAGTGCAGGAGGACGTGAGTTCTTACTTGCATAATTTATATCATTAAAGGTGAAAATGTAAATTATTATTAATAGTATAATTGACACCTCACAACCTATTTCAATGAAGAGCGAATAAATTATGTTTCATAAAATCCAAATATATCGAATTTCACTTCTTAAGAATTAATTATACCTGGATTAAAGCTAAATTCCAACACTCAACTTGCATAGACAATATTAGGGTCAAATATATCAAAAAGCAATGTTGTCTAATGTGAACAAAATATATTTAGTAAGGTTAATATTTGGTGTATTGGTAATGTATTTTTTTTTATTCCACAAGTAATTTTAAAAGATTGTCATATGTCTTATTTTTTAAAATTTTACTGTACATTTATAAGGCAATACAATTTATAATGCTATGACAACATGTATAGTAAGCAAAATCATACGAAAAGAAAAATAAGGGTATGAAATAATCATAACGGATGCGTTGGATGGACATCAAGTAGTTGATATTATCCCTTGGACCAAAACTTTTTGTTTCAGAGGGTGAATCTATCAAACTCGATAAACCATCGACAATTAATCCTAATGTGGGTGGATTTGGTCAGGGGATGTAGAAATAGTACTTCAAGACCCACTTCGCATCTAAGGTCTTTTGCTCAACTCCTTAACTATGCTTGTGGAATCTAAAATCTCTACTGACCATATACAAAATATTTTTCTATCTAATATAAAAAATGTCAAAAATAACAGGGCCCTTCCCATTTCCATTATTTATCATTGTTTCCGAATATTCTCTGAATAATAACATGAAAAATAATCTATAGTGATACTAAATACAAATTCAAGCAGCATTTTAGGTGAACTTCTAGTATTTTAAGGAGTTTTGCATTTATGAAACTTTCTAATTATGGTTGGTTAGGATTGTTTTGTTAGAGTTATGTTATTTATAAGTTTAATTAGAATATTAAATATTTATTTAGTTAGAGATTTGATTATATAAAATTTGTAAAATTAAATTTTAATTAATTTTAAAAGTTTTATATATTTAAATTTATGCATATAAATATTTAACTATTGTGTAAAAAAATGGAGATTTTAGTTTAACAAATTTTGATTGTGAGTCATTCTTTCCAAGGTTGGGTGATTCACTTTGTTTATTTCTTCGTTATACATGTATCTAAGTACAATTTACCCAGTGCATTGTTGTTAGTAATAAGTTGATTAGAGATGGTGTAGGGCAAATCTATTCGATTATCATTGTTTTTAGTCACAAATTGATTAGAGTTGATGTAGGATAAATTATCTTGCTGATTTGCTAAACTTGGAGATTTTGGGTTTTCTTGGATCGTAGGTTCCACATTATTTTATATCAGAGCTTTGATTTAGGTATTTAAAACAATTATCTTTTATTGTTTTCCTTAATAGTTATTGAAGAAAAAAAAAGAATTCTAATTTTTTTATATCACAAGAGAGTTCAAGGTTGTGGTAATATAGTAACTAGATTCAAGTGTCACGGGTCGCGGTTCAAAGCCCGTGACCATCGCACCAAATGCATCCGATGGAGGTCTATTGTGTAGATGGGGATCATTTGGCCCACATAAACTGGCCCGATTCAAAGAGCTGTTAGAAAAGCCTGTCAAATTAAAGCCAGGTTGGCCCGATAATGAAGATATGACAACCTAGGCTAGTTTGGTAACTAATCTTAGAAGATTGATAGGAATCATATCTTGTAAAGATTAAATTAGATTTGATATGACATATCTTGTAAATCCCTAAAATCAAGGGATATGGTTAATCTCTTCCATCGATGTAAATGTATCTTGACCGTCGGTTTTGGGGGAGCTCAACTATAAATAAAGAGCCTCCCCTCATTGTACAAACTCCATTCATTGTTTCATTATTCTTTGTGAATAAAAGAATATTGAGAGCATTTACTCAAACACTTTGTGTGCGCTCTTTCTGTTGTTCTTTGTAGCTTCTTTTGGCATAAATCGCTTCCGCTCTTCAACTTGGTGCCTTGGAGGAGTTCTTAAGGAATCCTCACTTGAGTAAAGGCTGACTTAGGCAAGTTTGGACGAATGGATCGTCTAAGGCCACACGGATCGCGAGACGAAAAATCTAGCCCCGTGACACAGGGACTAATATTTTTAACAGGTGAGAATAATATGAATTCAGGTAAACTCTAGATGTTTAGTTTAAATTTTTTTTATTTTAAGGAAATTTATGTTTAATTAGAGACATATTGTAAGTAAAACTCCTTAATAATGGCTGGTTAGAATAGTTTATTTAGATTTTTATGTTAGTTATAAGTTTAATTAAAAGGTTAAATAAAACTCCTTAATAATGCTTGTAAAACCGAATTTTTTTAGTTTTAAGAGTTTATATTTCTTTTAAATATTAACATATTGAAGTCCTATAAATACTTGGCTAGGTTGACCATTGTAAATAATGGAGATGGAGTTTAATAAACTTTCGCTGTGAGCATCTTTTTCAAGGTTGAGTGAATCATCTTGTTTACTTCTCGATTATCCATTATCTAAGGGTGTGGTAAGGGGGTTGTCCAATTATGGTTATTGTTAGTCACAAGTTGATTAGAGATGACATAAGGTAATTATCTTCTAGGAGGTTTTGGATTTTCTTGAATCACTAAGAATTATTTATTAGGGCATTCTTTTAGCATAATGGCTTCCTTGGCACTTAAAGAAAGTGATGTCCTTAAGCTTCCTAGTAGAACTTTGAAAAGAAGAATTAAAAATGAGTGATTTAGCTAAGAGTTAAATGTCTAAGAGTTAAAAGATGATTTAGGAAATAGGAGAGGGTTTATATGGTAATTATTCCAAGGCTTCTAATCTAAATGCCCATTTGTTTAATTAAAAGAAGGGAATGGCTACTCATCCTTGTTCAAGTCAACTTCTTGGTAGGTGGGGAGAGTTAAGATTTTGTGTTTTCTTGATGCATTGGGTAATAAATTAGGTATTTTTAAGTTGTATATTAACATTAAATCATTATAAATCATATTTAGAAAGATTAGATTCTTGGGAGGTTTGGTTAAATTCTTAGAAAAAGTAAAGTCAGATTAGTTGAAAGGCCAAAGGAAAGGTAAAAGTGTTGGAGGAGTAGAGGTTTTTAGTTTGTTCTCCTTTACTATTTGTTATTGATTAGTTAATTTGGTCAATTGAATTGCTTAAGGGATGATTGGAACCTTTATATGTATATTGCATATGTATATGGTGACTCAGTGTGTCATATTAATTGATATGATTGTTAAATACGTTAAGTGAGGGTATATAATTGTTGTTTTGTTGCTAATGAGATGTTAATATGTTTCACTAGGGTAAGTGGAAGATTGTTAAGATCTAGTACTTTAAGTGTAGTTTATTCATCATTTGTATATGTAATTATTTTGAATACATTAGTTTAGATTAAATTCCATTATTCACATTAATATCATTTGTATTTGTCCTCAACGAGTTTTGCATGCAAAGAAAAATCTCCACCTTGATCGATGGTTTTCTTCTCATCGTGGCGTCGACAGCTCGTCGGAACAAGGAGCTCCTTCTCGTTGCGACGTCACTATCTGTTTGTGTCTTGATTTGACCGAAATGCGAGGCATATTCCACAAATCTCTACCCTGACTCATATTTCCACAATGCATTCTTTTCCAAAGCCTGCCACGGGCCTATCTATAACTATACAAAATATTAACTGAGTCGAAGTTGTGCTTAGAAGCTGGAAGACTTCTAGTCTTCGACTTATGCACTGCCAAATCAAAACTGACCCGGATCTGATTTTCACGAACGTAGTGCCCTATCTTTTCAAAATCTACATTTAAAAAAGAACCTCTCTTATACGAAACGGTCATACCTTTTTCCCTCCTATGACCAAGTTGTCTTCGCTTCAAACAAGTCGACTTCGACTCTTTAAAAGACGAGGGATGTTCTGTTTCATTGGTCACCGTTGATCCTTCCAAAACATAAAGACTGTCAATCTTTTTACCTTTCACTAAAATGAGAGCCCCACAAGATACCTTAATGCCATTTGACTTGATGTTAATTCTAAAACCCTTCAAGTCTAAAATTCTAAAAGAGATGAGATTTTTCTTTAAATCAGGCACATGCCTGACATCTGACAGTGTCCTAATTGTCCCATCGTGCATCTTGATCTGAACAGTACCAATACCGGTTACCTTACTGGGTAAACCCTTCCCCATGTGCACAACTCCACCTTCAACTAAACTGTATGTGGAGAACTAGTCTCTGTTAGGACATGTGGAAAGAACACCTTGAATCTAGGATCCACTCGGACGTAAGCTCAGAGCTTTTGCTTGTTGACACACAAAAAAATCATTAGCTTTGTCATCGGCCAAATTAGAACCAGCTAAATCTTCCTCGTTGCTCTTAGAAGCCTTTTTATTTCACAACTTGTAAGAATCTGTCTTGATGTGACCTCTCCTTTTAAAATAGCGACATCTTTTATCTCGCTTCCTTGATGCTACCAAAATTGAGGCTTGCCTATCTGACTTGGTATTCGAACCAAACTCATTGTCGAGTTTATCTTTACTCAACAGATGATCATTCACATCCTCGAACAAGAGATTATCTCTGTCATAAATTAGGATCTCCTTGAAAAACTTGTATAACGGGGGTAAAGAGCAAAATAATAGCATAGCTTGATCTTCATCGTCAATCTGAACCTCAACATTTTTTAAATCATACAAAAGAGTAATAAATTGACACCTCTAACGTGCTAACTTTCGTCCATCCAGAATGTGTATAGACGTTGTTTCAACACCAATCAGTTAGCCAAAGACTTTGTCACGTAGAGGGTTTCTAACCTTTTCCAAAATGTGAATATCATTTTCTCCATCAAAACCTCTTGCAACATATTATTTGTTAGACATAATTGAACCATGGATAGAGTTTTTCTATCTAACCTATCCTATTCTGATTTATTCATGTCTGCAAGCTTCTTCTCTGTAAGGACCTTCTCAAGATTGCTCTGAATCAGAATTGTCGTCATCCGAATTTGCCACAGATTAAAATTTGTGATGCCATTGAACTTATCAATATCAAACCTTGTTATTGTCATCTCTGAATGAGTTGATTGTGAAAACTGAACTAGCTCTGATATCAGTTTGTTGGGGATAAACTCGATTAAATAACGAACAAGTAAAATAACAAAGAAATTGAAAAGATCAAACACAAATATTTTATGTGGAAAAACCCCTTCAAAGAGTATAAAAAACCATGGGTAAAGATAAATTCACTATAACAACAAAAACGAAGAGTACAAAGATAGAGATAAAACTAAACCCTGTAAGAACCCTCAAAACGTTAACACAAAATTCTTTAAAAGCTTGTAAAAGCTAATACCTAAATGTGTAATATGAGTTATTCTTCTAGGGTGGAAAAAGACCTATTTATAAGCTTAATTCATAGGTCAAATAATATTAAAATAACCTACACTAATCACAGTTTGGCTGGGACAAATAATCAGATTTTAACTGGAAGAAAAAAATCGAGAAAATTGCATGACATGTCACCACGTCGTGACGTGGAATTCACGTTGTCAAGATGCGTGGCACCGCGTGGTCGGGACGACAGTCTTCTTCTTGCCGTGACATTGGTAGCTCATCGGCACGAGGAACTCCTTCTTGTTGCGACATCACTCTCTGTTTGTGTCCTAATTTGATCGAAATGTGAGGCATACTCCACAACGCTTATAAATAGAAACTTTAAGATAAGTCTAAACTCCATTCTTATCTAATTTTTAGCATCCTAATAACTTTTTAAACTCATTATTAACTCAAATCTAGCCTTTAAACGTCAAGACACTCTCTCTAACCCAAAAAAACATGAACATGCCTTTTGAAATGAGAAGGAACATTGAAAATCATCTTCATGGATAGAAAATCATTAGATTAAGTTGAAATCATCATTACCTTGCTATAATTTTGCAAAAATCAAATGAAAAATCAACCAAGAATTCTTTCTCTCTCAACTTCCACATTCTTGTAAAAATAGAAAGAAAAGCTAGAAACCACATTTTTTTATCTTGAAAACATTAAAAATCTTGCTAAAAATCAATTTATCTTTCAATTGATGGTTAGAAATCGAAACCTTAGAAAATGAGAGAGAGATTTGATAGAATTTTAAGAGAAAAATGGTAGAGAAAATTTTGTTCTCTTGAAAATAAGAAAGCAACCATCCATCACTTTGTCAAATCACCTTTTAAAACCTCCAAGCTTTTAAAATCTAACTTTTACAAAATTATAAAATTATCTCAAAATTTTTTCCAACTTTACAAGTTAGTCCTACTCACTCTTTCAGCTCATTATCAATAATTAGAAAATCATGATTACTCTAATTAACCACTAATTAATGACCCACAACTTAGTCTGACACTAATTCTTGGAAAACTCTTGATTTGGCTTTCTCAAAATAGCTCAATTCACAAAATTGACTTAAAATGACATTTTCCGACACTGACAAAAATCAGGATGTGACTTTATTTAGAAGAAAGAAACATTTGCATTGTAATACATGGACGGAATACTTAGTTAAATAATGACTTACAACCTTAATTCATGCAATTCTACTCTTCTACTTAAAAATACAGTACATGAAACAACATTATAAAATTCTAGCCAAATGGATGAATGTTAAAACATTTTATTTTTGGAAATAAATATTTTGCATACTTGGTTGTCATTAATTCTATAATATATTAAATAGTTTTGTAAGGGCCCAATTTCGTCCGGCCCAACAAAAACCAAACAAATAAATAAAAATAATAAAAAGTTCATTATTAAAGTCCATTTACAAAAAAAATAATGGCCCAAATACAAAAAGAAACCTAAAAATAAAAAATCAAAGCCCAAAGCCTACTATCTTAAAAATTTTTCAGAAACCCTAGTCACTTCTAACCCCTAAGCGCCATTGCTCTTGGCCACGTCAGCAAGTGCATCGCCCAAAGCCTGTCTCACCCCTTTCACCGAAATGGCAAGGCACGGCTCCCCAGCGCCGTTGACCTTGCCATGAGTACCTGCAAAGGAGAAAGAAAAAGCACAGAAGCAGAAAGTAGAGCAGAAACAAAAAAAGAAAAAGAAAAATGAAATAGTGTAATTAAAATGGCTATAAAAGCCAAACTATTGTAAGATTCAAACACGAAGAGCAATCAAAACAGAATACAAAAAAAAAAAGATTCAAAAGGTAGTCCATTTACTTGATATTTATTTTCTCAAAAAAATATAAAAAAATACAATAAAAATAGAAAGTTGAAAGTTCTTACCAATCTCGTTGCGTCGCCTCCGTGGGTGAGCAAGGTTGTCGTCCCCGAGGAAAGAAAACCTCTTTTCGACGTGAATGACCTTTGATTTCCTCTGGATTTGCCTGGGCTTCGTCGGAGGAGAGGGCATAAGGAGTATGCGTTCAAAAGAGCGGCCGAAAGTTGTTTCTTTTTTTTGTTTTTTTTAAATAGAAGGCACCGCCTTTAGATCTAGGTTTTGGGAATCAAATAGGCTAAAAAAGTACAACTTTTTACAACTCCGGCCACTGGAGGTGACAGTCGCCGTTGCCGATGGTTGGTGGCCACAGCGGAGCGCCGACGGCTTAGTGGCCGGACATGGAGAGTTTTTTAGAGAGAAAAAAAGGGCTCAAAGTTTCTTTTTTAAAATCGAATCTGAAATGAAATTTTAAAACTTTTTTGACTTATATAGGCGTTACCAAACGACATCGTTTTGGCCAGGTTTCAGAGGTCCCAAAACGACATCGTTTCAGGCTTGACCCGCCAACCCTATCTGAATCCCCTGGGATTCGCGTGTTTTCGTGGAAAAGGTCTATTTATGGCCCTGGTCCTCCGCCTTTTAGTTTTTCTTAATCTGGTCCTAATTTCACTATTTGTTCTTTTAAGAAATTTTTCTATTCAATTTGGATTCACTTTCAGTTTGGTCCTCAGACTGTTGACCCCTCGGGGAATGACGCGTGTACTGTTTTGGATTAATAGTTCACAGAGTCCCTAAACTTTTGCATCAAATTTTAATTTAGTCCTTTATATCCTTTTTTTAATTTCGGCATTAAATTTTTGTTAGACTTCCAATTTAGTCATTTATTTCCCTTTCTTTATTTATTTTGCGATTTATAATTTAATTTTCGCTAAATTTCAATTTAATCCCTCATTTGGTTAATTTTGCCTCTTTATTTACTATGTCATTTATTTTAACACTTAAAATTTATGTTTACGTTTCCTCTTATTTATACATTTTATTTTTATTTTACCCTTGTTATTATTGTTATCATTATTTTATTTATTCATATTATTATTATGATAATAATTATGATATGATTATTGCTATTATTGTTATAAGTCGATATTTGCATTATTGTTATAGTTGCATTATTATCATTATTTATCAACATGGTATTTTTTTCATTTTTTACTTATTATCCTAATATCATCCTTTCATTTTTACCCACATGGCTATTTTATTTTATTTTGCTATCACCATTTCATGTGTCATATTACAAAATATTTATCCGTTTTTTAACTAAATGCATATAGTTTTAAAAGTTGCGTTCATTTTACATAACACCTAGGAAATAATTAAAATCAAGGCAATGTTCATTATTTTTGGAGTTTGGAGAGTCGTGCTCCTAATTTAAGGAGTATGGCCTCTTTCTAAAACCGAAGTAATCGAATATACTATTCAAAAATAAAAAAAATTAAGTAATAATTGGATGGTGACAATTTTTGTTTTCGAGGATTCAAAGCATCATGTCCTAACTTACAGGGCATGATCATTTCTTCTCGATTAACTTGAAATAAGGCCTTTTCATAAAATTTAATTTAGTTAAGCTATATTTTAATTAAAAAATCATACAAAGAGGGTCGTATTTTAATTTCTCTTCGAGTTTTCAACTTCCGTCATCGAAGGATCAAGTAAACAACTAGGTACCAATTTTGGGCGTTATGAGGGTGCTAATCCTTCCTCATGTGTAATCGACTCACAAACCCATTTCCAGGGTTTGTAGACCAAAAATTATCGTTTTAGTAAATTTAACCTTTTATTAAAATGATCGAATTTCAAGGTGATCCGATCACACCTAAATAAATAAGATTGGTGGCGACTTCATTTTCATTTTGAAAAATAAAAATCGATTTCCAAAAAGGTTTCGACAAGTTTTGTATGGATTTTGAGTAAAATCAATTAATGGTTATTTTTATTCGATTACAAGGAATTTAAAATTCGCCTTCGGGGAGATTGATTGACCAATTTTCTTTGGGTTAGTCATGTGGCGCATTTGGAAGAACATGAATTTTCTTATTTTTCAGGTGATGTCATGGAGTGTAGAAGAGATCATCAAAGGTTCGTATAGTTGGGCAAAATAATATGTGTCCCTCCCCAAGGTACACTCTAATGTGAGACAAAACAGAATGTAGAGCTTAATTGGACAGTAGATGGGTGCGACTAAGAACTATGGTTCAATTAAAATAGGTACAGGTTATGCTGCTGCAGAGGGGATCTTAAGAGACAAACACGGGGAGTAGATTATTGGCTTTTGTCGACAGTTGGGGAAATGCTCAATATTTGATGCTGAATTATAGGGAATTTTGGATGGTCTATCACTGGTGCAGGAAGAGCAAGGCAATGAAGCTATTGAAGCTATCCAAGTTTTAGAATCAACACCCTCTAATCGACGTTAATTAGGCGCATTCACAACCTCCTGAAGAATGTAGGAAACTGGGCACTTGAATTTGAATACATCCCTAGAGAAGAAAACGTAGAAGCAGATCAAATGGCTAAAATAACTTTTAATAGGGGGAAGGGCTACAATTGTTTACAGATAATCTCCTTGTTTTAGTTTAATTAGTTGTATCTTCTCATTTTTCACCAAAAAAAAAATTAGAAGAGAGTTTGATGGTAACATTCTTTTTCTTTTTCCTTTTCGTATTGAGTGAGAGTTGCAAAGTAGACGGTCCCAAATGACACAAGCATTCCCAATTCCGTTTCTATGGTGATCTTGAGTTATTGGAAGTTCTTTTACCATACGGATTTTACAAAATCAGGGGAGGTTAAAAAGTTGTTTTGCATATTGTCCTAATCTTAAGAATGGTAGACTATCAATATATTATTATGTTTGTTTTGCGATCCATAACAAAATATCTAAAACGTCTCGAATATGAATCTCTACCATCCCCTAACTTTCATTCTTATTCGCAAACCAAAACTACCCATCACGTCTCTCTCATATCACCATCTCCCCACACAATATTCGTTGGCAGGCATTGGCTAGGAAGGTATGAAACCCTATCTTTGACAAAGGGGAAGAAAGAAAGAAAAACAAAAAAGAAAAGGGTTGGTTGAAATATTGCATTTTGTCGACACCATCACTAGGAGTTGGTGTAATAATTGTGGATGAAGATTGATTCCTTTGAAGCTCATTTGGTGTAACTAGAATATATAGCACATGCATGGTTTCATCTAAGTGTGACAAGCCACTGTTTTCCTTATAGTTTAGTGATTGAAGTTTGGTTTAAGCTTCTTCAAAGCTTGCTTTTTCTATAAGCACTAATGGAAGATGCTAGGTTCAACAAACATTAGCGAAAATATCCGAGGGCAAAAGCAATTATTAATCAAATGGGTGTTCATTCATTAAAGAAAATATCTATTTGGTATAGTCTGTAAAAGTGTTTGACAATTAATGGAGAGGCTTTCTTTTAGTCAATTGTTGGATAAAACATGTTACAAGTCCCTGCATTTTTAGTACATTTGAAATTTAGTCTTGCTACTTTTGAGAGTTTGAAATTTGAGTCCAATTGTTAACACCGTTAATTTTTTTTGTTAAACTTGTTGGTATGACATTTTGAAATAACAAAAATATTAACTTAGTAGCCATGTAAGTAAAAAAAAAAAACATTGTAATGAACTTGGATTTAATAACAAAATTTAACAGTATTGACAATTGGACTTGTATTTTTTAATCTGAAAAGTAGAGGGACTAAATTCCTTGAAATAAAAGTATGGGGACTAAATTTCGAATGTACTAAAAGTGTAGGGACTTAAAGCACATTTTAACCTTAATTCCTTTTGTTAGTTTAATTTGGAAAAGGTCTTTTTGTAATTTTAATTGACTCAACTCAAAATTAAATATAAAATTATATACTAATTTAAAAATATTTTTTAATATCTAATGCAGGGGCGTAGCCAGGGGGCTGGCAGCGGCCCGACCCCCTAAAATGAAAAAATTTTCATTTAGGTTCCTTTAAAATTTATAAAAATTTAAATTAGTAAAGGTAAAATTGTACTTTGGCCCCCCTAAGAATGAAAAAAATTTGATTTAATCCTTTAAAAATTATAAATATATAAATATTAAAATAGTGAAATTATATTTTTACGATAGTAAAAATATATAATGAAATTTCGCTCCCCCTAAAATATTTTCTAACTTCGACCCTGATCTAATAAATGATAATTCAGTACGGGATCTTTCGTTGCTCCCACTTATCGACAGGAGACCTGATTCAAGTAAGGGAGAACCGTTTTCTCCTTCAAAGAGTTTTAGGTTTTACTTATCTTTTGGGTCCTTGTCTTGTATGGGATTATGTTCCCTTATTGCTTTCTCTATTGTTTGCAGTTGGGTTGTGGCCTTATTTCTACCATACGTTTGTTTTCGTTTGCTTGTAATCCCTTTTTCCCTATATGGAATGAAATGATCATTTGATTAGAAAAAAATGATAATTCAGCATGAATAAATTCTATGGAGACAAATTTATTTTAATAAAAATTCCCCTCTTATAGAAGTCATTATTTGCATAGCAGACATTATCGTTGTTGAAGAGCAAGAGTGCATAGTGTTGCATAATGCCTTCGTTGTTGTGCCATTTGTCACTTTTCAATATGACGACGCTTAGAGAAGACAATACCTTTACATTATCGGTATAATATACCCAAACAACATATAGCTAGATTGATGAAAGGAGGAAGAAGAAGAAGGAGGAAGAAATACGGAAATAATGATATAGAAAGGAGGTATAGGGTAGTTTGTAGTAGCTTTAATAGACAAGGAGCGTGCTCCAATTGCAAACGTGGAAGGTTTAAGCTCCTTTTATTAGTTTTTGGATGTTACGATGGATACTTGGAAGACCACATGCGCCCAAAAATTGGGCCTTTTAAGTTGCTTCCAGTACAAACTATTTACCATTTTAAAACTTCCCAATGCTCATTCTTGATGTCGACATTTGAAAACATGACCTTATACCAACAATATATATTTGGAAAATAAATTTACAAAACTCCTTTATTAAAGCAATAAAACTCGAATTTCGTTTCGATTCATAAAATGGTGAGGACCGGGGTTAAGAGTGACAGCCACCAAAATTTCAATATTCTCAACGTGAGGGATAGATTTTGGGGGTAAGTTTAACAGTCCCTGTTTGAATTTTGCCGATGGAATGTGGGTATGTTTCCATTTTCTAGGGAAAATGACAAGTGTTGTAGTGGGTTTGGGAATATGCTTGGAGGTAATATCGCACGGTTAAAATAAGGTTTCAGTGCCTAATGTATTTGTGTTTTTTCCCCAATCTCCTATATATAGAGTGTCTATAATTGCAGTATAGGAAAGTATGCACTTTTGTTTATTACCTTTTCAAACACAGCCAATTGGTATACACACACTCAACCATCATCAAGGGAATAGAGGGGGTTCTTGGCCCCTTGGTTAGATGAAAAACTGTTTATTTTTAGCTCTTTTAGCTAAGTGGAAATATTGCATTTTTAGCCCTTATTTGAAACTAATAGTTCAACTTAATCCCTCTCAAATTTTATAGTTTTATCCCCGTCCCCTCACAGCTTTGCCCCTGTCAATTACATATATTATATGGGTTAATTCCACCAAGCATATCTAAATTATACCTTATATTCTAAATTGGTGAGTCATCGAAGCATCAAAATTGTATCAATCAAGTCTTTCTGTCAACCTAGATATTGAATGAGACGTTATACAAGTGCGTATTTAGAACACGTAAATCAAATTGTAAACACGTACATCTATTTTATGAATAACTTGAATATCACATGTTAAAAAAAGCAAATAATGTCAATAAATTTTGGAAGATTATTTCTTTGGTTTTTTTAATACATCATATCTAAATTTTTTTAATACATATTTATAATTTGATCAATATATTTTAAATATGTTCTGCATTAGATTTGAGATTTTATTTAATACATATATTACTAGCTAAGCTAAAAAAAAATTTAATTGATACGATATAAATATTTTAAAGACTCAATTAAAAGATTGAAGTTTAGATGACAATTTAGAACTGGGATCATATTTTGAGGACGTGTGGAGTCAATTGTGTACATAAAATGTACAGTATGCCCCACTGCATGCCTCCCCACGACCCTTATAAAACCCTCAATTCCCACACATTTCCCCCAATCACGTTCTACTTTTCAACCTCACTTAATCACTGTTTGTTTGATTCACGGTAAATTTTGGCTGCCATATTGGTTAACACACTCGGGAAAACACCAATCAAAATATGGTTGAAGCAGAGGGATCTCATCAAAAGTACCCGACACTGCCACAGGTAAAAAGTCTTTTTGACACTCACCATTCTTACACACTCCTCATTTCTATGTCTGACTTTGATTTGTTTCTATGTCCATTAGGTGATGGAAGAGGTAAAGAGAATAACTGATATTGGCTTCCCAGTATTAGCAATGAGCTTGGTGGGTTATTTGAAGAACATGGTCTTAGTGGTGTGCATGGGCAGACTAGGTAGCTTAGAGCTTGCTGGTGGGGCACTGGCTATTGGGTTCACAAATATCAGTGGCTACTCGGTCTTATCTGGTCTAGCCACTGGCATGGAATCCCTTTGTGGCCAAGCTTTTGGTTCAAGGAACTTGTTAGTGGCATCTCTGACTTTGCAAAGAACAATTGTTATGTTACTATTTGCTTCAATACCTATTGGCTTGATATGGTTTAACCTTGAGCCTATCATGCTTAGCCTCAATCAAGACCCTGAAATAACCAAAGTTGCCAGCCTTTATTGCCAGTTTGCGATACCGGACCTTATAGCCAACAGCCTTCTTCACCCTTTACGTATTTACTTGCGGAGTAAAGGAACAAGTTGGCCTTTAATGTGGTCTGCTTTTGTTTCGACCGTTTTTCATCTCCCAATCACGATCGGTTTAACCTTCGGTTTACGATTAGGTGTCCCTGGGATTGCCATTTCCACCTTCATCACCAATTTCAACACTCTTTTCTTCCTACTTTGTTGCATGTTCTATACTCGAACCACTTTGGTGGACCCGGAGGATTCGATACAAACACCATTGTCTCCACCTCCGTTACCGTCTCTATCTTCAACAGCTCTAATGGGCCAGAAGGAATGGGGAGTTCTACTTCGATTGGCAATACCGAGCTGCATTGCTGTTTGCTTAGAGTGGTGGTGGTACGAATTCATGACGATCCTGGCCGGGAACTTATCCGAACCCCGAGTGGCTCTCGCAACATCGGCTATCGTGATACAAACAACTTCTCTGATGTACACATTGCCAACGGCACTCAGTGCATCAGCCTCGACCCGAGTCGGCAACGAGCTAGGAGCAGGGAGGCCAACCAGGGCAAAATTGGCTGCTATAGTAGCCATAGGCCTATCCTTAGTGACCTCATTTTTTGGACTAATAGGGACCATAGTGGGAAGACAAGCATGGGGAAGAGTTTTCACAAAGGATAATGAGGTTATTGAGCTAACCATGATTGTATTACCCATTATTGGACTATGTGAGCTAGCCAATTGTCCACAAACCACAAGTTGTGGGATCCTAAGAGGGAGTGCTAGGCCAGGGATTGGTGCAACCATAAATTTTTACTCCTTTTACATGGTGGGTGCACCATTGGCTATAGTACTAGGCTTTGTATGGGGAGTAGGGTTCGTGGGGCTCTGTTATGGGCTATTAGCAGCTCAGGTTGCATGTGTGGTCTCCATGTTAACAGTGATTTTCAAGACAGATTGGGAGAAAGAATCATTGAAGGCAAATGACTTGGTGGGCAGCAAAAGTGACCATTTTGCACATGGAGACCAAACCCTAACCATCAAAAGTGAAGAAGGGGTTGTTCCATTTCTCAAAGATTTGGATTCTCAAAAATGAGCAAAAATGTTATATTTAAAAGAAAAAAAACATTAAAATACGTCCATTTAATAGGACAAATTCAAACTACACTTTTTGCCTTCACTACATATGTACCCTGTTTGTTTTGTCTTTTTTCTTATTGTCCCCACTAATCTTTGTCCATGAATTTTACACCAATTAGCTTTGTAAATCACTTTATTTATTTATTTTAATAACATTCATTACATCTATAATCATATAAATATGACATATATATATATATATCCAAACCACCTAACTAGCTGGAAGGGAATTCCCCTGTCTTGTCTGACACACATATATATATATCAGCAAGAAGAACTTAGACATCAATATTTACACTACTTTTGATCTGCAAATTATGTAAATTAATTAAATTATAGTATGAATGGTCCAATGGAAAATTAAGGAAGAATATAATGATACCTAAACAAACAAAAATTAGCCCCCCCAAAAAAAATCAGAGTTTAATTTAGTTCATTCAAACAAAAATACAGATTCCATACACATTGATTGAAGCATACTTAGGGACATTGAGGATAGGGGCCTCACCTCCCAAATTATTTTTTCCTATTTTTAAATTTAAACATAGATTGACTGACTACCTCATTCTACTATATTGCTTAAATCCAATTGGAACCTAACTCAGCTGCAAGATTTAAATAGCTTAGGTTTTAGGTTTAAAAAAGAGTAGAAAAAAGCTCAAGTTTCAACCATTCTCGATTAACTAGAAAACATTTTTCAATTGAAAGCAATAACGCTAAGCTTCACAAGTATTTGTTGTTGGGGTTAATACATGATAGTGGTGGGTAACATACTGGTACCAGTCGTATCGGTTGATTCTAAATCAATACCAAGTGGTTTATATTTCGTTCTGTCAAAATTTCGATACATTTCGGCTATTTCAATGTGTTTCATCCCGTCTTCATCAATATCGACTTGTACCGGTCTATACTGGTTGGTACAAAATTTTGATATTTTAAATTAATTTTTAATTTTTTTTCTTAACCATTTTAATTTTTCTACCATTATAATTAAAATTTAAAACTATTAAATTAAATTATTGAACCTAATTAATAATTTTAAAACTTATATTTACGTATAAATATATTTATATGGATGTAATTGAAATATATTTGCATGTACATATAATTTATCAACAAACTAAATATGAGACTATAAATATATATATGTGTGTGTATAAAAAATATTTTAAAAAACTGATAATCTTAAAATGGTTCATCAAAATATGCCAGTATCGGTACGTACCAGTATGAAGACAAAGACGGTACACTCACTGGTGCGGTACTGACTGCTTTTAGTTAATATGCAGTTTGCCCCTGAACTTATTCAAAAGTATCTAGTTAGCACATTAATTGTTTTTTTGATATAGGTTGGTAGGTTCACACACTGGCGTGGCATTGATAGCCAATCTAGTGATGACATATGGCAGCCTCTCGTATGTCACATGGAGAGAAATTTTAAAACTTTAAAAATATATAAGTTAATAAAAGATTATATTTTTTTTCACATCAAGAATAAATTTGGATAGTTGTCCGGATATATACGAAATTAGACAACCATATGTCTAGAGTCATTCTAGATTTGTTTTTTGATAAGTTTGTATGTTTTTATTTATTTATAAAATATCAAGTTATTTATATTAATTTGAAATTAAAATATATAAAATATATAAATAATAGAAAAATATAAAAAATAGATGAAGAATGAACTTAGATAAATAATTGTCTAGATTCAAATGCATCTGGATAACCTTTATCTAGATTCACTATAGAAATGCTTTTAGTTCTTTTATATATAATAATTTATATATTATATATTATAAACTATTATATATTTTTCAGAATATTATAAGCTTTTTATATATTTTTCATTGCATATCTTTAATTGAGTAATGGATTTGAAATTCTTAAAATATTTTGGATTAATAAATTTATATATTTATAAATTTCTAATATATTATGTATTAAATTTCAGCTAATTTATTTATAAATATATGCCATTTTTATCATTTACATAATTAATAAAATTCAGATGTAAATTCTTAAATCCATGTGGTCAATTATGCAAATAATAAAGAGTTAGCATGTTCAAATTGGCTTTGCCAGCTTGCAAGTTGCATGGAAGGGTTACGTTTTGTACATGGCATCTCTGAAAATGACACTTAACACTTCTTCCTCTTCAGGAAACTAAATTGTAACACTGTAAATTACTGTATTTAGTAACGGGAAACAAAAAGACTTTGAAAGATTAAAAAGTGGTCTTAAGTGGGTTCATCTTAGACCTGTCCATGGGCCGGATGGCCCGGCCCGGCCCGACAGCCCCGCCCGAAATATGGGAGGGTTCGGGTAAAAATATGGGCTTGGGCAAAAAAACGAGGCCCGTTTAAAAAATGGGCCGGGCTCGGGCTCAACTTTTTAATATAATAAATATATTTTTTTATTTTTATTTTTTAATTTTAAAATACTTTAAAAATATTTTTATTTTTATATTTTTATTTTTAAAATATTTTTTTGTGTTTATTAAAAATCGGGCCGGGCTCGGGCTTATTATTAAATTTCAGGCCCATACTTCATCTTCGTATCAACGTCAAAGGTGGTATAAGAATTAATTGATATATCAATTCCGATAAAAAGATTAGATTGGTTTTTGAGTAAATTGTTCGAAATCAATAAAAGATCGAATATCGAGGAAAATGGTGGTTAATCCGGTTGAACACGTTTATTTATTATTGGACCAGTGGTCAAATAGATCAAATTAAAAACTGATGATTTGATCGATTCGATTACTGATACAATTTTTAAAATATTGATTGTTTATAGTGTTTTATATATACTAGACATTTTTATTTATTATGTATTGGTTTTAATTTTGGGTTAATATATATGGAAGTATCTAAACTTGACAATTTATACTTATTTGATATCTAAACTTTTTTTTTTTTTATCTAACTAGTATTTACACTTGAAAACCGTAAGCCAATTTGATAATTTTTTTAGGTACTTGACTAACATTGTTAAAATATGCTAACATGGCATTGACGACTAATAGAACGGTGACACGTGACAGCTTCACATTTTTACACATGACAAATTTTTAAAAAAAAAAATTTGTCATGTGTCAAAATGTTAGGCTTCCGTGTGTCACCACGCTGTTGGTAGTCAATGCCACCTCAAATATCAAATACTTCAAGTATCTAAAAGAAATATCAAATTGGCTTACAACTTTCATGTTTATATGTCAATTAAATCCAAAAAAAAATTAAATATCAAATAAATATAAATCGAGAATTTCAAGTACTTCTATATATATTAACACTTTAATTTCCATGTTTAACATGTTGAGCTCATAATTTTATAGTTGGTTAAATTTCGAATTGCTATCAATTGATTTTAACTTGTACATTTAACACTTAAACTTATAAATTTAACCAATAAATTTTAAGGTTTTAAATTTAATTATAAAATATATATAAATGATATTTGGGTAAACTACAAAATAGCCACCCAATTATGTCTTTAATTCTATTTTGGTCGTCTAACTATTAATCCTTTTTATTTGATCACTCAGCTTTTCGAAATTAGATATTTTAGTCACTTTTCCATTAGTTGTGGTTAGATGAATGATGGATAGTTGACATGAGCCTTTTTTTTTATTGGCTTAATAACAAATTTAGCAGTCCAATAGTTACAAATTCTATCAATTTGATCCTAAATCTAAAAATTCTACAAATTTAGCCCTCAATGTTTACAAAATTGTCATTTTAGTTCTAATTCTAAAAAATCAATAAATTTAGCCCTCAACATTTACAAAGTTTGTCAATTTAGTTTTAATTCTAAAAGTTTAGAAAAGGAAAATATTAAAAAATTCATTTTGGATAAAAAATTATAAAATTGATTTAAAAATAAATAAATAAATAACCAAAACATATGTATTAAAAAATAAAAATAAAGAAAAAATATTTTAAATGATTCAAAAAGAAATGAACATGAAATAGATTGATAAGTATTAGAGAGTGATGAAGCTGGATATCCCCATGAAACATGGAATTGACAAAGTTATCTTCCTTGGTTCAATCTAGTTCGTATTTTCAATTCATGGACTAGATTTGTTTGGGACTTTGATCATTTGATCGACGTCCTTGGACTATCCAAGTTTGGAAGTTATTGGTGATATATCCAAGGCGGAAAAGAAAAACTTTTTAACATTTTCATTTCATAAAAGATTTCACATTATATTGTTTTCTCTACTCAAGATTAGGTCTTTGTATATTTTAAAATAAGAAAATATCAAAATAATTGTTTTGTACTAGTTTTAAAAATTGTTAATTTTAAAGGGATTTAATTAAATAATATAATATTAATTTAAAATATGATATTATTTTCAAAATGAGCATAATACTGAATGGTGTTAAATATTTTTTTATTCAAAGGATTTTGGAGGTACGTTAAAGAATATTAAAACTGAGAATTTTAAAATATTCTTTTGAAAATTTTAAAACTAGAAATACATTGACAAATTTTATAAATATTAAGAGCTAAGTTTATTAAATTTTAAAATTGAACTAAAATGACAAATTAATAAATAAATCATGTAAATCTAAAATTTTTACAAATTTAGTCACTCTCCCGTTAATTCTTTGATTTCTCTTTAATTTGCTGCATTTTAAAATGGTTTGAGGTTGGTAACGACAACGGGTCAAAAATATGCATTTTTCAATTATATGCACCTCAAATTTACTTAAAAATTTAATTTCGTTTATTATCTGCAAGTTATTCGAATATGATTATCCAAATACAAATCCACTAAAATTCCTTTTTATATATATACAACTAAAATTATAAGTATCTGTTAGAGATTGTGTAACCCGAATCTCGTCACTTGTTGAAGAAATAAATACAAAGGCAAAATAAGGGAATTTGTGGGGGCAAAAGACTGAGGGCCATACAACACAAGTTGAATCCATATAGAATTATAGATGTAGTCGAAACTCTTTTTATATCATTCATTTTTCAACATTAGTGAATTTTTTCCTTCTTTGCCCATAGTTTTTTTCTCGAAAGGGTCTCCATGTAAAATCTGTGTTCTTTTTCTTTTCTTTGAAATCGTTCTACGTATCGTCATTATCGACGTTTATTGCAATAGCATCTATTATCCAAATAAGCCATTCGAATGCATATAATGGATATCTAAAGTATCTATCCGTATATGCTCCAATGGCGTGAGTACTATCCCATTTTAATTTATGCATGAGGAATCAAGATTGAAACTTTTGTCAATGAACATGCAATGTAACGTCCAAAACCAAATAGAAATAGGAAATTATCAGTTCATAGGTAAACATTTTCTTAATAAGATTAGACTTTAACCTAAGTTAAAATTGTGTGAGATGAAAAGGGTAGCTAAGGAGGAGTTGAATATAGAACAAAACAAGAACGTATGTTGGAGAGCTAGGATCAGAAATGGTGTTTAGAACAGATAAAGGGGTAGAGTTGATAATGAATTCAATAAGTTGTTCGACTATTTATATGCCTTTAAGGTAGCAAATCCAAATGGGTCTTTTCAGCTTATGGTTCTTAGACCTACAGATGCTAAAAAGCCAAAATTTAGGAGCTTGTATTTTGGGGCACTTAAGGAAGGATTTAGGCCACAATGTAGAGCTTTTATTTGTGTGGATGGTTGTTACCTAAAAAGGGGTTTCAAGGGTGAGATTCTTAGTCATTGGGAGGGATGAAAACAACAAAATCTTTCCTAATAAAAGGATTGAATCCGTAAACAATTAATAACGTTAGTTCTTGGTTTAGGTAAAAAAAAATTTGAAGGACTAAAATGAGAAAAACTTTAAAAATTAAATGATGCATTCAACAACAACAAAAATTAGAAACTTATTCTTTTTTTTCCCCTACCATAAGGTTAGATAAAGAGCACAAATTCCTTTAGATTATGGAATTTTAAACCTACTTAGAAAGAATCATCTCTTCTTCATATGCAATCAAGAGATAGCATATGATTTCGTATTACAAGCTGAAGTGCTGATCGAGATTTTTTTTAAAGTATCAATCAAATAAATTTTTTATGGAAATTGATTTGATGTTGGTCTAAATTGAATAAATATTTTTTTACTTTTAGGGACTAAAATATAATTTTACCATATATTAATTTTTAAGTTAAAACTTAATTGTAATTTTTCTATTGTAGAAGACCCCTGGCTGGCTCTTAGATTCGCCTATGTACATCACTATCAGAATTGAATTCGATAGTTGAAAATTAAAAACATGCAAGAATAAAAGCTTTTGCAAGTTGATGGTTGTAGTGAAACAGACAGACAGAGACAGATTACTACTAAGGTATAGTGCACCCATTAGACTTCAGACATCTATGTCACTGTCTAAGACAGTAGGGATTTAATTAAAATTTTCAAAAGTTTTAGAAGATTTAATTAAAATTTTTTCACAACTTATAAAGGGTTTGTTAGTCTGGAAGCAGCTGCGAAGTGCTCGCAAAAATGATTTGAGAAAATGCATTGTGAAATAAAAAACAAAAAACAGGACAGATAAAGATTATTTATACAGTTCGGTTTCTCTACATTTGCACTTAAATCTATCACATTTCAATAATAATTTCCTCACTTTTGCACCTTTGAAGATTGGTACTTTTACCACTAAATTTATACCTGTGAAATTAGCTTTTAAATCAACCAAGTTTTACAATCAAATGCACTCTCACAAATAATGTTTCTAACTTGAACTAAGTAATTGCTCTCAATTCTTTGTACAATAACCTATAAAAGTCTCTAAATTATATAATTTTTTTTGAGATTTGCTAATCTATATCAAATTCTATTAAATAACAATTAAACTAGTTGAATGCAATATAAATAATAGGAAACAAGTAAGAAAGGACGGTTGACAGTTAAGTCTTAAACACTCCAATCCAATTCAACTTCCTCGACCCAAGAGATTAGATAAATGTGATTTGATATGATCCTTCAAACATGTTTCCTCAAGCAGGGGTGAAACCAGAATATTTTTTTAGGGGCTGAAATTAAATTGTAATTTTTACGATAGCAAAAATGCAATTTTACCATTATATCTTTATAATTTTTAAAGGATTAAATTAAAAAAAATTAGGGGAGCCAAAGTGCAATTTTACCTTTACTAATTTAAAATTTTAAAAAAATTTAAGGGCCTAAATGAAAATTTTTCTATTTTGGGGGGAGCTGAGCCCCCTGCCAGCCCCCTAGTTTCGCCCCTGTCCTCAAGTGATATAATCTTCATTGATGAGTTAAATACAATCCATAATATCAACACAACCCAAAAATCTGATTCATTAAATTGTCAATCACTTAAATATGAAAATAAGCTGACGATGCTTTAGGAAATGGGTACTTCCTTATGACCGTTAGCACATTTCACTCATTTCATATTTTTTAACCGGGTTTAATGCGAAACCATGAAATTTAGTATAAGAGTTGATCTCAGAATATGGGTATTTCACTCATGAAATGTCATTTATGAATAAAACTGATTGAGCCGGACAATACCTAAAATGACAAGGTCTGGTCCAAGGTCCATCAAGGCACACGCCATTTAGGTAGTGAAAACGAAGGAGGAGCATAGGGATATGACGAAAGGGTGCATATGCCAGTGAGGAACTCAACTGGATAAGCCCCCCTCAAAGAAAGTACCCAAAAAAGAGCCAGGCAAAGCCAAAAGAAAGACTAAAATTAACTAATTTTCTTCTTTAAAGTGATGTGGGATATTTGCATGTGCAAGACCTAATTAGCACATGTCTTTTAAAACTCATTTTCAACCAGTCCTTTCCTTTTTGCACATATCTCTATCCATCTATCTTCCTTTTCATACATGTGATGAATTGAATGATTAAGATTGATGGTCAAGGTGAATCTAAAAATCTTTTAGGCTAGTCGAAACTGAATTATAATTTTCATATTTTTTATGGGACGAAATATAATTTCTTTTTAGAGGTTTAAAGTATAAATTCACTATATATTAACTTTTAATTTAATCATTTTACAAAGGATTGGATTGTGACTTTTCATTTTTGGAAGACCTTTAAATTTGCCATTGTTGTTGGTGGAGAATCTAAGATATTAACTAGAATTTTCTATTTTCCACAATTTAAAAATACCCAATTTTTCAATTTTTGTTAAAAAGGTGTTTCGAGTTTTAATTAAAAAAATAGATCATAATTCGATCATGTTCAAAGTTAATGAAGGTCACTTTTAATAATATCTTCTTTAAAATATATAAATAGAATATATGAACCAATTGAAGTTGATTTTATAGCCTTTGCAACATAGGGTTTTTATCTACTTCATATGTTATGAAAGGTAATGCTTTTTATGGAAGAGATTAGGACTTTCATCACCTAACATTAAACCACTTTGTCCAGAAGTGAGAGCCTATGCCCTTTTTGAAATTCTGAAAGTGAGTGATTCATTATAGTTGTGGATTTGGTTAGTTTTCGATCGGATTAATTTGAATGGATTTAATTTTTATTCTTTTGAATTTGGATCATTTAGATTTAATTTTTTTTTTTTTCAAGTTAGATTATTATATTTTTCAAATCATTTCTAACTTTTGTTACTTCAATTTTAAATTGTTTCAAGTTTAAATTAATTAATGCTCGAGTCTGGTTCAGATTAATTTGAGCTCAGAATGAATAAGCTCGAGTTAATGACTTTTATAGTCAAATCAAATTTGAGTTTAGAATTATTGACTCAAACTTATAAATTTTATCACCATTGGTACTACATCAGTATAACTATTTTTTTTTTGTATTTTTCATGTTCGTTTCACGGTTCATGTTTGAAGTTCGTGACTATCCCTCCCAACAATGTCATATCTATACAATTACTAATTGATTAGATGAAAACTCAATATATATATATATATATATTAAATGTTAACATGATAAAAATGTTTTTATGTATTTTAATTTTGGGATAAATCTAAAATTATACATAAACTTTGATTAAATATACAATTTGATTCATAAACTTTAATTTGGTGCAAACATGCATGTGAAACTTTGATTGTAGTTCAAATGTATAAATGAAACTTTAATTTTGATCCAATTATACACATTGAAAGGAATAAATACATCATTTTATTTTTATATTAGATAAACATAGTTATTTACGTATGTAATATATAAACATAAAATGATGTTATATCAATAATTGTGTTAATAATTTGTGAGAATTGGTTCAAATCGAAATTGTATATATAAAATTATACATTAAACCAAAATTTATGTATAGTTTTGAGATTCATCCTTTTAACTTTTATATAAATTAATAGATTATATAAATTTTGTTTTAAATATTTTAATTGAATGGATTTTGTTTTCATTAATGAATAGAATTGTGATTAGTAAATGATAACACATCCAATAGATGAATAAATAAAATGGGTAAAAGATGTGTTTTGGAAAAGAATGTAATAGAAAATCCCATTACTGCCACTCTATTAAGAATTTTTTCATATAATTATAGATGTATTTGTCTATTTTATTGTTTAAGTTTAATATTGTTCGGTCGGAATGATATTCAAATAAAGTTCGATTAACATTTGACACATTCATTTGAATATATGTATGTTATTTTATAAAAAGTAGATATTGTTTAACAAGTAAATAGTTACTTTTTGTATAATTGGAAATATTCAAATATTTTAATATTCCATTCACTTAATTGAGATCATATTGATTATTGACAATAAGTATTTGGAAGAAGTTGAAGAGGATTTCTTTTTCAAGCATTTAGATCATGTAACACCCCAAACAAGTCCTAGATTTTATGGCCGAATTTGGAGTAGTTACGTAAAATGGATTGAAATCTAGCTTTCGTTTATCTTAAAAAAAAACACGTTTTGTTTGAAAACATGTTTGTCATACTTATTTAGTTGAAACCGTTGTTTGTTCACATTTTCTAAATACATCGAATATTTTGCAGCGAAAATTCTTAGTACATTATATTTTGGAAAACCGAGTTTGTTTTCTCGAAAACAGTTGATTGCAGAAAAATAGTCGTTTTCATAAAGTCGTTTTATTGAGGGTCATGCCAAAAAAATCTAAAATAAAAGTCCAAAACAAAAACAATTCCAAACCTCCAGAGAGTCCAAAATTTACAAAACTCTCAAATCAGAATTTTGAATAAAGCAAATTTAAGTAAAACGAGTTTATGGAAATGTGGACACAACTGAAATTACCTTATACATGTCCCACCCCATAATCAGATATAAACGGAAATCACAGATGTCAGAATTTACATATTATACATGCTCATATAACAAATGTAGAACATGCTTTATACATAACAGATCATATATATCGCATCACAATACCTGAGCCTTATACATATTATACACGTATTTACGTCAAGTTTCATACTAACAGAGTAACAAAATTCATGTTTTATAGCTTATATAATCACATATAGACCCCACGGAAGGCCCACAGTTGATTGGGATGATGTGTATGGCCCAAGGAGAAAGTTTTGAATTTTGGGCCCACACGCCTGTGTGCCCCACACGACCCAAATTACCTTGCCCATATGGCCCACACGACCCACACATGCCTGTGTGGTCCACACGGCCCAAAATAGCCTAGACCGTGTGTCACACATGGCCGTGTGGCGTCGACAGGCCCCAATTTTGGCTTTCACCATTCGCTATTTTTCGAGTTTCTCGTTACACACTTAGTATGATTTCAAAGTAACTTAGAATATGAGAATCCCAGTACCTAAAAACACCAAACTTCAGTGAATTAAACCAAAAGAACACTCCATTTACGAAATTGAAATCCTCGATATTCCTAACATACTAAACATTCAAACAACCGCAACTATACTAAATTGGTAGAATCACTTACCCAACGTCCGCAGCAGTTCCTAATGCAATTAAGTCGCTGAAAGACAAACCCGAGCCTCTTGATCTTCCCCTATTTGAGCATTAAAACAAATAACACCATCAAAAGAAATCTTTCTATTACAAGAATAATGAAAACCCCAAATTGTTCACCAACCATAAAAACAATAGAACTACACTTACCCCAATAACTTACCGAATAGAACCACAACTAGAAATTGGCACAACAATAGATGATGAACGAAACAACAATGCCAATTGAAACAAGTAGTAACACTTGGATTTGATTTGGAACAAAAGAATAGGGAGAAAAAATGAACGTGGGAATGAAGAGGGGATTTTGGGAACTAAACAAAATTAAAATTAAAAATCAGAACTCCCCTGGTACATTGATCCTTATCCAACTACCATAGTTAGAATTTCAATTCCACCAAACCTCTACTACACAACCGGCACGCACACGCAAAAACAAAATTCTTGACATTCACTCACATGAGGATTCAAACACAGGGCCTTGAGGCAAGCTAACACTTACCACTTGAACCAACAAGCTCATTCTAATATGAGTTGATCGAAAATATTATATAAATCAAACAATTAAGGATAAGGCTAGGAACTAAAAACAATTGAATTTTCCCAAAATCAAATTTGAACCCATGATCTCAACTCACACCCAAATCATTTAACCACTAAAGCAAATACTTATCTATGAAAAAAATTAACAAATCAAAACTCAAAACTTTTGGGATGTTACAGATTAAGTTTGAATTCTGGAGTCAACATTGTTGAGAGGGCTTTATCTGAATACCACTCCCGATTTAAACAAAACTATGCTCAGATCATAAAACAAATAAAGACACCTATAGTTATACGGAAAAAAAAAAAGATCTCAATATCAATTTAATGAAACTTTTTATTATACTATAAATAAATACAAATATAGTATAGATGTAGATGTAGATCATTAAACTGTATTAAAATTTAGATAAAAGTACCATATAGTCCCAGTATTATATATCAGATTGCTTTTCGATCCACTTACTAAAAATGGATAAATGATCCTTGTGCGTAGATAAATAAGCAAAATAGTCCCTCCATCAAAGTTGCCCTAGTTAAATATCGATTTTATCATTTTATATATTAAGTATAATAATAAATTTAATTCTCAATCTTTACACATTTATTCAACATGACCTCTACTCTTTGATTTGGAGCAAAATGCCCTCAACCTTTAGTTGTTGAATTTTATCTTATAGGCCACCCTTCAATAAGTAATTTTAAAATTATAAAAAAATGAACAATCATAAATAAAGTTTGTAAATTCAGAAATCATGAAAAAAATATTAGAAGTTAAAGAAAGATATAAAAATTCAATAAAATTGTAAAAGTTTTTAATATTCAATAAAAATTCTGAAATTTTAAAATAAATAGAAATGTAAAAGAATGTTATTTTTAAAAAAGTTCAAAGAATTTTTTTTTAAATCAAAACTTAAGAAAAGACATTTTAAAATATTCAAAATTCAAAACTCATTTGAGAATACATAAAATAAAATAGCTAATTGCAGTTTTAGGATAATTCACTTTCTTTATAAGGAACATTAATCAATGGATTTATACCCAAAACTATTAACGCTCTATTCCATTGTACATACAAAGAGAGTGGGCATAAAATTGATTAATTGGATCATACTCTCCATCTAGTTTGTTTAAATAAGTTTTCTATATTACTTCGTTCCCATTCAATTGGTTTTGTAAATAATTTTAAGTAAACTAGAATATGGGATTTTCGGTCTAAGTTAACTTAATTGTTTTTCTACTTTTACGTCGTACTACTTCAACATTATGATTACCAAATCCATTTTGGTTTTAAAGCTCTTACAGAAGTATTTTTATCTGGTTTTAAGATAACAGAATGACTTTTTGTTTTGAGCCATCTTGGTGGCTAATGCGACCTCCAGAATATGGTCGAAACTTCTAGGCTGGGTTTTGGGGTGTTACACTTCAAATAAAAAATCATTGAGGATAAATCTAATCTTCAACATATAAGAATTTTTACTTTTGAGCAATATCGTGTTGATAACGTATTATAAAACTAAAAGAAGAATACAAAAAATTAAGAGAAAAAGAAAGATAAAGAAATGAAAGGATGATTCAACTTTCACTTGGATACAATAGTCTTGTACATGCCCACTATTTATAGAGCTTCAAGTACCATAAGTTATAAAGCATTAAGTCCCAACATTAAGGTACCTTATAAATGATTTAGGGGTTACAAGGTAATGAATTTAGGGGTTATGGGCACTCATTCTTTAGGGGTTACAATAGGATAAATTTGAGGGGGTTATGTACATCCATTTATCAATGGATTTACAACGCATTCAACAATTCAATTTTAACAGGGACTATTTTGCCCATTTATTCAAGCAAGGGGATCAAAATGAAATACAAGGTATAATATAGGGATTGCTATGACACTTTCGCCTAAAATTTCATGATATTTTAAAGTTAAATAAACAAAAAAAAAAAGTTAAGATGGATTGGGCCTGGCCTTATATGAAAATGCTTTAAATGGTTGGAAAGGGATTGCCATTCAAACCCCAAAAGTTGGGCTCCATTCAAACCCAAAAAAGTTTACCAATAGATAAAGCAAATTTACCCATAATTTCACCATACCATATATTTAATTTATTTATACTACAAATAGTATGCATAATATTGTTAATTTGGTTTAATCAAGCTTCTCTTTTGAGGTAATTAAGTTTTTAAAAATATATAAAATTATTGAAACTTTTTATGATAAAATATATTATTTTTAAAATTTTGATTTTTTAGCCTTCTTCCAACTAAATTAGTTTTCTATTAATTCTTTACATCAACTTCATGACTTTATAAGTAGTATAAATTAGAATTTGACACACTCAATTGGAAAGAGATATGAGTAATTTTTTTATTGATAAAAGATAGATAATGTTTAAAAGGAAAATAGTTTTTTATATAATTAAAAGATCCAAATACTTTACGGATCATGGAATTAGTCAAGATTAACTCGTGATATCAATTTATTAAGTGAAATTTATTATTATATTATAAATAAATGTAGATATATAGACATATATAATTGGCTTAATACATAATTTGATACGTGAGTTTGATATTTTTAAAATAGTATTTGTGTTATTTTTGTTGTCCAATGTGGTACTGTAGTTAACAAAATTATACATTTTGATACTTCAAGGTAACAGATGTTAATTCTTTTAGTGTTTAATTTGGATTTTAGAGTTGATTTGATGGAAATTCATAATTAGCTAACAATATTAGCAATTAAATTTCATCAAACCTCTAAAACCCTAATTAAATCACATCCATAAGGTTGTACTCGATAAATAAAAAAAACTAAACAAATTCACAATTAACACTAAATTTATTCTATTAAAAAATCATGAAAAATTCAAACCTAATAATATTAGCAATTAGCTTTCACCAAATCAACCCCTAAAACCCGAATTAAACACTAAAAAGTTAACATTGTTACCTTTGCTGCCAAAATGTATAATTTTTTGTCAAATATAGATAACAGATTGGACCAAGAAATAACACAAATATCGCATTAAAAGAAGTGTTAAACTGGAATTTCAAATATAAATCATTAAATACATTAATATTTCATAATATTTTTCATTGAATTTAAACAAGAAAAAATGAAGATGGGTTGAACTTAGCCATATATGAAAGTGATTTAAATGGTTAAACTCCTAAAAGGGATTGCCATTTATCATCTTAGAATCCACATTGTAATTTGGGGAAGTCATAATGAACCCCCCCAAAGATGGGCTCCATCCAAAGTTTACCAAGATAAAGCAAAATTGCCCATAATTTCATCATCATTTTGGTACATTATAAATTGGGGAGGTATGCTATTGTTAGAGCTTAAATTTTGGTTCTTAAATTTGTCAATACTAAATTTCAATCACTTCTATTGGGTTATTGGAAACTTATCATATCTTTTGTTTATTTATATTTCATGAAGTATGTATTATTTTTTATAGAAAATATTAGCAATAATAAAATAAGGTTTACTTCTCTAATAAATAATGCATTCTAGCATTTAATTTTAATTAATTGATTGATGTGTAATTTTAAATATCTTCTTAAATAGATTCGAAAAGCAAAAAAATAATCTAGATTTGCACATTTTGAGAGATATTTTACCTGCATTTCAAATATTTTATTCAATAATGGAGGATGATAAAACATCAAATCAAGGGAATTATTTTCTTCCAAATGGGATGCACTTAGAATAATTAAAATGAAATATATATTTATATTAAGTAATTTAAAAATCATTAAACTTGATTCCCTTTCTTGCCTCTCATGCTTTATACAAAAGAAAACAATTTATTTATAAAAATATGTATATTTATTTCACACATTCATGTAATATTTTAATTTTTAAATTCAATTACAACACATAAAATTTAATATTTTCACACTAAATTCTTTTAAAAAATAGATGTGTGCAATTTGTTAATAATAATTTATGAAATTAAATTCAGCTTTTAATTTAAAAGTAACAATCAATTAAGCTTTCGAAATTATGTTTTTTTGTTGTTGCCACTTTTAGTGTTAACTTTGTGTTGATTAAGTTGATGATGTAATAATTATAAATTATTAAAAGAAAAAGAAAAAAGTGTTAAAGTAAGAAATTATAGAAAAAAAGTGTTGATATTATTAAAGATAAGAAAATGGTAAGAAAATTCAAAATATTACAAAAACATAATAAAAATAAAACTATAAAATAGAAAATAAAATTCTATAAAAATTATAAAATTAACTAAAAGTTATAAATGTAGCTCATGTAACTAGAAATCATGTTTAAATTGCTACAATTTTCAAGTGTGATGTTTGATCCTAGTTGTATATTAATTAATTAGTGTTAGAGTTATACATCAATTAGTAACATCTAAGAAAAATCATCGGTAAAAAGAATGAAAATCGTTAGCATTAATAAGTTAAAAGTATCTCAAAAGAAATATTCAAATGACAATGTCACCGAAGAGCAACAGAGAGATATGTAAGATCATTTTAATTGATGATGACATTATTAATATTGTGTTTTTTTATAAGTTGTTTTTGTGCAAAGTGAGTACTCTTTTATGCTTTTTTTATACCTTATTATTATGGGGAATTATTTGGTACATTACGGGTGAAGTTTTAGACTTCCCAAGTGGGGTTAAGGGGTTGACAAGTGTACTATAAGAGTATAGTAAAATATTAAAAACAAATATTTAAGAAAAATGATACATATCAATTTTTAAGGTTACTTATAGAATAAAAAAGTCAATAAAATAAATATTTTTAAGGTTGACAAGTCAATAATTTTCTTTAGCATAATCATTCTTTATAATCACGTTTTTTTCATATTTTTAAATTGTAAAATAAAAATGTTCTGACAAGAATGCATAGTAAATTCATAATTTAAATTTTTTATATCAGCTTGCACAATAGGTCACAGTTCAAACAATAAACTAAGGTTAAGTGCCTTAAGAAAAACAAAACCAGGCTCAAAGTAGGTTTAAATATTCAGTTACTCATTCTTTAGACTCTATTATACTTCATATTATATGTTAGGATATAATTTTCTCCATTAATTTAAGTATCGAAAAGTTTTTCAAAGTTAAAATCAAATTCACGTGTATTTTATAAGAAGTATGATCATATTTAAAAGTCGATAATTTTTGCAACAAAATCTTTGAGTTGTGATCGTTGTTGATATTGTGGAAGTATTCAACTCCATCAATAAAGATCAATTCATTTGGAGAACACATCTTAAAGATTGGATCGAATTGGACCTTACATATCAAATCCTTTACTTTGTGGAGATTGGATCGAGGAGCATTAAAGACATATATTTAAACAGTAAACTTTACTCTGGCATTTATTAGTATATTTTATTTTGTTATTTTATAGTTATTATAAGGGATTGGATTGTAATTGATCTTTAATATGTTAGCAAGTCTCGAAGTTTTATATAACTGAGAGATTTGTACAAGTTTTGTGCTAAGTAGTGAGAGCACTTATCAATTCATAGAGGAATGCTTTTGTGAGAGTGCATTTGAGATCATTTGATTTTAAGTCTAAGTTCTCAATGGGAGAATTTAGAAGTGAGAGATTTAGTTTTTAGATAGAAATGCAGGGTTACTATACTAGGGTGTGATAGGATTTAGTTCACTTATTGTATTAGAATTAGAGATAGTGGACTATTCTCACTAAACTAGGCTCCGCAGACGTGAGAAATTGAGCTACCTAAGCAATTCCTTGCCCCCTACTTTTGTTGTGTTTTACATAGTGTTATCAGAAATACCTATTTCCATTGTCATTTCCATTCAAAACGCTCTATGTTACTTAACAATTATCAAATGTTTGATTCATCAATATTTAACACCAAACTTAAACCAAACCTAATCTTACTATTGAGGTTTTTGTTTTTCTAAACCCTTGCTTATTATAAATAGACCCATTGAAATCTTCATATGTATGGCAATTGGCAAAGTTAGGAACTTGAAGAATTGGATGCTCTTAGAGTATTAGGATGGAATCATATAGATAAAAATAACATGAGCACGTGAATGGAAAAACACTTTCAAACAAAATGGTAATAATAAGAATAATGTAAAGATTAAAGCTTGTCCCTGGTTTGCATGAAGTAGTACAAACTTTTCGTTATTTTAAAGACACTAACACTTACTTTAGTATTCATAAATGCCAATGGAATAGATTCCATGAAAAAAGGGTAACCCTAATTTATAATTATCAATGATTTAATGATACTTTAATTGAAATTCCCCCAACAACCCTAATTATTTTATCTTTTTCTCCAACACCTACATCACTTTTTATTATTATTTTTTTAAAGTTTGTTCCCAAATCCCAATCTTTATGTTCCTTTTTAGTTCCAACGCAAGTATCTTTTAGACAAATTCTTGCCAAGTCATCATCACCCAAGGACTTATTTTGTTTCTTTTCAACCTCACAATTAATTTCTCAATCACATGATGTACTTCTATATTATGTTTCGCGTATGTTGTTGCATCTGTTGCGAATAGAATACCAAAGACCAAAATCTAAAATCCAAATATAAATTTCTCTCAAAATTTCTCATCAAATCTCACGTACTCTAAACAAGATTATAAAGACTCTTTAATTAGGTTAATATTAAAACTCTAATATAATTAAAATATTCCTAGACTAACCAGATTTTAATTGAAAAAATGTAACAAAGTTTAACTGGGAGAAGAAACTCGGTTTCAGTTGAATACACGTCGTGACGAGGCATATCGCCTCACCGGGACGTCGTGCTCCTCCTCATCGTGACGTTGAAATCGGCTTATATTTTGAAAACGAAGATGGGAGTCGCCACCAATCACTTTTAGGAGGCGTGATTGAGTCACCTCGTAATTTGATCATTTTAATAAGAGGTTTGATTTATTAAAACAATGTTTTTCGGTTTACAAAAATTCAGAAAATGGGTTCGGGAGTCTGTTACGCATGAGGAATGATTAGCACCCTCGTTATGCCCAAAATTGGTACCTAATTAATTACTTGATGTCTTTAGTATCGAAAATTAAAAATTTGAAAAGAATTTGAAACACGGTCCTTTTTTGCATAATGTTATTAAGATATGATTTAACTAAATTAAATTAAATGGAAAAGGCCTTATTTCGATTAGGTTGAAATAGTGATTTGAGTTTAGAAGGAATTATTAGGTTAATTGGTTTTAAAAATGGGGTATCGAGACCTCGATTTTATAAACTGAGCCATAAATATTTTTATAAAAATTTAGGAAGTGTCATTAAGGTAGTATTAAAGTTCCGTTCAAAAATTTTATCGTTTCGATAGTTAATTAATTGATAAGGACTAAATTGAAAAAGGTGCAAAACTTGCTAAAGTGATTAAATAGCATAAATGGCAAACAAGGGAGGACTAAAATGGTAATTAGACACCCTAGGAATGGCTGATGAGGCATAAGTAGAAAAAAATCTTGGAATTAGGTGATTTAAGGGCAAAATTGTAAATTTTGTGAAATTAACTTAAATAAATTTAATTCTAAACTTTTCTAAGCTATTCTTCTTCTAATTTTCAGTCCAAAAATGTCATTGAAGGTCCTCTAATCTGGTTTTTCATATTTTTGCATCATGTGAGTTCAATTCTTGCTCTTTTCTTGTATTTTTTTTTTTGCATCATGTGAGTTCAATTCTTGCTCTTTTCTTGTAATTTTTGTGTTTTTAAGACTTTTACAACTAGGTCCAACTATCTATTTCATTAGTTTTTGTTATTATGGGTAATTTTGAAATTTACCATTGATAAGTGTTGGATGTTTATAATGAATTAACATGGATTTGAAGCTTTAATTTTGTTATATGATGATTTTATCAAGAAATTTCAATAAAAATTTATTTTAGGACCTAATTGTGAAGAAGATTAAATATTAGGGTTTGGCATTAAATTATGTTTATCAAAGGCTATGTAATAGCTTATAATATTTAGATAAAGTGTTAGTTGAGAAAAATTAGCTCATTTGATGAGTTAATTGGTAAGGGACTAAATTGAAAAATTGTAAAAGTTGGGGTAATTGTGTAATTTTAAAATTTAAAGGGTATAAATTGTGAAGTGGACTGAAAGTGAAATATATGCCAATGAATGAAAATTTTTACATTCTAAATTAAGATCTCGTAGATCAATGAGAAAAAGGGAAATTAGCCGAATAATCTCTGAACTATTACCAATTTTACAATCCAACCCAGGTAAGTTCATATGGTTAAACTTTCATGATTCTTTGTTAATTTAGGAATGGTATAATATATTTATTCATATTTTTTTGTTGAAATTAAGATTATTGTAAAAACATGAAAATTGAATTGAATGTTTAAAACGAGTAGAACGCGGGATTGAGTACGATCGTTCCGTGGTAAAGAATGAATTGATGGGTAAGACCATGGTTAGACCATGGCAATGTTTAAATGTAAGACAATAGCTGGGCTATGGTATTTTAATGAAAAGACCATAATTGGGTTATGACACCTTGAACATAAGACCATGGTTGGACCATGGCAGTATAGATACATGTGTAAAACCATAGTTGGGCTATGGAATTCTGATGATAAGACCATAACTGGGTTATGGCACTACAAATGTAAGATCATGGCAGGGTCATGGCAATGCATGTGTAAGACCATAGTTGGACTATGACACAAAAAGAACGATGTACTCATATCCGTAAGTCATTCTTCGATTCAGTAAGAAATGGTAAGAGGTTTATGTGATTGAATTGAAATATTTATAGATTATTATTGATATTGATCTGAAGGAAGTGTGTTTATTGATTATTTTGTATTTAATAGGGAAAAATGTATGATTTATTTACAATTTAATTTATTATATTATACTAAGTTCGGTAAGATCAATGTTTAACCTATTGAACTCACTAAGCTTTATTAAGCTTACTCATGTTGTTTAATGTTCTTGTAAATTAATGTGTAGTTGGAAGATCGAATCAACACATCAAGCTACACTATCCAGTTTATTCTGGTAGTTTTTGCAATGTAAATTTTGGTTTATATGGCATGTATAGGGTTGGTTTGGTAATGAAATAGTTTGAATTGTGGTTGTGAATATTAAATGTTTGTATACATGTAATTAGTAGTAAAATTTGATAAATCAATGAAATGAGTTAAATAGGTAGGTATAAGTAAATGAAGTATTTGTGATGTTATGTCATGTTGAGAACATGTTTTAGCTTGTATTGATTGTTTGGTTGGGATATTGGTGTATGTGAATGTTGAGTGCAAGTTAATGTCAAAATGGGTGAGAAAAGTGTCCTTAAAATGGCCTATTTTCATCTACAAGGGCAGGGACACGGGCATGAGTCCCCTGCTTCTAAGAAAATTTTTAAAATTTTGGGAAAAATTCCCTAAGTACTCGGTTTAGTCCCGATTCACTTCTAAGGTGAATATTGGGCCTCGAAGGTCCATCTAAGGGACAATATGAGTGTAATATGATTGATTCTTAATATGTGTAACAAAGGTTGGGAAATGTTCGTATTTAATTCGTAAAGTTCGGTAATACTCCGTAACTCTGTTCCAGTAACGGATAAGGGTTAGGGGTGTTACAATACAATCTATGTTGATTCATAAGCATCTTTGCGAGGAAATTGAGCACATGGTGCATCAGTTTGTTTGGGGGTCTTCGAGCAGAGGTCAAAAAGTGGCTCTGGTTAGTTAGAAAGATGTTTGTCAGCCTCGAGAGCATGGCGGGCTTGGCCTTCGAAAGCTGTAAGATCATAACACTTCATTCATGATGAAGTTGGGCTTTAAACTCGTGACTGATCTTAGAGCCCTTTGGGTACAGGTCCTTTGAGTTAAATATAGGGTTACAAACGGAATTCCTAAATATTTATCACAGAGAAGATGCTCATTCCTATGGAAAGCCCTCACAAAGGTTTAGCCTCTTATTCGAGGAAATCTATTTTAGTCAATAGGGGATGGGAGAAATGTCAAGTGTTGGCGAGATCCATGGGTCCCAAATACGGGGCCCTTAGTTAATTTGATTCCTAGATATTCAAATCTTGATTTAGAATGATTACTAAGTGATATAATCTCAGATGACGACACATGGAACCAATATTTGTTTCTTGTTTGGATGTCATCGATGGTTCTTCGAAATATTATCCACCTACCCCACAATAGGTGTTGATAGGAGCATCTAGGGAGGGACGTCGATGGGTTCTTTTTTGGTTAAAAATGCTTATGGAAAAATTCGAGAAAAATCCTAAAAGTCGAAGGAGGCTATGTGGAAGATCCTCTAGAAGTTTCAAGGACCACAAAGGGTTAGGTTTTTTTGTTTGTCTCACTTTCAAGCAGAGATTTCTCACTAATATGGAAAGAGTACGACGAGGTATTGGCCATAGCTCGGCGTGTGGGATTTATGGGCACATCTCTGAGGACATGTTGCACTCTATTAGGGATTGTCCTACTACAAGAGATATTTGGAACCTTTTAATTCCTACTGACCAAATTGTTAGCTTTTATTTAGGTAATTTACAGGAATGGATCATCTCAAACTTGCAAAATGAACATGACTTAGGATTTGGAGACATCGGTTGGAAATATTTTTTTAGGATCCTCATATGGCGCATATAGAAAAATCGTAACCTATTTATTTTTCAGGGTGCATCTTGAAGCAGCAACGGCATTATTAAGGTCTCATATAGCTCAGCCAAATAGTTTACGATGATAATTAGGGGCCCAATAAATTCGCTTCAAGCTCCGATTTTGTGCCCAATTTGCTTGGTAACTAGGTCTACTTGAACAGTAATGGTTCCGTCAAGCTTGAGGACGGTTCTGCTTCAGCAGGAGGAATTGTGCGAGACTGAAACGGGAAGTGAGTCTTTGGCTTTAATAGATTTATAGGGAGTTGCTCAATATTCGAGGCTGAATTGTGGGGAATCTTGGATGGCTTAGGCATCTTGATTGATTGAGGTTATGGTAATGTGTTGGTTCAGACGGATGGCCTTGAAGTGGTTATTGCAATACAGGAGGGACTCACTGAAGGTTTTAACCCTGCTTTGATTAGGAGGATTCTTCAGTTGTTTTCTCAGTTTCAACATTGGAGTATTTTCCATATCCCTAGAGAAGAGAATGAGGAAGTTGATAGACTGGTCAAGTTGACTCATTTGGATAGTCAAGGATTACAAGTTTTTGAAGTCTCCTCATTTGGGGGGTGGGTTATGTGATGTAGTCTGTCATTTTTATTCTTCTTTGTCACCAAAAAATAAGAGCGAGTTAATTTTACTGTACATCCCTAAATTATAATTTTTGTTTTAAATTGATTCTTAAATTTTAAAAAATTTTAATTATATTTCTAACCATTGAGGTTTTATTAATAAAATCCTTCATTATTAAAATTGTTAATTTAACCATTAAATGAGACGTCGATCTTATGTGGCATAGTTTAAAATGAAAAAAAATGAATATTGTAAAAATGCATGTTGTAAAAATCTTGGTTTTGAGATTTACAAAAATTTATCGTTCGCTCTCTCTTTTTCGGTTTTACTTTACTTTTAGTTTTAACTTTTAAAAGTTATGAGGTAATGTTTTACTTTTCTTTAACTTTTTTATTTTAAATTATGTCACATAAGATTTGCCGTGTCATTTAACGATTTTAATAACAAAAGAATTGGATAGAATAACATAGATAGTTTGAGAGTGTAATTAAAATGTTTTGAAGTTTTAGGACTAATTTAAAACGAGAATCATAGTTTCAAGATGTTTGGTGCAATTAACTTTAAATGTAATTATTTAAAAGAAATATAAATGTAATTAAGAACTAGGAAAGGAAAGTCCATATTATTTTATTTATGTTGGTAGCAATTAAGGTGCTAAATTTTTGTGAATGTACATGAGAGACCCCTCTATTATAGGGACATGATCAAATTACTCATTCTATTATTAAGTGGATCAATTTAGTCCTTTTATTATTAAAAAGAAAAAAATGTTTAATAGAGTTAATATTTTTAAAGTTATGATGAGTCTATAAATGAAATATTTTGTCTAGAATTAAACTACAATTGAAAAAATATTTTTCAAAATATTTTTACACAGTAAATATTAGCTTTGTTACAATTTGGACTTATTTGATTCTTTTTAATAGTATAGGGATTAAATTTTTCTATTTAATAATAGAGGACTAATCCTATAATACAGATAATTCCATAATTCTTTAACCTAATTTTTGTATTATATTTATCCATAAATATCGCTGCATTACTATTTTAGTAATAAAAAATTAATTGAATTACACTAATTTAGTTTACAAGTCTACAATTAATATTACAACGCAAATATTTATACTTTCATATCCTTTTACTTTTATGAAATTGAATTTAAGAGAAATCAAAGATTACTTAATTATCTTCTTTTTTTTTTTTTTTTACGAGAGAGAGAATAATCCGTTAATTAAAATCAACTTAAAATTAATCAAAATATCTCAAAGTACTTATAAACACAAGTTATGATCATATCTACTTAATTATGGCAAAAAAGAATAGTTGAAATAACTTAATTTTACCCCCCAAAAAAGGGCTAGATTGCTTGTTATTTGTTATTGTAGGTGTGCCTCACATTTATCGGACTTCAAGCAGGGCTTCTTCTCCCAGTTAAACTCTACTATTTTTTTCCCGTTAAACTCTAATTATTCCAATAATATTTTAGCATGATTAGACTTCTAATCTTAGCCTATTTAAAGGAGCTTTGTATCCCTATTTTGAGAGGTAAATTAAGAGGCAATTAAAAGATGTAATACTATAGGGTTTTTTTTTTGGGAGACAAGATGTAGTCGCATGTGAGTTTTAGTGAGAGTTTTTGTGGTAATTATGGAGAGAATTTTGTACCCCTTTTGAGAGAACTCTATTAGAATTTTGTACTCTCATTTGTTTACTCATTTATTGAAAAGTCAAACCCTCTTTTGCCCGTAATTTTTCACTCTTTGAGGGTTTTCTACATAAAATATTTGTATTTATTGTTTATACGGATCGAACCCAATAATTATCTTGAAAAAGAAATTATTATTATTATTTAAATAAAATGTACTAAGCACTGAAATCATTTAATAAAGAAGTAATTATCTTGAATGTATCTTTTCAAGAAACGTCGTTGACGTGTACGTATTATATATAACATTTAAGGTTAAACTAATCATGCAAAACTTAATATTAGAGTCAAATGAAAATGAAAATGAAAATGAAAGCATGACATAGTTGACATTTGAGGTTCTCTTTTAGTTTTCTTGTAGGATTTGCTTTTCTATATCATTCCTAACAATTGTGACAAATGTGTTGGTTTTAGATCAGTGTTTTAGAGTAAGAAATGGAATTGGTGTTTATTGATTAGTATGTCTTTTGACTTAAGGATATACAACTAGATTTTGCTATATATAATTACCTTTTATCTTCTGCCATATATTAATACGTGTAGAACTGAGTCCAAATGGTAAATTTGTAATAAAAAAAGTTATATGTCAGATCAAAGAGTAAATTAGTTTTTCTATTAAAATTTTCATCTATTTCTACTGTTAAAAACTGACATGGTTGACAAAATAATCAGACAGTTACATGTGATGTACTATGCATGCTTCATTATGATGTAAAAGAACCAATTTTTAACAAGAAGACATGTTTACTGTTTGATTTAATGTACAATGATTAATTTATCCACTTTTTTAGTAGATGTGGCAAAATGCAGTCTAACTTCTAATATAAAGGCCCATATGATACTTTTATTGATTTTTTTTATTAATTATCAAAGTTGCCATCAATTATCAACAAATATGAATTCATAAATAAAATTAAATTTCCAGAGACATTTCTTTTCTAGAAATTAAAGTTTAGAAGAAAAAAAAGAATTACAGATGTCGAGATTCAAACCCCAAGTTTTTTAAATATACTAGAGTTGTCTATGGGTTGGGCCGAACCCTAACAAAATTTTAGGCCCGATTCCTAGGTTTAGGCTCACCTAACTCGAAAAATAGGCCTAGATTTTTGCCTAAGCCCAGCCCGACCCGTATTACTTTTTTTTTAAAATAGTTTTATATAAAAATTTTAAAAAATATATAATACACCAAATACACTAAAAATATTAAAATAATATTTCCCAACAAAGTGAAAATAAATTTAAAAAAATCTTTATACTTAAACAACACTAAGATAAGTGCAACTTAACAAGCAAATACCTCTAAAATAGTAGCAAAATTAACAATAAAACAAGGGTTATTCAATATCCAAATATTAACAACAAAATAGTAGCAACATAATAGTGAAATGGTAGCAAAACAGTGGTAAAAGGTGAGAAAACAACAACAACAAAACATGCAAAAACAACAGGGATTTTTTTATTGAAAATTTGGGTTGGGTTGGGCCTGGACCAAAAAACCTTACTCGAGCCCAACCCATTTTCTAAATGAGCCTTATTTTTTTTATCCAATCTCATTTTTCAGATTTATATTTTTGTCTAAATCGTTCCATTTTTTGGGCTGACCAATTGACAACTCTAATATATACTTATATTTCATTTCCCAAAGAAATGAATTGGGTGGAGAATATTATAGAAATTTATGAGGAAATGTTCAACTGCTTACATGATTTTTGTTTCTTTGACCCCCAACTCCCAAAAATAGTTTTAATTTGATAGTTCATAAAATAAATTCTTGAAAAGTAGTCCTTCAATGCTTCCTTCTTAGTTTTTACAAGTGTTAGTTTTAGGGTATTATTATGGTACAATATAGCTAGGTTGGATACATAGGTTATGTTTCATTAATGGAGACTTAATATTTGTTTTTTTAAGGTATTCACTGGAACGAGTTCAATAACTAACCCTTCACGTTCGGTAGGTTCATTAAGGGAGTACACGCTAGCTACGAGTTTTAAAGTTAATCCATATCCAGAGTAAGGATTGAACCATTAATTATCGATTAAGGTAGAAAAAACTTTTACCATCTCACTTAACTCTCGTGATTTAAAACTCAAATATATTATAAAACATTAAAAGCTATTATTTTGAATTTAAAAACACTAAATGGCAAGTATCATGTTAAAAATTAATTGTGTAAAAGTACAAGGCTATGTCAATAGATATATTCACTTATAAACTTTTCATTCCACTATGAATGTATAAAATAATAGTTCATTATAAACTACATAAACGTGTTTATGAGATATTTTATAGAATTATCTTAGATTAGATAGCTTCCTAGCACCTAATATTTATAGTACCTAAAAATCTTGGGAGGTTAATAAATATGCAATAATAGAGAAACAATTTATTATATTTTCTATAATCGTTATTATTATCATAAAAAAAAAGTTTACTAAATTTAATATTATCAAAAAGCTAACAAATTATAAGTAAATTATTAATATTATTTTCTACGTCAATTGGTAAATTTTTTATAAGTCTATTAATCATTTAAAATAATATAAAAATGTGTCGATTGAGTCTTAGCTTAATTGATATGAACATTATTGTCAATGTAGGAAGACGTGTGCTCAAATGTGCTGAAGTGCATTATCCTCCTATTTATAGGTCGAGGAGGAGCTATGAGTATTTCTAGGCATTGTATCAAAAAGAGCAAATATGACCAGAACTTATAATGAGATTATTTAAAAAATAATGTAAAAATTTAGAAATAGTTGAATGAAGCGGTGATTAAAGCTCTTGTGAGACATCTGTTTGGTATGAGCTCGAACCGTACTCTCATTCCTTACCCTTAATATTGAAAAAAATAAAAATCATTTTTGTTATTGAAAAATAACCGATGGTATTTTTGTTTTAATTATATATAATAATAACTTAAATTTCATATATTTGGAGGAAGAAAATAAAAAGAAGCAGAAACCAACAAAAAGGGGGGGGGGGGGAAGCAGAAAACGACAAGAAAATGAAATGGAAACTAAATAAGGGGGACACGTGGCAGATAAAGATCAGTACAAGTCAAATCGTTGGCTACGCTGATCGTCCTTCGTTACTGCTCTTTTTAATAGCTGAGTGGGCCCCCCCCACCCCACCTCCCAATCTCTTATTTCCCTCTTTCTATTTATTTTCCTCCAAAAGCTTTTTCATTTTCTCACTAACCAAACACCCTCCCCCACTCTCCCTACACTCTCTCTTCCACCACCATCATATTTCACGGTAAAAAAGAAAGAGAGAATGAAATATGGTAGGATTAAGTGTAATTTTAGAGAATCAAAAGAGTGGTAGAAATATTAATATAATTAGTAAAAAAAGCCCACAAGTTATTAGCAAAACAAGCATGTTAATCAACACCAGCAGCAGCAGCAAAGTTTCTTTTGTACAATCTGAGTTAAATTACGGAGCTCCTGCTTTTCTCGAACAATGCTTTCTTTGCAAACAAAAACTCTTACCTGCCAAAGACATCTATATGTACAAGTAAGTTTTTCTGTTTTCTTTTTTGGTTGGATTTCCCATATGACTGACTTGGGTGTTTTTATTTTTTTATTTTTTTGGTAGAGGAGATAAGGGTTTTTGCAGCGTGGAGTGTAGGTGCAGGCAAATTTTAATGGACGAAGAAGAGATTTTAAAGAAAGCAAACTGTTCTTTGGCAGCCATGAAACCTCCTCCTTCTTCTGCTTCATCTTCCTCAGCTCACCGCCACGGTAAAGCTGGTAGAAACCATGCTTGTTGAGGAAGAGCTGCCAAGAACACAAAAACAAGGGTTTTTCTTATCTTTTGTTTTGTACTAATTTGCAGTTTTAGTTTGAGGCTAATTTTGCAATGAAAATGTTAATCCTCTATCGTTTTGTTTACTATTCCTGGATTGAAGGCTGAAAAGACTCTCTTTTTTTTTTTTTTTTCCTTTTACTACGTAGTATTATAAATAGATAGTTATATTTTTCTGTGTGCAGATAAATAGATAGATATAATATATGTGTATATATGTATAGATATATGAGCGTCCATGGTTTGTTTTGTTCACTTCTCAATCTCGATTCCAGAAGTTCTTTTGTTTTTCTTTTAACTTGATTCCACAAGTTTTTGAACAAGATATACATAAACAAAAAGAAAACGTTTTAAGGTTAAAATCTACCATAAGTCCCTATACTTTTCAAAAATTTGAAATATAGTTCTTATACTTCTATTTTCAAGAATTTAACCCTCTATCTTTTAGATTTCAAATTTTAAATTTATGTTCAATTGTTAACATTGTTAAATTTGTTGGTATGATATTTTAATAATCAACAAATGTCGTGTTAACATAAGAAAAATAACAGATGGATTAAATTTTTAAAAATAAAAGTATAGGGTTAAATTTTAATTTTAAAAAGTATAGGAATTTGTGATATATTTTAACCAATATTTAAACATAACTTGATTTTATCACAACTGTAAATTTTTTTAATAAAAATTTTTATATTAAAATTAATCATTATAAGTATTTAATTAATTTAAGTGATTAAAAATATGATTGAGGTTTCCGTATTAGGTGTCAAGTTAGCATTTTGTTCCTTTATTTAAAAGAGTAAATTAGTTCGTGTACATTAAATTAAAGAGTAAATTGATATTTTTGTTAAAATTTTTATTAATTTTATTATTAAAATTAATATGACTAATGAATAATTAAATAGTAACAAATGACGTGCATGTACCTCTTATTGACATACATAATTTTTAAAATAAAAGGATTAATTTACTTTTTTATTTAACATATAATAATTATTTTTTTTGCCCTCTTTTGAATAAAAATAAAATACAATCCACTTCCTTGTATAAGGTTCTCGATAATACTTTTACCGAATGGATTTTAGGGGTTGAATTTGGATGCTCAACATTTAAAGACTTCATCTTTGCCATCTTGGTCAAGCTTCATACAAAGAAGGTTACAAAAGTTCATTGACCATAGTACAAGTCTTACGTAAAATCAAAGAGCCCATAGGCTCACCCCTAAAGAAAAAGCTCGGAGGCTGAACCCTTGAAAACAAAGTTGAATCGGGTAACACCATCAAGCGGATTATAAAAAGAAGTCGCAATCGAGGTACGCCACAAGCACAATCAAGAAAAACCACCGAATCCACCTTGACAAAGTAAGCGGAAACAAGATCGAAGTCAATAGCCAACATCGTGATGCCAAGAAACGAGTGAAGGGGGAATCCAACCTATAGGCAGAGCTGATTATCGCTCGAGCCAACCGACCCCATGGCCACGTAGTGATTCTTGGTCTATATCTAATACAATCCCGCTCGATCAAGCTTTCCTTAATCGATACATCATAACAACAATAAAGGAAGAAACATAAAATAGTCCTAATAAAAGCCTACACAACACATGTCGACTGTTTCTCCAGCTAGTCCGAGGGAATGGGCTCCCCAAAAAATCCAACTAGTCATATACGGTAACGGAATGGCGATAGTGGAGGCCAATTGGCCAAGAAACATTGAACAACCATACGAATAGCCAAAGAGAATGGGTCGGGGAAATCGGGGAAGGGGAATCATGGAAGCTCCCGCTTTCCCTCACCAAAGTCAACGACCAGACCAGAGAGGTGACAAGAACCAAACAAATCCATCTAAGCAAAAAAGGGCAGCAAAGCTTGGATAGAGAAGAGCCACCATGAAAAAGGGGGGAAATGACAAAGGAGACGAAAAGGGGGTAAGCATCACTGGCCAAGCGACAGTATGGCCACTCATGCACGGGAGGAACTAGGAATCTCAAGTGGTGCACGTTTGAAGAGAGAGAGAGAAAGAGAGAAACAAAATACTAGTTGATTGGTTTTTTGGTAAAGCGGGTACGAGTTAAATAGTTAATGTTTATTAAGGGCGGGTTTAGCAATATTTTTTAAAAGCGCTTTTGAAAAGTGTTGTGGAAAAATATTTTTAAGAAGTATTTTTGAAAAGTTTAATTTAAGATTTGAGTGTTTAGCGTTGCTGTCAAAAAGTACTCTTGAGAAATAAAATGTTCATTTTAGACATGTTATATTAAGTAACAAATATGCATTTAAATAATGTTCAAATTAGTTAATATTATTATATTTTAGTAAGAATATAAAAAAATTTATTATAACTTGTTAATATTTTAATATATGAAATATAAATTTTAAATATTTTTAAGCAATAAATTTTAAATATTACTTTTTAAATATAAAAAGTACTTGGCCCCATGTCTGGCCAAGGAGCATGAAACTCATACACGGACATCTCAAGTCGTCCACATGTCGAAAAACAAAAAGTGTCTTTTTTCGACCTTTTGGCTTCCAAAGCCCTGATCTGAAGACTACAAACCTAAAAGGTAAAAAATCTTCAATTTTTTTTCTTTTTCTATTCGCTTTTTTTTTATATATATACATGTACTAATAGGTTCAATTTTTTTTTAAAAATCACCTTTTGAAATTTATCTGTTTTTGATTTCTCTTGTGTCCCCCCCTAAAAGTTACACTAATCGTTGTGGCTTTATAACCAATTTACATATTGTTTTTTTTCTATTGTTTTGTACTACTTCTTGCGTGTTTTTTGTTGATTTTTGCAGGGTTAGTCAACGGAGCAGTTGGTGGCAGGCGCTAGGGGCAGTGGCGGCGCAGGTTAAGGTACGGCAATAAGGTTTCTGTTTCTGTTTAGGTTTTGGGTCCGTTGGGCTACTAGGTTTTTATTTTGGGCTATTTGGGCCACATGTAATTTTTGGGTCTGATTTTTTTGTAATGGACTTGGACTGTTATAATTATTTTGGTTATATATATTTTTTGTCTCGGGCTAAATTGGCCTATTACAGCTGCCCCTCTTTGCTCGTTGACGTGTAACGGGAATGGAGCAAAGATTTTAAAGCGAGTCAATTTTGCCTGGTCTTGCTAAGTCTCGACCTCTTTGGTGTTTCTCTTTTTCAATTGGCCTCAGTCTAACCCACTACAACTTCAGGGATATAGGAATTGTAATTTCAATCTACTCCACTGCAACTTCAAGGAAATAAGATTTGTATCTTCAATCTACTCCACTGCAACTTTAGGGAGATAAGATTTGTAGCTTTAATCTGCTCCACTGCAACTTTAGAGAGATAAGATTTGTAGCTTTAATCTGCTCTACTACAACTTCAGAGTGATAAGATTTGCTATCTTCAATCTGCTCCACTACAACTTCAGGGAGATAAAATTTATAGCTTTAATCTGCTCTACTACAACTTCAGAGTGATAAGATTTGCTATCTTCAATCTGCTTCACTGCAACTCAGGGACAACAAATTTGTAGCTTTAATCTGCTCTACTGCAACTTCTGAGAGATAAGATTTGCTATCTTGAATCTGCTCCACTGCAACTTTAGGGAGATAAGATTTGTGGCTTTAATCTGCTCCACTACAACTTCAGGAAGATAAGATTTGTAGGTTTAATCTACTCTACTGCAACTTCAGAGAGATAAGATTTATAACTTTAATCTGCTCCACTGCAACTTCAAGGAGATAAGACTCGCCACGATAACTTCAATCCGTCCCACTAAAACTTCAGGTGTATAGGATTTGTGCTTTCACTGATTTGTTACACCGTTCTCTAGGGAACATGACCTGTAGAATCCATTTCATGGGCCTATATTTATGCCAAGCGATTTGGATGCTATGATCAGAATGAATCAAATGCTCCTAACTAGACGTATATGAATGATATTTGCATGAATGCAAAATGTTATTTTTCGATAATGATCCCCTTTAAATGTTTAGGTTGACATTGCTCGTTGTTCATCAAGGTTCTATCATTGATGTATTAGCATGCCTTATTGTTCAGCTGGTATTTTTGATAGAAAACACGAAGAAATAATCACAATTTAGACTATTCTTTCCTAAATATTTTCGACTCTTAAATTTGGTTAGTTCTGACTAGTGGTCCTATTTTAGGTTCTTGTACTATTTAGAAAATCTTTCAGAGCAACAAGCAGAACTCCTTTTACTTGAATGTTATTAGTCCATTAATCGCTATTTCAATGAAAAATGCTTGAAAAAGATCAGAACAATGGACAAGATTGAAATTTATTGAGAGCAAAGCTCGAAATGAATAAATTAATCAAAATTGCAAGCATTGCTAAAATATAAAATGAGTAAGATGAAATTAGGTGCCCTCGATATCGTAATATGAGCTTCTCTACACGAACTTCTTGAAGACCATTTTGAGCCTGATATGTGTTTAGGAAATTTAGAGTACTTTGTTGATACCCTAAGATGCAACGTTTCTTCTTCTGAGAGGACACGACTATTACATATTCAATCTTCAATCAAAATTTGAGTTACCCTTTCCCGGGTTTTCAACTCAAAACCCTTTTGGTCTCAATGCGCCCTTCGCGAGTTTTTGCCTTAGCCTCTCCTTTTTTTTAGGTGAAGTATTTCTTGACTGAATTCGAATTCACAGGGTTTGGCAGGTTCTTACCATCTATCTCGGTCAAAATCAGCGCTCCTCTAGAAAAGGCCTTTTTTACCACATAAGGTCCTTCCCAGTTTAACATTCATTTTCCTTTAAAGTCCTTTTGTTTGGAAATGATCTTTTTCAATATCAAGTCCCCCTCATGGAATTCTCTAGGGTGAACCTTTTTGTCATAAGCTTGCATCATTCATTTTTGGTATATCTGACCATGATAGATAGCTTTTAGTTTTAGTCATTTTCCTCACGATCTTCTTAATGTTCTTATTGGATGCCTCCACCACACCATTCATTTTTAGGCGATATGGTGATGAATTGTGATGTTTGATCCTGAATTGACTACAGACTTCCACTATTGTACTGTTGTTCAGATTTAATGCATTGTCAGATATAATCCTTTCTGGCATCCCATGCTGACATATAATCTCTTTTTTCAAGAATTTCCTGACTGCCGGCTTCGTGACATTGGCGTAACAAGTGACCTCTACCCACTTGGTGAAGTAATCAATAACTACAAAGATGAATTGATGCCTATTGAAAGCTTTTGGCGAGATCGTCCCAATGATGTCCATGCCCCACATAGAGAAAGGCCATTGAAAAGTTATAACATGAAGAGGTTAAGGAGGCACATGAATTTTGTCTCCATAAATTTGGCACTTATGGCATCTCTTGGCATAACTGATAAAATTTTCTTCCATGGTGGACCAATAATACCCAAATCTCATGATTTGCCTGGCCATTGTAAAACTATTAGCATGTGTTCCACAAACACCCTCGTGGACTTCTTCTAAGATTTTTTTAGCCTCAACAGTGTCCACACATCTTAGTAGCACCTGATCTTTTCTTATTTTATATAGGATCTTTCCATCTAAGACATAATCATTGGTCAATTTTCTCAACGTCCTTTTATCATTATTAGTTGCTTGATCGGGGTATTCATTGTTCTTCACATATAGTAGTATATCGTGGTACCAAGGGTGATATCATTTTCTTCTTCTTCGATGTTGTAACAATTAGCCAGAGCCACATAAATACTCACCTGAATAGGCTTTACATCCTCTTTGTTTGTTCACTTTGATCATGGAAACTAAAGTAGCCAAGGCGTCAGCCATTTGATTTTCATCTCGTGAGAGGTAGCAGAAAGTGATGTCATCAAACTCCTCAATTAACTCAAGAACCAGCCTGCGATAATTGATTAGTTTGAATCTCGTTTCCCAGCCTACGAACCTATGATGTATGCTTCGTATTCTGCCATATTGTTCGTGCAATCAAAATCTAATTTACTAGTAAATAGATAATGATCTCCATTTGAGGATACCAAGACTGCCCTGATTCTATTACCTGCAGTGTTTGAAGCCCCATCAAAATTTAGTTTCCAAGGATGTTCTTCTTAAGTACCTTCTTCAGTGGTCACAACATACATCAAATCTTTGTTTGGAAAATCGAAGTTTAGAGGCTCGTAATCTTCTAGAGCTCTACTGGCTAGAAATTTTGCTATTACACTCCCTTTTATTGCTTTCTGGTTTACGTAAATTATATCAAATTCAGAAAGTAGAATCTGTCATCGAGTCATTCTTCCATTTAAAGTAGTTAACTCAATCATGTATTTTAGAGGGTCTATTTTTTGGATGAGCCAAGTTGTGTGGTACAACAAGTACTGTCTTAGCCTTCAGGTTGTCCAAATTAAGGCGCAACACAACTTCTCAATTTGCGAGTATCGTGTCTCACATTCAGTGAACTTCTTACTAAGATAGTATATCACTCTTTCTTTCTTTCCTAACTCGTCATGTTTGCCAAGAACGCATCCTATAGAATTCTCAAATACTTCCAAGTACAATATTAGTAGCTTATCTAGATTCGGTGGCGTCAGCACTAAGGCATTGGACAAGTAATGTTTGACCTTGTCAAAGGTTTTCTGACATTCCTTATCCCATACACCTAGATTGTGTTTCTTAAGGAGACAAAATATGGGGTTGCATTTCTCGGTCAGTTGTGAAATAAATCGAGCGATGTAAATTAGTCTTCCTAAGAAACCTCGAACTTCTTTTTGAATGTGTGGCGGAGACAACTCCTGTATAGCAATGACTTTATCCAGGGCGATTTCGATCCCCTTTTCGCTGACTACAAATCCTAGCAATTTTCCCGACCTATCCCCGAAGGTACATTTTACTGGATTGAGCTTTAGTTGGAATTTTTTCAACCTCAAAAATAATTTCTCAAGACTTGTATATGCTCTTCTTCTAGTCGAGATTTTGCGATCATATCATCAACATAAACCTCGACTTCCTTGTGCATCATATCATGAAACAGAGTTATCGTGGCTCTTTGATACGTCACTCTTGCATTTTTCAATTCGAATGGCATCACTTTATAGCAGAATGTTCCCCACATGGTTACGAATGTGGTATTTTCCATGTCTTCAGGATACATCTTTATCTGGTTGTAACCGGAGAAGCCATCCATAAAGGAGAACAATGAATAACCTGTCGTGTTGTCTATTAAGGTGTCGATGTGAGGCAACGGAAAATTATCTTTTGGGCTAGCCTTGTTTAAATCCCTGTATTCTACGCACATTCATATTTTCCCATCTTTCTTAGGGATAGAGACTATATTGGCTACCCACTCCGAGTATTTAATCAATTGTAGGAAACCAGTGTCAAATTACTTCTTAACCTCTTCTTTTATTTTTAACAGAATGTCGGGCCTCATCCTTCAAAGTTTCTGTTGAACTGGCTTGCATTCTTTTGTGGGAAGCTGGTGTACCACGATATTAGTAATTAGACCAGGGATGTCTTGATACGACTATGCCAAGACGTCTTTGAATTCTTAGAGTAACTCAATGAGGTCTCGTTTTGTCTCTACGGTGATACAAGCTCCAATCTTCACCTCTTTCTTTTATTGTCCATCTCCCAAGTTTACATTTTCTACTGACTCTTTCTAAGGTAGAATCTATTTTTCCTTTTGTTTTACCATCCTTAACAAATCAGGAGATAGGCTACAATCTCGGTCATCTTCAAAGTCTTGAGGTTCCTCTAGACAATATCTTGCTCAAAAGGAGATTCTGAGTCAGTACCAGTGTCGCTCATATCATTGATATTTGAGGACCTATTACAGGAATAAAGGAAGACCCAAAGAATAAATGAATCTATGAATAATTATATGTATGGTATGAGTATGAATGAAATGAAAGAATAAAAGAATATTTGTCAAAATGAGACACAAAGATGGATTTTATTAAAATAAAAATTAAGGACATACGTATTTTTCACAAAAGCATTCTTATTGCTCCCAGGTTTAGAGCAATAAGTGTGTTTTGAACATTACTCTAAATTAGCTCTAAAAATTATATGGATCTCCTCTGTAGTCCAATTATTCAGATCACTCCAGGGGATATAAGGACAAATGCCTGACAGTTTTTCCCCAATTCCTTCTTCGAATATAACATTGATGCTAGTTTCCCAACATTCCTTCCGGACTCTCTTTTTTTGCCATTCTTCGTTCAAGATAAATGATTTTTCCTGACACAAATGTTTTGGATATATGGTGAAAGGTCATCGGTTCCCATTTGACCTCTCTCCTACTCAATCGTGCTCTTCTTCTTTCTTGTTTCTTCTCCATCTCCCTCATCTATTGCATCACATCTGGATTGTATCTTAAGCCAAAGTAGTCTCGTTTGTCCATCAGCATTGGTGCCTCGACTCTCCTTTGAATATATTTTCTGAGTCTTTTTCCAGGTAAGGCTCTTTTTCCAACCGCCAATTGAGACCCATCTTTGTGGTTTTGCATATTCTTGGTATTAAGATCTTGTTTCCTTCGAGAATGAAATTTTCATTAACAAATTCTATTGATCGAAAGGAACATTCTATTGCTTCTTCATTCGTTCCTATGTATGGTGCATCATTAGTTACGAATACGATGATATCCTCTTTAGTGTTTATTGTCACCAGTCGACCCTCCATTACCAACTTTAATTTTTGGTGTAGTGACAAGAGTATTGCCCTAGCCGAGTGAATCCAAGGTCTACCCAACAAGAAATTATAAGAGGGCTTGATATCCATTACCAAAAAGTCTACCTCATATGTGTTCGGACCAATTAGGTGAGGTATTTCAAGCCTTCTCATCACCCTCCTTTTTGTGTCATTGAATTCTCTCACTATATTTTGACACGTCTTCATGTGAGAGCTATCCACTGGTAATCTGTTCAATGTGGATAGAGGTAAGACGTTCAGTGCAGATGTACTGTCGATTAACACCCTTGGTAATGTATATCCTTTGCAGTAGGTAGTGATATGTAGGGCCTTCATGGATCCCATGCCCTCCGGAGGTATTTCATCATCATTGAAAAAGATGAAGTTGTCGACACTTATATTATTATTAACCAGGCGGTCTAGCTTGTTCACGGAAATATCATTTGCGACATAAGTTTCATTCAACACTTTCATCAATGCGCTACGATGCGTCTCTGAGCTCAAGAGTAAGGCTAGTACTTATATGCGTGATGGTTTTTTGTGTAGCTATTCTATAACACTATACTCGCTATGCTTTAGGAATTTCAGGAATTCCTTAGCCTCGTTCTCAGTTTCTAATTTGTTAATAGGTGATTCAAGCCTAGTCGTCTTTTCTTTCGTGTGCTCAACTGCCTAAAGCTTTCACTTTGCTTCTTCTCCATATTTTGCAGCGCAATTCTATCAGGCGTCATATTGGTCACATGGTTGTATTATTTCATGAAAGCCTATGCTAGGTCTTTCCATGAGTTGATTTTGGTACGGCTTAGTTGGTTGTACCACTTAGCGGCCGACCCGATTAAACTATCCTGAAAGCAGTGAATTAGTAATTGGTCGTTATTGACGTATCCCGTCATTCTTCGACAGAACATTCTGATATGGGCCTCAGGACAACTAGTCTCATTATATTTTTTGAATTCTGGTGTCTTGAATTTTGGTGAGAGCACTAGATCAGGGACTAAGCTCAACTCCTTAGCATCAACCCCGCAAAGGTAATCGACATTCTCCATAGCTCTAAATTTCTCTTTCAACCACTTGCATCGATCTTCTAGTTATTTCGGCAATTCTACTCTTGCTTTATCCATTTTTGTCATGTCGTCTAAATCTGGAATAACGAGGTTGGTCAGATTATCCCCGAGATTGGAGCCTGAACCCGTAAGGCAATTCACCGGTGCTGAAGTACCGGCTTGATATTGTTGTGGTCTTATGGTAACGGGCACCCTATATGGATATGTATCTGGTTAGGCTTGGACATTCACTTGGGTGAAGCCTGGGGAGTATATAGGGTCTTCATTATCATCCTTAGAGTTATTCACAGTACTTTTCCCTTTTTCAGTCCCTCTGGCCAGCAACTAGGTCAACTGGCTTATCATGCTTCGTTAAGACTCTTGTATTTGATCCCTCATGTCTTGCTATAACTTAGCTAATCGTTCCTGCAGCTTGGCTTGCAACTGATCCTGCATGTCCTTCTGAATTTGTTCCAATCTTTCTAACCTTTGATCCATGGCTCTGGTTTTACCTTAGGTACCGTAACGATATTTGGTTGGCAAATTCTTGTTGGTTTCTAGGGTAACTGTCACAATTTTGATTAATTATGGTCTTTTTATGAAACTTAATGCATGTGATGAAATGTAATGATGATGAATGAAAAATGAATGCAAAAAGGAGAGTTGATTCTGATTCAATTCTATTAGTATAACTTTACTAAAAAATAAATCTCTTTATATAAAACAGACACATTTTACATATACGACATGCCCTAATACTCAAAGCCTTGACTTTCCTAAGAAGCCAAGCTAATTCTCAGCCCTTATCTAATTCTGATTTATATTTTAAGCTCAGCATATCGACTTAAACCGTTAGGGTTTGCAAATGATCGACTACTTCCCGTACTTGAGTCACAGCTTCGCCAATGATGTGATCTCTATCCCTAATCTGACCTTAAGAGCGTTGGAATTGCTCTTTCTAGTGTTCATTGTTCATTTCTAGAAGTTCAACTCAAAGTTCACAATTTTGCAATGCGGTCTCAAACTCTTCTATCTTTCTCTTCAACTCTTTAATCTTATTTAGGCCTGTTTTCAACTCAATTGCGGAGTTGCAACTACGATATTGATGCAGTGACCTTTCTAATTTTGCTATCAGGGTTTTTAATCTATTTCTAGAAGTTCAACTCAAAGTTCACAATTTTGCAATGCGGTCTCAAACTCTTCTATCTTTCTCTTCAACTCTTTAATCTTATTTAGGCCTATTTTCAACTCAATTGCGGAGTTGCAACTACGATATTGATGCAGTGACCTTTCTAATTTTGCTATCAGGGTTTTTAATCTAACCTTTTTCATTTCGACTTTCTAAAAAATCCCTTTCTAGAGCATTTTCTCGAACTCAAGCATCTTGGAATTTCTTTTCCCACTGATCAGCTCTAATATTTTCTTCTTTGATCTCTTGTCGCCATTGCTCCGATATTTTACCCAACCCGATAGTCCTTATCGACAAGCGCAGCTTCTTATAATATATTTTTAAACTGCTTAAGTCTTCTTCAGCATTGTTCTTTCCTTTTCTCATTTTCTCGGCTTCTAACTTCTGGACATCGACGTCTGATCCTAGCTGTATCTTTTCCTCTTCCAACTATTCTATCTTTTTCTCTAGCTCCAAACTTCTCTTTTCAAAATCTTGCTTTATAATTTCCAACTCATACGGGATTACTTGTAAGTGTTCTTTTATTGGCCGAGTGTTTTCTTGACTTGAAATAGGGACCTTGTCATTGACTCTTTTACCCTACCACCAATCATATTCGGGGGTCGTCATGGGATTTGCGGTAAATCTTTCTATTCTATGGATTTGGTTCCAAGCGTTCGATATTTCACGAACCTTCTTTTTGTAATTATCACTTTTGTACGTAAACTCGCACTAAGCCAGCCCTTGTGTTGCCGGTATAAACTGTCTCGACCTATATTGCCTTAGTACAAGTAGAGGGGTGTATCCAATAGCTCTCTACATCCCGAGCAGAGGAACCCAGTTAAAGTCTCCACATCAGTACAAAATCTCATCAGGGATCATCCAAGGGGCCCTCCATTCAACCTTTTCTTCTTGGAGACTTTGGAGAATTGTCATCCATTTCTCCTTCAAAATGTCGTCTCGCCTTAGCATAGTCACGAATTCTTTCAACGGAGTGTAGTTCTCAGAGAATACTTAATAAAAAACTGTTTCTACCTTCCAAAAGTGGCATTAAAACTAGGCTAGCAAGAGTTGTGCACACCCAATAAACTTTCCTTCACTCGCTCTCTAACATGCACTCAAAGATCTGAAAATTTTAGCCAAATTTGTCAAGACCGGCGTGACCCTTTTGTCAAGCCAGTTGAATATAGTTGAAACTGCATAATTTATGTGCCCTAGCGATATGGGGAAGATGACCAACCCCGTAAAACTCAAGGCAAAAACATCGACCCTTTTTTTTGTATCCGGATGTGCCAAGATCAAATCCCACAAACTTTTCCAGGGGATGTATTTACTATCTCCCTTTTGTTCAATTCAGGCCATGACCCATTGCTCACTCATCCCCGTGATGCTCATTAGCTTCTTTAAGAAAGTCGAGATGCTGGCGGCTTCAGAATAAGCTTTGTCGACTTGGATTCTCGGGCAACGGAACAGAGTTGTGTACTCTTCTACGGTGGGCACCAAATCTACCTTCCCAAAAGTGAAGCAACTATATGCGGGATTCTAATATTGGGCCAGAGCTCGAAACAAGTGCTTATCTACTTTGACATCGAGTAAATAAGGCAGATCACCATAGTTACAGTAAAATAGTTGATTGGTTTCGTCATTCCATTGTTCCCATACCTCTTTCAACTCTTGGAGATTATTCTGAGTCACATTGATGCGAGTGAAATCCCATAATTTTGATATGTATCCCTCCATCAGGCTATCACCTTTCTCTTGTTGTGTCTTCTCGGATCATATCCAGACATTCGCATTGTCTTTCACTTTATCAAGAAATCTATTTTCCATGACAAGCTCTCTATTTAGCAACTGAACGTAAATCAACACCCTTTTCTATTATGAAAATGCAATGCAATTATAACCAAAACAAAATGAAACAAGTCAGTACAAATCTAGAATTCAAAGCCAGCAAGAGATAATAAGTAGAGCTGTAACACCCCCAACCCGTATCCCTCGCCGGAACCGGGTTACAGAGCATTACCGGAGATTTCAGATCAAAGAGACAGAAATCTCAAACATTTTATATCATCAAAACAAGTCACCAAACATCGTTTTAATCCAAATTATAAACTCTCAAAAATAGATCTTATAACTTTATTTAAAATCAAACCACAAAATAACTAATATTTAGACACTCTAAGTACATGTCGACACAAAGAAATAAACATCACCATATTTAAGTTCGGGATCGTTGTTGGATGCTGAATCAGCAATCAAACTTAAGTACTTAACTTGCGCACGGAAAATAAAACCGTATGCTAGTAAAAACTCAGTGGCATTTCTATAATCCGAATATTTTAAAAAATAAAACAATAAAATATGTATAATAAAATGTTAAGCACAATTGAACATTTAAAATCACACAATACTCGATTTTCATCACTTGCTATATATAATACCTGTAACACCCCGACCCGAGTCCGTCGCCGGATTTGAGTTACGAGGCATTACCGATCAAAATCCGACCCAAAAATTTAACTCAATCACAAAATTTCCATTCCATATATATATAACCGAAATTTGCATAAGCTTAAACATTATATATATATATACCAAATAGATCAAAAATATAAAACCAAGCTTAATCAAAATGAGTAAGCCATTTTCGCATGGCTCATATTCACAAATCCCAAGATTTAACATATTAACTAGACTATACATGTCATAGGTTCGAATTCAAAATATATAAAATACCAAAGACGGTCGATAGTGTGATAGACTATGCTGACAATCCCCGAGCTCGTAACGCGACTCCAAAATCTATAAAACAGAGGTAAACAAATACAACACACATTAAGCTATTAAAGCTTAGTAAGTCATAAGAAAATATTCATATACCTATACTTATACTTATTCCATCATTAAGTTAACATAAACCAAAATCATTTATATATTTATATATATATATCAAATGCATATAATCACTTAATTAAACATATTCAGATCCCCGGCACTTAGCCTGCTAGGTTTATAACTTGATTCATATCACCGGCACTTAGCCTACTAGGCTTATAGCCTGTTTCAGATCACCGGCACTTAGCCTGCTAGACTTATAGCCTAATTCAGATCACCGACACTTAGCCTGCTAAGTTTATAACCTGATTTAAATCACCAATTCCAAACTTGATAATTCAATGATCCAATCGAATACATTTATATATATATATTTATATTATAGATTCAACTACTACCATCATAATATTTAACTTCCATTATATTTAAATAATATACATTTCACATTCGAACATATTAAAATTATCTAAGCTAATAACTTCTTTCCTTTGATTCAGATCACCGGCATTTAGCCTGCTAGACGTAAAGTCTGAAATATTTCACCGGCATTAAGCCTGCTAGACGTAAAGTCTGAAACATTACACCGGCATCAAGCCTGCTAGACGTAAAGTCTGAATCATCTTACTTTCAAACTATACATGTCTATAAAATCCATGCATTAAAATTCAGCTCAAAATTCATAACTTATGTCTTTGAAACACATGGATATATAAATCCCAATCATCAAATCTAACTTTAATAGTTCAATAATTCAAACGAAACATATTTATATATGTCGAAACCATTTTTTTGAAAACAAAAATTAGTTATCGACTTTAAAAAATAAAAAATTTGGAGTCGCCACCGATCCATGATTTAGGTGTGACCGCTCACCTTAAAAACAAATTTGGTCTACTGAAATTTGAGAAAACGGTTCGAGTCGATTCACATACGAGGAAGGATTAGCACCCTCGTAACGCCCAAAAATCGGTACCAAATTGATTATCTAATGTCTTGGTGTCGAAAATTAAAAAGATTTTATTAAACTCAAATGTTGAAATCTGAAAAGGATAATCAATTATGCAAGTCATGCGAAGAAATTGAGACCCAATACGTTAGGGTACAATTTCTCAAAATCCCCGAATTTTGAAAATCACTTTTCAACTAATTTTCAAAGAAACTCTTCTTTTCGAGAAAATAATATGTCATGCCCAATGCGTTAGGACATAACATATCAATTCGAAAATGATTTTTGTTTATATTTTAAATAACGATATTCTCGGTTATTTGGAATTAACGAAGAAAATCGGAACCCAATACGTTAGGGCTCAATTTTCCTCGAAAATCCCTAACCTTGAATATCGTTTTATATTGAAAACCTTTGAATCATATAAAATTGATTTTAATGCTTTGACAAAATCAAAATGTATCTGAAAAATATGTTAAAAATGTAAATGCGATGTGAAACAAATAATTCAATTTAAATTATGTGTATACAAAAGTTATGAAAATAAAATATAAAATTTGTACATGTATTTATAAAAGTAAAAATATATATATAAAAATGTTAATAAATTTTGAAAGCATGTATATGTACGTATATATAAAACGAATGTGAAAATGTATTTATAATAGTTTTGAATAACATGTATATATATTATAAAAACATATATAAATGTATGCATTAAAAAAATATGGGAAATGTATGAATATTATAAAACATAAACGTATAGACATATATATATATAAAAGTATGAAAATAAAATAATAGTAAAATATAAGAGATATATATATATATATATGTATTTGAATCCATTTAAAATATATATATATATATATATATATATAAATATAATGTATAAGCATATAAAATTGTAACATACGAAAACATTCAAATGTTATAAAATATAATGTATATTATATACATATGTAACAACAAAATCTACGAAAGCAGAATAATAATAAAATATATATAATATGTATATGTATCTAAAACATTTGAAATAAATACATATATATTAACATTATATATAGATATAATAATAATATAATATAATAATGACAAAAGGGCCAATTTAAAACTTAAAACAATGACTTGGGGCAAATCCATAATTACAATAACAAAATTGGAGCAAATTAAAATACGCATAATGGGAGGAGGACCAAAAGGGAAATTTTTCCAAACCTCCCACACACTGCGTTGAAATGGGATTAAAATAAAACAATTTCAGTATTTCATAGCAAAATTTAAAAACCAAAAATCATAATTTTGAAATGATGGAAAAATGAAAATGACTAAAAAGGTAAATAGCCCATTAATAAAACCCCATTTCAAATTCTAATCAAAACCCCAAAAGTCATTCCCTTTCTCTGCCATTTGAAGTTGCCGTAGCTTCCTCTCTTCTCAACCATGCAAGCCCCATTTCCGACCAGCAACGGCGATGTGAGGGCACTCCGACGACACCACAACGGTAAGTCTCCTTTCCTCTACCCCTTTGTTTATTTTATTTTTTTATAAAATACCAGAATGAAAGGGAGAAAAAAAACAAATAGCAAAAATAAACCCAAAGAACAAACCTTCAAAATTGTTTCTTCTTCCTCCGTATTCCTTTCTCGCCTTCTCGGTAAAAATTTGCTAACTTCCTATCCTCCCTTTCTTTCTTTTTTTCTTAATTTTGTAACCCCAAATCGGTTTTACAAATCCTTTTATACCCCCAAAACAACAATCAAAACATCATTTGTCTTTGTGGTTCGATAATTTGATTTTGTTGCGGTGGAGTCTTGGAAGAGGCATCTTGCGACGTGGGCGATTGCTATGCGTTCGTGCATGGAGATAGTTCTTCTGACGTGGGACAATGGTGGCGTCGATCTGCGCTAACTCGTTAGTGTTTCGCTATTTGTTTTCTTGGTGTAATGGGTGAATGCGGGTTTAATTATTTGGGCTTGTAGTTTTTGGTTTGGTGTATTGGGTCATTGGGTTTTAGGATTTTGGGCCCCGGGCAATAATTGGGTATTACAGCTGCCCCTCTTTGCTCGTTGTCGTGTAACGAGAACAGAGCAAAGACTAAAAAGCCCAATTTTGCCCGGTCATGCTGGACCTTGGCGCTCTTCAAGTAGCCTCATTTCAACCTACTGCATCTTCAGAGGTATAGGAATCGATGCTTCAATCCACTCCACTACAACATCAAGGAGGTAGGACTTGTACCTTGTAGCTTCTTAAAAGAACAAAATTTGCTATTTTTAGTCTGCTCCACTGCAACTTCAGGGAGATAAGACTAGATGCGATCTGCTCTCTGCAACCTCAGAAAGATAAGATCTGGATGTTAATCCGCTCCACTGCAACTTCAGGGAGATATGATTGATTTCTTTTGTCTGCTCCACTGCAACTTCAGGGAGATAGGATTGATTTTTCATGCGCTCCCACCGCAACTTCGGGAGATAAGATGGATGTGATCTCGCTCTCTCGCAACCTCGTAAAGATAAGATCTCGATGTTAATCCGCTCCACTGTAACCGTGGAGATAGGATTGATTTCTTCATCGCTCCACTGCAACTTCAGGGAGATAAGACTGAATGTGATCTGCTCTCTGCACCCTCAGAAAGATAAGATCTGGGTGTTAATCCGCTCCACTGCAACTTCAGAGAGATAGGATTGATTTCTTCTGTCTGCTCTACTGCAACTTCAGGGAGATAAGACTGGATGTGATCTGCTCTCTGCAACCTCAGAAAGTTAAGATCTGGATGTTAATCCGCTCCACTGCAACTTCAGGGAGATAGGATTGATTTCTTCTGTCTGCTCCACTGCAACTTCAGGGAGATAAGACTGTTTCACCGGTTTGTTCTCTGGGGAACATGACCTGTATAATTCAATTTATGAGCCTAATTATGCCTAATGGATGTCATGATTAGAATAAATCAAATGCTTCTAACTAGGCGTGTATGAATGAATGTAAAATATTATTTTAGAGAATGATCCCGCTTAGGTTAACATTACTCAAAGTTTACTAAGACTTTATCACCGACGTGCTACAACGCCTTCTTGCTCAGCTAGCATCTCCGAAGAAACACTTAATCAACTTGCCCCCACCGTAAACTTCAGGGTTTAATCCACTGGGACACAAAATTTGTATCATCTTCTCACTGTAACCTAAGGGTAGAAAAACATGACTTCTCGATCTTCTCTTATCGCAATGTGAAGCACTTTGGACTTCTATACCATTCTCAGGATGTCATACCAAATGCCTATGCACAAATGAAAGATTTTCTTCTCCGAGAAAACATCCTCTTATTACAAGGTGATCATTGCTTATTGGTTCATTGACGCTTTGTCACCAACACGACATCTTGTCATTTTGTTTAATCAATGCTTTTGACAATAAAATCCAAAGAGATAGTCTTAATTTAGACTCTTCCCTCTCAGATTTCCCACCTTTAAACCAAGTGTGTTCTAAATAATAGTCCTGTTTCAGGTTCCCATATTATTTAGAAACCTCCAAAGTAATATGCAAAACCCTTTGTAAAAGTTTTATTACTCTATTAATCGTTATTCTAATGCAACATGCTTTGCCAAAAGAAAAAACAATGAATAGATAGAATTGAATTGAGAGCATAGCTCGAAATGAATAAATTATCAATAATATTGAGAATAAAAGAAGAATTGACTCGTATCTTGGAAAAGAATAAAGTATTCAAAGAATAAGCAATAATATGAAGACTAGGTGTCCCATATATCGCAGTTTGAACTTCTCTGCACAGACTTCCTGAAGACCACTCTAAATCCGACATGTGCTTAGAAGATCTACAGTACTCTGTCGATGCCCCAAGATGTTTCGTCCCCTTTCCTACTAGTTCAATCATTGCAAGATCACCGAATGCGTCACCTGATCATCATTTGAGCCGCCCTTTTCCGGGTTTTCAACTCAAATCCCCTTTGGTCTCAAAGTGCCCTTTACGGGTTTTCACATTGGCCTCTCCTTTTCCTTTTTTTTATTTTTTATTTTTTATTTTTATTTTTTATTTTTTTCTTTCTTTCTTTCCTTTTTTTTCCTTCCTTTTTTTTTTAAGAAAAGTATTTCTTAACTGAATCCGAGTTTACAGGGTTTGGCAAGTCCTTGCCATCCATTTCACTCAAAATCAAAGCTCCCCCTGAAAAAGCTTTCTTTACAACATATGGACCTTCCCAATTTGGCATCCATTTCCTCTGAAATCTTTTTGTATAGGAAGGACTCTTTTCAACACCACTCCCCTTCATTAAATTCTCTAGGACGAACTTTTTGTTGTAGGCCCGCATCATCCGTTTTTGATACGTTTGACCATGCCAATGACTTTTAGCCTTTTCCTTCAATTAAGTTCAATTGATCATAACGAGATTGAACCCATTCTGCTTCATCCAATTTCAATTCAGATAATACTCGGAGAGAATGAATTTCTATCTCAATAGGTAAAACTGCTTCCATGCCATAAACCAAAGAGAAAGGTGTTGCCCCAGTCGACGTCCTGACAGACGTTCTATAAGCAAAGAGAGCAAATGGTAGTTTCTCATGCCAATCCCTGTAAGTCTCGGTCATCTTTCCCACAATTTTCTTGATATTCTTATTAGCTGCTTCTACTGCACCATTCATCTTTGGGCGGTATGGCGACGAGTTATGATGTCTGATCCCAAATTGACTGCAGACCTCCTCTATTGCACTATTGTTCAAATTCAGTGCATTATCAGATATAATCCTCTCAGGCATTCCATATCGACATATGATTTCCTTTTTCAAGAATTTGCTAACTGCTGACTTCGTGACGTTTGCATATGAAGCAGCCTCCACCCATTTGGTAAAGTAGTCAATAACCACAAAGATGAAGCGATGCCCGTTAGAAGCCTTGGGCGATATTGGCCCAATAACGTCCATACCCCACATAGAGAAAGGCCATGGAGAAGTCATAACATAAAGAGGTGAAGGAGGTGCATGCATTTTATCACTATAAATTTGGCATTTATGGCACTTCTTAGCATAGCTGATGCAATCCCTTTCCAAAGTAGACCAATAATACCCAAATCTCATGATCTGCCTGGCCATTGTGAAACCATTTGCATGTGTACCACAGATACCTTCATGGACTTCTTCTAGAACTTTTCTAGCTTCTACTGCATCCACACATCTTAGCAATACTTGATCCTTCCCTTTTTTGTACAGGATTTCTCCATCTAGAACATAGTCAATAGCCAATCTTCTCAGTGCTCTTTTATCATTCTCCGTTGCTTGATCTGGATACTCGCGATTCTTTACATATCGTAATATATTCAAATACCAGGGATGATCATCCTTTTCCTCCTCCTCGACATTATAGCAATGGTAGGAGTTTCAAAATACTCATCCGGATAGGCTTCATGTCCTCTAACCTATTCACTTTCGGATCATGGAGGCTAAGGTAGCCAACGCATCAGCCATCTGATTCTCATCTCGTGGAAGATAACAAAAAGTAATATCATCAAACTCGTCCATCAATTCGAGAACCATTTTTCGATAACTGATCAGTTTAGAGTCCCTTGTTTCCCATTCTCCCTTGAGTTGATATATCACTAGTGCAGAATCCCCATACACTTCTAACATTTTGATTTTACGCTTGATGGCTGCACGAATGCCCATAATGCATGCTTCATACTCTGTCATATTATTCGTGCAATCAAAATCTAGTTTGCTAGCGAAAGGATAATGATATCCACTTGGAGATATTAGGACTGCCCCAATTCCATTACCCACAGCATTTGAAGCTCCATCAAAATTTAACTTCCACACCTGATCCATTTGGGAATTTTCTTCAGTAGTTGCCACATACATCAAGTCCTCATTTGGGAAATCAAAATTCAAAGGCTCATAATCCACCAAGGCTCTGCTAGCTAAAAAGTCAGCTATTGCGCTCCCTTTCACAGCCTTCTGACTCACATACACTATGTCAAATTCAAAAAGCAAGATCTGTCATCTAGCCATCCTCCCATTCAAAGTAATCGACTCCATCATATACTTTAAGGGGTCTAACTTTGAAATTAGCAATGTCGTGTGATACAACATATATTGTCGTAATCTTCGAGTTGTCCAAACCAAAGCACAACACAACTTCTCAATAGCTGAATATCTCGCTTCACAATCGGTGAATTTCTTACTGAAATAGTATATTGCCCTTTCCTTTCTTCCTGTCTCATCACGTTGGCCTAACACGCACCCCATGGAATTGTCAAGTACTGTTAGATACAGTATTAATGGCCTATCCGGATTAGGTGGTGATAGCACTGGAGGATTAGACAAATATTGTTTTATTTTGTCAAAAGCCTTCTGGCATTCTTCATCCCATACGCCTGGATTATGTTTTTTTAGGAGACGAAATAGGAGATCATATTTCTCAGTCAGTTGTGAGATAAACCGAGAAATGTAGTTCAATCTTCCCAGAAAACCCCGTACTTCCTTCTGTGTGTGTGGTGGAGGCAAATCTCGTATTGCCCTGACTTTGTCTGGATCAACTTCAATTCCTTTCCCACTGACTATGAAGCCCAACAACTTCTCCGATCTAGCTCCAAAAGTGCACTTTGTTGGATTAAGCTTGAGCTGGAAATTTCTTAATCTCAAAAATAATTTTCGCAGCACTTGGACATGCTCCTCTTCTGTTCTAGATTTTGCAATCATATCGTCAACATAAACCTCAATCTCCTTGTGCATCATGTCATGAAATAAAGTTACCATAGCTCTTTGATAAGTTGCCCCCGCATTCTTTAATCCAAAGGGCATCACTTTATAACAGAACGTTCCCCATAAAGTGATAAATGTGGTATTTCTCATGTCTTCTGGGTGCATCTTTATTTGATTATATCCAGAAAAACCGTCCATGAAAGAAAACAATGAATAGCCAGCAGTATTATCTACCAAAGTATCAATGTGAGGCAACGGAAAATTATCCTTTGGACTAGCCTTGTTCAAGTCTCTGTAATCCACACACATTCGCACCTTCCCGTCTTTCTTAGGGACAGGGACAACATTAGCTACCCATCCTGAATACTTAACTTCTTGCAAGAACCCAGCGTCAAACTGTTTCTTGACTTCCTCTTTTATTTTTAGCACAATGTCAGGCCTCATTCTTCTGAGCTTCTGCTGAACTGGCTTGCAATCCTCTTTTATGGGAAGACGGTGCACCACAATATCAGTGCTCAACCCTGGCATATCTTGATACGACCATGCAAAGACATCTTTGAATTCTCGAAGTAACTCAATGAGGTCTTGCCTTGTCTCGGCAGAAATGTCAGTTCCGATCTTTACCTCATTTTCCTCCTCTAGACTCACAATCTCCAATGATTCTTTATGAGGTAAGATTTGTTTATCCTCCTCTTCTACCATTCTCAATAAGTCCGGAGATACATCACAGTCTACATCATCTTCAAAATTCTGTGATCCTTCTAAACACCTATTTCGTTCGAAAGGTGATTCTGAGTCTGAAGCAGCGTCATTCATATCATTGAAATCTGGGGACCTATGATAGGTGCCAAAGAATATACAAAGAATATATGAATTTATGAACAAAATATGATTATGAAATGAATAAAGAATGATGTAGCAAAAAATAAAAGAATAATTACTCGAAAAAAAATAAAAGAATCTTGGCTCAAAATGCATACTAAAAAGCAGATTTATTATAATATCCAAGATGTGCCTAATTCATAAGGAAATTATATTTTAAGTCAAAACGACAAGGACGTTCTGCATATTTACTCTGAACAAGCTCTAAAAACTACAGGAATCTCTTCCGCAGTCCAATTGTCCAGATCATTTCCAGGCTCGTAAGGGCGAATCTCCAGCCAAGTCTCTCTTCCAACCGTGTCTAGGGCATTGATGTGAAAATCTCCTAATATTTCTTCAACACCTTCCACCTCAAGCACTCTTTGTTCCGGATGAATAAACCCTCCTGACACGAAGGTCTTGGATAAATGAGGAAAAACCATAGGCTCCCAACTAACTTCATTTCCACTCAGGCGTGCCTTTCTTCTCTTCTGTCTTCTCTTTATTTCCCTTCTTCTTTGTTTTACATTTGGTCTATAACCCAGACCAAAGCGATCAAACTTTTCTTTCATCATTGGTGCTTCAACATTTCCTTGCAAATCTCTTCCCAAACCTTTTCCTGGTACAGCTCCTCTTCCCACCATTAATTGAAGGCCCATTCTTGTAGTCTTGGATATCTTTGGTACTGGAATTCTATTCCCCTCAGTAATAAATGTTGTATTAATAAACTCTAAAGTCCGGAAAGAATATTCCACCGCCTCTTCGTCTGTCTCCACATATGGTGCATTGCTGGTCACTGACGCAATAATACTTCCTCGGCATTTATTGTCACTAACCGTCCTTCTGTCACCAATTTTAACTTCTGATGCAGCGTTGAGGGTACGGCCCCCGCCAAATGTATCCAAGGTCTGCCCAATAAACAATTATATGAAGGCTTGATATCCATTACAATGAAATCTACTTCATAAGTATTCAGGCCAATCAGCAACGGTATCTCAATTCTCCCCAAAACTTTCCTTTCCATTCCATCGAGCGCCCTTACCACGTTTTGACATGCTTCCATATGTGAGCTATCTACAGGTAGCCTATTGAGAGTAGATAAGGGGCAGTACATTCAATGCAGACCCATTATCGATTAAAACTCCCGAAACCAAACTTCCTTTACACCGAGCAGTAATGTGCAGAGCTTTCGTGGACCCCATACCTCCAGATGGTATTTGATCGTCGTTGAAGAAGATAAAATTATCAGCGCTTATATTGTTCACCAACCGACCCAATTGGTTGACAGAAATATCACTTGCCACATACGCTTCATTTAAAGCCTTCATCAGCGCATTTCGATGTAACTCAATTCATGAGCAAAGACAACACGGATATCTGAGTTGGTCGCTTATGTAGCTACTTCTACCACGCTATACTCATTGTGTTTCAGAAATTTCAAGAATTCAGTGGCTTCTTCCTCCTTTATTGGCTCATTAATCAATGGCCTTAATTCAGCCTTCTTCTCTTTCTTTTGCTCAGCTGCAATAACTTTTCCCTCCACCTATTCATGCGATCATCTATCCGACCACAATACTTCTCGATTCACATAAGAAGTTGTCTTTTGTTTTCTCTCTCAACACTAACTAAAGCTTCTTTCTCCAAATTACCTCGCATTCATAATTCCAAGGGACCTTCTTGTTATCCTTATATAAAAACTTCACCGGCTTTTGAATAACAATCTTTGGTGTCATTTGTGCCTTAACTTCAGCAACCCTTGGGCGCGAGATGATTATCTTCGGAATCCTCGTCTCTGAATCCGATGCGCATATATTTTCGTTTCTTTCTTCCTCTTCAAAAAACTCTATTTCTCCAATATCCATCATGCTCTGGATCAGAGCTCTGAACTTCTCACATTTTTGAATTTCATGTCCCACCTCCTGATGGAACTCACAATAATTTTGGGTCTTGCTACCCTTCACTAAATCTGAAACAATCAATCTTCCTTCTACCATTTCCTTCCAAACCCTCCTCAAAGGGATCTTTACCTCAGCAATATTCTCCTTGACCTTCTTCCCTGTACCTTCACCTACCATGTTTACCCCTGCATCATTATGTTTGGGTAATGGAATTTCCGTACCTGATGAATCATCTATCTTGACAACGCCCATCTGAATCAACTTCTCAACAAGCTTTTTAAAAGCAGTACAATGCTCTATGGAGTGCCCCGTAACTCCTGCATGGTAATCGCATTGTGCATTTGCGTCATACCATTTAGGATATGGAGACTGTAAGGGGGTCAAATAAAATGGGGCAACAACGTGCGCGTTAAATAAATTCTGATACAACTCTTTGTACGACATAGGAATGGGTGTAAACTGAGGCCTCTCATTACTTGGCCTTGTACCAGATTCTTGTTTTGATGAACCCTGTTGACCTGTCACTACCTTCCTGGGCTGATTCACCGTAATCGATTTGCTATGTGTATTCACGTTGTTTACCTCACCCTATTTTTTCTTTGAATTTTATCTTCTATTGTTATCTTCAACATCAATCTTCCCGCTCTTTACAGCACTTTCAATCATCTCACCACTCATGACTATATCAGCAAAATTTTTCGTGGCACTGCCTAACATGTGTGTGATGAAATGGGCCTTTAGCGTGTTTACAAAAAGCATCGTCATTTCTCTTTCAAGAAAAGGTGGCTGGACCTGCACTGCCACCTCTCTCCACCTCTGAGCATATTGTCTAAAACCTTCATTCGACTTTTTCTCCATGTTCTGTAAAGTGATCCTATCAGGAACCATGTCTGCAACATGACCATACTGCTTCATAAAAGCCTGTGCTAAATCTCTCCAGGAGCTAATCTTAGCACGGCTTAATTGATTATACCATTTTGACGCAGCCCCCGTGAGGCTATCTTGAAAACAGTGTATCAATAACTGGTCGTTATTGACATACCCGGTCATTCGCCTACAAAACATAGTAATGTGGGCTTCAGGGCAGGTGGTCCCATTATACTTCTCGAAATCTGGCATTTTAAACTTGTACGGAAGCATTAAATTCGGTACCAAACTTAAATCCTTAGCATCTATCCCATGACATCCTTCAGTAGTCTCCATTACTTTAAATTTCTCCTCAATCCACCTCCATCTTTCTTCAAATTACTTTGGTAATTCCTCTTTTGTTTTCTCTTTTTCAACTGCCTCATCGAAATCTGGAACAATAGGATTGGCAGTATTATTCTCAGGACTGGAGCCTGATCCGACTTGAAAATTCATCGACCTTAAAGCATCGGCTTGAAATTGCTGAGGCCTAATCGTAACAGAAGATTTACGCAGGTACACTTCCGCTTGGTGCTGCACATGTAGAGGAGTGAAGCCTGGAGGATACTGGAGTCCATCATTACCTTCTTCCTTAATATTGGTCACAGTGCCTTTTCCCTTATCTTTTCCGCCAGTTAATAGTTGAGTTAATTGGGTTATCATGTTTCCTTGGGATTCCTCCATTTTGTCCATCAACTTCTGCTGAATTTTTTCAAGCTGTTCTTTCATTTGTTGCTGGAGCTGATCCTGCATTTCTTTTTGGAATCCTTCGAGCTTTTCCAACCTTTGGTCCATATTCTTTAATTTCGCTCTTGTACCGTAACGATGCTGAGTTGGTTGGTTAGATTCCAAGTTAACTGAGGAATGATTTTGATTAATCAGAACCCTTTAATAATTTTTAATGCATGAATGTGATGTATGAAAATGAATGCAGAGAAGGCGTTAATTCTAGTTTCAATTACTTTTAGAAAACTTTATTAGAAAATAAATTTCTTTACATAGAATGGGTTACAAGTATGGCTTTCCCTAACACTTAAGACCTTAATCTTTTTAAGCAACGATGCCAACTCTTGTCCTCGATCCGACTCTAGCTCGTACTTTACGCTTAACGTGTCGGCTTGTACCGCCAAAGTTTGCAAGTGATCTGCCACTTCACGAATCTGCACCACAGCTTCTCCCATAACGTGATCCCTATTTCTGACTTGATCCTGGAAATAATGAAGCTGCTCATTCTGACGACCTTCCTTTGCCTCTAGATGCTTGATCTGACCCTCACAACTTTGTAATGCTGCTTCCAACTCTTTTATTTTACCCTTCATTTCTTCAATCTTGCTCAGACTTGCTTTCAGCTCTATTACAGAATTTCGACTTCTGTGTTGACGGAGAGACCCTTCTAACTCAACGACTCTGTCCTTTAGTTTTCCTTTTTCCTTTTGACTCTCTGACAAGCTCTTCTCCAAGGTTTCATTTCGTGCTTGCACTTCTTGGAATTTTTTTTCCCACCGGTCGGACTTGTTTCTTTCCTCTCGAACTTCTTCACGCCACTGCTCTGAAGTCTTTCCAAGCCTGGCAGTTCTCATGGACGGACGCGGCTTCTTGTAATCAGTCTTCAAGCTATCTAACTCCTCTTCAGCCTTGTTCTTCCCCTTTCTTAGTTTATCAGCCTCGAGCTTCTGAACATCCGCATCTAGCCTCAAATTCACCTTTTCTTCCTCCATCTACTCGATTTTCCTCTCTAATTCTGTATTTCTCCTTTCAAAGTCTTGCTTTATGATTTCCAGCTCAGTAGGGACAACACGCAAATACTCCTCTATTGACTGGCTATTTTCTAAACCCGGCCCAGGAATGTTATCGTTAATCCTCTTAGCCCACCATTTACCATATTTAGAAGTTGTCATCGGGCCCGTAGCTAATCCCTTCATTCGACGAGTCTTATCCCATGCACTGACCATCTCACGAACTCTCCTCTTGTAACCATCGCCTCTATACGAGAACTCACACTCGGCCAATCCCTGAGTTGCAGGCACGAACTGTCTTGACCTGTATTGCCTAAGTACTAGCACGGTGCGTAACCAATAGCTCCCCAAATCCCAATCAAAGGAACCCAGTCGAAATCCCCACATCGATATAGGATCTCACCTGGAAGTAACCATGGGGCTCTCCACTCGATATCGCCCTCCTGTAAATTTTGAAAAATAACCATCCATTTCTCTTCCGAGATGTCATCCCTCCTCGGTGTAGCCACTATCTCTTTCAATGGTGAATAATTATCAGAGAAGACCCGATATGAAACCTTATCGATCTTCCAAAAATGACTATGGAGCCATGCAAGTAAAAGCTGGGCACATCCAATGAACCTACCCTCTCCCGCTCTCTGGCATGCATTCAGTGACCTGAAGGTTTCTGCCAAAATTACCGGGACTGGTGTAACTCTCTTTTCAAGCCGATCAAATAAGTCAGTAACTGCCTCGTCAACATGCCCCAAAATTTTAGGGAACATAACCAAACCATATATACTTAAGGCAAAAGACATCTACCTTCTTCCTTGCATCTGGGTGCGCTAGAATGAGATCCTTCAAAATTTTCCAGGGAATACACTTGCTATCTCCCTTTTGCACGATCCATTTGTGACCCACCGCTCACTCATCCCGTTATATTCATCAACCTCTTCAAAAGGTCGGTGCATTTACGCCTTGAATAAACCTTATCCACATGAATTTTCGAACAAAGTAAAGCCATGTATTCTTCTATTGTAGGCACCAAATCAACCCTCCCAAACGTGAAACAACTATAAGCGGGGTTCCAAAATTGTGCGAGAGCCCAAAGAGTCGCTTATCCACCTTCATATCAAGCAAATAAGGCAAATCCGTAATTTAAATAAAATAATTGTCTAACCTCATCATTACATCGCTCCCAAATTTCTTTCAACTCATGCAAGTTGTTCGGTTCTGTTGACATGGGTGAAGTCCCACAATTCAGATATGTACCCCTCGGCCAAACTATCACCTTTCTCGCACTGTGTGATTTCATTGAAGTTCGACAAACAGCATTATCTTCCACGCTATCAAGAAACCTATTTCCCATGATAAGCCTTCTATCTAGCAATCGAATACGAACCAATGCCTTTCTATAATGAGATGCCATGTAATTGAAATGTCATGCAATCAAAGTAAAACACAAAAAAGTCAGTAACAATTAAATATAATACAACCAAAAATAATAAAAACTCCTAATTAGGCATTTACTAAGGTTAAGAGTAATTCTACCTAAGGTGAGTTCTTATGGTTCACTATATGTGGTTTGGTTTCTAGAGTACAGGTACCCGAACCAGCAGATTTCTCGATCCTCACCCATTATAGGCTCATATAGACCGAGTTCGGTTCAGGGGAATACATTTCCCTATGGCTGCATGGAGATGAAAATCTCACGAAGACATAGGTGATGTATCCCGAAAGTGATCCACTATCCTGCACGGAGGTGAAAACCTCACGAAGGAGTAGCTTCTCACTCCCACTTAGAGGGGTAAAAATGACCGACGTTATGAGATGCAAAATGCAAATAAGATAACAGACTTAAACCAAACAAGCAAACAATGAAAATCAATGAGTGCAAAGGAAAATTATGATAAAAAAACTTTAATTTTCGACAAAAAGACACCAAATAATCAATTTGTGGCTCGACTCTCGAAGTCCCCAGTGGAGTCGCCAAGCTGTCGAAACCATTTTTTTGAAAATAAAAATTAGTTATCGACTTTAAAAAATAAAAAATTTGGAGTCGCCACCGATCCATGATTTAGGTGTGATCGGCTCACCTTAAAAACAAATTTGGTCTCTGAAATTTGAGAAAACGGGTTCGGAGTCGATTCACATGCGAGGAAGGTTAGCACCCTCATAACGCCCAAAAATCGGTACCAAATTGATTATCTAATGTCTTGGTGTCGAAAATTAAAAAGATTTTATTAAACTCAAATGTTGAAATCTGAAAAGGATAATCAATTATGCAAGTCATGCGAAGAAATTGAGACCCAATACGTTAGGGTACAATTTCTCAAAATCCCCGAATTTTGAAAATCACTTTTCAACTAATTTTCAAAGAAAATCTTCTTTTCGAGAAAATAATATGTCATGCCCAATGCGTTAGGACATAACATATCGAATTCCCGAAAATGATTTTTGTTTATATTTTAAATAACGTATATTCTCGGTTATTTGGAATTAACAAAGAAAATCGGAACCCAATACGTTAGGGCTCAATTTTCCTCGAAAATCCCTAACCTTGAATATCGTTTTTATATTGAAAACCTTTGAATCATATAAAATTGATTTTAATGCTTTGACAAAATCAAAATGTATCTGAAAAAATATGTTAAAAATGTAAATGCGATGTGAAACAAATAATTCAATTTAAATTATGTGTATACAAAAGTTATGAAAATAAAATATAAAATTTGTACATGTATTTATAAAAGTAAAAATATATATATAAAAATGTTAATAAATTTTGAAAGCATGTATATGTACGTATATATAAAACGAATGTGAAAATGTATTTATAATAGTTTTGAATAACATGTATATATATTATAAAAACATATATAAATGTATGCATTAAAAAAATATGGGAAATGTATGAATATTATAAAACATAAACGTATAGACATATATATATATAAAAGTATGAAAATAAAATAATAGTAAAATATAAGATATATATATATATATATGTATTTGAATCCATTTAAAATATATACATATATATATATATAAATATAATGTATAAGCATATAAAAATTGTAACATATATATATATAATGTATAAGCATATAAAAATTGTAACATATATATATATATAAAAATTGAATTGAGAGCATAGCTCGAAATGAATAAATTATCAATAATATTGAGAATAAAAGAAGAATTGACTCGTATCTTGGAAAAGAATAAAGTATTCAAAGAATAAGCAATAATATGAAGACTAGGTGTCCCATATATCGCAGTTTGAACTTCTCTGCACAGACTTCCTGAAGACCACTCTGAATCCGACATGTGCTTAGAAGATTTACAGTACTTTGTCGATGCCCCAAGATGTTTCGTCCCCTTTCCTACTGGTTCAATCATTGCAAGATCACCGAATGCGTCACCTGATCAGCATTTGAGCCGCCCTTTTCTGGGTTTTCAACTCAAATCCCTTTTGGTCTCAAAGTGCCCTTTACGGGTTTTCACATTGACCTCTCGTTTTTTTTTTTTTTTTTTCTTTCTTTCTTTCCTTTTTTTTTCTTTCCTTTTTTTTTAAGAAAAGTATTTCTTAACCGAATCAGAGTTTACAGGGTTTGGCAAGTCCTTGCCATCCATTTCACTCAAAATCAAAGCTCCCCCTGAAAAAGCTTTCTTTACAACATATGGACCTTCCCAATTTGGCATCCATTTCCCTCTGAAATCTTTTTGTATAGGAAGGACTCTTTTCAACACCAGCTCCCCTTCATTAAATTCTCTAGGACGAACTTTTTTGTTGTAGGCCCGCATCATCCGTTTTTGATACGTTTGACCATGCCGAACAGCTTTTAGCCTTTTCCCTTCAATTAAGTTCAATTGATCATAACGAGATTGAACCCATTCTGCTTCATCCAATTTCAATTCAGATAATACTCGGAGAGAATGAATTTCTATCTCAATAGGTAAAACTGCTTACATGCCATAAACCAAAGAGAAAGGTGTTGCCCCAGTCGACATCCTGACGGACGTTCTATAAGCAAAGAGAGCAAATGGTAGTTTCTCATGCCAATCCCTGTAAGTCTCGGTCATCTTTCCTACAATTTTCTTGATATTCTTATTAGCTGCTTCTACTGCAACATTCATCTTTGGGCGGTATGGTGACGAGTTATGATGTCTGATCCCGAATTGACTGCAGACCTTCGCTATTGCACTATTGTTCAAATTCAGTGCATTATCAGATATAATCCTCTCAGGCATTCCATATCGACATATGATTTCCTTTTTCAAGAATTTGCTAACTGCTGACTTCGTGACGTTTGCATATGAAGCAGTCTCCACCCATTTGGTAAAGTAGTCAATAACCACAAAGATGAAGCGATGCCCCTTAGAAGCCTTGGGCGATATTGGCCCAATAACGTCCATACCCCACATAGAGAAAGGCCATGGAGAAGTCATAACATGAAGAGGTGAAAGAGGTGCATGCATTTTATCACTATAAATTTGGCATTTATGGCACTTCTTAGCATAGCTGATGCAATCCCTTTCCAAAGTAGACCAATAATACCCAAATCTCATGATCTGCCTGGCCATTGTGAAACCATTTGCATGTGTACCACAGATACCTTCATGGACTTCTTCTAGAATTTTTCTAGCTTCTACTGCATCCACACATCTTAGCAATATTTGATCCTTCCCTTTTTTGTACAGGATTTCTCCATCTAGAACATAGTCAATAGCCAATCTTCTCAGTGCTCTTTTATCATTCTCCGTTGCTTGATCTGGATACTCGCGATTCTTTACATATCGTAATATATTCAAATACCAGGGATGATCATCCTTTTCCTCCTCCTCGACATTATAGCAATGAGCCGGGTTTCAAAAATACTCATCTGGATAGGCTTCATGTCCTCTAACCTATTCACTCGGATCATGGAGGCTAAGGTAGCCAACGCATCAGCCATCTGATTCTCATCTCGTGGAAGATAACAAAAAGTAATATCATCAAACTCGTCCATCAATTCGAGAACCATTTTTCGATAACTGATCAGTTTAGAGTCCCTTGTTTCCCATTCTCCCTTGAGTTGATATATCACTAGTGCAGAATCCCCATACACTTCTAACATTTTGATTTTACGCTTGATGGCTGCACGAATGCCCATAATGCATGCTTCATACTCTGTCATATTATTCGTGCAATCAAAATCTAGTTTGCTAGCGAAAGGATAATGATCTCCACTTGGAGATATTAGGACTGCCCCAATTCCATTACCCACAGCATTTGAAGCTCCATCAAAATTTAACTTCCACACCTGATCCATTTGGGAATTTTCTTCAGTAGTTGCCACATACATCAAGTCCTCATTTGGGAAATCAAAATTCAAAGGCTCATAAACCACCAAGGCTCTGCTAGCTAAAAAGTCAGCTATTGCGCTCCCTTTCACAGCCTTCTGACTCACATACACTATGTCAAATTCAGAAAGCAAGATCTGCCATCTAGCCATCCTCCCATTCAAAGAAATCGACTCCATCATATACTTTAAGGGGTCTAACTTTGAAATTAGCAATGTCGTGTGATACAACATATATTGTCGTAATCTTCGAGTTGTCCAAACCAAAGCACAACACAACTTCTCAATAGCTGAATATCTCGCTTCACAATCGGTGAATTTCTTACTGAGATAGTATATTGCCCTTTCCTTTCTTCCTGTCTCATCACGTTGGCCTAATACGCACCCCATGGAATTGTCAAATACTGTTAGATACAGTATTAATGGCCTATCCGGATTAGGTGGTGATAGTACTGGAGGATTAGACAAATATTGTTTTATTTTGTCAAAAGCCTTCTAGCATTCTTCATCCCATACGCCTGGATTATGTTTTTTTAGGAGATGAAATAAGGGATCACATTTTTCAGTCAGTTGTGAGATAAACCGAGAAATGTAGTTCAATCTTCCCAGAAAACCCCGTACTTCCTTCTGTGTGTGTGGTGGAGGCAAATCTCGTATTGCCCTGACTTTGTCTGGATCAACTTCAATTCCTTTCCCACTGACTATGAAGCCCAACAACTTCCCCGATCTAGCTCCAAAAGTGCACTTTGTTGGATTAAGCTTGAGCTGGAAATTTCTTAATCTCAAAAATAATTTTCGCAGCACTTGAACATGCTCCTCTTCTGTTCTAGATTTTGCAATCATATCGTCAACATAAACCTCAATCTCCTTGTGCATCATGTCATGAAATAAAGTTACCATAGCTCTTTGATAAGTTGCCCCCGCATTCTTTAATCCAAAGGGCATCACTTTATAACAGAACGTTCCCCATAAAGTGATAAATGTGGTATTTCTCATGTCTTCTGGGTGCATCTTTATTTGATTATATCCAGAAAAACCGTCCATGAAAGAAAACAATGAATAGCCAGCAGTATTATCTACCAAAGTATCAATGTGAGGTAACGGAAAATTATCCTTTGGACTAGCCTTGTTCAAGTCTCTGTAATCCACACACATTCGCACCTTCCCGTCTTTCTTAGGGACAGGGACAACATTAGCTACCCATTCTGAATACTTAACTTCTTGCAAGAACCCAGCGTCAAACTATTTCTTGACTTCCTCTTTTATTTTTAGCACAATGTCAGGCCTCATTCTTCTGAGCTTCTGCTGAACTGGCTTGCAATCCTCTTTTATGGGAAGACGGTGCACCACAATATCAGTGCTCAACCCTGGCATATCTTGATACGACCATGCAAAGACATCTTTGAATTCTCGGAGTAACTCAATGAGGTCTTGCCTTGTCTTGGCAGAAATGTCAGTTCCGATCTTTACCTACTTTCCCTCCTCTAGACTCACAATCTCCAATGATTCTTTATGAGGTAAGATTTGTTTATCCTCCTCTTCTACCATTCTCAATAAGTCCGGAGATACATCACAGTCTACATCATCTTCAAAATTCTGTGATCCTTCTAAACACCTATCTCGTTCGAAAGGTGATTCTGAGTCTGAAGCAGCGTCATTCATATCATTGATATCTGGGGACCTATGATAGGTGCCAAAGAATATACAAAGAATATATGAATTTATGAACAAAATATGATTATGAAATGAATAAAGAATGATGTAGCAAAAAAATAAAAGAATAATTACTCGAAAAAAGAAATAAAAGAATACTGGCTCAAAAATGCATACGAAAAAGTGTATTTATTATAATATCCAAGATGTGCCTAATTCATAATGAAATTATATTTTAAGTCAAAACGACAAGGATGTTCTGCATATTTACTCTAGACAAGCTCTAAAAACTACAGGAATCTCTTCCGCAGTCCAATTGTCCAGATCATTTCCAGGCTCGTAAGGGCGAATCTCCAGCCAAGTCTCTCTTCCAACCGTGTCTAGGGCATAGATGTGAAAATCTCCTAATATTTCTTCAACACCTTCCACCTCAAGCACTCTTTGTTCCGGATGAATAAACCCTCCTGACACGAAGGTCTTGGATATATGAGGAAAAACCATAGGCTCCCAACTAACTTCATTTCCACTCAGGCGTGCCTTTCTTCTCTCCTGTCTTCTCTCTATTTCCCTTCTTCTTTGTTTTACATTTGGTCTATAACCCAGACCAAAGCGATCAAACTTTTCTTTCATCATTGGTGCTTCAACACTTCCTTGCAAATCTCTTCCCAAACCTTTTCCGGGTACAGCTCCTCTTCCCACCATTAATTGAAGGCTCATTCTTGTAGTCTTGGATATCTTTGGTACTGGAATTCTATTCCCCTCAGCAATAAATGTTGTATTAATAAACTCTAAAGTCCGGAAAGAACATTCCACCGCCTCTTCGTCCGTCTCCACATATGGTGCATTACTGGTCACTGACGCAATAATACTTTCCTCGGCATTTATTGTCACTAACCGTCCTTCTGTCACCAATTTTAACTTCTGATGCAGCGTTGAGGGTATGGCCCCCGCCAAATGTATCCAAGGTCTGCCCAATAAACAATTATATGAAAGCTTGATATCCATTACAATGAAATCTACTTCATAAGTATTCGGGCCAATCAGCAACGGTATCTCAATTCTCTCCAAAACCTTTCTTTCCGTTCCATCGAGCGCCCTTACCACGTTTTGACATGCTTTCATATGTGAGCTATCTACAGGTAGCCTATTGAGAGTAGATAAGGGGCAGTACATTCAATGTAGACCCATTATCGATTAAAACTCTCGAAACCAAAACTCCTTTACACCGAGTAGTAATGTGCAGAGCTTTCGTGGACCCCATACCTCCAGATGGTATTTCGTCGTCGTTGAAGAAGATAAAATTATCAGCGCTTATATTGTTCACCAACCGACCCAATTGGTTGACAGAAATATCACTTGCCACATACGCTTCATTTAAAGCCTTCATCAGCGCATTTCGATGTAACTCTGAATTCATGAGCAAAGACAACACAGATATACGAGTTGGCTGCTTATGTAGCTGCTCTACCACGCTATACTCACTGTGTTTCAGAAATTTCAAGAATTCAGTGGCTTCTTCCTCCTTTATTGGCTCATTAATCAGTGGCCTTAATTCAGCCTTCTTCTCTTTCTTTTGCTCAGCTACAATAACTTTTCCCTCCACCTATTCTGTCTGATCATCTATCCGACCACAATACTTCTCAGTATTCACATAAGAAGTTGTCTTTTGTTTTTCTCTCTCAACACTAACTAAAGCTTCTTTCTCCGAAACTGTTACCTCGCATTCATAATTCCAAGGGACCTTCTTGTTATCCTTATATAAAAACTTCACCGGCTTTTGAATAACAATCTTTGGTGTCATTTGTGCCTTAACTTCAGCAACCCTTGGGCGCGAGATGATTATCTTCGGAATCCTCGTCTCTGAATCCGATGCGCATATATTTTCTTTTCTTTCTTCCTCTTCAAAAAACTCTATTTCTCCAATATCCATCATGCTCTGGATCAGAGCTCTGAACTTCTCACATTTTTAAATTTCATGTCCCACCTCCTGATGGAACTCACAATAATTTTGGGTCTTGCTACCCTCCACTAAATCTGAAACAATCAATCTTCATCCTACCATTTCCTTCCAAACCCTCCTCAAAGGGATCTTTACCTCAGCAATATTCTCCTTGACCTTCTTCCATGTACCTTCACCTACCATGTTTACTCCTGCATCATTATGTTTGGGTAATGGAATTTTCGTACCTGATGAATTATCTATCTTGACAGCGCCCATCTGAATCAACTTCTCAACAAGCTTTTTAAAAGCAGTACAATGCTCTATGGAGTGCCCCGTAACTCCTACATAGTAATCGTATTGTGCATTTGCGTCATACCATTTAGGATATGGAGGCTGTAAGGGGGTCAAATAAAATGGGGCAACAACGTGCGCGTTAAATAAATTCTGATACAACTCTTTGTACGACATAGGAATGGGTGTAAACTGAGGCCTCTCATTACTTGGCCTTGTACCAGATTCCTGTTTTGATGAACCCTGTTGACCTGTCACTACCTTCCTGGGCTGATTCACCGTAATCGATTTGCTATGTGTATTCACGTTGTTTACCTCACCCTATTTTTTCTTTGAATTTTGTCTTCTATTGTTATCTTCAACATCAATCTTCCCGCTCTTTACAGCACTTTCAATCATCTTACCACTCATGACTATATCAGCAAAATTTTTCGTGGCACTGCCTAGCATGTGTGTGATGAAAGGGGCCTTTAGCGTGTTTACAAAAAGCATCGTCATTTCTCTTTCAAGAAGCGGTGGCTGGACCTGCACTGCCACCTCTCTCCACCTCTGAGCATATTGTCTAAAACCTTCATTCGACTTTTTCTCCATGTTCTGTAAAGTGATCCTATCAGGAACCATGTCTGCAACATGACCATACTGCTTCATAAAAGCCTGTGCTAAATCTCTCCAGGAGCTAATCTTAGCACGGCTTAATTGATTATACCATTTTGACGCAGCCCCCGTGAGGCTATCTTGAAAACAGTGTATCAATAACTGGACGTTATTGACATACCCAGTCATTCGCCTACAAAACATAGTAATGTGGGCTTCAGGGCAGGTGGTCCCATTATACTTCTCGAAATCTGGCATTTTAAACTTGTACGGAAGCACTAAATCCGGTACCAAACTTAAATCCTTAGCATCTATCCCATGACATCCTTCAGTAGTCTCCATTACTTTAAATTTCTCCTCAATCCACCTCCATCTTTCTTCAAATTACTTTGGTAATTCCTCTTTTGTTTTCTCTTTTTCAACTGCCTCATCGAAATCTGGAACAATAGGATTGGCAGTATTATTCTCAGGACTGGAGCCTGATCCGACTTGAAAATTCATCGACCTTAAAGCATCGGCTTGAAATTGCTGAGGCCTAATCGTAATAGAAGATTTACGCGGGTACACTTCCGCTTGGTGCTGCACATGTAGAGGAGTGAAGCCTGGAGGATACTGGAGTCCATCATCACCTTCTTCCTCAATATTGGTCACAGTGCCTTTTCCCTTATCTTTTCCACCAGTTAATAGTTGAGTTAATTGGGTTATCATGTTTACTTGGGATTCCTCCATTTTGTCCATCAACTTCTGCTGAATTTTTTCAAGCTGTTCTTTCATTTGTTGCTGGAGCTGATCCTGCATTTCTTTTTGGAATCCTTCGAGCTTTTCCAACCTTTGGTCCATATTCTTTAATTTCGCTCTTGTACCGTAACGATGCTGAGTTGGTTGGTTAGATTCCAGGTTAACTGAGGAATGATTTTGATTAATCAGAACCCTTTGATAATTTTTAATGCATGCAATGTGATGTATGAAAATGAATGCAGAGAAGGCGTTAATTGTAGTTTCAATTACTTTTAGAAAACTTTATTAGAAAATAAATTTCTTTACATAGAATGGGCTACAAGTATGGCTTTGCCCTAACACTTAAGACCTTAATCTTTTTAAGCAACGATACCAACTCTTGTCCTCGATCTGACTCTAGCTCGTACTTTACGCTCAACGTGTCGGCTTGTACCGCCAAAGTTTGCAAGTGATCTGCCACTTCACGAATCTGCACCACAGCTTCTCCCATGACGTGATCCCTATTTCTGACTTGATCCTGGAAATAATGAAGCTGCTCATTCTAACGACCTTCCTTTGCCTCTAGATGCTTGATCCGACCCTCACAACTTTGTAATGTTGCTTCCAACTCTTTTATTTTACCCTTCATTTCTTCTATCTTGCTCAGACTTGCTTTCAGCTCTATTACAGAATTTCGACTTCTGTGTTGACGGAGAGACCCTTCTAACTCAACGACTCTGTCCTTTAGTTTTCCTTTTTCCTTTTGACTCTCTAACAAGCTCTTCTCCAAGGTTTCATTTCGTGCTTGCACTTCTTGGAATTTTCTTTCCCACCGGTCGGACTTGTTTCTTTCCTCTCGAACTTCTTCACGCCACTGCTCTGAAGTCTTTCCAAGCCCGGCAGTTCTCATGGACGACGCAGCTTCTTGTAATCAGTCTTCAAGCTATCTAACTCCTCTTCAGCCTTGTTCTTCCCCTTTCTTAGTTTATCAGCCTCGAGCTTCTGAACATCCGCATCTAGCCTCAAATTCACCTTTTCTTCCTCCATCTACTCGATTTTCCTCTCTAATTCTGTATTTCTCCTTTCAAAGTCTTGCTTTATGATTTCCAGCTCAGTAGGGACAACACGCAAATACTCCTCTATTGACTGGCTATTTTCTAAACCCGGCCCAGGAATGTTATCGTTAATCCTCTTAGCCCACCATTTACCATATTCGAAAGTTGTCATCGGGCCCGCAGCTAATCCCTTCATTCGACGAGTCTTATTCCATGCACTGACCATCTCACGAACTCTCCTCTTGTAACCATCGCCTCTATACGAGAACTCACACTCGGCCAATCCCTGAGTTGCAGGCACGAACTGTCTTGACCTGTATTGCCTAAGTACTAGCACGGTGCGTAACCAATAGCTCCCCAAATCCCAATCAAAGGAACCCAGTCGAAATCCCCACATCGATATAGGATCTCACCTGGAAGTAACCATGGGGCTCTCCACTCGATATCGCCCTCCTGTAAATTTTGAAAAATAGCCATCCATTTCTCTTCCGAGATGTCATCCCTCCTCGGTGTAGCCACTATCTCTTTCAATGGTGAATAATTATCAGAGAAGACCCGATATGAAACCTTATCGATCTTCCAAAAATGACTATGGAACCATGCAAGTAAAAGCTGGGCACATCCAATGAACCTACCCTCTCCCGCTCTCTGGCATACATTCAGTGACCTGAAGGTTTCTGCCAAAATTACCGGGACTGGTGTAACTCTCTTTTCAAGCCGATCAAATAAGTCAGTAACTGCCTCGTCAACATGCCCCAAAATTTTAGGGAACATAACCAAACCATATATACTTAAGGCAAAAGACATCTACCTTCTTCCTTGCATCTGGGTGCGCTAGAATGAGATCCTTCAAAATTTTCCAGGGAATACACTTGCTATCTCCCTTTTGCCTGATCCGAGCTGTGACCCACTGCTCACTCATCCCCGTTATATTCATCAACCTCTTCAAAAAGGTCGGTGCATTTACAGCCTTCGAATAAACCTTATCCACATGAATTTTCGAACACCGAAGTAAAGCCATGTATTCTTCTATTGTAGGCACCAAATCAACCCTCCCAAACGTGAAACAACTATAAGCGGGGTTCCAAAATTGTGCGAGAGCCCGAAAGAGTCGCTTATCCACCTTCATATCAAGCAAATAAGGCAAATCCCCGTAATTTAAATAAAATAATTGTCTAACCTCATCATTACACTGCTCCCAAATTTCTTTCAACTCATGCAAGTTGTTCTGGGTTACGCTGACACGGGTGAAGTCCCACAATTCAGATATGTACCCCTCGGCCAAACTATCACATTTCTCGCACTGTGTGATTTCAGCCCAAGTTCGGACAGCCGCATTATCTTCCACGCTATCAAGAAACCTATTTCCCATGATAAGCCTTCTATCTAGCAATCGAATACGAACCAATGCCTTTCTATAATGAGATGCCATGTAATTGAAATGTCATGCAATCAAAGTAAAACACAAAAAAGTCAGTAACAATTAAATATAATACAACCAAAAATAATAAAAACTCCTAATTAGGCATTTACTAAGGTTAAGAGTAATTCTACCTAAGGTGAGTTCTTATGGTTCACTATATGTGGTTTGGTTTCTAGAGTGCAGTACCGAACCAATGATTTCTCGATCCTCACCCATTATAGGCTCATATAGACCGAGTTCGGTTCAGGGAATACATTTCCTATGGTGCATGGAGATGAAAATCTCACGAAGACATAGGTGATGTATCCCGAAAGTGATCCACTATCCTGCACGGAGGTGAAAACCTCACGAAGGAGTAGCTTCTCACTCCCACTTAGAGGGGTAAAAATGACCGACGTTATGAGATGCAAAATGCAAATAAGATAACAGACTTAAACCAAACAAGCAAACAATGAAAATCAATGAGTGCAAAGGAAAATTGTGATAAAAAAACTTTAATTTTCGACAAAAAGACACCAAATAATCAATTTGTGGCTCGACTCTCGAAGTCCCCAGTGGAGTCGCCAAGCTGTCGAAACCATTTTTTTGAAAACAAAAATTAGTTATCGACTTTAAAAATAAAAAATTTGGAGTCGCCACCGATCCATGATTTAGGTGTGACCGGCTCACCTTAAAAAACAAATTTGGTCTACGAAATTTGAGAAAACGGGTTCGGGAGTCAGTTACGCACGAGGAAGGATTAGCACCCTCGTAACGCCCAAAAATCGGTACCAAATTGATTATCTAATGTCTTGGTGTCGAAAATTAAAAAGATTTTATTAAACTCAAATGTTGAAATCTGAAAAGGATAATCAATTATGCAAGTCATGCGAAGAAATTGAGACCCAATACGTTAGGGTACAATTTCTCAAAATCCCCGAATTTTGAAAATCACTTTTCAACTAATTTTCAAAGAAACTCTTCTTTTCGAGAAAATAATATGTCATGCCCAATGCGTTAGGACATAACATATCGAATTCCCGAAAATGATTTTTGTTTATATTTTAAATAACGTATATTCTCGGTTATTTGGAATTAACGAAGAAAATCGGAACCCAATACGTTAGGGCTCAATTTTCCTCGAAAATCCCTAACCTTGAATATCGTTTTTATATTGAAAACCTTTGAATCATATAAAATTGATTTTAATGCTTTGACAAAATCAAAATGTATCTGAAAAAATATGTTAAAAATGTAAATGCGATGTGAAACAAATAATTCAATTTAAATTATGTGTATACAAAAGTTATGAAAATAAAATATAAAATTTGTACATGTATTTATAAAAGTAAAAATATATATATAAAAATGTTAATAAATTTTGAAAGCATGTATATGTACGTATATATAAAACGAATGTGAAAAATGTATTTATAATAGTTTTGAATAACATGTATATATATTATAAAAACATATATAAATGTATGCATTAAAAAAATATGGGAAATGTATGAATATTATAAAACATAAACGTATAGACATATATATATATAAAAGTATGAAAATAAAATAATAGTAAAATATAAGAGATATATATATATATATATGTATTTGAATCCATTTAAAATATATATATATATATATATATATAAATATAATGTATAAGCATATAAAAATTGTAACATACGAAAACATTCAAATGTTATAAAATATAATGTATATTATATACATATGTAACAACAAAATCTACGAAAGCAGAATAATAATAAAATATATATAATATGTATATGTATCTAAAACATTTGAAATAAATACATATATATTAACATTATATATAGATATAATAATAATATAATATAATAATGACAAAAGGGGCCAATTTAAAACTTAAAACAATGACTTGGGGCAAATCCGCAATTACAATAACAAAATTGGAGCAAATTAAAATACGCGCAATGGGAGGAGGACCAAAAGGGAAATTTTTCCAAACCTCCCACACACTGCGTTGAAATGGGATTAAAATAAAACAATTTCAGTATTTCATAGCAAAATTTAAAAACCAAAAATCATAATTTTGAAATGATGGAAAAATGAAAATGACTAAAAAGGTAAATAGCCCATTAATAAAACCCCATTTCAAATTCTAATCAAAACCCCAAAAGTCATTCCCTTTCTCTGCCATTTGAAGTTGCCGTAGCTTCCTCTCTTCTCAACCATGCAAGCCCCATTTCCGACCAGCAACGGCGATGTGAGGGCACTCCGACGACACCACAACGGTAAGTCTCCTTTCCTCTACCCCTTTTGTTTATTTTATTTTTTTTATAAAATACCAGAATGAAAGGGGAGAGAAAAAAAAACAAATAGCAAAAATAAACCCAAAGAACAAACCTTCAAAATTGTTTCTTCTTCCTCTGGTATTCCTTTCTCAGTTCTCAGTAAAAATTTGCTAACTTCCTATCCTCCCTTTCTTTCTTTTTTTTCTTAATTTTTGTAACCCCCAAATCGGTTTTACAAATTCCTTTTTATACCCCCAAAACAACAATCAAAAACATCATTTGTGCTGTGGTTCGATAATTTGATTTTGTTGCAGGTGGGTACTGGAAGAGGCATGCGCGACGTGGGCAGTTGCTATGCGTTCGTGCATGGAGATAGTTGCTGCGACGTGGGACAATGGTGGCGTCGATCTGCTGCTAACTGTTAGTGTTTCTGCTGTTTGTTTTCTTGGTGTAATGGGCTGTAACTGGGTTTAATTATTTGGGCTTGTAGTTTTTTGGTTTGGTGTATTGGGTCATTGGGTTTTAGGATTTTGGGCCCCGGGCAATAATTGGGTATTACAATATATATAACCTCATACTTTAGATTCCACTACTAATATCATAAGATTCAACTTATAATATACTATGTACCTTTAACATTCGAATTCCACATATACCTATATAATTTCATATACCATTTCAATACAAAATCTTATACATGTACATATATACATATTCGAATCTAACAAACATATATATTATTCTATACTTATATTCAAACAAGGACTTATACCTGTATACTCATACATATTCAATTTAAAATATATATATGTATAAATATAATTTCATACTTATACTCAATATAAATATTTATTCATAAGTACCCATACTTATTCACTCCAACTTATACCACTATTTTATACTAAATTCACACATTATTCACCCACACATGCATATGTTCGAGTATATCTCATACCTTTGTAATTTCATACCTAAATTCAATACAACAAATTTTACATGTATATACATGTATATTCGAATATAATTCATACATATATGTTCATACCTAAATTTATTACAAGGACATTTATATGCATATTTGCATATTCATAGTCATTCGAATCTAATATATATATGTATACATAATTTCATACTTTCAATTCCAATTTTATACTTTTAAATTTAACTCAACACAAATACCATTGATATACATACTCATATGCTGATTTAATAAAATTAAATAGCTAATAGACTTACCTCGGATATCAGCGGACACAATCGACTATTCAACTACTTTCGTTTTCCCCCGATCCAAACCGTTTTCTTCGTTTCTTGATCTAAACATATTCAAATTTAATTCTTTTATTCATCAAAACATTCAATTAAATCCAAAAATACACAAATGGGCAAATTACCATTTTGCCCCTAACATTTTACACTTTTTGCAATTTAGTCATTTTTACACAAAACACAAACTACACAAAATTTGCCCACACTAAGCTAGGGCCGAATGTTCCTTATCTTTATACAAGTCCACACATTTCATTTATTTCACATTTAAAGCCCTTAAAAATTTATTTTCACAATTTAGCTCTTAATTTCTCAAATTCATTAAAAATTCAAAGACAAAACATGTTAATCTATCACATATCTTTCATTTTTCATCATCAACTATCACAAAGTCCAAGCATTCATCAATGGCACATTTCAAAATCATCAACAATTCACAAAATTAAAACATGGGTTTAGAAGAACACAAAGCAACGATCTCAAAAACGTAAAAATTATTAAAAACCGAACAAAGAACTAACCTCAATCAAGCTTTTATATGACCGAATGTAGCTAGGTTTTCTTTCTTTTTCTTTTGTTTAATTTCGGCTAGTGAAGAAGATGATAACCTTCAATTTTTCTTTGTTTTTAATTAACATATATTAGTTTGTTTTATTTATTTACCTTATTAACCTTTAAATAATAATTTATATTTCATATAACATAAGGATATAATTGTCCATAGCCACCCACTATCATTTCAAATGGTCTAATTGACATTTAAGACCCCCATTTTTAAAAGACAACAACAATTAGGTATTTTTAGATTTAACCCCTAAATTTTCATTTTACGCAATTAAACCCTTTTTATCGAATTGAACATTCAAACGATTGAATTTCCACACGAATTTTTCACACATATAACTTAACATTTAATAGACACTAAAAATAATATTAAAATATTTTTTTGATTCGGATTTGTGGTCCCGAAACCACTATTCCGATTAGGGTCAAAACCGGGTTGTTACAATACCTTTCCATAATTTATTCACGTATCATTTAAACAATGCCACTATCCATTCCACAATCAATTTATGAGTATATAACTCGCGTATTCCTTGTATTTACAACATATTTCACATTCTATTTTCAATTTACTATCTCATATTCTTATTCTTAGCCCAAAGTAGATTTTATAGAACACATAGGATATACGGAACAAATACAGAGGTGCATTGTTATGCACTAATGAACAGAGAGCACTGAAGTGTTATACATAGAGCACAGGTGTGCTAAACAGAGAGCACTGACGTGCTAGTAATCAGAGAGCACCAACATGCTAATAATCAGAGAGCACCAACGTGCTAATAATCAGAGAGCGCGCTAAAGTTCCTTAATGGCATGTCACTAATATCCCAGTAGTTCTAAATTCCATCTACTTGGGCATTAAGGCTGAATTTTGTACATATAAAAAATAATTCAATAATCATATTTGCACAATTTCACATTTACACATATATATTCATAATATATATTCCTCTTTAATTCAACCAATATAATTTCATCACATATCAAGACAATCCATTTCAATTGTAAAAAAAAAAAAAAAAAAAATTCTCACCTTTAATACAACAATTAATAATTAGATTCGGATTATAGAAATACAAACCAGGAATTCCGAGCTATTCAATGTCGACTATATTTTTCCCCTTTTTAGTCGAGAATTCCAGTACGATGCTAGCTACAGAATTAAAACAATTAAAAAATCATCAATACTACACCATTCAATCTCATATTAAATATTTTAATTTTTACTCAATACTTTCCTAAATTCCAATTTAGTCCTTAAACCGAGACTAACTTTTATTCTTAAAACTAATTTCATATTTTCATTCCATTCCCACTTTAAACTAATTTAACTCTCTAATTTCACCATAAATCCCTAATTTTGAAATTCTCTCAATTTAGTCCCTATTAATTCAAAACCTATAATTTATTTTACAAATCAACTATTTACTAACTTCTAACTTGAAATTCAATCAATTTAACCCCTAATTCGTCAATTAATTCAACATAACTCATGTCTAAAAATCAACTATCTTTCAAAATTTCAGCATAAACCATGAAATATTTTGTTCTAGAACTCCAAAACTTAAAATTACAAGAAAATGGATTAAATTGACTTACCAAATTAACTTTGAACCTTGAAACCCCAACTTTTCCTTTTTTTTTCTTTCTTTCTTTCTCCCCTCTTTCTTCTCTTTTCGTTTTTCAATTCTGTTTCAATTCTCTTTTCTATCTTTTATTTCTTTTATAATATAATATAATATATAACTTAACTTTTAAGTAATATTATTATAATATTATAATATATTTTAACTTTAGATTTTTAAAAAATCTACTTATGCTGCCTCAACTTTAGAAAAAGCATAATTTCCTATTTGATCCTTTTAACTTTTCTTTAATCTTTAATTAAACTTTTATCTCTATTGCAATTTAATCCTTTTAATCAATTAACCATCGAGCGTTAAAATTTCTTAACAAAACTTTAATACTACCTAATGACACTCCGTAAATATTTATAAAAATATTTACGGCTCAGTTATAATATCGAGGTCTCGATACCTCGTTTTTAACCCAATTTACCTAATAATTTCTTTTAAATCACAAAATTTACTAATTCAAAAATATTTCTAAAATCACGCTTAACTTATAATTATTAATTAATAAATTTTTCTAACTTTTTCATCGAATTTAGTGATCTCAAATCACTATTCTGACACTACTAAAAATCGAGCTATTACAAGAGCACCTATTTGGGTGACCACTAGGGTTTTGGTGTTACTCTACCTAGGGTAGGCTCTTAGGGCTCATTATTTGTAGTTCGATTCTAAAGTAAGGGTACCTGAACCAACAGATTCCTCGATCCTCACCCATTATAGGCTCATATGGACCGAGTTCGGTTTAGGGGAATACATTTCCCTATGGCTATACGGAGATGAAAACCTCACGAAGACATAGGTACGAATGTATCCCAAAAGTGATCCACTATCTTATATGGAAGTGAAAACCTCACGAAGGAATAGCTTCTCACTCCCACTTAAGAAGGGCAAAATCAAACAGTTATGCAATGTAATATGCGAAAAACACATAAAAAGAAACATTCGAACAAATAAAACAAATATACTAGATCGTTATACAACCCGAGATATCAAAACATGAAGGATGAAATGCAACGAAGGGATCGTAAATTTAAACCAAATTATCAATTTTCGATAAAAAGACCAAAAGTAATCAACTCGTGGCTTGACTCTCTTATTTTTGTCCCCAATAGAGTCGCCAAGCTGTCAAAACCTTTTTTTTTACTTTGAAAACGAAAATTGGAGTCGCCACCAATCCTTTTTATGAGGTGTGATCGTATCACCTCGTAATTTGATCATTTTAACAAAATGTTTAATTTACTAAAACAATGATTTTTGGTCTACAAAATCCAGGAAATGGGTTCGGGAGTCAGTTACGCACGAGGAAGGATTAGCACTCCCGTGACGCAAAAAATTGGTACCTAGTTGATTAATTGATGTCTTAGCACCGAAAATTGAAAATTTGAAGAGAATTTAAAACACGATCCCGCCTTGCATAATGATATCAAAATCACTTAAGTAAATTAAAACAAATGTAAAAGGCCTTCTTATCTCGAGGTAAACAAAGAGGTCACATCCCGTAAGTTAAGACACGACATCTCGAATCCTCAAAAATAAACTTGCTTATTATTCGATTATCAATTAAATCTCATGTCTTTTAATTTTAAAAGGGATGTTCGGTTATCTAAAGTCAAGGAAAAAGTCGAACCCCATAAGTTAATGCACTACTTCTCGAATCCCCAAATACAGAACATTGCCTTAATTTTAATTATTTCTTATAAGTCGTGTAAAAAACGGATTCACTATTTAATATGATACGCGATTGAGCCATAGTGAGGAAACAAATAAATGTATCTAAACTTAAGGGAAAATATGGTAGGGACTAACATAAAAACAAAATGGCTACGCGAATAAAGAGAAGAGAAATCGAAATGATCATGGTAAAAATGATAATAAGTAGGTAGTTGAGATCACGTTAATCTAATAGTAATAATGCAACACAAATTGATTATAATAATAATGATAATGATTATGACATGATTAATATTTTATTTAATAATATAATGAGAATAATAATAATGCAACATCAATTTGTAATAATAATGAAATAATAATATGCATAATAAAATGTAAAAGTGTCATAGTAATAAATCATAATACTAATATGCCTAATAAAACAATAATAAATAATCTAATTTTTTAAAGTACATAAAAAGTAATAAATAAATAATGGAATAATAATAACAATAATAAAGGTAAAATAAAAAATAAAAATGCACAATAAAAAGAAAATACAAAAACAAGCCAATTGTAAATATAAAAAAACAAAGTAAATAAATAAGTGAATACTAATAAAAAAAGTTTGATTAAAAGTTGAAATTAAATAAATAAATAATAAAATAATAAATGAAATAGTTTAAAAAATAAAAACAAAAAAATTAAAGTTAAATAAATTAAGGATTGAATTGAAATCGTAATGAAATTAAGGGGTATAGATTGTAAATAACAAAAAATAATAAAACAGAAATAAGGATCAAAATAAAATGCGCGAAAATAACCAGGGACCAAAAGGGAAATTATCCCAAACCTTGGGACACGTGTCATCCCCTGAGTGGGTGACATTGATCCAGGGACTAAATTGTGAAAAATTTAAAATTACAAGGAAGAAATAAAATAATTAAAAAAGAAAGGGACTAAATTGCAACATGTGAAGAAAATAGAGCGGCCAAATGGGAAAATATTCCCTGTCCCAAAACACATCGTTCCTTGAGAGACCGAATTGAAACAAAATCTAAATCATAGAGTAGAGTAGAGTAGAGTAGAAATTTAAAAAACAAAAAAGGACTGTATTGAAAAATAATTAAAAGGCGGAAGGGCTAAAGGCGGAATTAGACCCCCTTTAAAAAACACGTCGTCCATAGTTGCGGGAAAACAGAAAAAGTGCCTTTTTTCGGCCTCTTGGCTTCCAAAACCCGGATCTAAAGGCTACAAGCCTAAAAGGTAAAAAAGCTTCGACTTTTTTTCTTTTTCTGTTTGCTTCTTTTTATATATATATATATATATGTGTAATAATAGGCTCGAAAAATTTAAAAAAATACCTTTTGAAATTTATCTGTTTTTTATTTCTCTTGTTTCTCCCATAAAAGTTACACTGATCGTTGTGGCTTTATAGCCAATTTACATATTATTTTTTTTCTTTTTTTTACTGTTTTGTACTACTTCTTGCATTTTTTTTGCTGATTTTTGTAGGGATGGTTGACAGAGCAGTTGGTGGTAGGCGCTAGAGGCGGCCACGACACAGGCTAGGGTGCGGCACTAGGGTTTCTGTTTCTGTTTAGGTTTTGAGCCTGTTGGGCCACTAAATTTTTATTTTGGGCTATTTGGGCCACATGTAATTTTTAAGTCTAATTTTTTTGTAATGAACTTGGACTGATATAATTATTTTGGTTTTATATATTTGTTTGGCCCGGACTAAATTGTCCCATTACATTACAGAGAGTACTTTCTTGTAATTATTGCAAGAAAACCCAAATAGGAGATTAGACACCTCTAGAACTTGAATAGATTAAACTCATTGCATCTGGTGCGAATGAGAATGGATTAAAAAAATTATTAGAGTGAACTTAATTGTTTTATATAACTAATGACATAGATTAATATAATATAATATATTTAATATTTTGATATACAAAATAATTTATATTTACATTATGAAATCTATTTTTCATTAATTTTAAAATAAAGTAGTGTGATGATTTTTATGGGGACAATGAATGAGTGTTTGTTGTGTTCCAAAAAGACAATGTTCCATAAATGTTGCTTTGTTCCATCTGATAAGTGCATTCTGATTTTTTATTGTGCGAGGGAATGAAGATTTACTACATTTAGTCAGACAACAATTTCTGTAGTCCCCATGAGATAAATACTACTATTTGCCATTAAGGACAAAATAATTTCTTTATTTTTTTCAAACATGTGTTTGTCTTTTTATCCATGTGTTTATAAATAAAAGGTTTATTTTATAATTGGGCCCTAAAGTATACCCTTTTCTTATTTTGGTACTTAAACTTTTTGTTCCAATTTGGTACTTAAAAGTACACTCACTTCCCAATTTGGTGCCTAAAGTATACCTCCATTATATTTTTAGTCTTTTTTGACAAACATTTTAAAATTTTTCTTATAACCAATCACAAAGCACTATATGACATCTTTATATAAAAAATAAATACTTTATTTTATTAAATATATATATACATTAAAAATATAAAATTAAAAAATTAAATATTTATAACATCTAGAATATATATAAATTATAAAAATTATAAAATAAAATATACAAAAAGCACGATAATTGAAAAGAAATTAGTTGAAATTAATAATTACAAAAATTGTAAAAATTATAAAATTATAAAAAATTGTAACTTTTTTAAAAAGGTTTAAAATAAACTTTTTTTATAAACTTTTAAAATATATACTTATAAAATTCTAAAAGGCATTTAAATTTCAAGTATCTTTTGCAACTACTAGAAATTTAAACACTTTTTTAATTTTTATAACATTTTCCTAATATTTCAATCCCCAACAATGATACCAAAAACTTGATGACTACTAAACTAATTAATAAATTTACTAAGTCATGTAAGCCTATCAATTAATAGTATAGTTATGATAAGCATAGATATCGTTCTCTTAAGGACTACAAATACTAGTAATTATCAACTTTCTATTATTTAACCTAATAATTCAAATGATTGTTTAAAAATAAAATAAACTGTCTAAATTAACTAATGAATGCACCAAAGAATAAAAGATAAAAACAATCAAGTATCAACAAAGTGACAAAACAATACATAGGTAAGAATCTACTTAAATTTCATCTATAATTCTCAATCTAATTTATGCAATTTTTTTCTTCGCTCTTTGATCCGTAGAAATCCTTAATTTATGTTAATATCCCTTTCAAGTAAAAGAGCAACTAACTCTAGGTTGATTAATTGAAATTTGTTTCTAATTAAAACCCCTATTATTGTATTAATTCGCTGTATGGATCCCCCTATTAAATTTGATTCTAATCCGGTAGATTTGTGTCGTTCTATTTTTAAGATTGCACGAAACTCCATTTAATTATGTTGGATCTAACCTCAAAAAGGTCTATTCAACCTCAAACTTAAGCACATCAAACATGGACCAACACTCTACAATTATCAATCAAAGAATAATTAAGCATTCATAATTGAAAACAAAGAAAGTAAGGTTTTATGGCATAAAACTAGAAATCAAACAATAGAATCTATCCTATGTTTCATCTCCCCTAAGTATTAAGAGAATTAGTTCATACTTGCAAGAATAAACACAAAAAATACAATATGACCACTAAAATAAAAGAATTCCATGATAACTCCCTTGGAAATCAGCTTGGAATCTTGAATTTTGATGGAGAACTGCTTGGAAATCGACTTCAATGGTGTTATTTGGGTAATTTTCGTGTTATATCTTGATAGTTGCTTATTCCCTCGTTTATTTTATTATCTATGCCTTCTTAAAGTGTCAAAAAAAAAACTTAAAAATTGCAACTTTCAATTGTTAGCACACACGGTTCCTGAGATTGACATGCCCTAAGTACACGCTCGTGTGGTTTGCCCATGTGAACCTCTGCTACTCGTGTTCAACTTCCGGACTGCTCCAATGTTCTAATTTTCACCCGTTTTTCACTCCTATTTCTCCCAAGTGCTCTATTAAGCATTAAAACATGAATATAAATTATTAGAAGTATATAATTCACAATTAACACCACATAATCACCCAAAAATACACTAAGAATGAGGCTAAAATATGTTACTTTTGGCACTTATCAATGAGTATTATGTTAAATAACACACAAGTTTCAAAATGATAGATGAAAGATAGATATTACTATATCAAGGTGTTTGGTTGTTGAGAATTATGATATTTATTACTATGGTTATCTTGTGTTTGCTATGAAGTAAAACATTAGTGTTATTTATGAATGTGCAATTTTACCCTTATATGTATTAACCTTTTTTTTTTACCTTTGTAATATGGGTTAAATCTATCATCTATGAGGCTTTTACATGTGAGAATTTCTTTTAGAAAAACACACAAATTTAGAATATATACTCCAATTTTTTTTTAAACATAGCATTCATGTGGAAATAGTTAACTTGGTTTTCAACTAAATCAAGAGTGAATTATAGAATACATACTAGTAATTGAGAATTAAATACCTTAATGCTTGTTTATAGGGGAAATTTGAAAACATAAAAAAAAAAAAGTGTTAACACAAGTGATTAGGGATGAACGTTTAATCGAATCGAATCGAATGAATAAATTTTAAGTTAATCGAGTTGACGAATCCTATTTTATCATCCTAACTCTATTTGAATTTTTTTCGAATCAAGTCGAGTGAGATAGAATTTAAATCAAATATATTTGTTCGAGTTAACTTAAAAAAAATAATTTTAGGTCATTGTAATCACTGTCACCCACCATAATCAAATTTGTCCACCCTAATTAAATTTGTAATTAACTTCCATCCCCTCAGTTGCTTCAATTATCTTGTGATTCTTGTCACTATGTATTTTGAAATTAAAAAAATATATTAAATGTAAAAAATGTGATTTTTTAAATAAAATTTATCTTAAAATAAAATATGAAATTGATACCAATATAAAATTTTAACACGAATATTTTATAGCATCATCAATAATTCAATTTTAACAAAAAAATTATAAAGATTCAATATGGTTAAACAATTCAATAATGCAAATAGTACTGTAAAAATATAATGTCGGTAATGACAATATATCACACAGATTTTACGTGGAAACCCTTTCGGGAAAAAAACCACGGGCAGAGGAGAAGAAAATTTACTATGTCGAATTCGAATGATTACAAGAGGAGTAGACTATGTCTATTTATAGGCTTGTAAAACCATATTCTAATAGGAGTGTAGTAAAATTGAAACACCTTATTCTAATCAATATCAAATAGATGGAGTTTAATAAGGTTTAAAAAACCTTATTCTAAACATAAAATAAAAGAAGTATAATTCTATAGGGATTTTACTTTTATTTTTTTTACCACTGTATTTGATTTAAATAAGGATTCGGGTCACTTAATTCTAACAATCTCCACATTGACACAAATTCTTAATGAACAAGTTCTTCATCGCGAACTCTCAACGAACAAGTTCTCCACCTCTTCCATAAAACCCCTTAAGGGTTTAACTTCAATAATGAACACCAACCAAGTCTAAGCAATGCTCAAACTTGGTTATAGGAAGTGACTTAGTCATCATATATGCAGGATTTTCATGAGTACTAATTTTGCTCACAACAATATTGTAACACCCCTTACCCGTATTCCTTAACGGAATAGAGTATGAGGTATTACTAAATTTTTTTTTTATAAAAAAATTTCGGCAGCATTTCTGCTTATTTTTACATAAAATCCCCTGCAAGTTTTCAAAACACAATTTCAAACGATTTCAACATTTCAACCAATTGCAGATATATATGTGTATACACAATTTATCCATTAATAAACACCAACCTATTAAACCGAACAATACTATATATACATATTTATACCACATTACATAAAGTCATCTATACATGCCATGTTTCAAAAGTGTTGATTGCCAAAATACCCAAAAAGTTGATGATAGTGTGGATGATTTTCTGACTTCGTCCAAGTTCCGAACTGGCTTATGTCACTATAATCATGGGAAAATACAAACGAGTAAGCATATAGCTTAGTAAGTAAACATATGACAAGTAAATAAATTTTTCACAAGATTACATAGTGACATAATTTTTATCACACATAAATTTCATTGTTTGCTCAATTTCCAGCAAGCTATTTTTCTGCGTCATAGTTGCCAATTTATTTTTATCTGGAGCTAAAGGGCTCCAAATTAAGTTCTGTAAATTTTCACAAAAACTAGACTCATATACCTTTCCACCATAAAATTTTTAAAATTTTTGGTTTAGCCAATTAGTACAGTTTATTCTTTAAACCTTCCCCTATTTCACTGCCTGACAGTTCTGATCTCTCCTTACTAAACTTTACTTATCTCCCTGTAAAAAAATTAAAAAAAATGTTATCGTTTCTTTATCTTAAAAATAGACTCATTAAGGAATCCAAGCATGTAAATTCCAAGCCATAATTATTTTTGTACATTTTTTGGTGATTTTCCAAAATTGGAACAGGGGATTTCGAAAACAGTTCAACCCTGTCTCAATAAAATTCAAATATCCCCAAATATACAACTCTTTTGCTTCCCCTTTTTCTTTCATATGAAAATAGACTCATTCAGCTTCAATTTCATATATTACTCAACTTTTAATTCATTTTCCACTATTTATAGTGATTTTTCAAATTTTCCCAATTGTTGTTGTTCACAACAGTTTTGTATTTAAATTTGCTTTTTTGTAGGTTTGATGTTTCCTTCCACCTCACACATGGGTTGATTAAGTATCAAACCCAATATCCCTCACATATTCTCGTCCACCTTATATATATTCACCTTTCCGATTTTCCCCTGTTGAACACTTGGAATGTTGTCTGTTATCGGTGGATTCAGCACTTAGCAACCACCAGTGATTCGGAGAATCAGCACTTAGCAACCCCTTTCACATTTAAGATACGGTGGGATCAGCACTTAGCAACCACCAATGAGTCAGGGAATCAACACTTAGCAACCCCCTTCACATTTAAAATACAGTGGAATCAACACTTAGCAACCACCAATGATTCGGGGAATCAGCACTTAGTAACCCCTTGGGGGAATCAGCACTTAGCAATCCCCTTTATATTCAATGTACTCCGGCCTATTCCGAGTGTTCAACCGAAAACCGTGTTTTTCAACACTTTACCACCTTTCCCAACTTAACCACATTTTTAGTATCTATACCAAGTATTTATTCTATGTTCAATTAAATCTCAACATATATTGAATAATATCAAAATAATGCATTAATTCACATGTTTACTTACCTTGGTGCAAAATATCGTAATTTTGCAATTTACTCCATGACCTTCTCTTTTCCCCGTTTGAGATTATCTTCTCGTCTTTCTTGATCTATAATAGCAAATTTAACTCATTAAATGTTCACATTTATTAAAATAGTCCTCCCCCCACTTTTTGAAAAATTTCAATTTTGCCCCCAAACTTTTACATATTTACACTTTTGTCCCCAAGCTCGGAAATTAAATTTCATCTCTTATTCTTATGTTTTATGACATGCTGAACATTTTTCCCTTCTATGACAATATCAAATTCTCACTCTAACACACACTTTTGAACATTAATTATTTTTACCGATTATGTCAATTTACCCATTTTCGCTTAAAATCACTTAGCAAAAGTTGTTTAACATAATTTATAGCTTCATATTCTACCATAAAACAGCAAAATAAACACATTTCACCTATGGATATTTTTCCAAATATGAACCCTAATATGAATTATTGCTAGAATAAGCTAAATTAAGCTACCAAGACTCAAAAAACGTAAAGAACATTAAAAACGGGGCTTGAAATCACTTACTATTGAGATTGGAAGCTTAAAAACCCTAACTATGGCTTCCCCCTTGCTGATTTCGTTCACCATGAAGAAGATGAGCACATTTTGCCATCTTTTTCCCTTTTTAATTCTTTTTATTACTAAATGACTAAAATGCCCCCGTTAAAAAAATCTATTTCACCCATTTGTTATGTCTATTTTTGTCCATCAATTAACTAATGGTCTAATTACCATATAAGGACCCCCAATTTATAATTTCATAACAATTAGACACTTTTAACATGTAGAACTCAACTTTTGCACTTTTTACAATTTAGTCCTTTTGACTAAATTGAGTGCCCAAACGTCGAAATTTTCGAACGAAATTGTTACGAAATTTTTCCGTGAAATTGTAGACCATAAAAATATAATGACAATAATATTTTCCCTCGTCGGATTTGTGGTCCCGAAACCACTGTTCCGACTACGCCCAGAATCGGGCTGTTACAAATATCACCACGAGGAATAATATCACGAACAAAATGATACCGAACATCAATGTGTTTTGTTATCTCATGAAACATTTGATTTTTTGTAAGGAAGATGGCACTCTGACTGTCACAAAATACTGTATTGATTTGAAGGCTTCATTGAGTTCACTAAAGAGTCCCTTCAACCAAATAGCTTTTTTATAAACCTCAGTAATCGCCATGTACTCAGCTTCAGTGGTAGACCAAGCGAATGTAGTTTGCAAAGTGGTTTCCAACTGATTGCACAACCTCCGATTGTAAAGACATAACCTGTGAGAGATCTTCTTCTATCGAGGTCTCCAGCAAAATCAGCATCAACATACCCAATAACTCCATCTCTAGTTATTCCAAACTGTAAGCAAACATTGGTAGTACCTCGTAAGTATCTTAAAACCCACTGAATTGCTTTCCAATGTTCTTTACCAGGATTCGCAATGTATCTGCTAACTGCACTAATTGCATATGATAAATCTGGACGTGAACAAACTATGGCATACATGAGAGATCCCACTGCACTAGAGTATGGAACATGTGACATGTACTCAATCTCATCATCTGATTGTGGAGACAAAGCCAATGAAAGTTTGAAATAGGCTGCTAAATGAGTACTAACAGGCTTAGCATTCTGCATATTGAATCTGCAAAGAACTTTCTCAATGTACCCCTTCTGACTTAGGTACAATTTACTTGATTTTCTATCTCTGAGAATCTCCATACCAAGTATCTTTTATGCTGGTCTCAAATCTTTCATCTTAAATTCTTCACTTAGTTGGGCTTTGACATTTCTTATCTCTCATTTATCTTTCGCTACTATCAACATGTCATCAACATAAAGGAGTAGATACACAAAAGAACCATCACTGTTTTTCTTAAAGTAAACACAACTGTTAAAGCTACTTCTTTTAAAATCATGAGAAGTCATAAAGGAATCAAACCTCTTGTACCACTGTCTTGGTGACTGTTTCAAACCGTAAAGGGACTTTTCAGTAAGGAAACATAGTTGAGACTGTAAAACCCTCTGGTTGTTGCATGTAAATATCCTCCTCAAATTCTCCATGCAAAAATACAGTTTTTACATCTAACTGCTCAAGCTCCAAATCATGCATGGCCACAATACCAAGCAAAGCTCGAATCGAACTATGCTTCATAACTGGGGAGAACACATCTGTGAAGTCCACTCCTGGAATTTGACTGTAACCCTTTACAACAAGCCTTGCTTTATATCTGGGTTCTTCAACTCTTAGAGTCCCTTCTTTCTTCTTAAACATCCATTTACAACGAACAACCTTTTTACCTTTAGGAAGTTTCACAAGATCCATGTTTTATTTTTGTGTAGTGATTCCATCTCCTCTTGCATAGCAAACATCCACTTTTCTGAGTCTTTACAACTAACCGCTTCAGAATAATTAGATGGCTCTTAGTTTGCGTCTATATCTTCAGCCACATTTAAAGCATAAGCAACTAGATCAGTCTCGGCATACTTCTTTAGAGGTTTAATTTCTCTTCTAGTTCTATTTTGGTGATAGAGTATTGTGGTGAAGAAGTAATTCTATTTTGAATTTTTGTACTGGCTTCAGTAGTCAACTCTATTGTAGATTTTGGATTAATCTGATGCTCCACCTACTTTTGATTTTCTTTATTGGAAGAGTTTTTAAGAGATAAGTTAAGTAGCATAGCAGTTTCATTAAAAACATCTCTACTAATCACAACTTTTCTATTTTCAAGACACCATAACTTATACCTTTTTACACTTGCTTTATAACTAAGAAAAACAAATTTAATGGATCTCGGTTTCGATTTTCCATTATCAACATGAGCATACACAGGATAACCAAAGATCTTTAAATCAGAATAGTCAGCAGGATTACCAGACCATACCTCTTGTGGAGTCTTTTTCTCAATGGCAACGGATGGAGATCGGTTGATCAAAAAAATGCAATAGAAACTGCTTCGACCCAAAATGACTTTGGTAAGTTGGCATTTGACAACATACATTGAACCTTCTCCATGACCGTTCTGTTCATTCGTTCTACAACGCCGTTTTGCTGTGGAGTATGACGAACTGTCAAGTGTCTCACAATCCCTTCTAACTTGCACAGTTTATTAAACTCATCAGAACAGAACTCTAAGCCATTGTCTGTGTAGAGATATTTTATTTGCTTTCCCATCTATTTTTCAATCATGGTTTTCCAAGACTTAAATGCCGAAAACATATCGCTTTTCTGCTTCAGGGAGAACGCCCACACTTTTTCTGGAAAATTCATCAATAAAAGTTAGCATATAATTAGCTTCACCTCTCGAAGGCACTCTGGATGACCCCCACAGACCAGAATGAATATACTCTAACGTTCCTTTCGTGTTATAGATTCCTCTGGTGAATCGAACTCTCCTTTGCTTCCCAAAAACGTAGTGCTCACAGAACTTTAGTTTGCAAATTCTTTACCCATCAAGAAGTCCTCTTTTGCTCAATTCTGCCATGCCATTCTCACTCATATGCCTTAGGCGCATATGCCAAAGTTTAGTAATAGCATCATCTGATAAGGAAAAGGATGTGACAGTTACATCACCAATAACAGTAGAACCCTGCAAAACATATAACTTGGTAGTCTTTCTCTGCCCTTTCATCACAACGATGGAACCTCTGGAAATCTTCAAAACCCCACTTTCAGTTGTGTATTTGTACCCTTTTGAATCAAGAGTACTTAACAAAATTAAATTTCTCTTCAATTCTAAAATATGTCGTACGTCACTAAGTGTTCTAACAACTCCATCAAACATCTTAACTTTAATTGTTCCAACACCTGCAATTCTACATAAAGTGTTATTTCCCATCAAAACAACACCTTCAGACATTATTTCGTAAGTTGTAAACTAATCCCGATTGGGACTCATGTGGAAGGTGTAACCCGAATCAAGGATCCACTCATCGCTCACTTTAAAATTATTGACAGAAACGACTAGAAGTTCACCATCGTTGTAGTCTTATACAACATCAGCCTTACCAGAATTTTTTGGTTGTTTTCCATTTTGATTCACAGCCTCCCTTTTGATCTTGTTATGTAGCTTATAGCACTCAGATTTAATGTGTCCTTTCTTTTTGCAGAAGTTACAAGTTTTACCTCTGTTTGAAGACTTCGATCTACCCTTAGATTTACCGCCAGGATTCCGTTCCTGTGTCCTTCCACGATCATCATTAGCATTTCGATCTTGTCTCCCATGAACAATGAGACCCTCTCCTTGAGAGTTGGTTTTAACCATAAGATACTTCATCTTATCATACGAGGTTAAAGAATCATAAACCTCATCAACTATGAGAGACTCGCGGCTATATAAAATTGCATCTCTAAAGGTTGAATAAGACGGGGACAACGAACAAAGTAGAATCAACCCTAGATCTTCCTTATCATACTGAACCTCCATGGCCTCTAAATTTGAGAGAATTTCTTTAAACACTGTCAAGTGTTCGTGCACAGACGCACATTCCTCCAAACGATGAGCATAAAGACGTTGCTTCATATGCAGCTTACTAGTTAGATTTTTCGACATACATATTTGTTCCAACCTCTTCCATAATCCAGCGACGGTCTTCTCCTTCATCACATCCTGCAAAATTTCGTTAGACAAATGCAGATGTAACTGTGTTAACGCCTTTCAATCCTTGCGCTTCTTCTCTTCTTCCGTCAATGTTGAAGGCATCTTATCTACCTCTAGCAGGGCTTCCTCTAAGTCTATCTGTGCAAGAACTGCCTGCATCTTTATCTGCCACAACGCGAATCTGGTGTTGCAATCCAACAGCGGAATTTTATACTTCAAAGACGTCATTACCGTGATTGAGATGAACAACTCAGAAGCTCTAATACCAATTTGTAAAAATAGAATGTCAGTAATGACAATATATCACAAGAAAAATAAATAAAAATAAAAACACACAGATTTTACGTGGAAACCCTTTCGGGAAAAAAATCACGGGCAGAGGAGAAGAAAATTTACTATGTCGAATTCGAATGATTACAAGAGGAGTAGACTATGTCTATTTATAGGCTTGTAAAACCATATTCTAATAGGAGTGTAGTAAGATTGAAACACCTTATTCTAATCAATATCAAATAGATGGAGTTTAATAAGGTTTAAAAAACCTTATTCTAAAAATAAAATAAAAGAAGTATAATTCTATAGGGATTTTACTTTTATTTTATTTTACCACCGTATTTGATTTAAGTAAGGATTTGAGTCACTTAATTCTAACAAGTACAAAATGTAAAATTTAATTTAATAATATAAATAGTATATATAAACTTATTACTATTTAGGTTTAGAAAATTTTTTGGATGATTTTAATTTTTGATTTGGGGTAGAAGGCGAAGTAAAAGTTTAGGGAAAATAAAAAAGTTTTGGGGGCTAAAGGAGTAAAATTTTGGGGGAAATAAATGGAGTAAAATTTGGGGGATATTCAAAAAGAATGGGGGATGAGTTTGGGGCGGAAGGGGGTGAGATGGGAGGGGAGTAAAAGTTTTGGGGAGAAAATGTGAGGGAGTAAAAGTTTTAGGGAGAAAATGTGAGGGAGTAAAAGTTTTAGGGGAAAGTAAAGAGATTTGGGAGTTTGGGGGTAAAAATATAAAATATTATAGTTTTATATTCAATTTATTCAAATTATTCGAATTTGAAAACTAAACTCGATTCGAACTCGAAATTAAAAAAAATTCGAGTTGACTTGAATAACTTGATTAATTCGAATAACTCAATTCGTTTAACTCGAAATTCGAATTTTTTTCGATTTTTTTGAGTCGAATTGAATTTTGCTAACCCTTACAAGTGATATTCAAATATCACCTCCAAGATTGTTTTATTTATCCCTCATCTTGAAACAAAAAGTCACATGAGTATAAAATTCAAAATTAGATGATACACTAGTATTAATTAATATATCACGTTAGTATTACCTTTACCAAGCGGGTCGTTATTCGCTGTTACATGCAAAGAAGAGAGGAAAATAACACAAGAACTATAAAACTTCCAAGTCCCATGTAAAAAGTAAGGATGTTGGAATTGGACTGGACTGATCGAACTGATTGAATCGAGAATTAATTAGTATATTAGTCTAAAGCAAAAGGTTAAATGAGTTAAACCATGAATCAATACGAACATTGGCAATAAGCTGAAAAGCTACAGACGTTGGATGAAATAAAAGAAAGCAATTGTATTTTATTCTATTCAAAGTGAGTTTTTTCATGCACCCAATACAATGTACTTATATACTTTCCACATGCTAAATTTAGCATGATTCATCCTAAGCATATATCAACTAAAAATCAGATTTTTTCTATTTATAGAATTTGATAATTTCAAAAATCTGATTTAATCAGTCACTAATTCTTCTGTAATCTTTTTAATTCAGCCTCTTTTTTTGCTTCTTGTTCCCATTTAGCCCATTTTGCTTGATTTTCAATTTTGACACTCCAATTTCATCCCTGATAAGATTTAAGTAAGAAATCATAAGTTTAGTAGTATTCTATTAAAAAATTAACCAAAACATAGATACATTAAAAGTACAAAATTAACTTGCTATGGGTCACCCTACCTCTTTGTCCTTTTTATGAATATCCTTTAGGAGTAGTTGGATTTGGGTGCTAAGGTCTTTTTCGCTATCATCCTAAGTGCCACATGATTCAATTGACTCATTTGTGTTTCATAGATGATTTGCTTACCTTTTGTAAGGTTAAAGTTGATTCTGTGATGGGTATTTGGAGTATCCTCTCCACTTTTTACCAGCTTTCTAGGCTTCAACTTAATGCAAGGAAAAGTGAGATCTTTGTAACAAGAGTGTCTTGTGAGGAACTCAACCTTACTCATAGTTCTACTGGTTTTAAAGTTGGGCAACTGCTGGTGCGTTATCTTTGGCATCCCTCTAGTTACAAGAAAGCCTTTTGAGACAGGTTGCTTGCCATTGTTGGAGAGTATCAAATCTAAGATCACAGGTTAGGCTGCAAAACAATTGAGTTTTGCTAGGAGAATGCAGTTGATTCAATCTGTTACTTTTCAGATACAAAACTTCTTGTGCCGGCATTTCATTCTTCCAAAAGGGATTCTCAATGAATCAATCAAATCTGCTCTCTCTCTTTTTTTTTTTTGGAAAGGCAACGAGGATCCTGCCAGAGGGGCAAGAGTGAACTGGAAAAGGATTTGCTCTCCTACAGTTGAGGGTGGACTTGAGATGAAGGATCTTAAGAGTTGGAACAAAGCTTGTATATCCAACTCATAAGAAACATCTTAGCAGGTCAGGGATCACTTTAGATTGTTTGGGTCCAAGAGTATAAGCTTACATGCTCCTCTTTAAGTCAAGTTCGACTGAAATGCAATATCAGGATACTAAAGCTTAGAGAAAGGCTTTGGTTGTGCTGGAAAGCCCTGAGCTAAATGGGAGGAAGGTCACTATTTCCGGAATTTGAGAAATAATCAAACCAAAGAATGAGAAGATTGCATGGCACGAACTGTTTGGTGTCCACTTCACGTTCCCAAATGTTCGTTTGTCTTTTGGATGGAAATCCTTGATCGTCTCCCAACAAAGGATAGGTTGATCAGGAGGGGGATGGGTATAGAGAAACATAGTTTGTTTTGTCATGCTGAGAATGAAACCAAGGATCATCTCTTTGCTGAATGCACATTTGCGAAAAAAGAAAAAAGTCGTGGGAACAAGTTTTGCTTTTGTGCAATTTTCAGAGGACTACGATATATTATTTATCCAAGTTCACTTTGATTTTAGTTCAAATAGTGTTAAATGCCTAAATCTGCTTTATTTATATTGATAGTCGACTGACAGATGTGAATATGTCCAAATGCAACAACCGTTGGCTCCCTTTGGATCAATGCGCGGTGGCTGAAGTTGCCAACATGCCTTAACAGCACCGTACTCCTCCAAAGGGACCCTTATAAGTAACAAAGATATGCAATCAGGAAACTATAATTGAAAATTATTAAAGAGAAAGACCGAAGAACCGGCAACCAAAAGGCTGTAATTGACATCCTTGGTTCAGACCAGGGTTCAGGTGTAATAAGATATACAAGTTAGGCACAACAAGTCTAGGACAGAGGATTCACAAACAATACACGCATGCTTCATTTCATTCGGACAATTGCTAACCGTAGCCGGCACAAGTAAAAGCCTCTCGATCTCAACATCATCATTCACCACTCTTCATCGTTATAACAAACATGATTAACCAGATTTGAAAAGCAAAACCGCTTTCTGGTCTAAGTAAAAATAAACAAAGTGGTTCGTCTCGTGAGTAACGTACGAGCCTGCATCAAAATCAAAGAAACAGATGTTTAATGAAACATGGTTTTGTAGCGTAAACAGAATTTTCCCTCTGATTTGTTTTCAAATAAGCACAAGAAGATCACAAAGTAACAAGACCAAAAAGGCAGTACCTGTTTAACACCTAGAACTCGAAGGAAATTTTCATCACGCAAAGAAATCTGAAAGAAAAAGGTTCTAAACTATGCATATAGTACAAGCACTACAACTCCAAATTCACTTTATGAATGACAGCAAAGAAGCCTCTAATAGTATTTTATCTAGGTTGCCTTCCATTAGAGTCTAGATCAAGGATTATATATCTAGCATACAATCCATAGGATCTGGGATGAACACTAAAGAGTATAATTTGGTTAAAGTACCTGAGCATTCCCAAAATTATAGCAGACTACATTACTTGGCATAAAGAAAAACTAGAGCTGCCTCTTTCAAAATCATTAAACGAGAACACGTGCAATTAAGAGTATATGATACCAATATAAATTGTAATTATGCCACATAAAGAAAGCTCTAACTGAATTAAAATCAAACACAATATATTTACATATCAGTTGCCTATCTTTTCTTTCATCTCGGAGAAATAATGTGTTCTTTTAGTAATGAGCATCTACCCTAGTAACATCATTCCATCCCATAAACCCCATCCCTTTCTTCAAATCCCTAGTTTTGTGCTCAGGACGTTAAAGCTGAAAGTTCCAAGGTCTAACCACTTTCTAATGCAACAGAAAAACCTATATTACAGATGATATACAGGTTGTAATATAGGTCCCACCTTAGTTCCATTAACCATATGAAAACAGCATAGCAACAATGCTGTTGGAGGTATTAAATAGGTTATTAAGCACATTGATGAAACAATATTAGCCCCATCGGACTAAATCCACAAATAACCAACTGCCATACTCACATCCCCAATGAAACTGCCTCTATAAAATCAAGTAAAATAGCAGATTAGGCATTAATTTGTTCGAAGAGGTGCCACTAGAGCTGAAACCCTTGTTTGAACACAAAAAGTTACTAATCTCCCATTGAAGAACGACATAGAGTTTGAGACCAAAAATTGAAGTAGCCCCATTCACCAAAAGCAATCAATCTAATAAAATTACATATTGATCTTAACCTAGAAATTACATAGTAATGAAGAAAGGCTGACCTTAGGAGAATCCAATCTAACATCTGTACCATTAATGGTAACTAAAATAAATTGAAGTTAATCTCTGTTTTAAGCCTAGATCTGCTATGATTTCAACTATTTCGTAGAAAGTGTTTTCCATACAATTGAACTTGTTTATATACCAACATAGATCAAAATAAATCTAAATGGAAAAATGGGTTACCAAAATTGCGACCAACGATGCAATGCCAAGTGGGTCCATGTCTCTTATCGAATTCCTTCTTTATATGCTCGGCTACATCTTTTTCTACATTGTTCTTCTCAAATGCCTAATAAAAAACCCAGAAAAAAATCACTCAACAAATTTATATTGTTTACTAGTAAACGAAGATCAAATGAACAAAACCCAGAAATGGAATCGAATCGAAAACCATGAAAATCGAGTAAAAATGGAAGATTGAAAAGAAAAATGAGAGAAAGAGGGAGAGCTAACAGCGATGGCAATATTGACAGCTTCCTTTTGCATGTCGTCTTTCATGTCAGCGCTTTTAATGACGACTTTCTTGGCAGCTAAAGTAGTCGATTCGGCGGTAAGCGCCGGAGCAGGCTTCCGTTCATCGGTTGCCGGCTTCACCGTTAGAGCTCCGCTGATGCTTCTCTTCGCTTCTTCACTGTTCATTTTCTGGGGGTTGTTAAAAAATAATAATAAAATTCCAGAGCCAAATAAAGGAAGGAAAAGAGCAAAGAAAAAAGACTGAAATTTCTCTCTAATTTCCCATTGCTTGCATCCAGTCACTGTTCTGTTAAAGTTGATTTTTTTTTTATGTAACAGTTGTCGTATTTGAATTTCATCCGTACAAATAATTCATTTTATTTTAAATTGATTCAACAACCTTGCATTTTTTCCCTTAATTTGGATGTAATACATTTTATAATTCATAAAATTATTTATGTTTATAATTTATTGTTCCACTAATCCCGTAATTTGTTAAAACTTATTTTGCGACTAAATTGTTGTAATTATCTGAATACACTTTTGTTATGTTATGCTTGAAAGTTTGTTAAGGGATTACTTATATTTATATTTATATTAAATTTACATTGTAGTTGTATCATCAATGTTGAACCTTGCAAAACTTGAATCTGTGGCTCTTGATATTACAGGAAAGAACTATTTATCCTGGATGTTAGATGTTGAAATACACTTACATGCATAAGGCCTTGGTGAAACTATTAATGAAGGAAATGAAGCATCTAGTCAAGATAACGCCAAAGCTATGATATTTCTTCGCCATCACTTGTCATTTGGAATGGTCTAAAAGGAAGATATGACTACAAGAAAACAGTAATAATTTCTAAAGTTAATTATGATTGGTTGCATTTGAGATTACAAGATTTTAAATTTGTGTGTAAATATAACTCAGCTATGTTTGGAATCAATTCTCGATTGAAATTATATGGAGAGAACATAATTGATGAGGATATGTTAGGAAAAAAAAAACATACTACACATTTCATGCATATAATGTTGTCCTGCAGACACAATATCATGAAAAGGGTTTTAAAATATATTCTGAGTTAATATCTTATCTTCTTGTGGTTGAACAAAATAATGAACTTTTAATGAAACTTCATGAGTCACGTCCAACTAGCTCTACTTTATTCCTTGAAGCGAATGTTAGGGGTGTTCATTCGGTTAACCGACCCGAAATAACATTAATCGAATTAACCGACCTTTCAAAATTTTTAACCGTTAACCGAACCAAAATTTTTTCAAAAAAATTAACCGAACCGAAATTTTTTCGGTTAATTCTGTCGGTTAACCAAATTAACAGAAAATTATATGTTTTTTTTATTTTTGGTTAAAAATTACCCGAATTAACCGAATTACCCGAATTACCCGAATTAACCGAATTGAATCACTACATAATTAAATTATTTTTAGACTTTAGTTTTAGTTTTAGTTTTAGTTTTAGTTTTAGTTTTAGAATTTTATTTTTATTTATTAAATTATTTGTAATTTTTATGATTGGGTTGGGTTGGGTTGGGTAATTAGGTTGGGTTGAATACTTGGGTTTGGATTGGGTTTAGGTGAATAGTGGGCCTATTTATATATTATAATTTTATTTATTAATTTTTTTGGTTAAACCGAAAAAATTCGGTTAACCGACCGGTTTCGAACCGAATTAACCGTTAACCGAAAAATTAAAAAATAATTAACCGACCCCCGACCGATTAACCGAATTCGGTCAGTTAACCGAATTTTGCACACCCCTAGCGAATGTGACATTATATAACAGAGAGGATAACCACGCTAGCAGTCATGGTCATGACCGTGGTCAAGGATATGGACATGAACGAGGTGGTCTTTTCAGGAATACCCACCAAAAGTGAGATCATAAGGATGGAAAGAATGATAAAGATACAACTGGGAAAGTAGAAAGTTTGTGTTATCGTTGCGGAGGTAAAACCAATTGGTCTCGTACCTATCGTACACCAAAGCATCTTATGAAACTATATCAACAATCATTGAAGGATAAAGGTAAGAAAATATAGACAAATTTTGTTTGTGAGAATGGCGAAGATGATTATGGCATCATTGGTACAACTCACTTGGAAGTTGTTGATTTCTTCACCATCCTTGAAGGGAATAATTGATCTTTTAATTTTATTATTATAGTTTTAAAGAATAAGTTTTGTGCTAGTTTGTTATGTTATTAACAACACGGTTATTATATTATGTTTTGAACTATTTACAAAAATTTATATATTTGAAAATTTATGTGACATTTATTTGTTTTCTTTGAAGAATATGAATACCTCTCAAATTCAATTAGCGATAGATGATGAAGACTTATGCTTAGCATATAATGCAACTACTTATACTATACTTAAGAATAAGAAATATTTTTCTCATTTGAAAGTGCAAAAGCTAGTGTGAGTACTATATCAGGTAGTACCAAAATCATAGAAGACTCCAAAAGAGCAAATATATTGTTGCCCAGAGAAATTAAGTTTCAAATTAATGATGCATTATACTCTCTTAAGTCTTAAAGAAATTTGTTGAGTTTTAAAGATATTCACCATAATAGATATCATATTGAAACAATAAGTGAATGAAATGATGAATATCTTCAAATTACGAGTATAATTCAAGGAAATAAACATATTTTGGAGAAATTGTTCGCACCCTCTGGTTTGTACTACACGAAAATTAGTACAATTGAAGCTATTAAGTACATGTTATGAATGTTATTAAGTGGAAGTTCAACATTTCACATTCATCTTCTTGTAACTCATTTCCTTTTATGTATTAGAAAATTAGAGTCTAATCTCCTATATATATATATATATATGAATATACTACTTGTGATTACGATGAAAAATAATAGAATGTAATAGAAATCTTCATATTCTCATATCCATCTTTTATCTATTATTTTTGTTTATAATATAAAATATAATTTTATATTAATATTTATATATTTTATAATTAAATTTTAAATAAAAATCATCAGACTTAAAATAATGCATGTAATTTTTTTAAAACATATTTTTGTGTTGTTGCAACTTTTGTTATTTGCATATACTTAGTATTTTTCTAATAAATTTCTTCAAAAGACTTTATGAAAATATATATGGTGGGTAAATTATTTAATTCATCACTTAAATTTTTGAAAGTTTTATTTGGATCACTCAAGTAAAAATACTTGCAATTTAGTCCATGAAAAAGAAGTAATTTGAATATAGGAAAACCCAAATTAAACCAAATAAATCAGTGTTAGGGATAGTATCGAATATGGAGGTGGTGCACTTAAAAATATAACATAACATACTGGAAGCATACTAAAGTCACTCAAACATGAATAGCAAGAATTATAAAACAATGAAAGAAATCTAAAATATTATTCTTTATATTTTAAAATTCTTGATTCTTTATATCTCATATCAACAAGGTCTTCAAAATAATCATTTTAAGCAAAATTAGTCTCTACATCGTCATTTTGATAAGTCGAATTTTTTTCAATATTCTTTTTTTTATGAAGGCTTAATAAAGCTTTACAAGATGTTCAAGCACACGATAGGTATGCGACCAATGTCCACTCATACCACATTGGTGGAACAAAATTTCAATGTCTTTTGAAAGGATCGCTTAGACCATCATTTTTTTTCTTTCTTTCTCTTTTATCTTTCTTTTGGTGGTTATAATAATGGTTACCACCATGATAACGATAATTATAGTGTCCTCAACCACGTCCATGGCCATGACCACAATCACGACCATGATTTTTTTTTCATTTCTATAATTATTGTGCATTGCTGCATTCACTTTTGAGAATGAAAAAGAACCAATAGGACGACTTTCATGTTTTTCTTACTTTGGTCCTTAATTTTTTAGGCCTAACTCAGACCTAAAGTTATGTATCATCCAATTGTTCAGTCCTTTGGACATTAAAAAAAAGTGGTTGAGATATTCAACTAATTATAACTAGATTTGTTTATGGTTTGAGTTATATGTCCAAAATCAAAGGTTGCTCGAAATTTGGGAGGGTTTAGGCAAAAATATTATGTCTGAAAAAAGATTTAGGCATAAGAATTAGGTCCGTTTTGAATATAGGTCGAGCTCGGGCTCGAACATTAAAGCCCAATCTCAGCTTGACTCATTTTCTATGTTTATATCATATTATAATATATTATAACACATAAAAGCTAAATCTATAGTAATATATAATACTATTGTCGAAATATTTTTTTTGAAATCGACTTTATTTTGAAAAAACAAAAATGGGAGTTGCCAGTGCCACCAATCTTTTTTATTAGGTGTGATCGGATCACCTCGTATTTTGATCATTTTAATAAAAGTTTATATTTACTAAAACGATGATTTCTGGTCTACAAAATCCAGGAGATGGGTTTGGGAGTCGGTTACACACGAGGAAGGATTGGCACCCTCGTTATGGCCAAAATTGGTACCTAATTGATTACTTAATGTCTTAATGTCGAAAATTAAAAATTTGAAGAGAATTTAAAATGTGATCCCTTTGTATTGAGATATTTTAATAGAAAAGGCTTTATTCCGAAGTAATCGAGAAGAAGAATCATGCCCAGTGAGTTAGGACATGACGCTTTTAGTTTTCGAAAACCAGAATAATCGCCATTTAAATCGTTATTTAAACATCGTTTTTATATTTTTAAAATGGATATTCGACTATTTTGGTTTTAGAAAGAAGCCATATTCCGTAAGTTAGCAACACGACTCTTCTAATTCTAAAAATAATGAATATTGTCACGGTTTAAAAATTTTACCTTTTTTATGCATTGTGCAAAAAACGAACATAACACTTAAAACGATATGCATTTTACTTTTTTGGGCATAATATACACATAGATAAATGTTTAAACTTAATGTATGGTATAGTGATAATAAAATAATTTAAAATGGTTATGAGGGTAGAATTATAAATAATGAGTAAATAAAAGAATATTATAATAATAATAACATAATTATGATAATATTAATATTAATAATCATATTATAGTAATAATAAATAAATGAAGTAATTTAAGATAAATAAAAATGGAAGATGTATGATTAAAAGATAAATGGACATGACATGAAAGTGCTAAAATTAATAAGAGAAATAATAAAATAACAAGAACACACTAAAAAAATCAAAATAAAATAATAAATGACAATAATAAACAAAAAAATGTACCCATAAAAGCATGTACACAATTTAATTTTTAAGTATGTCTAAAAATATAATCAGGCATTGCATTGATAATAGTTTCTTTAATAAAAAATTCCCCCTTAAGTCTGCTACCCTAGCACGTTTTTGTCTGCCGCCACTGGCAAGAGTCTTTGGTTTTCTTTGTTCTTTTGTAATTTTGTCCTTTGAAATCTAAGTCTTGCGTAAGTCTTTCTTCTCGCAACAGGAAGCGTGATTCACACAGTTGGTGATTTTTATCTGGAAATTATGGAGGATGAATTAGCCCAATTGCCGATTAATGAAGAAGAAGAGGACGCTATTCACATTCCAATAGATCCAAGTTTGGAAAAAGGGGGTGAGTTTTTTCAACTTGTAGGATGTTTTCTCACAGCCAGTATGATTCACTTTTCAGCTATGAAAAGCACAATGGCGAATTTGTGGCATCTATAATAATAAAAGCATGTACACGATTTAAATTTTAAGTATGTATAAAAATAAAGAGGTAATAAATAAATAGATAAATAGATAATAATAACATAGTAATAATAATAAAAGCACGAAAGAAGGAAAAAAGAAATAAATAATCGATAAAAGGAAAAAAATTAATATTCAAAACTTGAAGGAATAATAAATAAATGAATAAAAGGATTAAAATAAAAAAATAAGTGAATAATATATAAATAGATAAGTATATGAGTAAATAAATGAATAAAATAAAATGAATTATGAATAAATAAATAAATAAGTAAATAAATGAATAAAATAATAAAAAGGATTTAATTGTAACTTAAATGAAATTAAAAGGGTAAATCAGGATAAAATAAATAGTAAGGGGCTAAACTGCAAATAAATAAATAGAGGACTAAATCAAAATTTAAATGAAATTTAGGGGACAAATTGTAAATAAAAAAACTAATTAAACAAAATAAAGGACCAAAATGAAATGCGTGAAAAGAAATAGGGACTAAATGGGAAAATATCTCAAACCCTATTAAGCGCACCGTTTCTTTGGTAAATCAGGGGACCAAATTGAAAACAAAATAAAATTAAATGGCGCAACCTAAAGAAAAAAATTAAAGGAATTAGGGCCAGATTGAAAAACAATTAAAAAGCGGAAGGGTTGGAGCGGCAATTAGACCCTCCCCTCAAAAACACTCGGATCCTAGGAGGATCCGGGTACGACGCCGTATTGGCATCTGAAGCTTAAGCCCAAAACGACACTGTTTTGTCGGCTTATATAAGTAAAAAATTCTTTAAAAAAAACCATTTTGAACCAGCTTTACAAAAAAACTATTTGTTTCATTTTTTTTCTCTGAAGTTGCCCATGTCCAGCCAAGGGAGCCGCCGTGGCCACCAGTCGTCGGCAACAGTGATCGCCGTCTCTGGTGGCCGAAAAATTCAAAACCTCCCTTTTTGATTTCCTCTTTTTTAGGAATCCCGATTTAGAGTTGAAATTGCCGAAAAGTTGTTTAGGTTATAGGCCACTAGGCCATTTAAAATTATAAAATTGGACTATTGTAAATGGACTGATGTTTTTTTTTTATTGGACTTTAATATTTTTTTGTTTTATTTTTTTTTCATTTGGTTTATGGTGGGCCGAACAGAATTGGGCATTTACAACTATAATGTAAATATCTAAAAAGAAATTAAGATGTCTATATATAAAATTAAAATAAATGAAAAATATTAGATTATTAAATATTAAATTAAAATGATATAAATATTTTTCCTAAATTTTTAAAAAAAGGTAGTATATTAGCCATATACAAATATAGACGGACTTAGACAAAATATTAGAACATATAAAACAAATAGCATCATGTTAATATGAAGTGCATATGGACTAAAGGCTAACGTCGTTAAAAAATTATGTTTTTAATTAACATTTCTATTTTAAAAATAAATTGATTCTTTTTAAAATTTAATGATAAAATTTAACTAAAAAACTAATTTAATAAAAAATCTAGAAAGATTAAAGAATAAATTAATTCCTATACTTTATTTTAATTTAACCATCTGATAAATTCCATGGGTTTTATCAGTTGTGTTGTGTTCATAATTTTATATTGTGTTATCATATTTTTCCCTTTTGGTTATATTTAAAGATTTCAATTTATTATTATGATATTTATTGAAATTGATTGCCATATCCACCATCTCAATAAATAAAATATGCATTGATTTTCAGAAGATTCCAAGAAGAAAAAAAGAAAATGTTGTAACTTTGCTTTGAAGGATTGTATTGTAAGGCATGGAGGGTTGATGGTGTAAATGAGGCAGCTGCAGTTGTGGTTGGTATGTTGTTTTCATGGTATCATTAATTATGGTAAATGATACAAAGACAAAATGTGATGTCATATATGATCACCCAATTATGAGGTTAGAGCTGCCTCTCATTTTCTGTTTGGTAAAGAAAATGTGGGAAAATAAAAAAACTAAGTTTTAGATGAAAAATGATAATAAAATGAAAAGATGGTTATTTTATCTGAGGATATATTGATAAATTAAAAAAATTAAGTATTAAGTATTAAATTATAATTTTTTTAAAATTTAAATATAATATAATCTTAAATGAAATATAGTAAAATAAAAAATTGAATTTATTCTCTATTAAGTGATAAGTAGGTCCCTATATACTTATCATTTTCTACACTTTAATTGTAGAAAAATTCTATCGGTCAGTTTGCATTGTGAGTTATCAAACATGTTTAAAACGTAAGTTGTTAAAAATATCAATTTTCAGTTAATTGAATTTTTTCAACACTTTATCAAACATGTTAGTCTCTAACTCGTTAACTTTTCTTAACTTGGCTTTTGAATTTTTTTGCCCATATTTGTCTCGAAACTTGGTAAAATTTCTCAATTTAAACCTTTAACTTAGATTCAATTGAAGTGTGATGATGTGACATGTTGAAATTGTGCCATGTCATCACTTGATTTTTTAAAATTATGTAAAATATTTAAATTTTTAAATTTTTTTAAAAAAATTAAGTGATGATGTGGCGTAATCTCATAGTGTTATGTCATCATACTTGAATGAATTCAAGTTTAAGGATGTTATACCTTGTGTGGCAAACCTTGCGAACCTCACAGAACACCTATAAAAAGCTTGACACGTGTTTTCTAATGGAACTAATGATATCGCAAACCAACAGCTAGTTTGTGAACTAACAATTGATTCGCAAACCACAACTTGGAGAACTTTAGAACTTTGCTACTCCGCTAAGACAATATGACGACAACATGGAGACCTAGAGTAATTGATTGCTAGTTGTCCTAACATGTCACATCATCACCACTGCAATAGTATCAAATCAAACTTTCACGTCAACAATCCTAGACACATAGCTAAGTTTGTCTCCCACTATAAAAGGGTCATGCAAACAACTCACGTAGATCTATTGTTATATACTTCTCACACTAAACCTCTGAACTATCTCCATGAGACAACAAATTCCTTCTGACCTTCATACTCTCTCCTTCTTCATCAAACCAACATTAAGTTGGTGCATTCAGTATACAACTTCTATAATATGTAGCATCGTTGACAATAGTGGAATTCATACCTTAAGAAATGGGTAAATGGCATCCTTTCATTGGCATTACATGATAAATGAAAAGTAAACGTGGTCACAGGTCATTTGTCTTTGTGATGAATGACTTAATTACTATTTGATAGTAATTGATTTTTCATGAAGGAAGATGTAATAGTAACAATGAGATAAAATAGGATCATATTGGGAGAATGTATTTATCCTAAATAGATTAAGGATATCCTATAAAGGTAACACACTTATGACAAGGTCATTGGACAAGCACTAATCGAGTAGCTTTCATAATGGTATATAATTAGGGAGAGCGAAGTCACGATACTATAATGGAATGACTTCATGACTAAATGAGTTTATAATTAATTAGGATATCATGTATCCATTCTTGGGTTATGAATTCCACTATTGTGAATGATGCTACATATTGCAGAAGTCGTATACCCAACACACCAACTTTCAGTTCATTATCTATTTGAACTCAGGCTTTTACTTACATCAAAGTATACGAGTCATGCATACATAGTCCATCATCCACTCAGGATTATGGTATGTCTCACTATGAACATCACAAGTGAATAAATCTATAAATGGATTCAATATCTATTCTACTTGGGTCCTATTCGATGTACTGTCGGTCCAGTCAGTCACATTTATGTCTCTATTTTTTGGGAGCCATCCGCTTTGATGCCCAAGACAAAGCATCTCTCCGATTGGACTTGATAGACGACATATTAGTCTTTCAATTGATTTTCTCATTTTCGATTAGACTAAAGACATGTTTAGGTTCATCTACTAATATAAGTTGTCTTTCTGTATTATGATTCGACCACGCAATATTGTTTAGTATTAGTTAAACATTAGATAATCAATGAGCTAATATTTGCTTCAATTTTGCTTTGTGTGCAAAAACTATTGAGGACAGTATACAAAGGGTAGTAATGTAATTAATGGATAATTTTATTAAACCAATCTGTTCGAAAAAAAATATAAGTGTACATAGATAAAAATACTACACTTAGGGCACAAGATGCAACAAAAAGTTCCTCCAATCAACACACAACACGTGTATCTAAATATTAAAGATGATGACGGTTTCATTGGAAATCCAACCAACATGTTGTAACACATTGCATGTTTTTCCAAATTCATAATTCAACTCAAATGAACAAACAAATATCAATCATTTATCATGGTATAAATTTAAACAATTTAAAAGGTTCAATTTTTCAAAATTCAAAATACATATTTAATTATATATATTCAAACTTAAAATGTGAATCCCTATACAATGTATAACGCTTCATCATAAACTTCAAGACTTTCATCTCAAACACCCATGTTACTATTTTTTCACCAAACTCGTGAAGGTCACTTTATAATCTTCACTCGCCTAGGGGGCAATTGCTATACCTTGTCTAGTGAACCTTGCAAACCTCACAGAACACTCATAAGGAGCTTAACACATGTCATCCAATGGAACCAACAATACTGTGAACCTGCAACTAGTTCACGAACCATTAATTGGTTCGCGAACTACAGCCTAACAAATTTTAGAACTATGCATCTCTGCTAAGGCAATATGAGGACTATCTGGAGACCCAGAATAATTGATTGCTAGTTGTCCTAACATATCTTATCCTAAGACATCACATCACTATCGTGACGAGGGTATCAAATCAGACTTCCACGTCAACAATCTTAAGACACAACTAAATTTATCCCCGACTATAAAAGGATCATGCCAACAACTCACATAGGTTTATTCTCATATACTTCCCACACTAAACCTCTAACTATCTCCATGAGACCAAAAATTATTTCCGACCTTCGTACTCCCTCCTTCTTCATCAAACCAACATCTTATTTCCTTTATTCACCTCACTAATCAACATGGGATCAAAATGGGAAAAATTGTCAAATTTTAAAACTAAAATGAATTGAAAAAACTTAGAAATCAAAGTGCAAAATAGTACCAAAATTAAAAACTAAATCTTACTTCATCCATTTTATCATCAAACTGTTTAACTGAGACAATAACGATGAAAACCTCATGGAGATGAGAACACAAATTTTAATTGCCCAATTAGACAAGAATTAGTCGTGGCTTGAAGACCCCCTAAATTTAAAAAAAAAAAATCATATCTATTTACAACCAAATCATTCCACTTTTGTCGGACCAATTTTTATTTTTCTTTCTTTTTTAAGCCTGTGTGAAAAAATCTTTTCTCGCACCAAAGAAGAATCTAATGCTAAAATCTATTAACCATTGCGAACAAATATGCTTTAATCATACCTTAATTAACTAAAGTGACCCACCGAAGCATGACCCATTGACCTCTACTCTTCTTTTTCTTCACCTTGTAGGGTTCTCCAAATGTGCAAAGAGATCGTTCATGGGCCTCAACAAAAATGTGCATTAATGAGACAACTTCGGTGAAAATACTATGGAGGAATTTTATTTTTCTTTCTCTATTTAAAATTTGAGTAAATTAGTTCTTATACGTTAGATTAAAGAGTAAATTGATTTTTTTCTGTTAAAAATTTCATCCATTTCTACTATCAAAAACTGGTGTGGTTGACGAAATAACTAAACAGTTACATGTGAGGTGCCACACGTACCTTATGTTGACATATAGAGACCATTCTTTAATAGTAAAAATGGATAGATTTTTTAATAGAATGACCAGTTTGCTCGTTGATCTAATGTATAAAAATTAATTTGCCCATTTTCTAAGTAAAGAGGACAAAATATAATCTAACTCCTAATATAAGAACCTCTATGATATTTTTATTGACAACATTTGAAATTTAATCATTCAACTCAATTGACAGCTTTATTATTACAATAATTTAGATATCATATATCTAAATTTATTTAAATACGTAATATTATAAATAATTTAATAAAGGAATAAAAAACGTCATTGTATAACTTAATAAGCCGGTGGAAGGAAAGAACGTAATTTTCATTAAGGAAAAGACCATTCAAGCCAATTGCTTGTCACGTTTGTGGTGAGAAATTAAGGGTTTTTTAAGTTACAAATCAAAATCAATTATTATATTCATAAAATTCAAATACTAAATTTAAATTGATTAGATCGAAAATTGATTAGCCAATCAATTTAATTTTAATTTAAAATTAGAATTGATTAAACTGATAAAAAGGTCAAAATTAAATTTATTAAATATTTTGGATAATTAATAAAATTTTGGTCCTATAAATTATTTTTAGCCAATTTTCAAACCCAACCAATGAATAAATATAATTAAAATTGTTAAATTTATTGAGTACATGAAAAATCTTAAATTTTACTTTATTATATTTATTAGATAATTTTTAGAAAGATACGTGTTCTTGTTACAAAATAAAATATTTGAATACTACTTTAACCTTTTACCTTACATTTAATTTTATTAAAATAAAATTCAAAGATGTGATTAATTATATAAACTAAATGTAAAAGATATCTGTTGTGGCAAAATGAGCGGGGAGTTGGTGAGTAGTATTCGACAATGTTAATTACAAACTGTTATTGAGGCGGTTAAAAAATTCGTTTTATTTGATTTGACAATTTAATGAAGATATTATGGTCTATCTATGGAATATCAATCCTTGGCATCTGGAGATTGGATTGGATTAAACTCTTGAAACAAGGAGGATCGATGAAGATTATGTAACAGTTTTGAAAATCAGATATTCGATTATAATAGTTATCTTCAAGGTGTTACTTTGTATTCACTTATATTCGATATTAGGAAGCTGAAATTGAATATATGCTTCGAGGCTTGTCTAGGTTTTGTAAGAGGGTTTATTGAGTGCATTCTAATATGTTCATTGAGGAATTGTTTTTGTGAAAGAGTGCAAATTGGATTGTAAATATTGTTGAGGGTTTACTCCCTAAGTTCTCAAGGGAAAGATTTGGAGGTGAATGTTCTAGTCTTTAGGTACAAAAGTGAGATCATATACCATTTATGACGTATATGATTTAGGATGGTATTGTTTGAATTTTACTTATTAGTGGTCCTCCTTAATATTATTAAGACAGGTGGTGAACAAATTTGTAATTTCCCTTATCTTATATGCTTGCAAGTTGCAATAGTTATACATATTTTTTTTTATGTTTTTATATTATAGATTATAGATATATTATTAATTATCAACCGTTACCTTTTGGTATGAAACTAATAAAATATAAAAGGAAAATCCAAAATATCAAATTAAACAAAATAATGTAGGGTCTAAAAGGAGTGATGATATTTTCTTTTGTAATATACTATACTTTTTCAACTTGTCAGTTGGTTAGTTAAACATATTTTTTTATGTCGATTTTAGAGTTTATGTTGAATGTTTATGGGTGTTCCTGTTAAAAGGGATAATGTCATCTCTAAGGTTTGAATTTACATTTTTCCTTTAGAAATGCAATGTGTCTTATAATTATACCCAACCACTTATTTGTAATATCTTTTTACCCACTCTACTCAAAAATGGGTAATTAGTCCTTGTACATTGGATCAAAGAGCAAATTGGTCCTTCTATTAAAAATTCAATCTATTTCTATTGTTAAAAATTGACGCTTGTATTAGAGAATTGATTTTTTCTATTAAATAGGCATTAAATGCATTCTACTAATTCAATTAGGGTTTCACTCCTTCCCCCTATAAATAGATGGCACCGATAGGGCTAAAAATATAATAAGTTGCACACAACTTTAAGATACTGTTATTCAGCCCGAAAATAGTGAGAATTTATTTCTAAGTATAAATTCTATTTCTTGGAATAACAATTCTACAGATTTCTATTAGAGAGAGAGTTTTACTTTCCCACTGAAAGTAAAGTAAATAATTTATGGTTTTGTGTTTGATTCGGAATCGTTTGAGCTCACACTCAGAGCAAATCGTGGTACAATAATAGTGGAGAATGTTGTTCAGTTGAAAGCTGAGAACAAAAATGATCCATCTCACTCAAAGCATAGGTATATTTCAGGAAAAGTTTATTGCTATAAATATCACAAACTGGCTCGGTTTTTAAATTTTATTTTTTTCGCTATTCAAGAAAATCGTTTTTAAACCAGATTTTTTCCAACACCCCCAATATTGTAACGAACAAATTTGTACTTTAAGTTGCAAAAGCTTTTTGGTAAAATTTTGCTATTAGTCCTTGTACTATGCATAAGTTGTGGATTTGGACCATGTATTTTAATTTGGTCATTTTCAGTCATTGTTTAACTTTTTAGTACTAACAGAATGGTAGCTACTCAATTCATTAAATACGAAAAGGTCAAATCTTTGATGATTCCATCATATATGATTGAGTTGCGAAAACTTTTGAATAGGTATCCTACATTTGAACTAAATTCTTTCTAGTTAAAAAAATCTCTTTTTAGTTGATCTAGAACAATTAGGAGATTCTCTAGAAGAAATACGGGGTTTTGCTTTTGACGACAACATGCTATGGGGTTGTGATGTCGCTCATGGGATCAAATCAATACATTTTAAGAAAAATATTTGAATATCAATCTCGTCGATATCATCGGTCTCATAAGTATCATACCGAATCTCATCATTCGAATCATTTTTGAGAAATATGAGGCATCTAAGGCATCTATTCATTAATAAGAAAAAGAAAAAACATGAGCTGTGATTGGATTGATGATAAAATAGAATCTTAGCTCATGTACAGTGATTTAATTGATGATAAAGAAAGAGAATTATTGGTTCAGTTCTCCACTTAACTATAGAAAAAAAAAAGAATGATCAAATTCTATTGGGTCTGACTCATAGTAATTATTTATCAAAGAATGACTATGGTTATCAAATTATTGAACAATTGGGACCAATTTACTTACGATACTTAGTTGACATTCACAAAAAGTATCAAATAAATTATGAGTTCAATACATCATGTTTAGCAGAAAGGCAGATATTCCTTGCTCATTATCAGACAATCACTTATTCACAAACTTCGTGTGGGGCTAATAGTTTTCATTTCTCGTCTCGTGGAAAACCATTTTCGCTCCGCTTAGCCTTATCTCCCTCTAGGAGTATTTTAGTGCCATGTCAACTTACTATTTCCACATATTACTAAAAAAATAATTAATAGATTTCACAATTGCCATTTGCATTAATACTAGAATTTCAAAATTCGAAAAATATAGCGACTAGGAATGATGTAGTTGGAGAACATAAACTAAATCTACAACTTTAAGCATAATATAAGACTAATAGCGAATTTAACAAAATAGTTTTAATTTCTATCGTTTGGTTAGGACTAAAATTTCAAAGTTCAAAAATACAAGGACTAGTATTGACCAATTTAAAAAGTAAAGGAATAAATTGATCAAATTGAAGTACATGTACTAAATCCTCAACTTACGCAAAGTTTAGGATCTAGTAGCAAAATGTAACCAATTTTTTAAGGAAACAATCACAAAGTAATACATATATGATTAGTTAGAATTAGAATAAACTCAATATAAAATATAATAGAATTGAAAATTAGAATATATCCGCATAATAAACTAAAAATTAAAATATATTCGAATCAAAATCAAAATAAATCTAAACATGTCCCATATAACTTGAAATAATTTAAAAATAATCCAAACCACACTCACACATAATAAAACTTCAACAAACCACAATATCTCAACCCTACCAAAGCATAATTCTTGCAAAACTTATACATCTTTTGTTTTATTTTTGTTTTATATTATTAATTATCAACCACTACTTTTTGGTATGAAGCTAATAAAATATCAAAAGGACAACTAAAAAATATCAAATGTAGGGTCTAAAATGAGTGATGATATATATTTTTTTTCCTATTGTATGCTATACTTTTTCAACCAACAATCGGCATTTAGTTTTATACTTCAAAAAATAAAGTTGTATAAACTCTTAAGGTGTTCTTTCTCTCTTTTCTTCTCGGGCTATTGGCTTCCCCATCTTTAATCGTTCCCTCCTTTATAATTTAGTCCCAAACACATTCAACTCCCCATCTCTGTTTTTCTTCAATTTTCATTTTCACTTAATAATGGAAATTCTTAGCTTGAGTTTCTTTGTGGGTATTATTGGTATGGGCTAAAAACATCAATTTCCCCTTTATAGACATATACATATATGTATATATATGTTCATCTAATCTCATGTGTTTTCTGTTCATGCAGGCAATGTTATATCAGTTCTGGTTTTTCTTTCTCCCATGTAAGAATAAATGACTTCTTCTTCTTTTTTCATATTTCTTACATTCATTGTCATGTCGAAAAGTTATGTTGCTCGGATTTTTCATTTTTAAAGTATTTGTATTCGATAAATACATATATCGGAATAACTAAAAAGCATGGGTTTGATTTGCAGTGGAACGTTTGAAAGAATAATAAAACATAAATCAACTGAAGATTTCCAGAGCCTACCTTACATTTGCACATTGTTGAACTCAAGTTTATGGACATATTATGGGATCACTAAGCCTGGGGGACTCCTTGTTGCCACTGTTAATGGCTTCGGCATCTTTGTTGAAGCTGTTTATGTTGGTTTGTTCCTCACTTATGCACCAAAAAAGATGAAGGTAAATTGTTGAAATTAACTTTAAAACCCTAGTTTTTTATTTATAACTTGATTGAATTATACATGTGAATTGATATGCAGTTGAAGACGGGGGTTTTGGTAGGGATATTAAATGTGGGTTTTGTAGCAGCTGCCATTGTAGTGACACAGTTAGCATTGGAAAGTGAAACCCAAATTGGTGCAATAGGGCTCATGTGTAGTGGTCTTAACATCATCATGTACGGCTCCCCTTTAGCTGCCATGGTAATAACTTTCATCTCATCTCTATTTTTCGATTTGTAGTTGGTGTTATGAAAAATCAAAATTTAAATAATCATCTTTTAAAAATATACAAAATTCGATCATATAAAGTTCATTTATTTATTTTGTTAAGCTAAAATTAATTTATAGAGAGAAGAAAAAAAAAGTGTTGTTGAGACTTCAATGAGAACGTCAAATATGCTTACGAATCTGAAATCAGTGATGAAAAATCTAAAACAACAAGAACCTTTCGTTGGTTTGGTTACATTACAATAATAATAATAATAACAACAGGGAATAACTATTATTATACACTCATCCATAAATAATTTATTTCATGGACCATTTCTACCACATTATTCATGGTCCCTTTCCATTTGTTTAATAACATTTCAACAATTTTTTTCATGTGATTGACACATAATTTTAGTAATTTTTTTATCCTAAACCCCAAGCCTTAAACCTCGAATCTAGAATCACAAACCTTGAACCCAAAATCCTAAACTCGAACATCGAACCCGTAACTTCGAACCCTTGAACCCTAAACAAGAACCATAAACCCTTAAGCTTTGAACTCAAACCTTGAACCTCAAACCCGTAATCTCAAACCCTAAACTTGAACCTTGAGCCCAAAACCCGAACTCGAACCTTAAACCTTAAATCCCAAATCCAAATCCTGAATCCCAGGGTTCAAGGTTTAAGATTCGAGTTCAAGGTTTAGGGTTCTAGATTCGAGGTTCATAGTAAAATAATTACTAAAATTATGTGTCAATGACATGGAAAAATTACACAAAAATTACTAATTTTTTTAAAATTGGTTGCGCAAAAGTAAAAAATATTAACTTATGGAAAAATTAATTATTTTAAGTAATTTAATTAAAATTAAATTAAGCTGGAAAGATATTAGATATAGACAAGTGTATAATAATACTTTGTTATCTTTAAAATTTGATAACGTGACACTATTTTATTGATACCTAAAAATTATACTTTTAGGAGGATCATAATATAATTTATTCTCACCATAATAATAATAATAATAATAATAATAATAATAATAGTAAGTTTATCTTTCCTTGTCTTGTTTTTTCTTTTAATTTTCATTTGTCTTCTTTTGGTGAATATGACTTCAAAAGCTGAAGAATACCACATAGAAAATAAAAATATCTGCAAAACATATATATATATATATATAATATTGTCGGGTAATAACGAAAATATCTTTACCTTCCAAAATAAATTATATTATTTTAAAAGTATTTTTATTATTTCATATCTTCTATATAAAAAAATAGAAATATAAATATATATTTTACCATCTAATCAAAATCACATTTATTAATTATATGACACATCATCGCTGGGTGCAAATTAACAAATTGAAACTAAGTACTATTAACTATATATAAACATAATTAAATATTAAATATAATTATTTTGTTTCACTTTCAAGTTTCAGGAATTGGAATTTTGAATTTTGAATTTACTTTTAATAAATATAATTAATATTTGTATATATTGTTTCAGAAAACAGTGGTGAGAACCAAAAGTGTGGAGTACATGCCATTTTTTCTCTCATTTTTCCTTTTTCTGAATGGCGGAATTTGGGCTTTCTATGCTTTACTTATGCATGATTATTTCCTTGGGGTAACTTTTTTAATTTCCTTCTTCATTTAATTTACTATCACTAGTTTCATAATTAAATCGTAACACTGTTGATATCGTTATCATTGTAGTTATATTTATTTGTTTATAGGTACCAAATGGGATAGGCTGTCTACTGGGAACAGCACAACTTTTGCTGTATGCCATTTACAAAAATGCAAAGCCATCAAACAACACCAGCTTACAAGGATTAATGGAACAAAAGGAGCCCCTTGTATCTCACGAATATGTATAATATGGTATATTGAATATATTAGTGGAGCTTTTAAATTTTACGCGTAAGTTAATGAGTTCACAATTGTTCTATTTTGTACTCTAATTATATATAAAAAATTTAAATATCAATTCATATGTATAAAAAAAAATCATATTTATATATTTGTGTTGAAGCAAAAACATAATACAAAAATTGAATTACTCTAAAAATCTCATGACAAAACTATTAAAAAGAAAACCCTCCATGGAAGGAAGAAGGGATTAGCTTCAGCAGCATGCAATTTATTATTAATTATTATTATTTCCCTATAAAAAGCAGTAAAAAAATGAAGGTTCTAATTAATATAGAGGTATAGGTATGATCTTAAATGTTTTGTTTACTCTAATATTAATGAGGAGGAGGATTAAGCGGTAGCACCACCGCCTATTAGTGTTTTAGGGGTACCAAAGATTCTTTGCCTGAAATCAGACACCATTAAAGGAAGGCCTTTGCGAAGGGAAATGGTTGGTTCCCAGCCAAGAAGTTGTTTAGCCTTTGAAATGTCTGGTTTCCTCTTGTGTGGATCATCTTCTGTGTTTGGTCTGAATTCTATCTTTGCATTGGGATCTATTGCTTCCTGTACCACCTGCAACATCATTCAATAGTACCCCCTTACAATACTCCCGAGTATGTGTCCGACACAGAGTATAAGATATTAGCGTTTTTTACCTCGGCAAGTTCGAGCATGGTGAATTCTCCAGGGTTTCCGAGATTGAAAGGACCTACGTGATCACCTTCCATCAACCGGATTAGACCCTCCACCTGTTGTAATTATCAGTGAATCAGATGAAAACTCGGTAAAAAGTTAAATGATGTAAAGTATTACCAGGTCTGAAACATATTGGAAACTCCTGGTTTGCTTGCCATCGCCATAGACAGTCATTGGCTCTTTCCTTAAAGCTTGGGCTACAAAATTGCTTACAACACGCCCATCATCGATGCACATTCGTGGTCCGTATGTGTTGAATATCCTAGCAATCCTCACCTGTTCATTCAAGTATTTTAACATACACACGTATCTGATGTTACTTATACCTAAGTTGGAATATATAAATATGAACCTCGATTCCGAGGCTTCTGTGATAATCCATTGTCAAGGTCTCCGCGGTCCGTTTGCCCTCATCATAGCAACTCCGTACACCTAACGGGGGCGGATCGGAAACGTGTTAATAAATCATCCACAATAAATACGTATTTACATATACAAGGAGGCGATGGACTGACCAATGGGATTGACATTGCCCCAGTAGGTCTCAACCTGGGGATGCTGCAAAGGATCACCATAGACCTCACTGGTGCTGGTTAGCAAGAAACGGGCACCAACTCTTTTTGCAAGCCCTAGCATGTTCAATGTTCCCACCACATTGGTCTTGTGGATCGATCCCAAACCCCAACCCAACAATCAAAAATCAAGGATCCCAAATCACAATCACATATAAATGTTATGTCAACTGCAGAAAAGAAAAACATTAACCCAAATCTTGATATGTTATTGGGATGAATATTGTCCGAACCAACACATTTTCATACATGTCGAACACGAATTGTTGAGGAATTTCTCCTTCAGAAGAAATCTTCAAAGTGTCATTTGTCCGGAGCCAATAGATACCTCAACAAATTTGGTATTATCCCATGTTAAAATTCCCCCAAACCAAAAGTGGAATTCATGGAGCAAAATCACCTTATATTGACCAGACTTAACGCATGATCACCTATAAGGAATGCCATTAGATACCATTTAGTACATAGGTTCAAACCCTACTAATAACATATAAACACCAATTCCTTGGTAGTATATGCGCCTTTAGATATCATTTGAGGCATGGGTTCAAACCCTGACTGATGGTAGTAAATGGGCACCATTTCTTTGGTGGATGGACATATGTCATGCATAGTCTGATCAGACTAGATGCTATTTTGTGAATCATGTTGACAAAGTTGAGAGGCAAAATCAGTCCAACAACACTCCTGAAATAAAAAAAATCTAAATATTTCAAGGAAAACGAAAAACGTAAGAAAGGATATGATGGTCTTGACAGGGTTGAACTTGTAATGAACAGGGGAAGCAGGGCAAGCCAAGTGATAGATTTGATCAACTTCCAACAGAATCGGTTCAACCACATCATGTCTTATAAGCTCGAACTTGGGGTTCCCAAAATGGTGCATCAAATTCTCTTTACGCCCCGTAAAGAAATTATCCACTACGATCACACTGTCCCCCCTCGCGATCAGCCGGTCCACAAGGTGGCTCCCCACGAAACCAGCTCCGCCAGTCACCACAATCCTCAAGTTCTTCTTCTTTAACCCCAACGGCACCTTACCAGCCGCCGCCACGTTCCTTCCTCGAAAACCTTCGGTGTAAGCTTCATACAACACCCTCCGAGTCACCTCACTCGACTCAGCTCCCAAACCACTGACCGAACCAGCAATCAAACCAGCACCACCACCACCACCACTCAGTTCTTGAGACAACGAAGACGTCGAAACAGGGAACGAGTTAAAAAACAGAGCAGCAATGGCGATCCCGACAAGAACAAAGAAGAACCGCTGTTTCTGAGCCACATAAAGGAATGGGGTTTTCCAGTTCCTGACAGGGGATGAAGGGGTCCCAGGACTGATATTTGGCGAACTTTTTTGGGTTGTCTGGTTCCTATGAATCAATTCAGACGCCATTTTTGTTAAAAAAAAAAAACAGGGGAAGAAGGTGTTTGGAAGGGGGGAAAACAAATTATCAAAAAAAAAAACCAGAGTTTAATTAAAACTTTTTTTTGGTTTGAATGTTTCCAAAGTGAGAAAAGGAGAGTAATGAGGAGAAAGTGAGCATTTGTTACAAATCACCGGTTCAGTAGGGCTCATGCATGAATATTGGCGCTGGATAATCGGTCTCGAGCTTTGTGGTTGGTCGGTGAGAGAGCTCCTTTTTTTTTTCTTGGTCTATTTTATTGCTATATTTTAACCATGTTTTTTTGCTTACTTATATGCCATTGCTTTTGTTTCACAATTACATTTTTTTCATTATCAATATACATATTTTAATTATATTCACCATCCTTATATTCTTCAGATATTTAAATTTTAAGTCCAATTGATCACGCTAACAAAGGACTTCTATTAAATTTGATTATGTGATATTTTAAGAATAAACAATGTACTTACTTGATTAATCTAAAACTACACGAAGACATTTAAGAAAAAAAAGGAAAATATTGATTTTCATAATGTGAATAACCTTGTAATCTCATATTCAAAATTAGAACTTTCATAACACCGATATCGATGTTTTTCACGTGTGTAATATTGGCAATGAGAGAAAAGATTATTTTTAAAATTATAATTCTTTTGAGAGTGATATCAATTGGATTTCAAGAATCAAATCAAAAGAGTAGAAAGCTAATGGATTAAAGTAAAAGGACTAAATTTAAAATGTGTGAAGCGTACAAGGACGTAAATAAGAATTAGACAATTTCCATTTAAAAAGAAAAAAATATATTAAAGTCATTTAATCCTTGTAATGTTTTTCCCTCATCCTCGTGTACGCGTTGCCGTTGCATTGGTTTCATTTGTGAAAAAAATGAAAATTATTACAATTGGTGTCTGACAACAATGCATTTCTATTTTTAGCCTTTATTTTGAAAATTGCTAATTCAAAGTTTACTTTTTTGATTATGCAAATTCATCCAAAAATTTTAATTTGATTCCATTGAGGGGCTGTTTAGTTCGCCCAATCTTAGACTACATTCCGTAATAGGATTACGAGGATGTAAGATTGTGGATGAAATGTTAGATTACAATTGTTTAGTTATTTGGTTGACGGGATGTAAGATTACTTAAAATCACATTTTACTCAGTTGTCCTTATCATAGAAAAAAAATTAACAAGTTTAGTTCTTTTAATATTTTTTAGTCTCAATTTCCATAAAATTATGATAAATAATTACAAATCTTACCTTGTATTACAATTTATATATTAATAAGTAAATATATTGTGTTAAAATAAATTTATAAATCATAATTATAATAATTCAAGAAAAGTGATTGCAACACCAACTTTAAGTATAATTAAATTATTAAATAAAATATAGTGATTATAGTTGTAATGTATGACATTATTAGTTCATTATTAAAAAATACATATTTTTTCTTTTAATTAATCTTAAACTTTATTTAAGGAAAAATCTAAATTGATTAGAATAATAAAAATAATAGCAAATTAGTCCAAAATTTAAGATTACACATGTAATTTAAGATTACCTAAGGAATGGGACGTAATGAGATTACACACTATATTACAAAATAACCATAATGTGAAATTACAGGATAACCAAAATATTAAAATCTAAACACTATAATCTCATTACAGAATGTAATATTACAAATACAAACCAAATGTTCCTAAAAGCTTTTTTTTAATTTAATTACAATATCACAATTTAAAATAATAAATTCAATTTTAGTTAGATAAATTTATACAATTTTAACTTACCATTATAATTATAAAACAACTTTACTCACAATTGAACCTCCAAATTAATCCAATTTTGGATTGAACACTCCAAATTTGTACCTACTAAATTTTCAATTAAAAAATTCAAACCTTTTATGTTAAGATCAAAAATTAAAAAATTGTGTAAGTTGACTTTGAGATGAAACTTTAACATTCTTGGACCGCCAGCAATGGCTTTAGAATATAATAATAATCTTAGCACGAACATCAAAACAGGGTCACTGAAATGTATCATTTATCAGGTGCTTTATCTAGGAATCAACAAAAATTGTTTTATCTCTGAAGCAAAGATTTATCATAATTAACCAAAAACTAGTTCTAATCTTACATTATCTCAAAATACATTGTACTAAAGCTGAAGATCGAGTCACCAAAACAGGACAAACCGAGGTGCACAGTTAGAACCGGCGGATATCCTTGGGTGGTTTGAAGTTAAGAGGATGAGTTTGTTCGGTTGCGGTTTCATCTTCTTTCCACATTTTAATGGTCTTGTCTGCTTCACAGGAAATCAATCTTGTACCGGTTACATCATACGCGAGAGCGTAGATGCCGGCTTCACTATCCAACGAGCCTGTAATAAAAGCAACCCTTTGTGTTAATCATCCTTCCTTTCCGTCAATCAACAAGAACTAGTGCAAAAAGAATCCGGAAAAACATACCAGGCTGTACGATCGTCTGAGCTTGCTGGAAATTGTGACCACTCCTCCAATCCCAAAACCACAAACTCCCGTTGTCACCTTCAATGATTCGTATCGGTAAAAGATTAGGTTAGAAGCCTTTTTCCGGGCTAACAAAGAGGCATGTACACGATAAAGTTCAGAATGTCAGAATTATTTTGAAATGAAAACAAAAATTATAAGCACCTCCGGTAGCCATTACACCATCCTCATTGACGGCCATGGTGTTAATTATAGTCTTCTGCTGAGAGCTGCTCCAGCAACACAAACAAATGATGCTATGTTAGTTCATTATAAATACATACAAGCAAGCGTCTAGAATTCCAGCACGTAAGTAAAAGCGGCTTTTCACTTACAGCATATTGTGTAAGAATTCTCCCTTTGGAAGACTGAATTTCTTAATGTTGTCAGCTGACGCAGATGCAAAAGAATGCCTAACACGAAAGTCAAGAAACATTTTAAGACCATAGAATAGCAACATAAAATTCAGCCATAGCTCCGTTTCACATTAATTAATAAATAGGATGTAGGGGTACATACTCTTTAGGATGTGGTGCCATTGCTCGCACGGACTTCTTATGGTGTGTTAGAGTTGACATCGTTTTTCCTGGACGTTGAACGATTAATTTGAAATAAATGGAACAAAAGATGAGAAATATAGAAACCAGAAAGAAATTGTCACAGAAGTTCAGTTTACCGTATCTAAGGTCCCAGAATTTTATGGTTGTATCATGAGAACCAGTAACAATTTGCGGATCCTGTAACATGAGATACATAAATTCCATTAAAATATAATCTATCAACCCAAAACACAAATATTTAACAAAGTTCAATAGAAGAAACTTGAAATTCAATTTCTGCAAACATGTAAAGGCAGAAATTTAACAATTTCCCGTTTGAAGAATTGCGAAGGAAAGAAAAAGATCTTTGTACCGTTGGTCGAGTAAAAACTGAGCAAACAGTATTATCATGCCCAGACAGTGCAAAAATTTGCATCTTGGTGCGAATATCCCATACCTGAAATTTGTGGTTCTATCAGATATAAAATCGATTGCATGACTCTACAACCAGTAAAAAGTAAAACCATAAAGAAAAAAAACATAATTACATAAGCAGCTAAAATCAACTTGTATTACAAAAAACAATTTATGAGTTTCTATGTTGAAGATTTTCATACCCGACAGACAGAATCACGTCCCCCAGTTAGCAAAATGTCAATTGTAGGATGAAGAGCCAAGCAATAAACACCACTTAGGTGACCATGATAGGACCGGATAACCTATACAGCAATTTATGAGTTTCAATAAAAAGAATGGTTTCAAGGGGTAAAAAATTCTTCTGAAGTTCTTATTTGTCCAAAGCAGCAAGTCTATGCAGTTCTGACCTTATTCTGTTCAAGGTCCCAGCATTTAACTTGCTTATCATCACCAGCGGAAAACATATATGTGTGTTTGCTACTGACAGCAAGGCCTGTGAATAAAATATAAATATCAAATGATTTTGAATCCCTGATTGATAATCATCATCCACAGCATGTTTAACCCGTAAAAACTATTCACACCTTAGAAAATTTCTCAAAACAAACCTCGTATCTGTTCAATGTGTCCAGTCAGTGTGAGCTTTAGCCTTCCACTTGCTACATCCCATATCTAGCATGCCAAAATCAAGACGACAAAAAGAAGTCATTTTCAAAAAGTAATGACTGGATTTTCAAATAAATATCCATTTTATAGACTCGCATACCAGCAGAGGGGAAAAAAAGAGAGAGAGAGAAAGGATAACTTCCAATCACACAGTTATATACCTTGATCGTACGGTCAGCAGAACCAGTACAAAACCAGTTGTTACTAGGATCAAAGGCTACTGATCTCACCCATCCCAAATGTCCACTGATGACCTGCATTACCATTTAAACATGTCAAGTAATTTACATGAACTGGAAGACAAAGAAGTAGCCATTAAAGATGTTCAACAGGAAATAACTAAGGAAATCGACTGGCATTATACAAAAGTGAAATTACTGAATGTTAACTCTAGTAGCTTTAGTTATATAAACATGTTTATCATAAGACTAGACTAAGACATACAATCAGCACAATGGACAAGAAAGTAACCCGATAGAAAAGAGGGAAAGAGTCCAAAAGTGCTAGTGTGTGCCTGTGCCCACAGAGAAAAGAAAGAGAAGACCATTTCTATTTCATTGCACATGCCCGTAAAATCAACAACAAGCTCCACTGACATTTCTATCAACCACCATGACATATAGAAAGAGACTCTCACCCTGTAGTTCTTCCATGGACGATGCCACACGGGACGTGGCCATTTGCTTGGGATCCTTTCTATTATAGCAGAGGTTGTCAGCCTGTGACATGAAGGAAACCATAAATCTACGATCTCTAAATGCCCTCAATTTGCAGGATATGAGTGGCATGCCATAACAGAATATAACTTAAATGGTTTCACCAATTTGCAATCCACTTATAGATCATATAACCAAATAAATACTTCTACATGCAAGTCACAACACATTTGTGCACATTCACCTACAAAGCTCGTCGCATGCCTAAACAAAGGTAAGTGCAAGATACAATAAATGATAGGTCTAATTGCACGAAAGGAATTTTCACATATTAGAGCAGGTAAGCAACTAAAAAGAAAAGAAAAGATCACCATGTTGAAATATGTATATATTTAAATTTATTTAGGTAGATAAATCTTATTTAGGTAGATAAGTTTTATTCATATTCTAGGAATATTTTATTTTATCCTTATTAGAATAAGGGAATTATTTTCCTTATGTTTTAGTGGTTGATTAGAATAAGGAATTATTTTCCCAATTAGGATTAGGACTATTTTCTCTATTTAAGTTCAATTCTCTAGTTAATAAAATATAGAACAGTTTTATTAAAAGCTCTCTTGAAAACTTTCACACCATGGAGAAGAATAAGAATGGTGCTTTAAAAATCACATGACAGTTGACTCAAAAAAGAATGATCATAGTTAATCTCAAAATTTTTGTTTTCACTATCAAAATATATGGAATAAATATCCTGATTACTATCCCTAACTAAAAAGGTGTCATCAAAAATGAAATTCCAAATGTCTTTGACGCCAACTAAATTATCAGCCTTACTGTAATAACGAGATCTGTCACTACCATCATGAATGTTTTTATCCGTATCTTTTCTAGCTGGGTCTTTGTTTACACTAGTATTTTCAACAGGACCAAGGCTATCCTTTGATTTACTTGGCTCACATCTGTATTCTAATTCTCCCTTAGACTATATTAAATTGAACCAGGATTTTTCCATAGAGCTTTCTAGCTATATTTACATGAAAGTACAATACATAAAATCAATTGAATATTTTATTTCCTATTAGAATAGGCATACTAGATACAATCACTAGTGTTGTTAACAAACAATGATTGAATATTGCAAGAAACAATTCTCTTTTGTGAGAACCCAGAGTAGCAATTCATTATATATGATAGAACTCTTTTTTCTTTTCAATTAGAAATAGTGATTTCCCCATGTTGTGTAAAATTTGCACTGAAAAATTTGAAGAAAGAAAACTTTCTCCCATCCTCCCATCAAGAACCTTTTTCGTAAAACCTCATCTACTAACATAATACAGAAAGTTTCTATTCCAACACGGAACCAAAAGGACAACATATAGGAAGAGCAGAAGAAGCTGTAATGCTTGGATCAATCCATGATCTGACACCATGGGATACAGGATAGAAAAGAATACAGCAATCCTAATGATTCATGCATAGGATTAAATATGCACCCAGGAAAATATTTCAGTTGTGTTTAGTCTTTTATTTTTGTATTTAAGATCTTGAACATCTAGATAAGAATATATCTGTCCGAAATATTGACAATAGGATCAGCTCTATCCTTTCAGTAAAAGACTGGACCGAGTTTAATTGCAATTCAACAGAACAAGTTCTAAAATCATCAATGAGCCAGAAGACACATAATAGGGAGAGAATGAGAAAACCTTTCAGAAAAGGGTGCAGAAGCAGAAGTAATGGCACTGCTCTTGCCTGAAGTACCAACATCATTTCTGGGAAAGAAAAAAGAAAGTAAAAAAAAAAAAATTAGTCAAATGAGTTGTCAACACAGTTTCTTCTAAATAACAGATTCCAGAAGAACTAGTATGTGCCAGCCTATACATCTATAATCGATCCTGTTTAACATTAAAATCAAAAACCAAATCCGTTGTTTCATTGGGGAAGACAATACCAGAATCAGCATATAAAAAAATTTAGAACAAGAGAACTTACTGTCCCTTTGGTTGCAAGGATGGACCAACAACTAAAGCATTTTGAGCTCCTCCCTTCTGTGAATCCCTAGAATCAGCTGGACCTGCTCCATTTACAGCTACGGTTACAAAAGTCCCAAAATAGGCGACTAGCAACAAGCTACTAAAACATAAATAAGGAAAGACAAGCCAAAACCACAGTATAGTAGCAAGCTACTAAATACAAACCAAGAAACTTTAATTGAACAAAGTATAAAGCTAAAACCCTTCATTCGTTTCAATCAAATAAGAAAATTACCTGTAAGAGCAAGGGCATTCGATGGCACAGAACCTTGATTCCCGGTTTCAGCTGCACCGGAATTAGCTTGCCTTGAAGTCTGACCCGAGGCGGTTTTAATCCCACAATACTCAACATTTATCTTACAAATTTAAATAATTAAAAAAGTCAATCATCCACTTATAATTCAATAAACAATCCCCACTCTACAATACTACAAACAATAAAAACCTAAAGTTGAAGCAAATCGAACTAACCTTGTGGCTCATGCGAATTTTTTTGCTACACTCAACCAAAAAAAGGAAAAGACTTTAGTTTTCAAGCAGCGTTTAACGGGATTTGAGAAAATAAATGAAGATTTGCAAATACCTTTCGGGGTCAGGAGCAGCGAATTGGCCATGGCTAGGGCTAAAGAGATCGAGAGCGCGCTTTAGGGATTTAAGGCTGAGCTTCTTCAATGACTGTGGCTCAACTGGCTCCATCTCCAGCGTTGGTGCTGCCATCTTCTCCCAATTTCCAAGATTTGGGAGTTTTGGTTGATTCAAGCTAAACTGGAAAAGCTTAAACCCTTTCTCTTTTTTTTTTCTTTTATTATTGAGAGAGACAAAGGTGGAGAAGAAAGAAGGTTTCTAATACAATTTCGAACCCAATAAAAAAGGTTAATATGTGCTTTTAGTCCCTGTAATTATCCATAATTCGAGATTTAGTCCTGTAATTTAAAAGTTAAAAATTCTAATTCAATCACAATATCGAAAGGGTTTTTTTTTCCAATAATATGTAATGTCATGAAGGTAATCTAATTAATATGCCTAGTAAGCAAACTTTGCGAAAAATACTAACAATAGTAATGATTGAACTGAAACTTTTAAATTAAAAAAATTAAGAGAACCTATTTTAACTTTTTAAATACAACTCTTGTCTTATAAGGGTATATTAAAATATTTTAAAAAATAGATATGTGATAGTTTTTAAGACTACGAATAAAAAAATATACATTATCGAGTATCAAATACTAATCCCATGTAAAAATAGTTTAAATAATAGTGTAAATAAACAGGTTTAATCAAAGGTTGATACTAATATTTAGGACTGAATAATCGATTTCTTTGGATCGATTTTTTATATATAATCGATTAAAACTGCCCAACCTCCAATAATCTTGGTTTTAATCAATCTAATCGAACCAATTTAAGGTTGAATTGGAAGCCAATTAACCAACTTTTTCCTTCTTGTCTAAAATAAATATTGTGTTTAAAATAATAATATAATATATAAAAATAATCTATATTATATATTTAAAAAAGTAAAAATAATAATTTATTTTCTTTTCATTTTTCCATTCTCTTCTCTTATCCCTAACCCCTTAGTTGCGAAAGAAATATGATTCGGAACTTTCTTTTTCAAGTGTTGCTTTAAGAGGACAACAATGGGTGCCATCAAGTGCTAAGAGTTGCTTGGATCATGAGAAGAATCCATTGGGTGTTGCCACTTTTTGCTTGCTTTTCAGGGATAAACTTCACTGCAATAGACACAATGTTATGATTGTTATTTTGGAACTTCAGATTTTCTTTCACCGGATTGTGACAATTTATTATGCATGAAACCGTGATAACTAAACATGATACGAGCATGTGCTTATGGACTCAATTTGCTGTGATGGAAATGTGTTTTTACATTCTCACAAATCGTGGTTATCATTTTGAAGAGTGCCTTAGAAAGAACCGTTGCATCTTTACAACGTGCGAGTGTCATGGTCCAAGACTGAAGTTGTTACGCTCGGTTGGAAGACTTGAGCATGGTCGGTCCAACTCTCAGACCATAACACGAGCATGCTTGGCGGGTGATTGATTAATAATTTTAGTGCTTAATTCATGATTCCTTATGCTTTTAGTTTTGCAGCCTTCATTGTTCACTCTGGCATTTGTTTTGGGTTCCAATAATTAGCATATCCACAAAATATGAAATCATAAAGATTTGATACTCCAATTACATAAAAAGTTTTATAAAAAGTAAATCTACGCCCGGATGTGTATTCAACTCTCACCCGGAATCTACATAGCTTTGCAACCCAGACAAAAACCAAACTCCTTTCTTGTCACCCTCCTTAGGTATATCAGAGTTAGTATATGGTTAAAGATTGAGTACAATGTTTCATGATACTCAAAATACTTGCTAAATCTCCAGAGACTTCTATGTCGGTTGTTAGTCTTGTTTATGTTGCTCAAATATTCGGATTAGATGCATATCCAAATGACTATGGCATATGATCATCTTTTAAGGAAAATCCAAATATCCAATGCTAGTTCAAATAAATAACCCCAACAAGTCTGCCTCCATTATCAATGGTCTACCCTATTTGTCAATTGCTAACCCAAGTTTTCATTTTGCTCAACTACAGAAGAAATGCTACAAAGATTAAAGCCCTATGATACAAGAAATGGAGGGATCAGATTATAGTGAACTAAAAATGGAGGTAGTAAATTGATGTTTAATGCCACATCCATGGGGCAAAGCAATGGCATAGATTGGTGTCATCCTAAAGTCTTCACCAAGAGCAGCAATAAGTAACAAAATTTCCATCAACTCAAACCAAGCAAAGTGAAGGATAGAGCAATAAATTATGAATAATGCTAATGTGATTATATGGATTAATCCAAGATATGGATCTCAAAAAAGAAGTGTAGACAAACTGACAATGACATCCCCAGAAATCAATCAGAATGAAACAACAAAAAGAACCAAACTTGAAGACGGTTACTTGTTTGAATTCTGTTATTATGCTAACTATCTTTCTATTGACACGATAATCATACTAGGTACCAACAGCAGACTGTAGTATTTTCATCGCATTACCAAAAGAGAAGCATTATCGCTTAGAGGTGTCCACCGAAGTCTCATTAGCACCTCGGAATACATTGCAAATCAGTCCAGAACCATCTTAGCAGATGATAACTACGGCAAAAGAACGCCCTTGGACTTGACAATATCGTGTGGGTTCCTTGCTGATCAATATACCATCTTGTTGATGCTTTGGCAGAATCTAATCATACCCTATTCGACCAGAAAAATCTAAGGTACATTATGTAACATTCAAACTGGGCATTGGTTTAAATCAACAGAAAGATATGACCACTACAGAATAAAGATATGACCATATGAGAGACAATTTTGTAGTTAAAATTACCTTCATGCGAGTCCAAGATTTTGTAGTTTGTTACAGTGTGGAGTTGGCAAATTCTTATTCCAACGGCGTTTATGGCGTTCCACATGACAATAGCGCCATAGCATATGTTTGTAATCCTTAATCACAGTATCCTCGACATTAGCTCTAGCAGCACTTCCCTGGGGAAAGTTCACATCAAATGTTGATGATTTGACAAAAAATTCCACCCCAAATTTCTCAGTTGTCTTAGGAATCTGATAGGAGTAATTCCTAAATAATGAGTACTCAGGCTCGGAAGTGGGCAGAAAAGCAAGCAAGAAAATCAACAAAATTGGCAACATTTGGAGAAGAATCAAGAAACTAGATCCTCCTCCTCTATGATGCTCCTCCCTCTGATGACCACCCATTCCTCTAGTCCTGTAAACTTGAGATGCCCTAAACATATCCCCTTGACCAAAAAACGACCTAAATATCTCATCAGGATCGAAATCATCATCAAACAAATCATGCTCATATCTTCTCCGTCTCTGTCTCACATTATGCCGCTGATTGTACTCAAATTGATCAACCAAACCAACTTGATCATACTGCCTCCTCGAATTATCATCGCTTAAACATTTAAACGCCTTGCACACAGTCTTAAATGCTTCCTCGGAACCCGGAGCCTTATTCTTATCCGGATGAACTTTCAAAGACAACTTCTTATATGCTTTCCTAATATCATCAACCGAACAAGTCTTTTCCACACCAAGAATTGAATAATAATCCTTGTTTCTCTTAATCTGCCTAATCAGCTGAACATGTTCCTCTGTATAACTTCTGTCACCATCAAAACCCTCATCCAATTTAGTTGAACCGCCTTTATTCTCATCACTTAAAACACGCTTTTCACCAACAGGTGAAACCGGGGTCGTCCCAGAATCAAGATTTTTACAAGCATCCAAGAGTTCATCAACAGATAAAGTATGATTCAGGCGTTGAGCGATTTTAATGAATTTGAGCGCACGCTGTTTGTTACCAGAAGCAATTGCTTCTTCAGCAATGCGAACACATCTTAAAGCCTCATCTTTATTACCATCCATAACCAAATTTCTATAGTCCAAACCCTAATTTTTTTCTCCCAACGAAATTCCACAAGCTTAAATTGAAACAAAAAATCCAAAATAGAACACCTAAATCAAAAGGAAATACAGATTATGGAATTGAAAAATTTCAGGCAAATGTTCCGTATTAAGCAGAATTTTTAATTTTAAAATTGAAGATAAATTAAAGAGAGATTTGAGGAAACTTACCAGATCGAAAATTCGAAGTCCAAGAGAGAATGAGAGGAGTAGAATTCAACTGAATGACATGAATGACCCGTGTTTTGAAATTTATACTTTATGGAAATCGAATGAAAATGCGCCACGTCATTTTCAATGACGAGGTATGAAGTAGAAGATCTAAGCTGCTTACTCTTTTTTTTTCTTTTTTTTGTCATTTCTTGTCCATCTCATGGAGGTGTTGGGCTGCAGGCCAAAACATTTTCAATTTGGGTAAATTTAGTTCAATGTCACTAAACTATTAGTAAATTTATGTTTTAGTCATCCAATTTTAAAATGTTACAAAATGGTCATTAAACTATTTGAAATTTTTTATTTAAGTCACCGAGCTGTTAAAATCGTTTTTGTATGGTCTTATTTGTTCGCATTGCATGCACCAATTGAAACCTCCCCCCTTCTTGTTCTCTTTTATAGTTTAGTTTTTTTTCATGAAACAACTTTTGTAACACCTCAACCCCGGCCTAGACGTTATGGCTGAATTTGGGAGTGTTATGAAGAAGGGTTTTGAAACCGATGATACCTCAATAAAATGTCCAAGTTATAAAACGTGTTCATTTGTATATTTATTACTGAAACCGTTACATTTTATCCTTTAAGGTTAACCAAATCATTTCACAGCAAATGTTTGAAAAACTGTTAAAATCAAAACTATGCTCGTTTTTTCAAAATTATTTTTTGTTCGAGTGAAATCAATATTTTGTCGAATCGTCGCAATTAAGAAATCCTAACGCAACCAAATCCAAAAAAATTAAACCAAACAGTCAAAAAGTCCGAATAGTCCAAAAATTACAAAACTCTCATGAAAGCCAGAAATTTAAGTAAAAACCATGAAATAATGATAAGTAAAAATAATTTCCGGTCGAGTGGTCACCATTGAGCCCCCATCGCACCAACCCGCCTATGTATATGGATTACCTGAACAGAACATACATACAGATGTGAGTTTACGTAAACTCGGTGTGGAACCCAACAGAGATAGACATACAACATACACAGAGTCTCATGATCAGTCAGATACAGATTCGGACCTAAGTCCATAACAGATACAGATATCAGAATCAGATAAACAGAACAGATATACAGAATCCTACCACCATCCTCTACACACCATCTCCAACCATCCCATCACACCATGTGGGGTTAATAACACCCACTCATCCCTATACACCATATAGTGTCGATGAGACACATAACAAAAAATATGTAATCAAACTGCCATAATATAGGTGAAGAGTCACCATATAGATCACTTCCTCCACATATACAGTCACCACCCCAAACACAGATACAAAATACAGATGCAGATATATCAGATTAAACATATTTAACATGCTCGTATACAGATAGATACATACTTAAACAGTATAGTTAGACATGCGTATCAGTATCCTACTCAGATTAGTCTAACAGAATATCAAATCACATGAAATAGGGTTTGGTTAGCCCTTATCAACCCTACAGTAGGCCCACAGTCGATCAGAACGACCCGTGCGACCCTAGGGGAAGTTTCAGAATTCTGGGCCCACATTTCAGTCAGAAACTTTGACGGCCACGCCTTCGCCAATCACACGTCAGAAACTTTGAGAATAAAAAAATTTGAAACCCCTAATATCTCAACTTCACATTATTCCACTAACTAACCCACCAACTCTCCATCATCTCAGAATTTTACTTCACCCAACCTCTATCTCACAACTGGAACAAAAATATCATTCATGCTCACACAAGAAATCAAACACAAGACCTCCAATAAGCTAACTCCTTACCACTCAAACCAATAGACTCATCCTGATATGAGTTTACTAAAGATAAAATATAACCCAACCCACCAAGGATAAGGCTAGGATAAAAAATAACTAAAATTTCCTAAAGTAAGACTTGAACTCAAGACCTCAAACACACACCCAAAACACTTAACCACTAAAGTAAATACACATTTGTGTCAAGATTTAAAGAAAAGAAATAAATTATTCAGGGCGTTACAACTATGAACGTTGCGAATCTACAAACCAAAATCTAAACAACTTTCTTCTTCGATCTCTAACCCTAATCATCATATCAACTTAGATATAATATATGTTCTTTTACTCGTCAATGGGTACTAATCCACCATACTAGTCGTCAAATCATCGTTTGGAGCTCGTTACTGAGGCTTTAAAAAAAAAGAAAATTAATATCCCAATGAGATAAATAAAGATTTTTGAATACTCTAGTGACTTAAAATGAAAAACTTTCAAATAGTTCAATGAAAAATTTGTAACCTTTTGAAGTTGAGTGATCAAAACGTAAACTTACTAATAGTTTAGTGACCATGAGTGTAGTTTACCCTTTCACTTTTTAAATTCATTTTATTGTTTAAAAAATGATCAAATGTTGGATTAAAATGTAAATTTGCCACCACATTATGGGTGAATATTGAAATTTGGCACTATACTTTATTTTGATTAATATTTGCCATTATATTTTGAGAGTATAGTTAAATTTGCAACACAACTTTTATGTTATTGAATTTTACTATTGATATTTAAGTTTTACTAAATTTTGCCACTAATTGTCAATTGAGTTTTAGCTTGACTAGCATGGGTATTGTTGCCAATGCAGCAGGACATGGGTTCGAGTGCGTTGAAAAGGGCTATAGGTAGTTTTAGGCATTGTGCCAAAAAGAGCAAATATAATCAGAACTTATAATGAGATTTTTCAAATTAAAATTTGTCACTAATTTTTATTTTTAATTAAATTTTATCACTTAATATTGATTTTGATGATTTGAAATATAAAATTTAACAAGAAAAATATTATTTGAATATTTTACTTTAATAGCTAATAATAAATTAATTTATAAAAAATTAAAATATCATTTTATTTAATAAAAGAAAGACTTGAAAAATAAAAATTAAGATTACTTTTTATAAGTAATATTTTTATCAATTGTTGATATTATATTAATTTATTATTTTAAGTGTTAATTTTTATTAAATTTGTCTTCAACTTATTTTAAATTAAAATTGAAGAGTAAAATTCAATAAAAAATCAAAATCCGGTGACAAAATTCAATCAAAAAGAGAGACATAATTCTTAAGTACAATAAATTTCAGCTTTCACCTAAAATATGGTAACAATTTTGCACATTAACCCTAAAATATTTAAAATTATTTTTATATTAATATTGCATATTTTATATAAATTAAAACCAAGAGAACAACCATTAAGCTCAAGCCAAAATAGTAGGCTTGAGAAGGGAAAGCCTTATAACAGATGGTTATCAATGGATGGCTAACAAGTCCTAATCAAGTGTTAGCAATAGTATCTTCCAAAGATCAATTCTATGAGTAGCCTTGCCAGATGAAGGAAACCGGTTTCCACCAATCACCAGTAACGAACGATTAAGCCTTCACACGTGTAACCTAAGACTCTAAGGCACCCTCAACATTAAAACACTCAAGTATATTCAATCTCGTACATCAACTATTAATGGCAGTTGCACATCCTAGATTTTGACTTACATATCTTGATTATTTACTTACATATTTTTAAGGATTTCTTAAGATTATAATTGGAGAAAAGATTGAATCAAGTAAGAGAAGTTTTCAAGAGTCCTACTGTGATTTATTTTTATTTACCTTATTTAAAGAGATACTGATTTCGAAAAGAGGACTCCTTAGTAAAGAGATCCAATTTCAAAAAGAGTATCTGTTTCTTTATTGAAAACCTCTTGAAACAAAAGTCAGAGAGATATATGTTCACATTTATTAAAGAGTGACATGTCAATATACATTTGTTTAAGAGATGACTTGTTATTAGTTATTGAATGAGATTAAGAGCACTTATTCTATTTATTGCGAGGAACTTATTTTAGTGAAAATTGTTGTAAAAAAAAAAACTATTTGTATTGCTCATTTTGTAAACAATCTTTCAAATGTGAAGTCTTAGTGGGGAGAGTGGTCTAGTATCTGTGTAGGAGTGAGTTTGACTTAATCACATATTGTATAAGTTGATTTATAGTGAATTATTCTTCGAGAAATGCCCGCAGACATAAGAAATTTTCAAACTATGTAATCAAACTTTTGTGTCCATATTTTATTTTATAAATGTTAGTAAGTTAGTCCATTTGCAACTAACATATATTTAGAATACAAATTCATTAAACTTTCTGTAACACCCCTTAACTCTAAATCGTCGCCGGAATAAGGTTACGAGGTATTACCGAACATATCAGACAATCTACAAATAATTCTTAAATAAATAACAAACATATTATAATATAATCATAAATTCATATAAATATTTATTTTACTAATTGACTTCATTTTTTATTTTTATGTGATTTTAAAAAAAAAACTCAATATAACCCTTTATAAATAGTTAACATTCCCTGCAATTTCAAACCGCAACCAATTCACAATTCATACAATTTCATATTCAAATAACCTAAACATATCTTAAACATTAACTTAGTAATTTACTAAATAAATATTCGCATATATTGTTTAAATAAATAAACTTCATTCATTCTATTTCAGTTTTAGTACCAAACATACCATTTTATAACTTAACGTTTCATTTTCATTAAAATATTATAGACCAATTCTTTACAACCAAAACTTACAAGACTCTTTAATAAAACCGAAATATATGCCACATTTACCAAAGGAAAAATACATCACCAAAGTTATGCTAAAGTCTGGATTGATCTGGATGCTGAATCAGAACCTTTGACTTCTATCGACCTGCGCACGGAAACAACCGTACGCTGAGTATTTCATACTCAGTGGTATTACCATAATTCAAATTATAACAGTAATAAACATGTAAAGCATAAATCATACATACAAATTTAAATTCAAATTTCATATTTCAACAATAACAATTCATCAATTAATATCATATATCCACAATTTAAACTTGGACACATCATGAACCTTAGGTTCATTCCCCAATTTCATATCATATTTCAGTTCACAATTTAACTTTTTCATCTCATTTCAGTAGCTCGATTGATCAACTTATTCGGTTTATCATTTCATTATTTACCCTATTAACAAAACTCGGACTTTGGCGGATACACAGATCCAACCAAACACTCAGTATGGCACCCAGTGCCTTATCGGATAGTTCGAAGCAATAGTTGACACCCAGTGTCTCATCGGCAAAGCCGAAGAAAGTTGGTACCCAGTACCTCATCGAATCTATCCGAAGAAATATAGTGACACCCAGTGTCTCATCGACTCGAGGTCAAAGTATCCCTGAACTCTTCCAATCCTATAGCATGACAACTATATCCGACTCAGCCCGACTAGTTAATAGGGTCTCCAAATTCACATTTCAATTCAATTCCACTTTTTCACTTTCAATCACAATTCAATTCCACACATATATTCATCATTCAATTGCATTTCTTTCAACTTAATAATAATACTTACCTTATATTTCACTCACCATACATATAAATTTAAATATAGCATTTAATAAGAAGTAATTTGAATTATAGTAATACAAACCGTAAATCTCCCATTTTAGTCCTCGATAGCTTTCTCCTTTCCTTTCGATGCCGATGCCTCAAGTTCTTTGTTAGCAAATTAAAGCTTAAATCCTTAAACCCTAGTTTTTCCTTTTTCTTTTCTTTCTTTCTTTCTTTTTCCTTCCCCTGTTTCGAATGGTCTCTATTTCTTTTCTTCTTTGTTTCTTTTATTCTTTTACTTTATTTCTTTTATGTATTAGTTAATAATAATAATAATAATAATAATAATAATATTTAATTCATAAATATCTTTTACTTAAATTATAAGAAAATATTTTATTTTATTACAAGTGTGTTTTATATATTTTACACATGTTTAATTTAATCACCATACACTTGTCTTTAATTTAATTTATTCCATAATATAATAATTTATCAAAATATATTTTAACTTAATTTTAAGTAAATAAATAATTATAATACAAATGTATATACATATGTACAACTTTATCACCCTACATTTGGGCATGCATACCTTTCAATGTGAGTAACTACCTAATAGGCAAGCTTTCTAAGGAACATTTCAACATATAGAATTTGAATTTTTGTGAGAGCTTTTATTTCTAAACTTTTGTCCAAATATCATTATTCCTAAGTAGGTTTGGTGTAATTCAATTATCAATTGCTTCATAACACTAATAAGTATAGATGTTCCTGATTAGAGGAGTTTGAGCATAAAGAACAAATCACATCTTCATTTGTCGAGATAATGGACATAACATTTGTACCCTCTCTTAGCCATTGAAATCAGACTTCGATAAAGGTCAATTTCTCTTTCTAGCCATAAGGGGGCATTTGATAGTAGCCCAAAGATTGTCAAATCTACACCAATCATCCGACTAAAAATTAACAATTATATCACTTTTTTCAACTACTGAAATCCTTGTTTAAGAAGAGGACTACAAACTTGAAAACCAATCATCCTTAACAAATTTACCACTTTTATCACATTAAAACCCAATAGCATAACTCTAAGCAAAGCAATGTGATTAATATAATAAAAATTAAGGTTGAGCAAAAGAATAAAAAAAATTCAAAAAATCGAACTAAACCGAACTGAATACAACCCTAATAAAAATGTGTGACAGATAAGTGATACTTTAGTCTATAATATCACCATATAATGACAAGGTCTAAAAATTCATAACCAACTAAGGGTGAGTTTGGATGGGCGGTGCGTTTACCTGCGGCTAGTATAAAAACAGCGGTGGCGGTGAAATTAAATACTGTAGCGATACTGTAGTGTGAGACAAAAAGTAAGCTAAACGCACCGCAACGCACCGCACCGCACTCAATCGCCCATCCAAACCCACCCTAAATGTAACAATTGGGGCGGAGAACAAGAAAATCCCTATCCCAGTATAGGACACACTTGTTCCTATTCCCAAACAAAAGGTAAAACCAAGATATTCGCTTTAGCTTTAACCTTAAGCTCAAACCTCCACCGAAACCCTCGCTTATAAATACCATCCGTCCGATCTTTTCAAGCCCCTCTTTCGCTCTCTCTCGCCGCCGCCTGCGTCTCTCTCTTCATCTCTCTGAACCAAAAAGTCTTTAGCTTTTCGCTTCGAGAGAGACCATGTTGGTTTACCAGGATCTCATCTCCGGTATTAACTCTTTTGCTTCTTTTTTTAACCCAACATTCTCTCTGATCTTGATTTGTGTTTTCATTGATTTGTATCGCTTTTCGTTTAGTTTTATAGCTTTTGCGGTTTTTATTAGATCTGTGTTTACTAATCCATGTTTGGGTTTATTTGTTTTTTTTTGTTTGTTTTAATCGATAAAAAAGTAGAGATCCCAACAAAACTCAACCTCAAAACAGATTTTAGCTATTGAGTCTATTAAATTTTAGTGAGCTTGGGTGTTTAAAAAGCTGGAAGAAGAACGGATCTTTTTTATTGCTCTGCATAGAGTTATTAATTTCAGCTGTCGGGTCTTCAAATTCTAGTATCTTACTGTTTTTAAAGCTAAAAAAGATGGGTGCTTTTGTTTAGGGTTATTTATTTTGTTGATGCAAGTGTGTTGGTGGAATGGAGTTGACTTTTTAAATCATGGCTTTTTTAGCTTATGAGATTCAGCGTCCGCAAATTTTAGCTGTTGGGTTTAATAATTGTGGTAACCTGGGTTTTTGTTTTTAATGCTAAAATTCATAGATCTTTGATTATTGTGCTTAGGGTTTAATTTAGTTGCTTGTTATTGCAAGTTTGTTCCGCATTGTAGGACCAAGGCAAGTTGAACAAACTATGTTCTTGGTGTTTCTTAAAGCTAAAATATAGGGATTTTTTATTGCTATACTTAGGGGAATCTTGTTGATGCAAGCGTGTTGGTTAGCTTTGCCGTGTTGAGTTGAATGAATTATGATGATTAATTTCAGGTGACGAGCTTCTTTCTGACTCATTTTCCTACAAGGAAATCGAGAATGGGATGCTGTGGGAAGTTGAGGGAAAGGTTAGTATATTGGGAAATTGTTAGCTTACAAGGTTTTAGATTTTTCATACTGCGAAAAGGGATCTAAATGCAGTTTGCCTGATTTTTTTTGCTGCTTTTTAGTGGGTTGTGCAAGGAGCTATTGATGTTGACATTGGTGCCAATCCTTCAGCCGAAGATGCTGATGAGGATGAAGGTGTTGATGACCAATCTGTGAAGGTTGTTGACATTGTTGACACTTTCAGGCTTCAGGTTAGTCAGTTCTAATTCAAAACTATTTCACACTTATCAACTTTCAAGGTAGAACTTGAATAGTATATTCCATTACACACTTGCAGGAGCAACCCCCTTTCGACAAGAAGCAGTTTGTCGTGTTCATGAAGAAGTTCATCAAGAACTTGACACCGAAACTGGATGCGGAAAAGCAAGAGTCCTTCAAGAAAAACATTGAGGGAGCAACCAAGTTTTTGCTTTCAAAATTGAAGGACCTTCAATTGTGAGTTGCCTACCTCTTATCGTACTTTGTCAAATTCTTTTCGGTTTTTAGTAGAACTAAAAATCTGGGTTTTTGTTGCAGTTTTGTCGGAGAGAGCATGCACGATGATGGATGTTTGGTATTTGCTTACTACAAGGATGGTGCTGTTGACCCGACATTTTTGTACTTTGCCTATGCATTGAAGGAGGTCAAGTGCTGAGGTTTGAAGCAAAGGGAAAAAAAGTGGTTGCTGAAGAATTTAGTCCTTTTTATTATTGCTTTTGTCTCTTATTTTCAGTACTCTGCTAAAGACATAAATTATTTATGGTTTTTGATGTTTTTGATTTAATTGTTTGTTGTTTTATCATGGAATGGTTTCTATTTTTATGGGTTGTCTAAACAATAATTTAACTCTTTGTTCTATTACTACTTAAGTTTATTGGAAGGAGGTTTTTGGGACAAATATGGCATGTTAAACATAATATTATGACTAAATTTTAATTATTTTAAATGCAAAATTCATAAACCTATGAAAATACTCAAGCTATTTGTTTGTCTCTAATTAGACTTTTTAAATGAGCATATGTTCGAGTGTTTTGATATCTAAACTATAATGGATGATATGGATTAATTTGTGCATTTTCAGAATTGTCAGGTTTAAATTTTCTTGAAGATTTACACGTAACCAGAATTTAAGAACATCAAACTTTGTTGGTAAATTTAAGTAGTGCATGAAATAAAAAGCATCTTAAATGGTTTACTCCATTATCACTTCATCCTTTGTTAGAAACTTATTGTGTGACGTTAGTTTTGTGAACTTGCTCTTCGGTTCAGGCTTTGACAACATCTTAAATGATACTGATTTCTTGGTTCCGAATGGTCAACACAACAAAAAATCAAACAATATGAAATGAAATATATACAAGATCATATCGAATTTACATGGTATTTTAAATAAGACTAAATGTTCAAATTAGGATCTAACCAAAAAGAAATTATTCACGTAAAAAGCGGTTATATAAAAGCTCAACATTTATAGAAGTGCTCAAATATTGCTTAAAAAACAGAGAGAACATAATAAAAACATAATGTAAAATCTAATATATGGCATTCGAGTATTTTCAAGAAGGGTTAACCTGCACTTTTAAAAATTTTAGCTCCTATTTAAAACCAATTATATCATTGACTTTTAATAATAATGAACAAAATGAAGAAAAATAACTTAAAAATGAGGGCAAAGAAATCAAGAAAGATTGTAAAAATATTAATATACATTCATTTTATACCTTATAATAACAAAACTGAATGGTTTTTAACCCATTTAATCGAGTTTTACAAAATCACATTTTCTTTGATAATACAATACAGTACCAACTGTTAAATTTGACAAAGGTCACTAAAATCAACCATCACCCATGTGCTGCTGAATTAAGCTAATCCCAATGCTTTATTGTTATACAAGAGAAAAAGGTTGAAATTTTTCATAATTTGATTTCCATTACAGATTCTTTTTTAATTTAAAACAAAAGAAAAAGTTACACAATTCAGAAATAATAGTAAACAAGTTATTTTGATACATTTCTTGATTTCAGCATTCATTCCATCCATTGGTAAGTGATACAATATCTATATTTTTATCATAATTACATTATACATACAATTAACTATGCCAAATGAAATTAGGTCTTACAAGAATCACAATTATTTTTCTTTTTTCTTCTTTTTTTTGAAAACCAAAAATGCAGAAAGCAATGTATGTCAGGTTTTAGTTTCCTACAATGTTCCATTCCCAGACTTATGTTGCTCCGATTCTTCAGTTTTTTTTTTCAAGTACCCATTAGATAAGGATATGACCTTCCAAAAAGATCCACAGATGCACAAGAAAACCAAAAAAAAAATTGAACATACCAGTATCCGATGATCTCACTCCGAAAAGTAACTTTGTACAGGGCTAACATTGTTGTTTGATTTCAGACAAGCTGCACGACGGCAGCTACTCTCAAGGCGCCATTTTGAAGAAGATCAGCAAGTTCATCAAACAACAAAGCTGTCCTCCATCCCCAACCTTTGGGAGCTTTTGGTAGAAGAGTGCCCCTCTGTTTGAAGCTTCCGAACACCATTACATCTCGCTTTGATGGACAAATTAGCTGGAAAAATGAAGGTATGAAAACAGAAGGTCATCATAACTATGAATAAGGGAACAGATTGCAAATGCTTCGATTTGAACTTAAACTTACTAGATTTTTGAATTCTACATTAAGTAATAGAATCTATTACCTGATAACGAGCGGTGACCTTTTCCCGCGAATCGATAAACATGTGAACCTGAAAAGTGAAAACAGGATGTTTCGTATTATTCAAAAGCTCCAGTTAACAAATATAGCAAAAGATTGTTTTCCATGGATTAAATGAAAGACCATCTCAAGCTTTGATTTGGCAAAACAGGGCTGACCTTTCCAAGAGAATCAGTTATTTCAGCTTTCCGACGGTGAAGAAATAGTCCTGTGATGGGAGAAAACTATATTGAGAAAACAACTGCAAAATTGTCTTTTATGACCTTGGAAAAACAAAAGGATAAGTTCTCAAGTTTTTAGCCTTAGAACATTACCCAGAGTCCTACGTCCTTGAGGATCTTCATCATTAAAGGCCTGAACACTAACCTGAAAATTGAAACCAATCTTATAACGTAAATCTTCATACAAACATGGAATATAAAATTAAAAAGCTTAATAAATAAAGAAATGTGCAAGAACATCAGGTTATTGGTTTCATAATTTTCTTTCAGATAAACAATCGAACCTATTCTGATTAAATAAGATATTAAGACAGTTGTGGAGTTGGAACTAAATCAGTCCTGGGGTTCTGAAAGGGTCTTTCATATTCAAATACCTTCCACAATGAACCGGCATAAAAGAACTCGGGAGAGTGCTTGACTTGACCATCACTGAGCCTGTGCACATCCTCAAATTGAACCCTGTAGAGCCAGCAAAAGATTTACAGAGCATTATCAGAATAAGTCTTTGACTAACAAAAACAAAAAAAAGGAAAAAGACAAATACTGACAAGATCTATGGATTTTAACAAAGGCAATATATAACAAATTGCACCCTAAAATCCCTACAAATGTGCTCTTGCTTCTCTAGAACATAAGAAGTACGTCATGTGTTAGACACAAGATCAAGAATGGCAAACCTATCAGTAAGTAATATAGTTGAATTACCGAAAACAAATTATTTCCAACAAAATAGTATAATGCGCAAGACACCAAGTGGAAGAATTTCCACCAACAACTATATGCACCAACTTCCATAGTTTATGGAAGCTTTTATATTACTTATTTGAAATTACAAAGCACAAACCAACAGTTATACAAAACAAGAAAAAAATTACCCAAAACGGAAGGAAGGGAAGTGACTTAGAGGGGTTTTCAAGTCCAATGATATAGAAGAACTAGTTGCATTCTCCCAGTCAATTCCAATGGCTCGATCTGGTGTCTCTAACATCTGCATGGCAATCCCACTAGTAGCTGGCCTTGCAATAGAAGTCATAGGCACTTTGCTTTGGGGATCCAACTCGCAACTCCTCTCTGTTTGTTCTTCACGAACATTAATGGCATTACTAGTTCCTCCTTGGCTTAACTCCACCAGAGCTGTTAAGCCACCTCCAGACATGTCTCCATTATGGTCGGCTCTAGCCTCTGAATCCTCATTAGCAGGAGACTGCTGGCCAATTCTGTTGCCCATACCAAAGGGCACACGAGAAAAGACAAAACGTGTTGGAGTCCACAAAGTTGCAGGAACAGAAGTAGCACCACGTCCAATACCTGCAAGCCCATCAATAGCCCCCCTAACCTGCACTCTAACTGGCCTAAAAAGGCCATTTCCTTCATCTTGAGCATTGTCGGCCACATACACATTTCTGATGTTACCAGTTAGATGACTTTGGTCATGCTCTTGCACATAATAGCCTGTAGTAGCTACTCCATGTTGAATACCAAATGGCTGCCTGCAACTGCATTGCATACTAGTAAGGCAGCAATTTTTGCAAGTGTCAGCTCCAATTTCTTGCACCCTCTGGCGTAATAGCATCTACATTATGGCCATACAAGCAAAAACAATCAAATCCTCATCAAAGCCACATGCAGAGGCCAAATTTTTCCACAAGAGGAGGCCAAAATTTCAAGGAATTGTAAATGCTTATATTACAAAGGGAGAAACTCCCAAGATAAAAAGAATAGAAGTCTTTGCCATCTTCCATAAGTCTAAAATATAAAAACTCAAAATACCACCAGGTTCAATGAGTTCCTAAATATTTAACCTAAAACCCATTCATCAATTTCAATTGTGTTTGTCACCAGAATAACCGTTAACATGCTGATATATCCAGACTTCAACAGGTATTTCTTAATACAGCGTCAGACATAACAGAAAAGGAAGCACATGGGTGCAGAAAACAAACCTGCAGCCAAAGGCCATCATTCAGAGCTTTGCAAGGAAACCCCAATTCTTCAAGTTGTTTCCTCACATTCAAAAGTGCCTCAAAGGACATATTGCAATATAGAAGAGAACCCCCTTCAAATATATTAACAAAAGCATCATATTCCTCACCACCAACCCCACAGTTCCCTTTTGCATAGCTTTTTACCTGTCTTTTACCCACAACCCTGCCACCCCAAGACAAAGAAGCCATGCTACATCTTCCCCAATCATTTAACATGAGCCCACTACAGGAAGAATCCTCAGAAGAGCAATGCTTTGATTGATCACTTGCAAGCCAATTATTGTTATTCAACTGGTAGCACGAGCCTTCCTCAGATGGCCCCTCCATGGCCATTCCTCCACTTGTTCCATCACCAATTGGCATTTCAACATATGAATGTGAAGTTCTTATACCCTCTGAAAATGAACTACTCATTGATGAAGACTGATCCATGCTACAGGGGCACAGAGATTCTGAACGAGCATATTTAGGCCGCTGAACCTGTTGGTCAGCGCTAGATATTCCTGCTGGTATGTCAACTACACAACCTGCAAGATCAGCTGGGAGCTTCTAAGTTCTGAGTAGTTATCTTTTAAACTTAAATGTCTCAATTCAGATTCCAATTTCTTACCATGAAAGCTATCAACTAAATTTTTTCCCTTTCCTTTAGAAGACTCAAGAGAAGTGCCGACATCTATCTCAGAAGAGGAGGAACTTCCTTGACCAGATCTTTCCGGCTGGTAAAAAGCATCTTTTGCGAGAAGGGTGTACAATGCCAGTTCAAACCTTTTGATAAAAACAAACACAATAGATCACCCAACAGTATAAAAACAAACCGCCAAACCCAAGTTTAAGAAACAGGACTGCAAATAAATCCTACCGTTTTTCTTCACTAGATACCCACAGCTCATCAGATGTCAGTAATGCATGTAACGTCTGAGATGAAAGTTTAGGAAGCACCTATCCATGATGAGGAAAACCCAATGACCAATCAGATAAGCATACTGGAAAACTCATAAGAAATAACATTCACCATTAACCTACATTCCACAAAAATGTTGCCTACTTAAAATTCACTCTCTAGCATTCTAATTAGTTCCTCTACAATTTAGTCATGATAATAAAATAACGAATAGATATTAACTTGAGTTGATAAAAAGTAAAAACACCAAAACTGTAACCTTTTAAGCTTTACCTCTTTCAATTCCATGGCACCACTTTGACAAAGATAGCCCCAGCAAGCACTCCTCACCCTTTCTCCATGTACCCCATAATCTTGATTCTCGGCAAAAACCTATATTTTACATCCCAATTTTGATTAAAAAAAGTAGAGAAAAAAAAAAGAAATTTGTTAAATTATAGTTCAAACCTGATATGCTAAGAAATTCGAAGTCCAGAGCTCAGATATAATAAAATCCGTACATATAGCACATAGATCCTACAAGCAGTTTCGAATTCACAAAATTATAAACCAATAAAAAATTTTAATTTATTACCTCTGAAATGATTAAAAAACCATTTAACTTTAAAAGAACCTGAAGATCAAGAAATGAAGCAGCAGCTAAAACGCGAAACGCATTATTATCATTAAGCTTGGGATGGTGTCCGTACAAATAAGCCAACGCGACCGCGATTGCTTCGCCGTTAACGTTGCTGTCGTCGACGTTTAGCGTTACAACCGGAGAATTAGCTTCTTTCCAAGGCCCGTGAAGCATATTCCTCAATTATTAAAAAAAAACTAAAATTAGTTTATAATTATAAAAAATTAAAACTTAGGTTTTTATTTTTATTATTTGTCATTCGTTTTAAACCTGAAGTAAGAGCTACGGGAGAGGATTAAGCGGTGGAGGTGGTAGGTGGATCCCATGGCGTTAACGACAATGTCAGAGAAGGAACCGCCGTTGAAACCTTCCATTCGGATATGTTCGCAAAGGGAATTGAGGTTACAATCGAAGGCTCTGAGTTCGCTGCAGCTACGGTCGTTCTCAGAGTGCTGTGGTGGAGGAGGCGGTGGCGGTGGAATCGACATTTTCAATTGCGGCTGGTGATGGTGGTGGTGCGTTGGTTGTCCGTACGATCGGTGCTTCGAGAATTGCGGTTCCATCCGAAAGGTCGCCGTTTATGGACATGAGGAAGAGAAAAGAGCTTTTTTTCTTCTTCTTTTTAGTTTATTAATTAGTCAGTGATTGAAAGTTTAACCCAAAACGCATCGTTTTGACTATATTAAGAACCTTTCTTTTGTCGAATCGGATTAAATTAGATTATCAAAGCTAAATAGTTATTAAAAGTTTTTATCAAATTTTGCTGTTAGTCCCTGTACTATGTGTAAATTAAAGATTTAGTCATTATGCTCTAATTTGGTAAATTTAGTTCCTACACTTTCTGAATTTTGAAATTTTAATCCTGATCTAAAGGGTAGCAATTAAATCTACTAAGTTAAATTTTGCTACTAGTTATGTTACTATGCGTAAGTTGTAAATTTAGTCTATATTCTCCAATTTGATCATTTTATTTCTTACGCTTTTTGAATTTTGAAATTTTAGTCTTAACTTAAACAATATCTATTAAATCCGTTAACTAAAATAGCTTGGCATTTCTATGAGTATTATGAGAAAATAGTAAGTTAGTATGACATTACACATACGATAATATATTTGTTGCATGAAATTTTGAAAATAACATAACAAGTGTAAGAATGATGTTTCAAAATTTGAAAGTAAAAGGATTTTAAATGACCAAATTAAAATACAGAAACTAAATCCACGTCATACACCTAATATAAAGGCTAATAAAAGAATCTGACCAAAGTTCTCTATAAATAGTGTATATCACATAACTTAAAGGGATAAATCTCAAAACTACATATATTATACTTCCTCCACGTGTCCTTCCACATGTCATAAACGGGCATGCCACATGTTTAACATGTCCATGTCCATGCTGGGTGAACCTCTAATCAAGCGAGCCTAGCGAATCTTGGATTATAGTAAACTTACAAACTTTCATGGGACCACCCTCGCCAGATGCACATAAGGTATTAGACTAATTGATTGCCCAATTATCCTAAAATGTTATATCCTAAAATGTCACATCGCTGCCACTACAAGAAAACAATGTATAACTCCACTGTCAGTAAGCTTAGGACGTGTGTACTTTTTTTATTCCCATATTTAAGTTTACCATGACACTTGAGAGAGGGGGTAAGACATAAAAACTTATTCTCCTTCTTCTATCCAACCAAACCTAACCTTCCAAGATTTACAACCAAACATTTCAAACAATGGCTCTCCGCCCCTACTAAGGGTGAACCACCATCATAACCACCACCTTCTCTTCCTTCTTAATCACACTGGTTAACAACACGAAATTTGGTTCAATGTGCAATATTATATACGAACTTTGATCTTGTGATGCTTTATACATGAAATATGAACTTAATTCACTTTTTCACAAATTACTAACACAATTGTCGATATAGCACCATTTTAAGTATACATACTGTAATACAAATAATTATATATACCTAATATAAAAATAAATTGATGTATTTATTCCTTTATATATATGCAATTGAATCAAAATTAAAATTTTATATATACATTTGAACCACAATTAAAATTTTATATATATAATTATACCAAATCAAAATTCATGTATCAAATTACACATCTAATCAAAGTTCACATGTAACTTTGAAATTTATCCCATAACTTAATTATGTCATATTAAATTTGTAAATTATGTATATTAAACACTTTAATGTTATCTTCTACAAGCCCTACGTGCATATGACACGTGATTAATGGACTTATGGTCGATTTATCAACTCAATTAATAATAAAATTTGAAATTGAGTTGAACTCGAATTAATTTTCAAAATTTGAACTTGATTGAAGAAAAAATCGAATTTTTTAAACTTATTCAATTAAGCTCGTTAGCTAGTAAAATTAAATTTAATTCCTATACTCAATTTCAAGACTAATTATTTGTCCATTTGAAATTATATTGGTCCTTATCCAAGAAAGAAGATTTGAGGAAGTGATGATTCAAACAGATAGCTTGAAGGCGGTCAAAGCTATTTAGGAATTGTCCTTGACAAATTCGAACTCCACCCTCATTAGAAGAATTCATCAACTTTTAGCGAAGGTCGGACATTGGGTCATGCAACACATTCCCAGGGAGTCTAATATAATTATTGATTGTATAGTAAAATTTACTTTTAATACAATCAAAATCCAACGGTGCTTGAAGAGATTCCAATGGAGGTGTTAGCAATTTCTCCTATTGTTAAAGCAAGTGTTAGCCTTGCTCAAAAGTCTCCGATGTAATTAATTTGTTTTCAATTTTGCTTCTTTCCACAAAAAAACAATGGAAAATTTTAGAGTTAATTAAATTAAGCTCATGGTTTACTTAAGCACTAAAATAATCAATAGCTCAAAGCTCAACTTGACCATTATGAAGTTGAATTTATGTCCCTTTTAGTTCATACTTTATAGGGTAAAATTGCATTTTATTCCCTCTGAATTTTTGAAAAATTATAATTTAATTGAAGTTTTTGTAATGCAAATTTGTTGCGATTGGCCTCCAATTAAACCTAAAGAACTTGCCAACATAGATATCTCATCCTGACAAGAGGAGCTATAGGTGTTCATGAAATGGGCTTTGTTTAGTTGTTTAAATCTCATAATAGCTCAAATTCTAACTACATTAATATTTTTATTTTTTTATAATTGAATTTTAAATAATTTTTTAATTATGTTTTAAAGAGCGAAATAATTATCAATTTTAAAAATATAAAAATAAGTTTATTTATTTAATATTATGTTTAGGAAAATCAATAATTTAAATTTAAAAAAGAAAAAAAAACAGTAGGCGTAGAGGTGCTCATGAGCCGGGTTGGACTGGATTTAGGCCGAGTCTAAGCATGATGTTAACATACTTTATACTTGTCTAAGTCCGACCAAACCGAAGTATATGCTTAAAATTTTGCCCAAATCCGCCCATATTTGCAAAAGATTAACCTAAGTCTATTTTTGGCCTATTCATATTATATTTTAGATTTTTTTAAAAATATTTATATTATATTATTTTAATATTAATATTTTTTTATTTATTGAAATCTTTATATAATCTTAACATATTTTAATGTTTACGTTAGACTAGTATTATATATTTAGTATAGATTTATTTTTTTAATGTATAACATAATATATAAAAATAACATAGTATAAAATATTATAAACTTGAGAACGGGTCAGGTCAAGCTTAGATTTTGAATATTTAAGCTCAAACCCGACCATATTTTAAACATGCCTAATTTTTTACCCAAACCTAAATCTAATATTTTTGTTCAAATCCTCTTAAATTTTGGACAAGCCTTTAGACCTATCCCAACTATGAACGGGTCTATTAGGGAGTTAGAGAAAATTGATGGCCACTTTAAAGATTCGACCGTTAGAATATAAAAGTCTAACGTCTCTTCTTTCCTTTCTTTCTTGAAAATTTGAATTTTTGCAACGTTCTTTAACCCTTATCTCTTTTTCCCTATCAAAAAGTAAATTCAATTTCTCTAACCTTTTATAGATTCAAATTTTGCCTAAAAAAATCCGATTCTCATAGCTTCGAACCACTCTGTTTTGAGATCATAGATTTTTCCTCTCGCTTTCTGCTCAGAGCAAAAAAAAAAAAAAATGGCGTTGCGACCCATAGATAATGCACTCTCCATTGTACCAGACGGTCTCAGACCCAAGAAACAAGCCAAAGTGTCGATTCAACCCCAGAAAAAAGCTTCCGAGATCAGCGTAAACGATGAGAACAAAGCTCCTTTACCGCAACCCATAGATGCCTCCGTTGATTATGTCGCTTCCGAGGATCTCAAACCCTTTCAAGACCCAGAATCAAACATCCAAGTAAATCCATTTTTACTATTTACTTTTTAAAAAATGAAGTAAAACCCTGTTTGCAATTTCACGATTCTGATTCGGTTTGATGTTTTCAGAGCTTAGTTGAAGGATTAGATTCGAAGGATTGGGTTAAGGTTTGTCAGTCGTTGAACGATGCTAGGCGTTTCTCTTTATATCACCCAGGTCTACTGCTTCCTGTCCTGTAAGATTCGAACTTCTTATTTTTAGTGCCTGGATATGTATCGAACAAGGGTGTTGAACTGATAAAATGTATGTGATTATGCAGAGAGAAGGTGATGTTGGTAGTGGTAAAGTCAATGAAGAACCCGAGAAGTGCTCTTTGCAAGACTTCGATTATGGCTGCTTCAGATATCTTCAATGCCTACGGCGAAAAATTGCTTTCAACTGATTCTAGTGCATTTGATCAGCTGGTGGGTAGCCCAATTGACCCTGATCATCATTTCTCTTTTCCGGTTTTCGAGTTTCTGCTTTGATGAGTTAAATTTGTGGTGGATTTACAGTTACTGCAGTTGTTACTGAAAGCCTCTCAGGACAAGAAGTTTGTGTGTGAAGAAGCCGATAAGTCGCTGACAGCAATGGTTAACTCCATTGCTGCTTTACCCCTGCTTCAAAAGCTCCGCGGATTTGTTAACCATGGCAACCTTAGAGTCAGAGCCAAAGCTGCAGTTTCCATTTCCAATTCTGTTTACAAAATGGTAAAACTACTAAGAAAACTCCATGGCTAAGTTGTTGTTTTCCATTCATAGAATGTTGAACATTGCCCAACTCATTGCAGGGATCAGAAGAAATCAAAGAGTTCGGGTCAGTTACCTTGCTTCAAATGGCTTCGGATTTGCTAAACGATAGGCTGCCAGAGGCCAGAGAAGCAGCAAGAAGCATTGTACTTTCAGTATACGAGGCATTTACAGAAAACGAAAAGCTGGATACGGAGGAGGATTGGCAAAGCTTTTGCCAGTCAAATTTATCAATGATTCAAGCTCAGTTGATGATCAAAGTCGTTTCTTCCCAGTAAGAGTTCAAAGTAGAAGCTTTAGAGAAGCAGCACATATAGTAGAATAACACTATGGGATTGGACTTCTGTCATGTAAATGCTGCTTTTACATGGTTTCTAAGTAGTCTGCTATTTGCTATAGAACTCTTGTTTCCTACACTTTGTTCTTTTTCAATGATGGAATAAACACAAGCATTTCAAGCAGTTCCAACCTACTGTGGTTTGCCCTTTACTTCTTCTTGAAGTAACCCATGTCTCGACACTTGTATCCGACACATCCAAACATGAAAAACGAACAGTTCATCAAATGCAAAGTAGAATCAGCCAACATATATCTAACATTATATATAAAGCAGAATTAGCCAAAATGACATGCAAATACCAGCTATATATCAGTTAAAATTTTCCTTTCTATAAATAATACAAAAATTATTGAGTATGGTCCAATCTCTCAAAGAGAAAAGGATTGGCAATGGAGTGGAAATTGACAAGTCAAAGAATAAATATCAAGAACAATGTATGACTATCACATGTCAACGTGTCCAAGGCATTATGAAGAAGGAGAGACCTTAACAGCTTTAAACGATGGATGAAGCAATCCCAACTCATCTTTAACTTCAAGTGGATTAGCGGTCTCATTCCTAACTCGTTTAACTCTCCGACTAGCCAGCGATTTATGCGTAAACCCATACATTTGCAAGATCTGATTATCGCCAAAATTGAAAGCTCTATCCATTTGTCTCAAACACCTCTCGACAGAATAATCCCCGAACTTGCCGCACGGTTTACACCCAACGAAATGAGTAACCAAAGGCCATCGATGATCCCCTAATCCAGGATGATAGTTCTCTATCATTTCCTCGTAACGATCCACCAAAATCCCCCAATAACCATGCAAATAATAAGCATTCTCTAGATATACTTTTTCACCCCATTTAGCTCTTTCCTTGACCAACAAGTAAACTATGGCGGACTGATCATCGGCTTCAAAAACTGGCCTATCCTTTAACTCCCTAGTCAAAATTTTCCCAGCTTCTTCCCTAACCTTCCCTTTCGGACCCATAGGAGCCCAAGCATCTAAAAGATCAAGCGACCATTGACAATTCCTTAACAAGAAACTACCCGTGTTTAAACCAATCCAATTCTTATCATTGTAAACCATTTCATTCCACCCATGCATGACCATATTGAAATCTTTGTACCTTTCCCATGGGAGCTCGTACGCCATATCCGTAAACATCGCATCACTGTCCATCCACCAAAGGAACTCGATTTCGGGATGGGAAAGCAATAGCTTCCTAATCAATGGTAGTTTTGCCCAAAACCCCGCCATTTCCGCATCCAATAACGCCATGTTGTAAAAAATCTCGATCCCGTGTAACCTGCAGTAATCGATCTTGTTCTTTATCGATTTCAATAAGTAATGATCACCGACCGGGTTTTCGCACGGTTTGGGTGATGAACCGGTGACGAGGAGGACACGGGGCTTGTTTGGACCGATGAAGTTTGGGAAATCCGGGTTGGTTTTGAGCCATTCGGATCTTTGTTGATCCCAATCGGATATTTTAGGTCCGAGAGAGTACGGCTTGTTCGGGTCGGGTTTTTCCTTTTCTCCTTCTTCTTCATCGATGAGAATCTTGGCGATATCAAATTCCGCGTAGCTCTTATTGTCGTTGTTGTCACCCTGAGCGGCGTCGTTTTGAGCTTCTTCGAGTAAGCGGCGGGACTCAACCCGCTTGCTATGAGCGTCGGAGTGGTGGTTTTGGTTTTCATCGGCGGAGTAACCGGGATTTACGGGGTTGAAGGTGCCATGTAGGACGATGACCGCTACTACAAAGCAGAGAACGATTATTTTGGCTCGGGAGCGGCGAACCTTTAACCACCGGTTCAACATGATGGTTTCCTTGCCGGCTCCAGCAACAGGTCCCTATTGTAAATAAATAGAAAAATCGAGGGAAAGCAAGTCAAGACGGTGGAATAGGAAAGTGAAGAAGGAAGGAAGAAAAAAAAGAGAGGGAAAATTGAAAAGAAACAAATGGAAAGCTGTAAACAGAGAGAGAATCGGTTAATAATTTAATATTTTATTTTGGTCAAATTTTGCTTTCAGTATCTATACTTTGATGAATTTTGATATTTAGTCCTTTTACTTAAAATGTTTTAAAAAAATTCTTACATTTTTTACTTAAGAATCTTAATCCATTCATTAACATCATTAGTTTTTCTGATGAATTTGATCAACTTTACATGTTAATTAGGCTATTCTCATATCATGGACATTTAGTTGATAAAAAATAAACATGTGTTTGGGCTCCAACTATATATGAAGTCAAGCCCAGTCAAACACCTAAATTGAAAACAAAATTCTTTTAACGATGTTTTCTCCGTTCATAAGACTTAAATCGAGACTTTACTTAACGAGTATCAAACACCTTACTATACACGAGAATTGGTAAAATAATTAGACTAAGATTTTGGTGTGATAATTAAGCGAAGTTGACAAGTTTCAATGAAAAATACTAACGTATTAATTATGGACTAAGATTTTTAAATAAAAATAAAATGTATAAAAATTAAATCTTAAATTATTTCAAAGTATAGGGACTGAAAATAAAATTTAACCTTTTAATTTAGGTGTTTAACGGGAGCACGTTGTGGTGATTTACTTACAGCCGCAGTCGATGCGAAAGGTGGGGCCTGGTAAGAGTAGATCTACGGCGGTGGGGCTTTCACTCGTAGTGTTAGTCAAATCGTCCAGGTCATGACTTCATGGACTCCCACTCACATGGGTTGTTTAACGTTAACAACCTGATTAATATATATTTAAATTATAAGATTTTGATTTATGCTATTTTAAGGACGGCCGAAAATAAAAAATTAAGAGCTTGGCATTTGAATGAGTTGGCTGTTCTAGATCTACTATACAATTATATATCGGATTTAAATTCAATTTAAGTAATAATATTTTAAAATTTTAAATATAAAAATATAAAAATAATTTTAATATATTTTAACCTTAAAATGAGTTGATAAGTCGAGCCAAGTTGACTTGAAAATTTTTAGAATCAAGTTGCAATTTATTTGATCCATGGATAGCTCTAGTATTGAGTTAACTCACGACATCAATTCAATTATAATTAGTAGTATATATACATATAATGTATTATTTGGTATTTGGGTTTGATATTTTTTTTCTAATGCGGCACTTGTATTATTTTTTGGTTCGATTTGATAGAAGTTATATATTTTGGTGCAAAATGTAACAATGTTCATAATATCATCATGTTTGAATTTTTCATGATTTTGTTATTAGAATAAATTTAATGTTAATTGCGAATTTGTTTAGTTTTGAGTTTAATTTGTTAAATAGGGTGATTTAATAAAAGTTAATAACTAATTATTAGTTAATTATGAATTTTCATCAAATCAACTTTAAAACCCGAATTAAACATTAAAATTTAACATTGTTACCTTCAAGAACCGTAATGTATAACTTTTGTTAAATACATGTATCACGTTAGAAAAAGTGTCAAACTTAGGTACCAAATTATATATTATGCCATGTATATACTATTATCTAAACCCTTAAGTTGATGTCACAAGTCAATCGAACATCGACTCAATTAAAAAAATCATTATTTATATAAAATAAATTATTTTATTATAAAGATATTTTTATTCTTTTAAATTATGTCATATAAAATCAATAAAATCTCATATCTACATTCAATTTAACTTTTTAACCAATATTTTATTTAAATTTTTATAAACTTTAAATAAATATATTAGCATTATTGGTACCTACATAATCTAATATTTATTAAATGTGTTGGTTGAAGGTTTTCATTTTATGTCTAAAATTATTGTTTCGAGAGAATATCTAAGTTTCCAATAAATTTCAACATTATTGTGTTATGCATACGAGTTTCGCCATTAGATGACCTTCACTGCAACACCATGATTCATGCCCACAAAGTTCCGTCTATATGATTTCTCTACGAATATTATTTTAATAGAATTTGAATAAAATGTGAGTCAAGTGTCTTATAAAACCTATCTATTACGAGAAAATAATGATCATTTATCACTCACACATTTTATAACCTAAACGATGTCACATTACTTAATTAACAAGGCCGGAGACAATCATGTGTCCCACAAAATCAACTTTATAATAAACCCTGTATTAGGGAAAATGTTCATTCATCCGTATTGCCCCAACCTTTTTGTAGCTCTTTCTTTTCCTTCCCTTTCTTCCGTCTCTCTCGTTTACTATTTTTATTATCTTCATCACCTGCACAATACGATTCTCCATCAAAATAGGGTGAACTATTCTTGAATTTTACCACATCCTCCTTCACACCACTTTCTTGTACCAACAAGTTGCATTTTCATATATTAGTTTAATAAATAACTAAATATTTATTAAAACTAACTAATATTTGGGTTTAGTACCAATAAAAGCCCATTTCCAAAATTATTTATGGAAATGGGCCGTTCTTAAAAATAATAACGGTTATGGACCAAAAACCCAAAAACACACTGACGCGGACGCGTTTTTAGGGGATAACCCAGAAAAAGGCTTCCACGTCAGCGCTTTTTTTCTTGTGTCAGGCAAAAGTGTTCTGACGTGGACGCACTTTTGGCCGTGTAATCCCCAGTGGGTTATTTGCTAGTTAGGGACTAGGTTTAGGGTTTGATTAAGGTTTAGGAAAATTTAAATTAGGGTATTAGGTTTTTAATTGTTTAGGGTTTAATTAAATTATAAAAAATTGTTTAGACTTTTGGCCATTGTAACACTTGATCTACCGGCTATTATAAAAAATTATAAAAATATTAATTAAATTATAAAAATGAAATAAAAATAATATTAAAAATTAGAATTAACCCTTACCATTTCCATTTGGTTGACAGTGATATGTTTTTAATCAAGACGAATTAATTGTTAGGTTATTGCTAACACGATCAAATTTTTAGAAATTATATAATAATAATTTAGACAAAAATAAAAAAAATTAGAGAGCTTTAAGAGCTTTTTTGAAAAATTTAGAGAAAAATTTGGAAGAATAATAAAATTTGGTGTGAAGAAATAGGTTGGGGGTTTATACTTTTTTTTTTCTTGACCGTTGGAGGCCTAATGGTCAGATTTTTAAATGGCCATTGGAGGTGACCGTTGGGGGAAAACACGGCCAAAAACACATCCTCGTCAGCGCTTTTTAGTAAAGTGCGTCCACGTCAAAGCGCTTTTGCCTAACACAAGGAAAAAAACAGTGATGTTGAAGCATTTTTCTGGGTTATCCCCTGAAAACGCATCTACATCAACGCGTTTTTGAGTTTTTGGTCTATACCCAATATTATTTTTAGAAATGACTCATTTCCGTAAATAATTTCAGAAATGGGCCTTTATTGGTACTAAACTCCTAATATTTCCCAATAATAATTAAACAAATTTGAACCTAATAATTAACCTAAAAAATTTGTAAAATGCAAAGACATAAACATATACTTGACCTAACTATGGGCCGGGCTGGACCAATACAAAAATTTATGCCTGTTTTCTAGTCTTGGGCTCGGCCTAGCCCGAAAAATGGGCCTAAAATTTTATCTAAGCTTGATCCAGATAAAAAATGCTAAACTTGAGTCCAGCATAGCCCGTCCATATTAATTTTTTTATATTATTCTTGATATAAAAATAAGTTTAAATATATATATATATAATACATCCAATGTAACAGCCCGATTTTGGGTCTAGTTGGAACAGTGGTTTTGGGACCACAAATCCGACGAGAAAAAAAATATAATGGCCTGAATTTTCAGAGGTGTCGGAATGGTGATTCGAGATCACTAAATTAGACAAATGGGTAGAAAATATTATTAATTTAGTGAGTATAAGTTAAATGTGAAGTTAGAAAAAATTTTGAAATAGTGAATAGTACACTAGAAATAAATATTAAAATAATTAGAATCGAAAATGAGGTATTGAGACCTCGGGGATTTTAAACCGAGCCATAAAAATTTTTATAAATATTTATGTAGTGTTAAAAATTTAGTATTAAAGTTTCGTTAAGAAATTTTAAAGTTCCGATAATTAATTGAACAAAAAGGACTAAATTGTAACAAATACAAAATTATGAGAAATGATTAAATAGCTTAAATGATAAAAGGAAGAGGGCTTAAAAGGCAAATAGACCCAAGGTCTATTTGGGTTGGACGGCAAAGGCATGAAATCAGCAACAAAGTAAGGAGAATTAAGGGCAAAATTGGAATATTGCAAAATTTACTTAATAAAGTTAGGACCAAAGTGGAATTATCTAGATTTCTCTTTATTTTTCTGCATTCTCATCAGCGAAAACACCATATAAGGGTTTTTTTTTAAGCTGGTTCTTCCTATTTTTACTGCAGGTAAGTTCAATTCTTGATTATTTCTTGAAAATTTTGTGTTTTTGTGACTTTTACAACTAGGCTCAATTATTGTATTCATTAGTTTTTGATTCTATGAAAGAAGTTGAAAGTTGCTATGAATACATGCTGGAAGTATATGATGATTTAGCATGGGATTAGAGCTTTAAATTGTTCATATCCTGATTTTATTGAAAGAATTGAATAAAAATGAATGTTTGGGACCTAATAGTAAAAGAGTTTGAAGATAGAGTTATATGTGGAAATTCTGAATTTCAATAGTTGTGAAACAACTTATAATGTATAGATAAAGTATTAATTGAGAAAATTAAATTAATTGAGGGGTTAATTGAGAAAGGACCAAGGACCGAATTGTATAAACTGTGAAATTTGGGGCAAAAAGGAAATCAACATTAGAGGGTGAATAAAATATGAAATTAAAGCTCATTGAGTCTAGTTTCTCATAGAAGAAACAGGGTAAGCAATGAAATTGTAAATCATGAGATATAATAAATTTTGTGAAAAAATGTTAGAATGATTTCAGGTTCCCCTGTTCTGACTTTGGAAAATCATCAAAAATTGAAGAAAAATAATTATGATTTATAATTTATATGATTAGAATCCTTAATGAGTCTATTTTCAAAGGAAATAAACAGAAACATCATCCGAATTCTATACAATTAGATAATTTATTTTTAGTGAAGAGTGGTCGGAACTGTCAGACAGCGAAACAGGGGAAGCTTTAAAGAATAAACTTTACTATTTGGATGAACCCAAAATTCTGAAAATTTTATGGTAAGAAGGTATGTGAGTCTAGTTTCAGGAAAAATTAACGGATCTTAATTTGGAGCTCTGTAGCTCCGGATAAAAATAATTTAGTGACTTTGACTTGGATAAACAACTTTGAATATACATGTGAGTGAATAGTGAAATTATAGCTAGTGTTGTTTAAGTGTGTTATACACATTAAGGATGTGGAATGGAGAGGAGGAGGAGGAAAAATTAGGAAATATATGAATGATTTGTGTATCATTGGTCATATGTTTAATTATAATTGATAAACGATGAAATAGAAATGATGTATATATTTGTGCAGTATTGGTCATGGTTTAAACTTATGTGGGAAAATAAAATTTTTAGTACGTGTGTATTGTATTTTGGTATATGATTTGGCATGAAGTAATGTCGTGAATGGGTATTGAATTAACACATGTTGGAAAGTTTGATATATGAATAAATATTGTGATCATGAAAGGGTGGTAAGGTTTAAATTATGAAATCTTTAGTGAAATGGTTTATTATGTGATTATTTCCAAAAGAATTATATTTCAATGTACTAGTTTGCGACTATGGTTGAATGATGTGTTTATATCTTGTGTGATGTGCATAGGAAACGTGTGTGGAAAGGTAATGAAATAGTAAGTTCATATGGCTGAAAATTAATGATTAAATGTTAATTTCATGAATTATATAATGTATGATGAGATATATTTATTGTTGAAATGAGAATAAAATAAAAATGCGAAAACCGAATAAATGATCAAATTGAGCGGAACGCCGGATTTGAGTACTTCTGATCAGTGACAAAGTGATAAGTGGTAGCTTTAGCTACACTTATCTGATCAAGTGACAAAGTGATAAGTGATAGCTTTAGCTACACTTATCTGATCAAGTGACAAAGTGATAAGTGATAGCTTTAGCTACACTTATCTGATCAAGTGATAAAGTGATAAGTGATAGCTTTAGCTACACTTATCTGATCAAGTGACAAAGTGATAAGTGGTAGTTTTAGCTACACTTATCTGATCAAGTGATAAAGTGATAAGTGGTAGCCTAGCTACACTTATCTGATAAGAGACAAGTGATAAGTGATCATACGTAAGACCATAGTTATACTATGGCAAAGTGGAAGTGAAGTACTCAATTTTCCGTAACCGTTCCCTAATTTGATTAAGGATGGTAAGTGACAAATGGGCCCAAAAGAATTAAAGTAAATGGTTAAGTGGTAGTGTATTTATACTAGGATGACGTTGTTATTTTAAAGTGACATTTTCATTGCAAAAATTGAGAATTTCATAAATGTGTTATTGAATGGTATAATCGATAAATGTTTAGTTAAATGGTAAGTATGTATTAGTGTTGAACTTAATGTCATTGAGTTGTACGTGAATTAAATGGAAATTGCTAGTTATATGATTTAAATTGTGAGCATGAAAAATTGCGAATTGAATGGAATGGAAATGAAGCATTGAATTGCATGAGTATGTATCAGGTCTCGTAGGCCCTAATTATTATGATTATAATATTTTGAGGATGTTGACACTATTTTTTGATGAAAACGGGGTTGACTTGGATTTTGAAAAATGAAATGGGAGTCGCCACCAATCCTTTTTTATGAGGTGTGATTGGATCACCTCGAAAAGTGGTTGTTTTTAATAAATGGTTTGATTTTATTAAAACAACAAGTTTGGTCCACGAAATTGAAAAACGGGTTCGGAGTCGATTCGCATACGAGGAAGGATTAGCACCCTCGATACGCCCAAAATTGGTACCTAGTTGATTACTTAATGTCTTAATGTCGAAAATTGAGAACTTTGGAGACTTTTAAAAAAATACGATCATTGTATTAAAACGTTGAAAATTTTCAGGAAAATGGCATGTTTCACGTTATTCGAGAAAGAGAATTGTATCCAGTAAGTTAGGGCACAATGTCTCGAATTCCCAATACGCGAATGAAAATGCTTGTTCAAAAGATATTTAACTATCTTGGATAAAAAAAAGGGGTCACGACCAGTAAGTTAGGACACGATCCTTTTTTAATTCCCGATATCGTTTAAAACTTGAGTTTGAAAAGATTCATGTAATAAAGTTTAAAAGAATATTCAATTGTTTAAATCAAATGAAGAAATCGCAACCCAATACGTTAGGGCACAATTTCTCAAAATATTAAACATTGAATATTGCATTTATTTCAAAAAATCCTCGTCTCGAGAAAACATCGTGTCGCATCCAATGCGTTAGGACACAACGTATTAAATTTTCGATAACGAGCTTTTTATCATTTTTAAAAGAGTAATCCCGATTATTTAGATTCAACGAAAAAATCGGAACCCAATACGTTAGGGCTCGATTCTCTCGAAGATCTAAAATACCGAATATTACTTATATTTTTAAAATTTCTTTTTTGAAATCTAAATAAAAAAATGGGTGTAATGGAATGATGATGATAATGTAAGTAAAATAACACGAGCGAAATAAAAGATAAGTAAATAAGAAGTCACATATATATAAATAAAATCAATCACATATGTACAATAATAAACAAATATAAAGCATAACAAATAATAATAACGGACATGTAAATAAATAAATAAATGAAGAAAATAAATAAAAGATATACACATATGAATTATAAAATATAAAAATATAAGTATTTACATATATATATATATATAAATAGGTTATAAAATACAAAAATATATATAAGTATGTACATTATAAAAACGTGTGTATGTACATAAATTTATAATAATATGAAAAATACATGTATATATATGTATTTTAAAATTATTATATAAGAAAATATGTAAGTATGTATATATGCGTATATATATATAGAATATATAAAATTATAAAACATAAAAATATATATAAGTATGTATATATATAAATAAACAAATTATGAAAACATGAAAAATATAAAGAATATAAGCATGCACATGTACATATATAGCAAAATTGGAAATAGCAAATATATATATATATATATGAGGAAATAATAATATTAATAATATAATATTAATGGTGTAATATATTATTAAACATTAAATATGTATATGTGCATGTATATATATATATATATAGTAAGATTTGAAGTAAAAAAGGACAATATCACACTTAAATGACAAAATAACCAAAAATAAATAAAAGGATTAAAATGCAATATAAACTAAATTGACAGGATAAATTAAGAAAAGATAAAACCAAACATAGGGACTAATTTTAAAGGCGAGGAAAAAAAAGAGGACTAATTGGGAAAATATACCGCACCGACCAAACGGCACCTTTCAAGTGAGGCACGTACATGGTCTAGGGATCCAATCGAAACAGATACGAAAATTCGTGGCCAAAATTGAAAAAAACAGAGAAACCACATTGAATACGTCGCAAAGGAGGAGGGGCTTATTGCGTAAATATCCCCTCACGCCTAAACACGCGGATCTCCATGCGGTCGGGTGGGGTCAAAAGCGGGTGATGCTATTTAAACCAAAATTTTCTGAAAAGAAACCCTCATTTCAGCCACCCTTTTTTAAAAAAAAATTCAAAAACCCACACTCTCTCAAACGTCCGCCATCACGCCCCGTCATGTCGCGTGACCTAAGGCCGGCGTCGCGCAAAACAGTTTTTTTAGCCTTCGTTAAAAGTCATCCTTGAGAGCTATGCTCTCTCGACTCGCTAGACCAAAGAAAAGAAGGCTTCTATCTCCTTTAGGCCGAATCGGACACGGAGAAGAAGCCTCCACCGGCGAGGTCGCGGTCGGCTCGGTAAGTCCCTCTTTGTTTCTTTTTAGATTTTAGAGAAATGGAATTGAAATAAAATAAAAAAAAAGGAAAATAAAACCTCTGAAAAAGAAATGAAAACAGAGAAATAAAAGGTAAAATCACCTTGAAACTTTGCTTTTTTTTTTATTTCTATCTATTGAATCTGTTTTTTTTTTTTTTGCCTTACAAAAATTGCTCCCCCCCCACTTTACATTGTTTTTTCAAGGCTTATAAAGCCGAAAATCAACCCATTCTCTGCCCCCTTTTGTTGCTTTTATTTCCTTTTTTATGTTGCTTGTAGGTACTTGACGAAGGCAGAGGTGTGGCTTGCCGTTTTGGTGTAAGGTCGACTGGCGGTGGCGACCTCAAGGCAGGGTATCTGAAGGCGCACATGGAGGCAAGTGGCGCCTTAGGGTTTCAATTCCTACTGAAACCAGTTAAGGTTTCGGGCCGTTTGGGCCATTAATTTGTTTGGGCTTGTGGGTTCATTGGGCTGAAAATTGGGGTTTGTCTGTTATTGTAATTGGGCTGAAAATTGGGCTGTACAGAGGATATATTGTGAAAAGTTATAGAAGCATGTTAATTATTTTGAAAGTTTTAATTTAGATGAAATTTTATAACTCGGTTAAATACGTTTACAAGTGTATGTGTTTTAGTAATGCCTCGTACCCTATTCCGCTGTTGGATACCGGTAAAGGGTGTTACATCCAATATACTAAAAGTATTAAAATAAATGATTCTCAACAAATTAAAAATACATTAAAAAAATCTTTATATTTAAATAACACTAAAATAGTTACAACTTAACAAGCAAATGCCTCTAAAATAGTAGTAAAATTAATAATAAAACAAAAGTTATATAATATCCGAACAATAACAATAAAATAGTAGCAATATAATAACAAAATGATAGCAAAACAACATCAAAATTACAACAAAGAACATTAAAACAACAGTGAAAAAATTTAGGCAAATTCGAGTTGAGCTCAGGCCAAAAAAATCTTACCCGAGGCTCGACCCGTTTAGAAAATGAACCTTATTTTTTGTTCAAACTTATTTTTCGGGCTTATATTTTTGTCCAAGTCCTCCCATTTTTTGGACGGACCTTCAGGCATGAGTGAGTGGCTCGACCCATGATTAGGTCTAGCATATACTTATCTAGATTAAATATGTAATTTATTTTCTTAGAAATATATGTTAAACCTTTGGTTAAATTAGAAAAATGTACCAATAAGTATTGGATTAATAGTGAGGTACATTACAATTTTAACGAGAGAATATGAGTTTGAATCTTAAAAACGACATCATTAAGATATGAAGTCATAAATTTCAAATATAAATTGTAAAATGTACGTTAAAGATATCAAAAAATTAAATTAGAAAATGTAATAATTAATTTGCAACAATTAAATATAAATAGTAAATTAAGGATTCATACCAGGCAAAACTAAAGTAAATTTATATATTTTCGTAATTGTTTTATATAAGTAATATTATAATAATCTAATCATTGAATTATCAATATAAATGTATTTGCATTTAGAGGTGATAATAGGTTGGGCTACTCGGCTCGGCCCAATGGCCCGCCCGAAAAATGGGAGGGTTCGGATACAAATATAGGCTCGAAATATGAGTTTGGGCAAAAAAACGAGGCCCGTTTAGAAAACGGGTCGGGCCTCGGGTAAAACTTTTTTTGCCCAGGCCTAGCCCGAATTATATATTATATATATATTTTTTATTTTTAATCAAATATATTTTTTAATCAAATATATATTAAATATATACTTTTTTGGTGTTGTAAAATTTAATATGGGCCGGGTCGGGCTCGGGCTTAGCAATTTTCTTTCGGTCCAGGCATTTTAGGCCAATATTTTGGGTCGGGCCTAGAAAACGGCCTAAAATTTTGTCTAGGCCCGACCCGAACACGGCCCGACCCATGATCACCTCTATTTGCATTACACGTAAGTAGTTAGAAAATTTTAATTTACTTTGAACTTGATAAGCATGATTTATATGAAAAAAATATTAAATATGACGGTTGAATTATTAAAATATTAACCATACAAAAAATTATGAAAATGTGTATATAAAAATTTCCTTCCGACCATTCCACAATTTGAAAAAAATAGATGAGTTTGGATTATTCATATACAAGTATGATGGTGTTTATGTTGTACATACTACATAGACCCTTGGATTTTAAATAAATCGTTAAACCATGGCTCATATTTTGAATTAGTCTTCGAACATCAAAATATTTTAATATTCGAAGTATCAATGTTGTATCATTCAGGCATTTATGTCGGCCTAACAATCAACTTGAGTGACAGATGCTAGCTAGAATCTAATGTGGATCATATCTACAATACGCGGACCAGACTTTAAATATATTTGTACTTATTGTATGGTTAACTTTTTAAAAAGTAGTCCTCCTAAATTTTAATGACCATTTTTGTTTTATTAACCCATCAAATCTATGTTGTCCATGTAACATGTATACACATATTTTAATCAAGGCTCAAGATGATGTTGGAAGAACTTGGTTGATAAAATGCCAATACTTTAAAAGTTAAATTAGAATATTTTGATGTCTAGACTTGATTTAAAATCTAGATCATAATTTGGGAATATAGCGAAATTTAAGCACAATTTTTCAATTTCAAAGCAAGGATTAAAAATAGGAAGTTCATGACTCGATTGAATTTAGATTTGATTTCAAAAATATTCTATATTCAAGGTTGACTTGTCTGTTCAAATGGGAACTAAAAATTATTTAAATTTAATTATAAAATTTATAAAATTATTTTAAACAGTAAAATTGATCCGAGCAGGATGGTTTTAATATTTTTAAGGTAAACTATATTAGAGATCACTCTAATTTTTTTATCAATTTAGTCACTATTATTAAAAAATGATCAAAATTATCACTTAGCTATTAAATCCTTAACGGATTGTTGATTGGGCTAGCAAAAAAAGGAAAAAAAAAAATCTTTTAGACCCTTTAAAAATTATAAGATTTCAATTAACACCATTGTTATACCGTGAAGTTTTAATTTTTTATGCTTAGGCAAAGGAAAAGGTGACGATTTACCCTAGCTCCGCCTTTATGACGTCGGCACCTCTCCTCTCTATCATCTTTCACTCGAACAAGAAAACTCCGTCATGGTTTTCGCCCGCAAAAACATAATCATCAGTTTAGTACCTTCCTCTTCCTCCACTGTTGATGTTTGGAAACCATGACGAATTTTTCTTATTCGGGTGAGAGACGACAGAGAGGAGACGGTGATGACATCATAGAGGGCAGAGCTATGGTAAATCACTGCCTTTTCTTTTGTCTAAGCATAAAAAATTAAAACTTCGCGTGTATAGAAATGATGTTAACTAAAATTTTGTAAATTTTTAAAGGGACTAATAGATTCAATTTTCCTTTTTTGCAGGCCCAGTCAGTAATTCATTAAGGGTTTAACGGCTGAGTGACCATTTTGATTAATTTTTCTAACGGAAGTAATTAAATTGATTAAAAAAATTAGAGTGATCAAAACAGAAACAACGCTATTTAAGGTGACCTCCAACAAAATTTACCCCAAATTTTAAGTAGAAGCCCAACCCAGAAGGGAATTTTTTCTTCCATCGCTCTCGCTGTCTTTTTTTGTTTTGTTTTTTTACCATTCGCAGTCTTTTAACGTTTGTAAACTTAGCCATTTCCCTTCATCTTCTCCACTGCTAACCAGCGAAAATTCTAATAATCGATAATGGTAATTTTCAGTTTTGATTATTCAATTATTATTTTTCTTATTTTTTATTTATATCTAATTTGTTTCATTATATTTCTGAATCTCTATCGATGAGTATTTTATTAGGGATTTGATTTCCTGTTAGTGGATCTGATCTGTTCTTTCTGTACGAGGCAACCATATTAGAATTTTTTTTTTGTCTTTTCTTTTATTTTACTTCTGAATCGTAATTTAGAAGTTGCTGAAAGTTTTATTTGGTTGTTGAGAAAATGCTTGGAAAGTTAATGTAAGTATTAGATTATACGAATCAATCAGTTTTGAAGTATTTCGACGATATGTTTCTTATATGCGGCTTATCAATGGGGTTAAGAATGTCATAAACTCTTAATCTATTACTGAAAACTGCAATAACTGTGAAATTCAAAGTCCTGTTTGGTTGCTGAGAGATGTTTGGAAACTGGAAAATTAATTCGAGTATTATATTCAAAAGTTTTAACTATTTGAAAACTGACCAATTTGAACTATATGTTTCTTGTCTTTGGCTTGTTAGTGGAACTAGAATGCAATAACCTATTGCTGAAAACAAAATTTGTTAAATATAGCTATTATGCTTTTTAAGTGTTTTTTGTGTCACATTGATTTGGACTTTGGTATATTAGAATGACTGAAGTCTAGGCTCTAATTAATTCATTGACTGGTTTTTGCCTTTTTGGCTTGAACTTTACATTCATTTAAGAAAGGTTTGCTTCTTAAGTTAGATTAGAAGGATTGAACTTGAAACTGTTGCATGATTTATTTTCAGGATGGGAATGATTCTGTAGATTCAAAACAGGACACTACGGATATGGCACTTTTCGTGAGTTCCTCTATTCTCTAGCACTTTTATATGTCACTAATAAATTTAGATTATAGATTATTCCTTCTCTTCATGGTTATTTGGACCAGATGATATTAACTATGCTTTTAGGGAGATTTACCAAACATTGCACTTGAAACTGTTGGACCATCTTAAAGACGATGGTTTTATAGTTTAAATGACTTTCATCCAGCTTTTACTGAATTTAGTCTCTCTCTTCTTTTTGCAGGTCCAGAATTTACTTCAACAGATGGTGAGTTCTGATTTTCAATTGATTTGAGATTCTGTATGGAGTTAAAGAACAATGAATTTTAGGCAGATGTAGCTAAGTTTGCTATATGCTTTCATGTTGCAGCAATCAAGGTTCCAAACAATGTCTGATTCCATCATCACGAAGAATATCCTTTTCGTATTATCTGATCACAGCATAATACTTAGAAAACTTAACCTCGAAGAGATGAATTGCTTCGTTTTTTTCTATTACATCATAGAATTGTTGTTTTGTTGATTTTGGGATTCTTTTATGGGGGGCTGGCTAGGTCTTAAACTTGCTTTGCAATATGCAAAAATGGAGGGTCCTTAGTTTTCTACCAGGGTTTTAGTCTGTTCTTAGGTTGGATTTGTATTGTGGGGGGAACTAGCTATGGGGGGGTTCCGAATTTTGATTTCGCTTGTCCTTGTTTCGTAGGTGCTACCAAATTATGCTAACATTGACTTTTCATTTTTATTGAAGACCCATGTTAGACATCCTTATCCAATGCCTACCCGAGCATGGGCTTGGGATATGATCCTCCGAGGACTTTCCAAATACATAATAGTCTTAGAAAAATTTAACATATATATATTTCTGTTCCAAACAAAATAAAACTGCATTCCACTCGTAAACATTTTCTTGATTTCCTTGACTTCAATGAACTCGATGAGATGGGCAGCAGGATAGATGAGCTAGAACAAAGCATCAATGATCTCAAAGCAGAGATGGGTGCAGAGAACTCTTCTCCTCCAGTTCCTCCTGCGGATGATTCCAAGTCACCCAATGAATCCTAATGCAATAGCTTAAGGAAATTCGGCATCTAAAGCCAGTAATTCTAGACTCTATTTCCTTCAGTCCCTGGCTTTTCTCATATGGAAAATCCGTAGTATACTAGCATTTAAATTTTTGGAACAAAAAAATATACCTTATATTTGTAATTCAAGCCTCCTCTAGTTGCTATTTTCATAGACTACCCTTATATTTGTAACTCATCCTTTTGTTGAATGTTGAAAACCATCAGCAACATGCATCTTATTCTTTAAACAGAACTTTAAGGCCATGATTAGGCTTTTTAATCTATTGCATATTTGAAGACTGTAATAGCTATGTCCGACATGAGTATTCAAGGGTCATGGATTTCTGAAGCAATCTATCTAGATAGAAAATAGTACTAGTTTGCAAGATAGGTTCGTTTTCGAGGGATGTCATTACTCTTTAGGTCATTCTACTCACGAATAGCTTGATTAGATTAATGCATTTTGCTTTGTCTCAACTAAGCACAAAAAAACACTTGGGCATTATAGTGTTGCAAATGTGGTCCTGATTTTCCTTGCTGTTTATCTGTGTATTTGCTTGTTTTCTCTTTATTTTTTTTCTCTTTCCATACATACCTGTAAATATGACTAAGACATTTGGGGTGCAAATTTAGTTGTGTTGCCATAAAGTTAAGGATATGCCCAATTACAGGTGGGAGTACTTGGTTCCTTTACAATTTTGCATCGTTCTTCTTCTCGGGCATCCAATGCGATACTTCTGCTCCGTGTACCTATCATTTCTTTAAGCATTTGGGCTTTTGATGGATTTACCAACCCGTTAGAGGGTTTATTTTACAGGCTTCTCACAACAAGGGGTGTTCAAATTTTGGTTAAAATTAAATTAATCGACTGAATCGATCTAATTTGGTTAATCGGTCGGTTAATAATTTTTTGAAAGTTTAGTTATCGGTTAATTCGGTTTGACATTGTGTAATTAATCGAATTAACTGAACTTAATAATTAATAATACAAATTTTATGTAGTTTATTTTTTTGATATGTTTATACTTGTTTTAACCAAAAAAGAAACATATAAATTTTGGTTCGATTAACGGTTAAAGGATTAAAAAGTTCAATTAATTCGATTAATATTAGTTTGGTTCCTTTACTCTCAACAAATTAATTTTCCTCAACAACTACAACTATCATGTTTGTATTGTACTTTCGTATTATTCAAATTTATCTTAATATTTTATTTACGATTAAAAATTAGATAAAATTCATATATGACGTACACTTGATGAGATTAAAATTCATACATAGTAATTACATGTAGTAAAACTTGAATTTAAAAAAAACACAAATTTTATAGCCTTTATTTTGTATGCAGCAAAGCAATACAATATAACTTACCTTGATTAAACCTAAACATGAAGGCTTTAAATGAAGGTGGGACTAATTTATTGTATCCAACTATCCAACTATTTTTCAACAACAAATTTTACTCTTTTTTTTTCTGGGCCATTTGTTGTCTGAAATCTCCAGAGAAGAAATTCAGTGCCACAAAAATCAATCTAAAAAAAACTGAAAATTCATATCTAAGAACTGTACAAATAAAATATCTTTTTTTTTTCTCTCATCAACTAATTGTACAACTCCCATAAATATTTCTCAAATTTCATCGACACAAACAGGCATGAAAAATCGAGAATCTGTAAAGAAGAAAAAATGTCTGTTTTTCAGTAAAATTTAAAATTTTAATAAATATTATGATAATTTTTTAAGGATAAATATTAAATTTATAACTTGGTTCAATTTACACTTTAATATACGAAGTTCAGTTTTGTACAATTATACATATGAAACTTGAATTATGGTTCATATATATACATGAAACTTTGATTTTGATTTAATTGTACACATTAAAAGAAATCGATGCATGTATTAGTTTCATAATTAATATAATTATTTGTATTTACAATATATCAAGGTAAAATGACGTTAATTCAATAATAATTATTAATGATTTCGAAAATCTCACAAAATAAAATTTTATATATGACATTGCATATTACATCAAAGTTTATGTACAGGGTGAATCTAGGGGCTGGAAAAATGAAAAAATTTCATTTTACTCCTTTAAAATTTTAATTTAGTAAAGGTAAAATTACACTTTAGCCCCTAAAATGATAAAATTTTGATTTAATCCTTTAAAATATATATTTTTACTGTCGTAAACATTACAGTTTAATTTTACCTCCCTAAAAATTTTCTAGCTTAGCCCTATTTATGTATTGTTTCGATAGTTATCCTTTATTTTCTTTTGGGTTAATATTTAGGGTTTAAAATTTAAGGTTTAACATTTAATATTTAATATTAATATTTAGAATTTAGAATTTTAGAGACTAAATTTTAAGTTTTAGAATGTAAGATTTGAGATTTTAAAATTTTATTTAAATATAAATCTTAAATTTAATTTTCACCCACACATAACATAGCCTTGCCGACATATTTGTTACTTTGTTTTAATATTATATTTTTTAATTTTAAAATACTTAAATTTATTACTTATTTAATAATAAACTTCTATACTTAAATTATTTAAATTAAATCAGCAAATTGATTTTTGTTCATTTAAAAGAAAATAAAACTTGGAATACAAAAACTGCAAAAGAAATATAAAAGAAATAAAAGGAAAATAAAATAAAGTAGGATTTAACTACAACACATTATCAATGTAATCATAATTCATCTTTATTCTGACACTTCTATATATATATAACACAAAATTTTGGAAAAATATTTGAAAACAACAATCGCATCAGCAAGCAATACACACAATTAAATTATTCAAATATAAGAAAAAAAATAAAGATGAAAATAAATTACATTTTTAGAAATAGAGAGGCAACAAATTTTTTTAAAATTAGAAGGATAATTTAAAAATAATAATAAATCTAACGCCGACAGCGCGTAATTCTACTGCACCCGCGTGAGTAAGGATTAGCCTGAGCTCCCGGCCGGCAGTTATAGTAGGACGCACCACGTCGCGAGCATGGCACCGTGTTCCTCCTCAACGCACCGTAGCTAATGTAGCGAGTCCTGGCTAAAATGCGCCTGCTGATCTCGGAGTCCATGGCGAACTCAGCATCGAAGTCCGAAAATCCCTCCCCGCTTAGCATCAGGCACTCGGCGATGGATCCGCTGCATTCCGGTTTAATCGGGAGGAAATAGCCGCCGACGGAGTCGAGAGTGGGAGACGAAGACGAGAGCGCCACGTGGACGGCCAGGATGGTGGAAATGGCGAGGAAAGTGAAGGAGATTCTAGAGCTTCCCATTTTTGAGGTTTCTTAGATTTGTATTTCTGTTGAAGGAGGGAGTGGACTATATGTGATTACAAGTCAGAGAAAGCCACTGATGTTTGGATGTATTTGCGATTCTGCCACTTTAACTTCGAGTTTATTTGTAATTTAAGAAAAACAGTTATTTTCTTTAAGCAGACTTTGACGGTTTTGACAAACGCTGTAGTATTTGGGAATTAGATTCTTCCTACTTATCTTCAAATTGAATTAATTGGTTGAATCGATTTATTTCGATTAATCGATTAGTGGTTGAATTTAATTCAATAGGAGGTTAATTAATAATCTTTTAAAATTTTAATTATTGATTAATTCGATTCAAAATCGATTATCAATTAATGGTATACGTTGAATCATTGGGAATTTAAGTGTGCAACTGGCCATCCAAAATGTGATACCTCAGTTTTCTCTATGACCATATAATACGGTTTTAGTTTGTTGTTGGTTACTTGTATTTGAAGAGTAAAATAAAAAAACAATCATACAACTATTTATTTTGTTCTATTTTCGTAACTCAACTATTAATTTTTCGATTTAATTACTTAACATTTCAAATTAAATATTTTACTCAATCTTGTTGCTAACTTAGTGAGGTTTTGGATCGACGGTGTAGTGCAGTATTTTTAGCTTACTTTTTATCTCACGCTACAATATTTAATCTCATCGCGATAATTATTTTTACACTAACCACGAGTAAATGCACTGCCCATCCAAACTCAGCCTTAGTAGAAATCTAATGTAGCCTTTTTTTACGTTTCCAAAGTGAGAATGCAAATTTAATATTTGTAAGTAACATTGTTAGAAGGAGCAACCAAAAATTTCAAAAGTAAACTATAAAACGAGCATGAAAATTTTAAAAAATATATAATGATGTAGTTGAATTGAGTAGCCGAAATCAAACCTACTTAAGCCTAAAAGCTTAATATTATCATATTACTCCTTTGGGCTTCATACTTAAAAAAAATCAAATGATAAAATTAATATTTGGGCCAATCCAACAAATAGCCCAACAAAATTAAATCTTTACCATAATTATTCAATTTTGACATAACTACAAAAGAGCACTTTCCATCTTTCCCTCTCAATTTATTCTAAAATAAATATTTTGAAACTTTAACAACTTTTATGAGTTCAATTAATTTTAGTTGTTTAAATATCAAGCAATTTGATATTGTGGGTAAAAAACAAAAATCTCTGATAAATATATTTATTAAAATTTTATATAAAAAATGAAATTTTGATTTAAAATTGTAAAATTGAACTTTGTTTCAAATTTTATTATGGATAAATTTTATTGATTTATAAAAATATAAAATACGGACAAAAGGAATTTTAACGGTAGAAATGAATAAAATTTTTAACAAAAGGAATAGATTTGCTCTTTGATCTAACCTATAAAGACCAATTTTCCTTCTTTTTTTAATAAAAAGGAACAAAATACAATTTGACTTGTTATTTAGGGATCTCCATAATACTCTTTTTAATAAAATTATTAGGTAAATTAATAAATATGAATATAATTGTGTTGTTTGATAAAAGCAAATACTGATTTTTTAAATAAAATATTTATTTTTAAAAGTTTCATCTTATTACTATAATATTTCTATAAAAATATTAAATTTGTTCATGCCACTCCAAATATACCTATAAAAATATTAATTTCGAGAGTAGGACCGAGGCAATCGTCTCCGAATTAAAATAATTCATTATTGTACAAAACAGAGACCTACATTCCCCGTGGCCTTTGTTTTTGCAGTGGTATAATTAATTATTGTTATGCTTATTTTATAATTTGTGCTTAAGAATGGTAAGTTATGTTTGAGTTTGTACGAGTTTACTATGCACTAGTTGCTTACGTAGTTATTTTTCTTTGTTTTGTAGATGATCGGAAGCTCGATCGGTTAGAAGCTTATCAGAGATCTATCACACTATCCAGCAACCATTTCGGTAGTTTTTGAGTTATTTTGGCCAATGTTATAAATGACATGTATAGAACCTCTTTATAATGGTAGTTCTTGAATGTGTTAATGGTCAATTTGGTATGTATATGCTTTTGAAGTTTATGTTTTGTTTGATGGATTTTTAATACCTTGACAAGTTTAAGTCTTTTGGCCACTTTAAAGTACATAACAAATGTCTAACAAATATTGCTAACAAATGTGTTATAAATTTAATGTATGTATGTATATAAAACATTAAAGTCCTATAAGTATGTATATAAAACATTCATCCAAAACATTAAATGGTAGATGAAAATTGACCATTTAATGGTTTTTATTTTCATCTACCATTAATAATAATGTTTTCTTTTCCTTTTTCAAAACTTTAGTCTACCAAAATATTCATCCATTAAATACATGATATTCTAGAATACCATGTATTTATTAGCCTGCTAACAACCTCCATCGTAATTTTGAGTACCATGTATTTTCACTCTATATATGCCCAGTTGGGGTCTTACAATTTTAACAGAAACCCCATTTAGCCTAGGTTGAACCAAGAAAATATGAAGGGCCAGTTGGGGTCTTTTTCATATTCAAGGTTGTGGGTAGACTAAAGTTTTGAAAAAGAAAAAGAGAACACTATTATTAATGTAGTTTTGAAACCACATTAAACATATGGATATTATTAATGTAGTTTTTAAAGTTTTAAATTTAATGTATGTATGTAAATAAAACATTAAAGTCCTATAAGTATGTATATAATGACAGATACTGCTAACAAATGTGTGATAAATTTAATGCTTCATTTATTGAGACATAGTATTATAGGAAAAATGCTTAATTTGCACTTTTACTTGGGGTTTATTGGACAGTCAACACATTTATTAGCCTGCTAACAACCGCAATCGTAATTTTGAGTACCATGATCTCTATATTTTGTTCAAATTTAAGATTTAATTTATATACTTAATTTTAATATTTAAATTTTTATTCTAGAATTTAATCAAATAAATAAATAATTAATCCAACACAAAAGTAACATGAGTAGAAACCATAAGTAGTTAAGAAAATGTTTAGGTATTACCATGTGGCTATACTTAATTTTCTTTAGGGTAAATTACACTATTAATCACTGAATTATGGTTAAATTTTTATTTTTATCGTTAATTAAAAAAGTTACAATTTGATCGTTAAAGTTTTAGTTGGTATAATGACAACTTTGGTCCTCAACTTTTATGTTTTTTTGTCAATTTGACCCTTGATTTTATATAAAATTTATTTAAAAATAGAAAATTCTAGAAAATAATATAAAAGAAGATACATGAGCATATATGCAAACATTGAGTTATGGAAAATTCTAGAATGACATATTGGTTAGGTGAAATAGGTTGATAGAATTTGTATGTTTTTTGGCACCACATCTATACCAAAACATCATTAACCATAACAAAGCAATGTAGCTACATTTCAAGCACAATACCTAGTTCCTTTAACTATCAAATGACATCAATTATAACCATTCACATATCATCATAAACATACCAAAATGACCATATATTACATGTACTTTAAAGTGGCCAAAAGACTTAAACTTGTCAAGGCATTAAAAATCCATCAAACAAAACATAAACTTCAAAAGCATATACATACCAAATTGACCATTAACACATTCAAGAATTACCATTATAAAGAGGTCCTATACATGTCATTTATAACATTGGCCAAAATAACTCAAAAACTACCGAAATGGTTGCTGGATAGTGTGATAGATCTCTAATAAGCTTCTAATCGATCGAGCTTCCGATCATCTACAAAACAAAGGAAAATAACTACGTAAGCAACTAGTGCATAGCAAACTCGTATAAACTCAAACATAACTTACCATTCTTAAGCACAAATTATAAAATAAGCATAACATCGTTACCGAGACCATAGGCTTAGTAAAATCCTATATAAGCAACATCAAACTCACAAGTTAGTAAGTTCATACATGATGCATATAATTTCAACCATATCATAAGTAGTTTTTCATGTACATATCATTTATCACATTAACCTTTTCATAATATCATGAATCAATATCCAATTGTACAAATGTCATGCCATTATCCTTTACTTGCCCGTTGAACCATCTAGAATTGCATTGGATACTTGAGAATACTCACACATAGTGTGTCTTTTCATATAATTGTAACCATTCCTTTTCAATAGTGTTCACACGAGTTGTGAAATGGGTCTGCTCACACAAGTTGTGAAATGGGTCTGCTTACATGAGCTGTGGGTTGGAATGTTAGCTACACGATATTGCTCACACGAGCTGTGGAGAATCCACAAAAAATGTAGGACCTCAGCCATCGGTAGGACATTCAAGACCAGCACCTGAAACATGAAATCCCTAATGGTATGTCATTCGTATCCTAAGAATTCTTAAGGTTCAAATGAGATTATTTATTCGTCAATTACTCAAAACATTGATATGTATATTCAAGTCTGTTTATAACTAACACAATATAACATATAATCAATTTAACTATCATTAATACGATTATAATTCATACGAACTTACCTCGACAACTATGGTTGCAATAGTAGAATTGAAATCTAGTCCAAAGCTTTAGCTTTTCCTTGATTTAAGTCCGATTGTTGTTTATCTTGTGATAGCCCGAAATAGGGTCTAATCGGAATAGTGGTTTTGTAACCACAAATCCAAAGTGAAATAGTTTAATTTTAAAATTTTTTATTAATTACTGATTGACTGAAATATTGTGTGAAAATACGGATAGGAAATTTTAATGATTTAGTGCCTAACTGAATTTTTAGGACTAAATTGAGAAAAATGCAAAGTGTGTCTAATTAGTGATTAAATGAATTAATTGAATTATTGCATGAAATTGGAAGTGTTTATGTAACACCCCTTAACCGTATCCAACACCGGAATAGGGTACGAGGCATTACCAAAACACATACACTTGTAAACGTATTTAACCGAGTTATAAAATTTCATCAAAATTAAAACTTTCAAAATAATTAACATGTTTCTATAACTTTTCACAATATATCCTCAAAATATTATAATCATAATAATTAGGGCTCATGAGACCCGATACATACTCATGCAATTTAATGCTTCATTTCCATTTCATTCAATTCGCAATTTCTCATGCTCATAATTTAAATCATATCACTAGCAATTTCCATTTAATTCACGTACAATTCAATGACATCAAATTCAAAACTAATACGTATTTACCATTTAACTCAATGTTTATTGATTATACCATTCAATAACACATTTATAAAATTCTCAATTTAGCAATGAAAATATCACTTTAGTTTGAATAACAACATCGTCCTGATATAAATACACTACCACTTATCCATTTACTTTAATTCTTTCGGGCCCATTTGTCACTTACCATCCTTAATCAAATTAGGGAACGGTCACGGAAAATTGAGTACTTCACTTTCACTTTGCCATAGTATAACTATGGTCTTACGTATGATCACTTATCACTTGTCCCGATCGATAAGTGTAGCCACCTATCACTTTGTTTCGATCGATAAGTGTAGCCACCTATCACTTTGTTTACGATCGATAAGTGTAGCCACTTATCACTTTGTTTCTTGATCAGATAAGTGTAGCCACTTATCACTTTGTTTCTTGATCAGATAAGTGTAGCCACTTATCACTTTGTCTCTTGATCAGATAAGTATAGCCGAAGCTATTACTTATCACTTTCCACTTGTCACTTGATCGGATAAGTGTAGCTAAAGCTACCACTTATCACTTTGTCACTTGATCGAAGTACTCAAATCCGCGTTCCGCTCAATTTTATCATTTATTCATATATCAGGCTTACCAACATGTGTTAATTCATAAACCATTCATGGTATTATTTCATGCCAAATCATATACTGAATATACCATACACACATACTATGAAACTTTATTTTCACACATGAGCTTAAACCATGACCAATAATGCACAAAATAAGCATCATTCATATTTCATCGTTTATGAGTTATAATCAAACATATGACCATTTATACACGAATCATTCATATATTTCCCAATTTTCCTCCTCCTCCTCTCCATTCCACATCCTTAATGTGTATAACACACTTAAACAACATTAACCATAATTTCAATATTCACTAACATGTATATTCAAAGCTGTTTATCCGAGTCAGAGTCACTAAATTATTTTTATCCGGAGCTACAGAGCTCCAAATTAAGATCCGTTAATTTTCCTGAAACTAGACTCACATATCTTCATACCATAAAATTTTCATAATTTTGGTTCAGCCAAATAGTACAGTTTATTCTTTAAAGTTTCCCTGTTTCGCTGTCTAACAGTTCCGACCACTCTTCACTAAAAATTAATTATCTCATTGTACAGAATTCGGATGATGTTTTAGCTTGTTTCTTCTAAAATAGACTCATTAAGGATTCTAACCATATAAACTATAACTCATAATCATTTTTTACAATTTTAATGATTTTCCAAAGTCAGAACAGGGAACCTGAATTCATTCTGACCTTGTCTCACAAAATCTATTATATCTCATGATTTACAATTCCATTGCTCACATCATTTCTTTTATAAGAAACTAGACTCAATAAGCTTTAGTTTCATATTTTATTCATCCTCTAATTCAATCTCTACAATTTTGGTGATTTTCAAAGTTACACTACTGCTGCTGTCCAAAACTGCTTTAGTGCAAAATGTTGATTTCCATTTTGCCCCAAATTTCACAGTTTATACAATTCGGTCCTTTCTCAATTAACCCCTCAATTAATCTAATTTTCTCAATTAGTACTTTACTAGACATTATAAGTTGTTACACAACTATTGAAATTCAGAATTTCCACATATAACTCTATCTTCAAACTCTTTTACTATTAGGTCCCAAACATTCACTTTCTATTCAATTCTTTCAATAAAATCAGCATATGAACAATTTAAAGCTCTAATTTCATGCTAAATCATCATATACTTCCAGCACATATTCATATCAACTTTCAACTTCTTTCATAAAATCAAAAACTAATGAATTTAACAAGTGGGCCTAGTTGTAAAAGTCATAAAAATACAAAAATTTCAAGAAATAGTCAAGAATTGAACTTACTTGTAATAAAAATATGAAGAACCAGCTTGAAGAAGCCCTTCCATGGTGTTTTAGCTAATGAGAATTCAGAAAAATGAAGAGAAATCTAGATAATTCCACTTGGGTCCTAACTTTATTAAGCAAATTTTGAAATTTTCCAATTTTGCCCTTAATTCTCCTTACTTTCTTGCTGATTTCATGCCTCTACCGTCCAACCCAAATAGACCTTGGGTCTATTTGTCTTTTAAGCCCTCTTCCTTTTATCATTTAAGCTATTTAATCATTTCCCAAAATTTTGCATTTGTTACAATTTAGTCCTTTTTGTTCAATTAATTATCGGAACTTTAAAATTTCTTAACGAAACTTTAATACTAACTTTTTAACACTCCATAAATATTTATAAAAATATTTATGGCTCAGTTTAAAATCCCCGAGGTCTTGATACCTCATTTCGATTCTAATTATTTTAATATTTATTTCTAGTGCACTATTCACTATTTCAAAAATTTTCCTAACTTCATATTTAACTTATACTTACTAAATTAATAATATTTTCTACCCATTTGTCGAATTTAGTGATCTCGAATCACCGTTCCGACACCTCTGAAAATTCAAGCCATTACATTTTTTTTCGTCGGATTTGTGGTCCCGAAACCACTGTTCCGACTAAGCCTAAAATCGGGCTATTACAGTTTATGTGGCAAATAGACCATAAATTAGTGTTATGGAAACAAAAGGTTAATTCTAGAAAAATATCTAAGTAAATGGTCACGGATATTTTTGTCAAAGGCGAATAAAAGACAAAATAAAGTGAAAATAAGTGTCCATCTTCTTCAAAATTAAAGAGTTGCTGCCAAAACTTTAATGTTCTATAAGCTAGGGTTCTTGATTTTTCTAAGCTCAATTGTAAGTGATTTCTTGCCCCGTTTTTAATTATTTTCATATTTTTATGCTTATTGAAGCTTGAATTTCATGTTTCTACCATTTATTTTTAAATGAAATTAAAGTTTAAAAATTGACCCATTCATGATAGAGTTTTAATTTGATGAGTGATGTTAGATAATAAATGTTTGAAGTGCTAATTACAAGTTTTTCTAGATGAATTTCGATGAAAATGTTGAAAAAGGTCTAAATTGTGAAAGATAGTAAAGTGTGCATAGAATTGTGATTTTGTGAAATTGAGGGTTGTTATGAGCATGAAACATGATTTAGTGAGGTTTGAAATTTAAGAATTTAGTGAATTTTATTTTTACGAGTTTTGGGACAAAAGTGGAATTTTTGAAAAGTTATGGGAAAAAAATGCAAGTTTGCCAAAATATTGTGTATGAATTGTATTGGAATGGAATGTTGATAAAATGAATTAAATTGTGTTAATATAGATCAAGAAAGAAGAAATAGTGGAAGTGATCGGGGAAAAGAGAAGGTTATCAACTAATTTAAAAAAATAGTCGTTTTGCATCCGAGGTAAGTTACGTGTAAATAATAGCAATATATTTTTATAAATTTTGAATTATATTTGATATGTGAATTAATATTGAACGTGGAAGTAAAATTGTTCATGAATTATTCAAGTGATAAAGTATTTAAAATAAAGTATTAAGTGTAAATTCCCGGTTGAACTTAGAAATAGAAGTGGATACAAGTGACATGTCACTAGAGACCAGTGTTACAGTGTTATAGTGAGTCCCGGGTGCTGGGTGATCTAGCATGTGTTGCAGACACCTGACAGCTTGTGTGAGGAGGCCCGTGGACATTTCCAGTGTTATTTATCAGTGGTAGCTTTGGCTACATTTCAGTGGTAGCTACGGCTACATTACAGTGGTAGCTTCGGCTACATATCAGTGGTAGCTTTGGCTACACATCAGTGTGACACTTATGTGCTAACTCTCTACGTATCCGTGTATATTCCTAGTGTTCAACGGGATTAATAATGAGTTAAAGTGAATATGAAATGAAGTGTATGTGCAGGTACAACTGAAAGAACGAGCATATGTGATTAAAGTTAAGTGTATAAATGCATGTGCAAGTCAATTGGTAAGATTATGTATGTGTAAGTGATTGAAATTTGCTAAGAAATGTTTGATTAATTATATGAGCGAAATGTTAATTGTTAAATGAGTATTTATAGTTTACATGTAACTTACTAAGTTATTAGTAGCTTACACCTTTCTTCCTTTTCTTTGTTTTATAGTGTTTTGAGCTTGCTCGAATTGGGGATCATCGGAGCTCGTATCACACTATCACAGCCATCTCGGTATTATGTGTTTTCAAAATGTTTAAAGTTATGGCATGTATAGAGTCTTAATCATTTTGAGTATGTTCAAATGATATGGCTAAGATTAGCTATTGAAATAGTTAGTAAAGAATATGTTTTGGTGTTATGTATGTTTAAATGGTAATTAATACAAAGAAGTAGTTTTTGGACAGCAGCAGTGACATGAATTTGAAAAATTACCAAAAATATTAGAAATGGAGATAGAGAGTGAATGTGATATAGAATTAAAGCTTATCAATTCTATTTTTACATAAAAGAAACGGTGTAGGTAAATGAATTTTATATTTTGATATATTTGAATTTTAGTGAGATAGGGTCAGAATGGTTTTAAAGTCCCTGTTCTGACTTTATAAAATCATTATAAATATTACAGAAAGAATTATGGGTCATAATTTATATGTATAGATTCCTTAGTGAGTCTATTTTCAAAAGAAACAAACAATAACATTATATGAATTCTGAACAATGAGATAATTGATTTTTAGTGCCAAGAGGTCAGAACTGTCAAGCTGTGAAACATGGGAGACTTTAATGAATAAACTGTACTAATTGGCTAAGTCAAAAATTATGAAAATTTTATGTATAGAAGTTATATGAGTCTAGTTTCAAGGAAAATTTATAGATTTAATTTTTGAGTTTTGTAACTCGAGTTATAATTAAATTAATGACAATCGCGCAGGTGGACAATTTTATTGTGAACAGTGAAACTAATTTTAAAAGTAAATTTTTATACTCCAAACTAGTAAGGCTGCGTTCTTCATTGCTTAACAGACGGATTTTCCTTGAAAAAGTGATTTTCTTTGAAAAGCAATGAAGAACGACCTTCGTTTGGAAGCAAATTCTCAGAAGCTGAGAAGTGCTTTTGGGCAGACGGAGAAGTGAAAATTTTTAGCTTTCAGCCAAGAAGTGCTTTTGGCTGGTTCATTTACTTTTTTAGCCACAAACGAACGCCCTTATCTCTGCTCTCTGCTGCTTCTTTGCCCTCATCTCTGCCTTCTGCTGATTCTTTGTTCTGCCCTTTGCTGGTTCTGCCCTCTACCGGTGAGTTTATTTTTTTCTTCTCTTCTTCTCTTCTTCTGTATATTTTTGTTTGTCTGGGATTGATTTTCAATTTCCCTACCCTCTGCCCTTTGCTGGTTCTTTGGTTCTCAATTTCCTTACCTTTTTTACTTCGATTTTCTACGATTTCTCCTCATTTTTTTTAAAATTTTATGCTGAAATTTAGTTTCCATTTTGCGGTGTTATTAATGGGTTTTGATCCATTAGAATGTTTGGGTTTTCATTTCTTTGAAATTTAGTAGTAAACTATGGGATAAAAGAGCTTCATTTTCTTAGCTACCAAATAGAGGAGTAATGCTTTTAAGCTGTTTGAATTAATGCCACAAAGAAAAAAAAGAATTTTATATTGGTTTTGTTTATGGTTGCAGTTTCACCAGTACCAGGTTGTTGGGAAGGCTCTTCCAACGGAGAACGATGAGCACCCTAAGATTTACAGGATGAAGCTCTGGGCCATCAATGAGGTTCGGGCCAAATCCAAGTTCTGGTTAGTGATTATTTTCATTTCTATCTGTGAATCTTTTTTTTTGGGGGGTTAATTTAATCGCCATTTTATTGAAGTTGTTGATTTGAGTGTTTGTTCTTGAATATTCATCAGGTACTTCTTGAGAAAGCTGAAGAAGGTTAAGAAGAGCAATGGGCAAGTCCTTGCCATCAATGAGGTAAAAATGCTTAGTGATATCCATTTGATGATTCTCTATTTATGAAGTAATTTGATGCTTAAGAAACATCGTTTTCATTATATGCTTGAATTTCTTGTTAGAGTCCTAGGGTCTTTTTTTTAGTATCGGAATCTATGTTGCATCATTTATAGTTTATCTGTTGAATTTAGATGGGGATTTTATGTTTTTATGCTATTGTCTTTAACTTTGCTCTGTTTTAGTAGTGTTTGAAACTATGTTGTGCGACTCACCAGCTTTTAGTTTATGTCTGTGCAATTTAGATGCGTAATTCATGTTTTATAGGCTATTTTCTTTAAATTTGCCCTGTGATAAGTTGAGAAATTTGATATGAAAAAAACATCTAATCTTAAGGCTTTCATGCCGGTTGTGTTTAACTAGAATTTATGATCATCTTGAATATAAAATTTTTGTTATGTTATGATGATAGTATAAAATGCTTAAATAGTATAAAATGCTGTTGTGGAGATTGTGAAAGAACATTACTTGGTATGTAGGCAATGCTGTTCAATTTGTTGTCAGCTTACTGCAATTGTCTCATAAATTCTGAACTCTTTTAATGTTTTATTAGGTTATTGCAATTCCTGAGTATAACCATGCCATAGGGTATGCCTATCAATAGCAGATTACAATACACAGAAGCTTCCCAGAAACAATTTGTGAATGGGCAGAGGTGAGGTTGATTTTAGTGACCAATCCTTTTTTGCTTATTTTTCGCTTATTTGTATATGTAAATTGGCTGCAGTAATCTTTACAACGTTGTAATTGGTGTTTGGAGTTAATATCCTCCATTGTTTAATTGCTTCAATAGCAGCTCCATTTTTGTCTTATGGATAAGGTGTCATTTTCATTTTTGTTTGGTTTCTTTTCAAGTCCTGTAGTGTTCTTGAATGCTTGTTGTGGATGTGTTACTAATGCCTATCAAGCTTAAATGCACTCGAAATGATTGATGCAGGGTTATTGCAACTGTTATGGCTCTTCCAAGTCCTGAAATGTTAGGAAGGTTGCTTTTGCTCCTTAATTCGATTGGTGAGGTCACTGAGACATCCAGTTTAAAACGGGCCAAAAAGAAGTCTAGTTGTAATGTGGGATCATTGGTTGTGAAAAATTAGTGTTTGATCTTTTAGAACTTTGTTTTTCCCTTTTTTGTGCTTGTTTGATTCAAATACATCTATTGAATACTTGTGCTAAATGCTCCATAGGTTACTGAAATAATGCCCTTGAGTTGAGATTGAAATTTGGAATTGGTTTCTGTGGACGGGTTCATATAACAGAGGTGAAATATAAGTTTCAGTATTATTGTTACTACTTATTTATGTAATAACCTTTAATGCATGTTTATATAAAAGGCATGTTTAATTTTAAATTGTCTCATTGGCAGGTAAATGACAATAATGTTCTTGAAAAGCCGTTTGGGAACTTCAAAGTTGGGCAGACAATCACTGCAAGGATTGTCGGAAAGCCTAATCAGAAGGGACTGAAATTTGTTCAACATCTGAGTGGACTGAAATTTGCTCTTCTGTTTCTCTTGTACTTTTTTACATCATGGTATGTACTAGTTTTATTACGATAGGTCTCATTCTGTTTAAAGATTTTAGCTGAACCTTTAAATGAAATGCAATACACGCTAAACTGTTCAATTGAAACTATGTTTGCTTTTATAATTTTAAGTATTTTGTTTTATATTCTCAAACATTCAATCTAAGTGGTGATGAAATAGTTAGTTCGATCCATTGTTAATTGAACTATAATTAACTAAACCGTTAGTTGAATTGAGCTTTTTTCTGTTAAAATAATTAACCGAATCGAACCAACTTTAATTAATTTTGTCGGCTTTCTATTGAATTGTTGTTTATATAACTTTTTTTTCTTTTGGTCCAAAGTTCATACCATTTTGAAACAATTATTGGCAAACATTACACTAAAATAGTAGTGTGCATTAAATCGAACAAAATATGACAAACAATGTGCATTGTCATATATTAGAACAAAAACATTATAACATTACAATACAATGACAGTTGGAACGAAATTGATAGGTGTTTAATTAATTAAAAATATAATATAATTTTTATAATAATACAATCGTGTCAATATCTAATTACAAATATTTAATTTTATATTTAAATATTTAAATATAGTTTATATATTCTAATTAAATTTTATAAATAATTAATATTAATTACTTAGAAATATTTAAAATTAATATTATATATTAAAATATTAACAATAAGTTGTAATAAATTATTTTTTTATATTTTTGCTAAAATATAATAATATTAACTAATTTGAACATTATTTAAATACATATTTGTTACTTTATAATCTCATGTCTAAAATGAACATTTTATTCTTCAAAAGCACTTTTTGACAGCAATGCCAAACACTTAAATTTCTCAAAATCACTTCTCAAAAGCACTTCTCAAAATCACTTCTGAAAAGCACTTCTCAAAAGCACTTCTCAAAAGCAATGAAGAACTGGCCTTAAGTTAAGTTAAATGATATCTCATGCTCGATTCCGGCGATGGTCTCGGGTAAGGAGTGTTACATATCTTGATCTAAATAGATAATGTTCTTCAATTAAGTATGTCGAAACCGTTTTTTTTGAAAAACAAAAATTTTAGTTGTCGACTTAAAAAACAAAACTGGAGTCGCCACCGATCCTTTATTAACGTGTGATCGGCCCACCTTAAAAATAATTTTGGTCTGCGAAATTTGAGAAAACAGGCTCGGAAGTCAGTTACGCACGAGGAAGGATTAGCACCCTCGTAACGCCCAAAATTGGTACCAAATTGATTTTTTAATGCCTTGGTGTCGAAAATTTGAAAAGATTTTAAGGAAACTTTTTATCTCATGAATGGATTAAAATAATAGGACAATTCTTATTTCAAAGAAATAAAACACCACACCCAGTAAGTTAGGGCACAATGTTTTTAAATCTTCAAAATACTCGAATATTGCCTTTTGTTTTTGAAAATTCTTATTTCGAGAAGAAAATGTCATGACCAGTAAGTTAGGACCCAACATTCTGAATTCCCGAGAATAAGCTTTTATTTAAAATTTGTGAATTTGTTGCAAAACAAATACTTGGCTTCCTAAATTCATCGAAAAATAATCGCGATCCAGTAAGTTAGGACACGACCTCTCACGAGAACCATGAACGCCAAATATTTTGGAATTTATAAAGTATGACGATTTAAATACTTTGGGAAAAGCAAAATATATTTTTAAAAGGGAGGCTAAAAAAAGGGTTAAGGTATAACATGAAACGGATATCCTGATTTCAAACATGTATGAACAGATGTTTACAAATATATACAAGTAATTATAATATTCAAATCAATTTACGATATGTGCCCATATATATCCAACACGCATACAAGAATACATGTAAAGTGAAGGAATGTAATACATCGAATAAAAGCGCATGTAAATACATGTGTGAAAATAAAATAAAAGTATAAAATACGTATTTATAAGGGAAAAAAATTGAAAACAAAAGTATGTATATAAAAAGAACATTTGTATGTACAAAAAAATATATATATATTTAAAATCTTTTAAAAATATATGTATGTATATTATCTAAAACATGCGTGTATATATACAGTAATAATAATATTAATAATAATAAATATTTTAAAATAATAAAAATAAGAAAAAATAGCTAAAATCGACCGAATTGAATTTAAAAACAAAAAAAGGGCGAATTTTGAATAAATTTAAAAAAGAAAGGACCCAATTAAATGCGCGCGTAACAATGGAGGACCAAAAGGGAAATTATCCCGTCCTTCCAAAACGCCGCGCAGCAAGGGACCAAATTGAAATAAAAATAAACTATGCGGCCCAATTTCTAAAATATGTAAAAAGGATTTAATTAAAAAGCACTGAAAAACGGAAGGGCCAATTGCGCAAAAAGACCATGTGACGTCAGAGCGTGCGGATCCTCCCCTTCGGGTCGGGTCATCGTGCGGGTCGCACCTAGCTAAAACGACGCCGTTTTGGTCTGTTATTTAAAACAGATTTTGCCCTTCAAATTCATTTGAAACCGAAGGAAAGGAAAAAAAAACAAAGGCTTCTCAGGGGCTCTGCTAGGGTTTCACCCCTAGCGTCCTCGCGCCACCGTCCAACACGCCTTCGCCACGAGCCTCAGCCCTCCGTCGGACCTCCGATTTGAGCGCGGCGAACGAGGGCTTCATCGGCGTAGCTTCAAAGGTAACCCCTCACCCTTCTCTTGTATTTTTTTTAAAAAAATGAAATATAAGAATAAAGCCTATATTTAAAAAAAAATCACCTTAAAATCGTAGGTGTTTCCTTGTGTATTTCTCTGTGTATTTTTGTTAATCAATTCCTCCCTCTTTACATGTTAAAAATGGCCTTTTATAGGCCGAAAAAAGAAACAAAAATACAATTATTTTGCTTGCTTTTTCTTTTTGGACTCTTTGAGTCCGTTTTTGTAGGGAATCGTGAAGTAAACGGCGCGGGGGAGGCCGAGACGTGCGGCGATTGGGCGTCTGTTGGAGACTGCTGGGGCTTGCGGCGGCGCTCCTTGCTGTTTAGGGCTAGGGTTCTTTTTGTTTTTATTTTACTTTGGGCCAGCGTTGTTTTGGGCCACTTGTTTAATTTTGTAATGCTGGGCTAGGACCTGTTTTGGGCCAATTGGGCCTTATTACAGCTGCCCCTCTTTGCTCATTGTCGTGTAACGGGAATAGAGCAAAGACTACAGGGCCCAATTGTGCTTGGTCCTGCAGAGCCTCAAATTTTCCAACGCTTCTCAAAAGAACAAAATCTGCTATCTTTAATCTGCTCCACTGCAACTTCAGGGAGATAAGACTTATAGCTTCAACTTGTTCTGTTACAACTTAAGGGTAAATCTGATGTGATCTGCTCTACTGCAACTTCAGAGAGATGAGATCTGCGGTTTTAATCCACTCCATTGCAACTTCAAGGAGATAGGATTGGTTACTTTTGTCTGCTCCACTGCAACTTCAGGGAGATAAGACTTGTATCTTCGATCTACTTCACCACCAGTATGGGAAGACAATATCTGTTTTTTTCGATCTACTTCACGCCAATACATGAAGACAAGATCTGCTTTTTCTGATCGATTCCACTGTCGACCATGGGAATAGAATTACTAGCTTCAATATACTCCACTGCAACCTCAGGGAGGTAAAATCTGCCATCTTTGATCTGCTCCACTACTGCTTAGGGAGGCAAGATCTGTAATCTTCAATTTGTTCAACTGCAATGTTGGGGAAACCAAATCCGCCGTCGTAGCTTCAATTTGTTCCACCGCACCGTCAGGGAAGTAAGATCCGCCGTCGTGGCTTCAATCTTTTAAATCGTAAGATCAGGGAAACCAGATCCGCCATCGTAGCTTCAATCTACTCCGCTGTACTGCTAAGGAAGTAAGATCTACCGTTGTGGCTTCAATCCTTTAAATCGCAATATCAGGGAAACCAGATCCGCCGTCGTAGCTTCAATCTGCTCCGCTGTACTGCTAAGGAAGTAAGATCCGCTGTTGTGGCTTCAATCCTTTAAATCGCAATATCAGGGAAACCAGATCCGCCGTCGTAGCTTCAATCTGCTCCGCTGTACTGCTAAGGAAGTAAGATCCGCCGTTGTGGCTTCAATCTTTTAAATCACAATATCAGGGAAACCAGATCCGCCGTCGTAGCTTCAATCTGCTCCGCTGTACTGCTAAGGAAATAAGATCCGCCGTTGTGGCTTCAATCTTTTAAATCGCAATATCAGGGAAACCAGATCCGCCGTCGTAGCTTCAATCTGCTCCACTGTACTGCTAAGGAAGTAAGATCCGCCGTTGTGGCTTCAACCTTTTTACTTTTCAACCTGCTCTATTGTTACTCAGGGAGACAAGGCTTTATGATTTCATCGATCTGCTCTCTGTGGAACATGACCTGTATGACTCACTTTATGAGCCTAATTATGCCTAATGATTAGGATGTCATGATCAAATGAATCAAATGCTCATAACTAGGCGTGTATGAATGACATTTGAATGTTATGTCATGAAAAATGCATATTAAATGTTTAAAGTCATTATTGCTCATTAAGGCTTCCTTTGTGGCAACAATGCTTCGTCAAAACTTGAAAATTTTAATCTTGACTCTTGACTCCTAGATATCTCCGACCTTTTAACCCGGTGAAGGTCTAAACAATAGTCCTGTTTCAGGTTCCTGAGCTGTTTAAAGATTTCTAGAGTAATATGAAAAACTTCTATTGTGAAAGTTTTACTAGTCCATTAATCGTCATTCTAATGCAACATGCTTGCGAAAAGATCATAACGATGAATAAAACAAAGTTAATTTGGGGGCACAGCCCGCAATGAATTGTCAATGATAGAGGAATTGTCTGGGGACATTTATATTGAAAAAGAATGAAATATTCTAAAACAACGAATACAAATACTATGATCAAGTGCCCCAGATATCTCTGCTTGAATTTCTCTATACAACTTTTCGAAGACCCTTCTGAACTCAACACGTGTTTAGGAGATTCACAGTAGTTTGTTGATGCCCCAAGATGTCGTCTATTCCTTTCTGCCGATTTAGGTATAGCACGTGCCAATCAAAATTTGAGCCGCCCTTTTTGGGTTTTCAACTCAAATCCCCTTTGGTCTTAAGGTGCCCTTTGCGGGTTTTCACCCTAGCCTCTCCATTTTTTTTTTGGAATCAAAGCGCCCTTTGCGGGTTTTCACCTTGGTTCCTTCCCTTCTTCAAGTAAAGCATCTCTTGACTGAATCTGAATTTACTGGATTAGGCAAGGTTCTTCCATCCATTTCAGCCAGGATCAGGGCTCCTCCAGAAAAGGCCTTTTTGACAACATAAGGACCTTCCCAATTCGGCATCCATTTCCCCCTAAAATCTTTTTGTAGAGGAGTAATTTTTCTCAACACCAGGTTCCCCTCGTGAAATTCTCTAGGTCAGACCTTCTTGTTGTAGGCTCGCATCATTCTTTTTTGGTACATCTGACCATGCTGAATAGCCTTTAGTCTTTTTCCCTCTACCAAGTTCAACTGGTCGTATCGAGACTGAACCCATTTTGCTTCATCCAAATGTAGCTCGGTCAAAACCCGGAGAGAAGGGATTTCAACTTCGATGGGCAAGACTGCCTCCATGCCATAAACTAAGGAGAAAGGCGTTGCCCCGGTGGAGGTCCTGATTGACGTTCGATAAGCAAGGAGGGCAAACGACAACTTCTCATGCCAGTCCCTGTAAGTCTCAGTCATCTTCCCCACAATCTTCTTTATATTTTTATTGGCCGCCTCCACTGCACCATTCATTTTTGGGCGATACGGCGACGAATTGTGATGTCTGATCTTGAATTGACTACAGACTTCTGCTATGGAGCTGTTATTCAAGTTCAACGCATTGTCGGATATGATTCTTTCAGGCATTCCATACCGACATATGATCTCCCTTTTCAAGAACTTACTGACTGATGACTTTGTAACGTTAGCATACGAAGCAACCTCTACCCATTTGGTGAAGTAGTCAATAACCACGAATATGAAACGATGCCCATTTGAAGCCTTCGACGATATTGGCCCGATGACATCCATACCCCACATGGAGAAAGACCATGGAGAAGTCATGACATGAAGAGGTGAAGGAGGTGCATGCATTTTATCACCATAGATTTGACATTTATGGCACTTTTTGGAATAATTAATGCAATCTCCTTCCATAGTGGACCAGTAATACCCAAATCTCATAATCTGTCTAGCCATTGTGAACCCACTGGAATGCGTTCCACAGATGCCCTCATGGATTTCCTCCAGGATTTTCTTTGCTTCCACGGCGTCCACACATCTTAACAGAACCTGATCTTTTCCCCTCTTGTATAAGATCTCTCCATCTAAGACGTAATCAATGGCTAATCTTCTCAGAGTTCTCTTTTCATTCTCTGTTGCTTGGCCAGGATACTCACGATTTTTTACATATCGTAGTATATCTTGATACCAAGGACTATCATCGATTTCTCCTTCTTCAATATTGTAACAATGAGCCGGGTCTTCATAGATACTCATTTGGATTGGCTTCATATCCTCATATCTGTTCACCTTGATCATGGAAGCTAAAGTAGCTAGTGCATCGGCCATCTGGTTCTTATCTCGTGGGAGATAGCAAAAAGTGATGTCCTCAAACTCTTTAATCAATTCAAGGACCAACTTTCGATAGCTGACTAATTTGGGATCTCTCGTCTCCCACTCACCCTTGAGCTGATATATCACCAATGCTGAATCTCCATAGACCTCTAATACTTTGATTCCTCGCTCTATGGCTGCACGAATACCCATGATGCACACTTCGTATTCTGCCATATTGTTTGTGCAATCAAAATCCAATTTGCAAGTGAAAGGATAATGATCACCATTCAGGGATACTAAGACTGCCCCAATTCCATTGCCCACAGCATTCGAGGCTCCATCAAAGTTTAGCTTCCAACTGTGGCCTTTTTGGGGATTTTCTTCAGTAGCGACTATACACAACAAGTCTTCATTTGGAAAATCAAAACTTAACGGTTCGTAATCTTCCAAAGCCCTACTAGCCAGAAAGTCAGCTATTGCGCTCCCTTTTATAGCTTTTTGGCTCACATAGACAATATCAAATTCAGACAGTAAGATCTGCCATCGGGCCATCCTCCCATTCAAAGCGGTTGACTCCATCATATACTTTAACGGGTCTAACTTTGAGATTAGCCAAGTCGTGTGGTATAACATATACTGTCTTAACCTCCGAGTTGTCCAAATCAAGGCATAACATAGCTTCTTAATAGGCGAATATCTCATTTCACAGTCAGTGAATTTCTTGCTGAGATAATATATCGCCCTTTCTTTTCTCCCCGTTTCATCATGTTGGCCTAGCACATACCCCATGGAATTATCAAATACTGTTAGATACAATATCAGGGGCCTATCTGGGCTAGGCGGTGACAGCACTGGAGTATTAGACAAATACTGCTTCACCTTGTTAAAGGCTTCTTCGCATTCTTCATCCCAAGTACCAGGATTATGTTTCTTCAGAAGACGAAATATAGGATCACATTTCTCAGTCAGGTGTGAAATGAACCTAGCGATGTAATTCAGTCTTCCGAGGAAACTTCGAACTTCTTTCTGAGTGCGAGGTGGAGGTAAATCTCGTATTGCCTTGACTTTGTCTGGGTCAATCTCGATTCCCTTTTCACTGACTATGAAGCCTAGCAACTTTCCTGACCTGGCCCCAAAAGTGCACTTCGCTGGATTAAGCTTGAGTTGGAACTTTCTCAATCTTAAGAATAACTTTCTCAAGACCCGCACATGTTCGTCCTCCGTTCTAGATTTCGCGATCATATCATCAACGTAAACCTCGATTTCCCTGTGCATCATGTCATGGAACAAGGCCACCATAGCTCTTTGGTATGTCGCTCCTGCATTCTTCAATCCGAACGACATCACTTTATAACAAAACGTCCCCCATAACGTAATGAACGTAGTCTTTCTCATGTCCTCGGGATGCATCTTTATTTGATTATACCCAGAAAAACCATCTATGAAGGAAAACAATGAAAAGCCCGCCGTATTGTCTACCAATGTGTCGATGTGGGGCAATGGAAAATTGTCCTTTGGACTAGCCTTGTTCAAATCCCTGTAATCCACGCACATTCGTACTTTCCCATCTTTCTTCGGAACTGGTACGATGTTGGCCACCCACTCAGAATACTTGACTTCTTGCAGAAATCCAGCATCAAACTGCTTTTGGACCTCCTCCTTTATCTTCAACACAATATCAAGCCTCATCCTTCTGAGCTTTTGCTGCACTGGCTTACAATCTTCTCTTATAGGAAGACGATGGACTACGATGTTGGTACTCAACCTCGGCATATCCTGATATGACCATGCAAACACGTCCTTGAACTCTCGGAGTAATTCGATGAGGTCTTGTCTTGTCTTTGCAGAGATATCCGACCCGATCTTCACCTCTTTACCTTCCTCCAAGCTCACAATTTCTATTGATTCCCTGTGGGGTAGGATTTGTTTCTCGGCCCTTTCTACCATCTTCAACAAGTCAGGAGACAAAACACAGTCTTCGTCATCCTCAAAATCATGCGATCCCTCTAAACACATATTTCATTCAAAAGGAGACTCTAAATTTGTAAGAGTGACATTCGTATCATTGATATCGTAGGACCTGTTATAAAAACAATATGGATTCAGGAATTTGTTCGGTGCAATATGGTCATGAATGAAATGCAAGTGTAGTTTGGAAAAAGATTCAAAATAACTGCTCTTATGGAAAGAATGATTTGCTCCAAAAATAACTACAAACATGAACTTTATTAAAATAACGATTTTCTGGACATGAGCCTATTTCACAAAGGAATCCTTATCACTTCTAGGCTAAAAAGCAATAAGGGTGTTCTGGACATTACTCTGAGGAAATCCTAAAGACTACAGGTATTTCTTCTGTAGTCCAGTTGTTTAGCTCTCTTTTCGACTCATAAGGACGAATATCCAGCAAAGTTCTTCCTCCCGTCGCTTCTTCATACACGGCATGAATACCCTCTAACTCCGTGTTAATGCTTCTGCCCCCTAGCATTCCTGGATAGACAAATCCTCCCGATACAAAAGTCTTGGATAGGTGAGGAAAGGTCATGGGTTCCCATTCAACTTCATCCCCTGTCAAGCGAGCCCTTCTCCTCGCTCGCTTCTTTTCCTACTCTATCCTCTTCTGCCTAGCATCTGGCTTGTATCCTAAGCCAAAACGGTCCTGCTTGCCCTTCAATACTGGGACCTCGACTCGACCCTGAAGATATCTCCCCAATTCTTTCCCTGGCAAAGCTCCTTTTCCAACTGTCAATTGCAGCCCCATCTTTGTGGTCTTTGATATTCTCGGCATCGGGATCTTGTTTCCCTCAAAGATGAATGTTGTATTTACGAACTCTAAGGAACGGAAAGAGCACTCGATTGCATCATCACCCGTCTCCAAATAAGGTGCATCGTTAGTCACAAATGCAATGATATCCTCCTCAGTATCTATCGTCACTACCCGGCCTTCTGACACCAGCTTCAATTTTTGATGTAACGATGACGGTACCGCACCTGCTGAATGAATCCACGGCCTTCCTAATAGGAAACTGTAAGAAGGCTTGATATCCATAACCAAGAAGTCTACCTCATAGACAGTTGGGCCAATTAACAAGGGTATGTCAACTCTTCCCATGACTTTCCTCTCGGTGCCATCAAATGCACTCACCACATTCTGACACAATTTCATATGTGAACTATCCACAGGTAGCCTGAGCGTGGATAGAGGCAATACATTCAGTGCCAACCCGTTGTCTACCAGAACTCCCGGTAATATACACCCTTTACACCTTGCAGTGATGTGTAAAGCTCTAGTAGATCCCATACCCCCAGGTGGTATTTCGTCATCGCTGAAAGAGATGAAGTTATCAGCGCTTATATTGCTGACCAGTCGATCCAACTTGTTAACAGAGATATCGTCGGCCACATAAGTTTCATTTAGCACCTTCAGTAGTGCATTTTGATGTCCCTCCGAGTTCAAGAGTAAAGCTAGCACAGATATGCGAGCTGGTTGTTTGTCTGATTGCTCCACAACGCATCAGACTTCGCTATGCTTTATGAACTTCAAGAACTCTCTAGCTTCCTCCTCCTTGATTGGTTCATTGATCAACAATTCAGGTTCGACCGCCTTCTTCTTCCTTCCAATCGAAGTTTCTTCTCTTATTGGCTCTACTCGAGCCTTCACCTGTTCGTCATGCCCTCCTTCATCATGGTCCTCTTTATTAATCACGTCCTCCTTCCCCGGGATTGTCACATTACAATTGTAATTCCAAGGAACCCTCCTGTTATCCTTGTAAGTAAACACGGTCGGTTTTTGAATGATAACCGTTGGTGTTATTCGTGCCCCAACCTCACTGTTCTGAGGTCGCGAGATGATGACCACAGGACGGTTAGCCTTCGGGACTCCCAACGCCAACTCTGACGTGCATACATGACTCTCCCTCTGAATTCCTTCACAAAATTCCACCTCCTTGTTATCCATCATACCCTGTACCAAGGCTCTGAACTCCGTACACTCTTGGATTTCATGCCCCATTTCACAGTGGAACTCACAGTAGTTCTTCCTCTTCTCACAGCTTTCTTCTGAAACAATTAGCCCCATTTTCACCATCTCTTTCCAGACCTATCTCAAAGGAGTCTTCACGTCCGCAATGTCTGCCTTGATTTTTCTGTCCTCGCCCATCATATTTATTCCGCTGTCAGTATGATTTGGTAATAGATTTTCTGCTTTGGTGGCTTCATCAAATTTAACGACACCCATACCAATGAGCCTTTCAACCAACTTCTTGAAGGCGGTACAGTTTTCTATGGAATGCCCCGTGATTCCCGCATGATAGTCACACTGTGCATTTGCGTCGTACCATTTGGGGTACGAGGGCTATAAGGGCTTCAGATAGAAAGGGGAAACTACATGTGTGTCGAATAAGTTTCGGTATAATTCCCTGTACGACATAGGAATTGGCGTGAATTGGGGCCTCTTCGTATTTCGCCTTGTACCAACCTCTTGTCTCGACGAGCTTTGCTGATTGGCAGCCATCTTTCCTGGCTGACTCACTGTTACTGACTTCGAGTAACTCTTGTTGTACGTGCTCACGTTGTTCACCTCGTTTTCCTTCCTCTTCGAAGTCGATCTTCTGTTACTCTCTCCAGCATCGATCTTCCCACTCCTGATGGTGTTCTCAATCATCTCGCCATTCATGACTATGTCAGGAAAGCTTTTTGTGGCACTTCCTAACATATGTGTAATGAACGGTGCCTTCAGGGTGTTAATGAACAACATGGTCATTTCCTTTTCCAAGAGCGGTGGCTGAACTTAGACTGCGACCTCCCTCCATCTCTGTGCATACTGCCTGAAGCTTTCACTCGGCTTTTTCTCTATGTTCTGAAGGGTGATTCTGTCAGGAGCCATGTCAGTCACATGACTATATTGTTTCATGAACGATTGTGTCAAGTCCCTCCATGATCCAATCGTGGCACGACTCAACTGATTGTACCACTTGGATGCTGCCCCAGTAAGGCTATCTTGGAAACAGTGTATCAAGAGTTGGTCGTTGTTAACATAACCCGTCATTCGCCTGCAGAACATGGTGATGTGAGCTGCTGGGTAGCTTGTCCTATTGTACTTTTCAAACTCAGGCATCTTAAAATTATGAGGGAGTACTAAATCTGGCACTAAACTCAGCTCTTTCGCGTCAATGCCTCGATAACTCTCAGCAACCTCCATCGCCTTGAACTTCTCTTCGAGCCACCTGCATCTTTCTTCCAACTGGTTTGGTAACTCTTCCTTCACTCTTTCCTTCTCAACCACTTCATCGAAGTCAGGGATGATAGAGTTAATAGGATTGTTTTCGGGATTAAAACCCGGCCCAGTTTGGAGGTTCGAAATACCAGCTCGAAATTGCTGAGGCATGATGGTGACAGTAGATTTACGCGGGTATTCAGCTTGAGCTCGCTCATGTGGAGGGGTGAAACCTGGAGGATAGAAAAGTTCATCATCATTTCCCTCATTGACATCTGCCATGGGGCCCTTTCCTTTGTCACCTCCCTTAGTTATCAGTCGGGTTAACTTTGCCACTATATCCTCTTGAGATTCCCAGTTTTCTCAGACATTTCTTACTTCATCTTGTCTAACCGCTCCTGCATTTGTAGCTGAAGCCGGTCTTACATCTCCTTCTGGTGCTGTTCGAGCTTTTCTAATATCTGATCCATATCTTTTGTCTTTTCTCGAGTGCCGTATCGGTGTTGGATTGGTTGGTTGGTTTCCAGGTTAACTGAGCAATAATTTAATTAATTAGGATCAATTAAAGGTTTTGAATGCATATGATGCGATGCATGAGATGAATGCAAGAAAGGCGTTAATTATGATTCAATTCCACTTGGAAAACTTTATTAGAAAACAAATCCCTTTACATAGAATAAAGTACAAATATGACTTCGCCCTAATACTTAAGACCTTGATTTTTTGAAGCAACGAGGCTAACTCCCATCCCCGGTCTGACTCTATTTCATACTTTACGCTCAATGTGTCAGCTTGTACTGCCAGAGTTTGTAAGTGATCAGCTACTTCTCGAATCTGAACCAAGGCTTGTCCCATAGCACGATCCCTGCTTCTGACCTGATTCTGGAGATAGTGAAGCTGTTCACTTTGATGGTCTTTGTTTGCCTCCAAATACTCAATCCTGGCTTCACCGTTCTGTAATGCCACTTCTAGTTCTTCTATAGTTTTCTTCATTTGCTCGATTCTGCTTAAACTTGCTTGAAGTTCCACCACTGAATTACGATTTCGGTATTGATGAACAATCTTCTCAAGTTCGGCCACTCTAGCCCTTAGTTTATCCCTTTCATCTTGATTTTCTAACAAACTCTTCTCAAGCGATCTATTTTGCATCTGGGCTTCTTGGAATCTTTCTTCCCATCTACCAGCCTTGGTTTTTTCTTCTTGAACCTCTTGACGCCATTGCTCTAAGGTTTTTCCCAACCCAGCGGTTCTTACTGACAGACGTAGTCTCTTATAATCCGTCTTCAAGCTGTTTAGATCTTCCTCAACTTTGCGCTTCCCTTTTCTCAGGCCTTCAGTTTCCTGCTTTTGAGCATCTATGTCCAACTTTAAATTCACCTTTTCTTCCTCTATTTGCTCTATTTTCTTCTCTAATTCTGCATTCCTTCTTTCGAGGTCTTGTTTTATGATTTCCAGCTCAGAAGGGACGACGCGCAAATGCTCCTCTATCGACTGACTATTTTCTGAACTTGGCCCAGGAATGCTGTTATTAATCCTCTTAACACGCCATTCGTTATATTCAGAAGTTGTCATTGGACCCACGGCTAATCTCTTCATTCGGCGAGTCTGATTCCACGCATTGGCCATCTCACGAGCTTTCCTTTTGTAGCCATCATCCTTATATGAGAATTCACACTCAGCTAGTCATTGAGTGGTAGGCACAAACTATCTTGACCGGTATTGTCTTAATACTAGCAATGGGGCATAACCCACAGCTCCCCAAATCCCGAGTAATGGAACCCAGTCAAAGTCCCCACACCGATATAGGATATCATCTGGAAGTAACCACGGAGCTCTCCACTCAACGTTCTCCTCTTGCAGATTCTGAAAGATTGCCATCCATTTCTCCTCTGTAATATCATCTCTCCTTAATGTAGCCACTATCTCTTTCAACGGTGAATAACTTTCAGAGAAGACCTGATATGAAACCTTATCAACCTTCCAAAAGTGGCTATGGAACCACCCGAGTAATAGCTGCGCACATCCAATAAATCTGCCTTCTCCCGTTCTTCGACATGCATTTAATGACCTAAAGGTTTCTGCCAAAATCACCGGAACTGGCGTAACTCCCTTATCAAGTCGATCAAATAATCAGTGACCGCCTCATCAATATGTCCCAAAATCTTAAGAAACACAATTAGGCCATATATACTCAAAGCAAAGACATCTACATTCTTCCTTACATCTGGGTGTGCTAAAATGAGGTCCCTCAAACTTTTCCAGGGAATACACCTGCTATCCCCTTTTTGCTTAATCCGAGCCGTAACCCACTGCTCACTCATCCCTGTTACATTTATCAGCTTCTTCAAGAAGGTCGGTACATTTACTACTTTCGAATAAATTCTATCTACCTAAACCTTCGAACACTGAAGTAAAGCTGTGTACTCCTCTATCGTAGGCACCAAATCAACCTTCCCGATTGTGAAACAACTGCAGGCCGGATTCCAAAACTGGGCAAGAGCTCGAAACAAACGCTTGTCTACCTTCATGTCAAGTAAATAAGGCAAATCCCCATAATTCAAATAGAATAACTGCCTAACCTCATTATCCCATTGATCCCAAATCCCCTTCAACTCCTGCAAGTTGTTCTGAGCTACACTAACACGAGTGAAGTCCCATAACTCTGATACGTATCCCACGGCCAAACTATCACCTTTTTCAAGCTGTATCTTCTCAGACTAGGTCCGGACAGCCGCATTGTCTTCCACTCTATCAAGAAACCCATTTCCCATGATAAACTTTCTATATGGCAACCGAATATGAACCAACGCCTTTACAATGAAATGTCATGCAATCATGATGTCATGCAATCAAAGCAAAATAAAACAAGTCAGTATCACATGGCAAGAACACTTATTAGGAATCTACTAGGGTTTTGGAGTAGTTCTACCTAAGGCAAGTTCCTAAAGCTCACTATATGAGGTTTAGTTTCTAGAATAAGGGTACCCCAACCAGCAGATTCCTCGATCCTCACCCATTATAGGCTCATATAGATCGAGTTCAGTTCAGGGGGACACATATCCCTATGGCTGCACAGAGATGAAAATCTCACGAAGACATAGGTACGGATGTATCCCGGAAGCGATCCACTACCCTGCACGGAGGTGAAAACCTCACGAAGGACTAGTTTCTCGCTCCCACTTAAGGGCGAAATGCAAAGTTTCCAAAATACCATGATAAAACATCAATGAGCGCAAAGGGAACTCATGAATTTTTTAAAAAACTTTTGATTTTTTGACACAAAGACAAATACGATCAGTTTATGGCTCGACTCTCTAAAAGTCCCCAGCGGAGTCGCCAAGCTGTCGAAACCGTTTTTTTGAAAAACAAAAATTTTAGTTGTCGACTTAAAAAATAAAACTGGAGTCGCCACCGATCCTTTATTAACGTGTGATCGGCCCACCTTAAAAATAATTTTGGTCTGCGAAATTTGAGAAAACAGGCTCGGAAGTCAGTTACGCACGAGGAAGGATTAGCACCCTCGTAACGCCCAAAATTGGTACCAAATTGATTTTTTTAATGCCTTGGTGTCGAAAATTTGAAAAGATTTTAAGGAAACTTTTTATCTCATGAATGGATTAAAATAATAGGACAATTCTTATTTCAAAGAAATAAAACACCACACTCAGTAAGTTAGGGCACAATGTTTTTAAATATTCAAAATACCCGAATATTGCCTTTTGTTTTTGAAAATTCTTATTTCGAGAAGAAAATGTCATGACCAGTAAGTTAGGACCCAACATTCTGAATTCCCGAGAATACGCTTTTATTTAAAATTTGTGAATTTGTTGCAAAACAAATACTTGGCTTCCTAAATTCATCGAAAAATAATCGCGATCCAGTAAGTTAGGACACGACCTTTCACGAGAACCATGAACGCCAAATATTTTGGAATTTATAAAGTATGACGATTTAAATACTTTGGGAAAAGCAAAATATATTTTTAAAAGGGAGGCTAAAAAAAGGGTTAACGTATAACATGAAACGGATATCCTGATTTCAAACATGTATGAACAGATGTTTACAAATATATACAAGTAATTATAATATTCAAATCAATTTACAGATATGTGCCCGCATATATATCCAACACGCATACAAGAATACATGTAAAGTGAAGGAATGTAATACATCGAATAAAAGCAGATGAAATACATGTGTGAAAATAAAATAAAAGTATAAAAATACGTATTTATAAGGAAAAAATTCAAAAACAAAAGTATGTATATAAAAGAACATTTGTATGTACAAAAATATATATATATTTAAAATCTTTTAAAATATATGTATGTATATTATCTAAAACATGCGTGTATATATACAAATAATAATAATAATAATAATAATAATAATAATAAATATTTTAAAATAATAAAAATAAGAAAAACTAGCTAAAATGGACCGAATTGAATTTAAAAAAAAAAGGGCAAATTTTGAATAAATTTAAAAAAGAAAGGACCCAATTAAATGCACGCGTAACAATGGAGGACCAAAAGGAAATTATCCGTCCTTCCAAAACGCCACAAGACAAGGACCAAATTGAAATAAAAATAAACTATCGGCCCAATTTCTAAAATATGTAAAAGGATTTAATTAAAAGCTATTGAAAAGCGGAAGGGCCAATTGCTTAAAAAGACCATGTGACGTCAGAGCGCGCGGATCCTCCCCTTCGGGTCGGGTCACCGCGCGGGTTGCACCTAGCTAAAACGACGCCGTTTTGGTCTGTTACTTAAAACAGATTTTGCCCTTCAAATTCATTTGAAACCGAAGGAAAGGAAAAAACAACAAAGGCTTCTCAGGGGCTCTGCTAGGGTTTCACCCCTAGCGTCATCGCGCCGCCGTCCAACACGCCTTCGCCACGAGCCTCAGCCCTCCGCCGGACCTCCGATTTAAGCGCGACGAACGAGGGCTTCATCGGCGTAGCTTCAAAGGTAACCCCTCATCCTTCTCTTGTATTTTTTTTAAAAAAATGAAATATAAGAATAAAGCCTATATTTAAAAAAAATTCACATTAAAATCGTAGGTGTTTCCTTATGTATTTCTCTGTGTATTTTTGTTAACCAATTCCTCCCTCTTTACATGTTAAAAATGGCCTTTTATAGGCCGAAAAAAGAAACAAAAATACAATTATTTTGCTTGCTTTTTCTTTTTGGACTCTTTGAGTCCGTTTTTGCAGGGAATCGTGAAGCAAACGGCGCGGGGGAGGCCGAGACGTGAGGCGATTGGGCGTCTCTTGGAGATACTGGGCTTCTTGCGGCGGTCTTTCTTTGTTAGGGCTAGGGTTCTTTTTGTTTTTATTTTACTTTGGGCCAGCGTTGTTTTGGGCCACTTGTTTAATTTTGTAATGCTGGGCTAGGACCTGTTTTGGGCCAATTGGGCCTTATTACAGCTGAATAAAAATATAAAGAAGATTGTGGGGAAGATGACTGAGACTTACAGGGACTGGCATGAGAAGTTACCGTTTGCCCTCCTTGCTTATCGAACGTTAATCAGGACCTCCACCGGGGCAACGCCTTTCTCCTTAGTTTATGGCATGGAGGTAGTCTTGCCCATTGAAGTTGAAATCCCTTCTCTCCGGGTTTTGACCGAGCTACATTTGGATGAAGCAGAATGGGTTCAGTCTCGATACGGCCAGTTGAACTTGGTAGAGGGAAAAAGGCTAAAGGCTATTCAGCATGGTCAGATGTACCAGAAAAGAATGATGCGAGCCTACAACAAGAAGGTCCGACCTAGAGAATTTCACGAGGGGGACCTGGTGTTGAGAAAAATTACTCCTCTACAAAAAGATTTTAGGGGGAAATGGATGCCGAATTGAGAAGGTCCTTATGTTGTCAAAAAGGCCTTTTCTGGAGGAGCCCTGATCCTGGCTGAAATGGATGGAAGAACCTTGCCTAATCCAGTAAATTCAGATTCAGTCAAGAGATACTTTACTTGAAGAAGGGAAGGAACCAAGGTGAAAACCCGCAAAGGGCGCTTTGATTCTAAAAAAAAAAAATGGAGAGGCTAGGGTGAAAACCCGCAAAGGGCACCTTAAGACCAAAGGGGATTTGAGTTGAAAACCCGAAAAGGGCGGCTCAAATTTTGATTGGCACGTGCTATACCTAAATCGGCAGAAAGGAATAGACGACATCTTGGGGCATCAACAAACTACTGTGAATCTCCTAAACACGTGTTGAGTTTAGAAGGGTCTTCGAAAAGTTGTATAGAGAAATTCAAGCAGAGATATCTGGGGCACTTGATCATAGTATTTGTATTTGTTGTTTTAGAATATTTCATTCTTTTTCAATATAAATGTCCCCAGACAATTCCTCTATCATTGACAATTCATTGCGGGCTATGCCCCCAAATTAACTTTGTTTTATTCATCGTTACGATCTTTTCGCAAGCATGTTGCATTAGAATGACGATTAATGGACTAGTAAAACTTTCACAATGGAAGTTTTTCATATTACTCTAGAAATCTTTAAACAGCTCAGGAACCTGAAACAGAACTATTGTTTAGACCTTCACCGGGTTAAAAGGTCGGAGATATCTAGGAGTCAAGAGTCAAGATTAAAATTTTCAAGTTTTGACGAAGCATTGTTGCCACAAAGGAAGCCTTAATGAGCAATAATGACTTTAAACATTTAATATGCATTTTTCATGACATAACATTCAAATGTCATTCATACACGCCTAGTTAGGAGCATTTGATTCATTTGATCATGACATCCTAATCATTAGGCATAATTAGGCTCATAAAGTGAGTCATACAGGTCATGTTCCACAGAGAGCAGATCGATGAAATCATAAATCCTTGTCTCCCTGAGTAACAATGGAGCAGGTTGAAAAGTAAAAAGGTTGAAGCCACAACGGCGGATCTTACTTCCTTAGCAGTACAGTGGAGCAGATTAAAGCTACGACGGTGGATCTGGTTTCCCTGATATTGCGATTTAAAAGATTGAAGCCACAACAGCGGATCTTATTTCCTTAGCGATGACAATGAGCGATTGAAGCTATGACAGCGGATCTGGTTTCCCTGATATTGCGATTTAAAAGATTGAAGCCACAACAGCGGATCTTACTTCCTTAGCAGTACAGCGGAGCAGATTGAAGCTACGACGGCGGATCTGGTTTCCCTGATATTGCGATTTAAAAGATTGAAGCCACAACGACGGATCTTACTTCCTTAGCAGTACAGCGGAGTAGATTGAAGCTACGACGGCGGATCTGGTTTCCCTGATATTGCGATTTAAAGGATTGAAGCCACAACGGCAGATCTTACTTCCTTAGCAGTACAGCGGAGTAGATTGAAGCTACGACGGCGGATCTGGTTTCCCTGATCTTGCGATTTAAAAGATTAAAGCCACGACGGCGGATCTTACTTCCCTGACGGTGCGGTGGAACAGATTGAAGCTACGACGGCGAATCTGGTTTCCCCAACATTGCAGTTGAACAAATTGAATATTACAGATCTTGCCTCCCTAAGCAGTAGTGGAGCAGATCAAAGATGGCAGATTTTACCTTCCTGAGGTTGCAGTGGAGTATATTGAAGCCAGTAATTCTATTCCCATTGTCGGCAGTGGAATCGATCAGAAAAAGTAGATCTTGTCTTCATGTATTGGCGTGAAGTAGATCAGAAAAAGCAGATCTTGTCTTCTCATACTGGTGGTGAAGTAGATCGAAGATACAAGTCTTATCTCCCTGAAGTTGCAGTGGAGCAGACAAAAGTAACCAATCCTATCTCCTTGAAGTTGCAATGGAGTGGATTAAAACCGCAGATCTCATCTCTCTGAAGTTGCAGTAGAGCAGATCACATCAGATTTACCCTTAAGTTGTAACAGAACAAGTTGAAGCTATAAGTCTTATCTCCCTGAAGTTGTAGTGGAGCAGATTAAAGATAGCAGATTTTGTTCTTTTAAGAAGCGTTGGAAAAGTTGAGGCTCTGCAGGACCAAGCACAATTGGGCCCTGTAGTCTTTGCTCTATTCCCGTTACACGACAATGAGCAAAGAGGGGCAGCTGTAATAAGGCCCAATTGGCCCAAAACAGGTCCTAGCCCAGCATTACAAAATTAAACAAGTGGCCCAAAACAACGCTGGCCCAAAGTAAAATAAAAACAAAAAGAACCCTAGCCCTAAACAAAAGGAGCCACCAGAAGCCCCAGATCTCAATGAGGCGCCTAATCGCCTCACATCTCGGCCTCCCAGCGCCGCTTGCTTCACGATTCCACAAAAAACGGACTCAAAGAGTCCAAAAGAAAAAACAAGCAAAATAATTGTATTTTGTTTCTTTTTGACCTATAAAAGGCCATTTTAACATGTAAAGGGAGGAATTGATTAACAAAAATACAGAGAAATACACAAGGAAACACCTACGATTTTAAGGTGAATTTTTTTTAAATATAGGCTTTATTCTTATATTTCATTTTTTAAAAAAAAATACAAGAGAAGGGTGAGGGGTTACCTTTGAAGCTAAGCCGATGAAGCCCTCGTTCGTCGCGCTCAAATCGGAGGTCCGGCGGAGGGCTGAGGCTCGTGGCGAAGGTGTGTTAGACGGCGGCACGAGGACGCTAGGGGTGAAACCCTAGCAGAGCCCCTGAGAAGCCTTTGTTTTTTTTTTCCTTTCCTTCGGTTTCAAATGAATTTGAAGGGCAAAATCTGTTTTAAATAACAGACCAAAACGGCGTCGTTTTAGCTAGGTGCGACCCGCGCGGTGACCCGACCCGAAGGGGAGGATCCGCGCGCTCTGACGTCACATGGTCTTTTTGCGCAATTGGCCCTTCCGTTTTTCAGCGCTTTTTAATTAAATCCTTTTTACATATTTTAGAAATTGGGCCGCATAGTTTATTTTTATTTCAATTTGGTCCCTTGCTGCGCGGCGTTTTGGAAGGACGGGATAATTTCCCTTTTGGTCCTCCATTGTTACGCGCGCATTTAATTGGGTCCTTTCTTTTTTAAATTTATTCAAAATTCGCCCTTTTTTTGTTTTTAAATTCAATTCGGTCCATTTTAGCTATTTTTTCTTATTTTTTTTATTTTAAAATATTTATTATTATTATTATTATTATTATTATTATTATTACTACGTATATATACACTCATGTTTTAGATAATATACATACATATATTTTAAAAGATTTTAAATATATATATATTTTTTGTACATACAAATGTTCTTTTTATATACATACTTTTGTTTTCAAATTTTTTCCTTATAAATACGTATTTTTATACTTTTATTTTATTTTCACACATGTATTTACATGCCTTTTATTCTATGTATTACATTCCTTCACTTTACATGTATTCTTGTATGCGTGTTGGATATATATCGGGCACATATTTGTAAATTGATTTGAATATTATAATTACTTGTATATATTTGTAAACATTTGTTCATACATGTTTGAAATCAGGATATCCGTTTCATGTTATACCTTAACCCTTTTTTTAGCCTCCCTTTTAAAAATATATTTTGCTTTTCCCAAAGTATTTAAATCGTCATACTTTATAAATTCCAAAATATTTGGCGTTCATGGTTCTCGTGAGAGGTCGCGTCCTAACTTACTGGATTGCGATTATTTTTCGATGAATTTAGGAAGCCAAGTATTTGTTTTGCAACAAATTCACAAATTTTAAATAAAAGCTTATTCTCGGGAATTCAGAATGTTGGGTCCTAACTTACTGGTCATGGCATTTTCTTCTCGAAATAAGAATTTTCAAAAACAAAAGGCAATATTCGGGTATTTTGAAGATTTAAAAACATTGTGCCCTAACTTACTGGGTGTGGTGTTTTATTTCTTTGAAATAAGAATTGTCCTATTATTTTAATCCATTCATGAGATAAAAAGTTTCCTTAAAATCTTTTCAAATTTTCGACACCAAAGCATTAAAAAAATCAATTTGGTACCAATTTTGGGCGTTACGAGGGTGCTAATCCTTCCTCGTGCGTAACAGACTTCCGAGCTTGTTTTCTCAAATTTCGCAGACCAAAATTATTTTTAAGGTGGGCCGATCACACCTTAATAAAGGATCGGTGGCGACTCCAGTTTTGTTTTTTAAGTCGACAACTAAAATTTTTGTTTTTCAAAAAAACGGTTTCGACAAAGTACTTCAAATAATTTCAAGAATTCAACTCAATCAACAATTAATATTAATATAAAATTACAAAATTACCCCTAATATTTTAATATTTCACATATTAGTCCTTAAGCTCGTAACTTGAAATTTAACCATTTAACCTAAATCCAAGTTAACCGATTCTACTAGGGACCTTGGAAAACCCATAATTACCAACATTTCACATTAAAACTCATGGATTTTTACACTTTCAACAATTTAATCCCTAATCCCAAATTCATCAAAAACCACTTAACAAAACAAGTTTGTTTAACTAAGATTGATAATCTATCAACTAACATCAAAACACGTTCAAACTCAACTATGGCAAGTCCCTCAACCTTTAACAGTCATGCAAATTAATCCCCGGGCTCGAGTTCAAAAACATAAAAATTATTCAAAACAAGACTCAAAATCCTACCATGCATGGAAATTTTGCTTGACCGAAGCTCTCGCCTTTCTTAACAATGGTGAACGGTTTTAGGGCTATCAAATTAATGAAGATGATGTTTTAATTCATCTTTAATTAATAACTTTAACTTGTGTTTTATTTAATTACAAAATTAACCTCTAAAATTTATTAAAATTTCACCTAAAACCTTGCTATAACCATCCACTAACATTGAAATAGGTGATATTACCAACTACATCCTTTAATTTATACTTCTAAAGCCATTTAATCCATTTAATTACTAGAAACCATCTTTTGCACCTTTTTCAATATAGTCATTTTTACCTAATTAACTATTTAAACTTCAAATCTTAACAAAACTTTAATACAACTCTAATATAAACGTCGGAGTTGTGGTTTTGAAACCATTGTTTCCGACACCACTAAAAATGGGTTGTTACAAAAGCCGTTTATGAGGAAAGTACCTTTCGATCCAAATCAACTGAAGAAAGAAGATCCAAACTCATTTCAAGAGCAAGTCAACACGACAATTGAAGTAATTCACATCCATCCAACATCAAGCTAGATGATCCTTGGATCAAAGCCAAATTGAAGAGAAGAATCAAAGGAATATTTCTTTGTATTCAAAAACTTTTCAAGAACTTTTCAAAATTTACTCCAAAATTTCAAATATATATTATATAAAAAAGCAATAGTAATTCCAAAATTCATAATTTCTCTTCTTCTTTTTTTGCTTTCGTCCAACCTTGTCATAATTAATTTGATCTGTTTAAGTTGAATGGTTGGTTGGTGCCATCCAAATTGAAGTCGTTGATATAGATAACACACATGGACTGATAATAAAATGGGATAAACGGCCATGGTATTAAATAATGGACCACTGAGAGCTAAAGTAGGAGGGAGGAGGGAGAGTCAAACCTGGGAGCATGGAAAATTCCAGTGAGACTGATGGGTGTTTATAAAGAATCTTTCATTCCAAAATCCCAATATATTTTAGAAAATTGTAGATATTGTTGGACTGTAGTTCATGGAAGTTTCAAGTGCCGTCGGTGTATGGAGGGGACATCTCCATACTTAAATTTTTTCCTTATCACAAAATAAATTAAATAGAGATAGGATGGGCCAATCTGTAGGGTAGGACGAGGAGAAGAAGATTGATTAGAGATTCCCCCACTAAATGGAGGTAGTCGGCTTATTCTTCCCAACCTGTCAACAAGTCATATTTTCTTATTAAATATTAAGGGGCCCAACCGGAGCAGTCAATCTGGGTTGTCCCATTTTCATCACCTTTACCTTAATCTTTCATATGCGAAGAAAACAGATTTGATTTGTTTCGTCAAATCATTATCGATATATAATAGTAGCAGATCGTTAGCCATTTCACTGGATTTTGGCATTAAGTTGGGATTTAATTAATTTTCTTTTAAAATGTTAAGAGATATATTTAGAAGCTTAATGGCAAATTATAAATTTATTTTTAATTTTGAACGATTGAAAATTTAAATAAAAAGATGATATCAGTATAAGTTGTTAGTTTTTTTTCTGTAAAAATAAAATGATAAATTTGAATCTTACTTGTTGAAAAGTTTTACTTGGACTTTCTTGTTTTGACATGAATTAATCCTTTGATCACATTTAAAAAAAAAACAGTCCTACCAAATTGCATACTATAATTCATTAAAGCATGAATTATTTTACAAAAACAAAACAAAAAAAAAGTCCCCTGAAGATGCATCATAGCTTCCAGGCGTAACACCCCATCAAAGTTGATTTTGATCCACCCTTCCAGCAAGTCCCACTCCCTGTCGTATCTTATCCTCCTTTTACCATGCTATGTTCACGTTCTTAATCCAAGCACTACAATGCATCACCACATCAAAAGAGTTGAAATTCTCAACATGAAAGAATACGCAATTTCTATCTGACATAGTGATGGTTGCTAGCAACAGTTACGCGGGCAAGATGCTAAACTCGTTAAATGACACGGCCTTGTTTCCTGATCAACGGGACAGTCCTGTTAGTGTTTACTGTGTGAATATAAAAATAATTGTTAATACACTTAGGTCAGCCCACACTAGAAATTATAATTTTTTATAAAATATTAAAGGTAAAGATGAGATAACACAATTTAAATTTCTCTAAAATTAGTGTTTGGTAAAAACTTTAATTTCTGTCCATTCAAATCAAGAAGATCTTTTAAAAAGAAACTTAGTAAATCTCATTCAACCAACCCATGAATTGCTTATCTACTCAAATCCCATTTTTTATATCTTTTAAAGAAGGCATAATTATATTTTTGGTCCTCAAACTTAAAAAAAGAAGTTATTTTGGTCCTTGAATTTTCATTTTTTGTCAAATCACCCCAAAATAGATGAAAAAGTTATCATTGGTTAACTTTGTTGATGTGGCATACATGTGAGTCGCCATGTAGATGACACATCAATATTTAATTATTTTTTAAAATTTAATAATATTAAATTTTTTTATATTTTTAATGATTTTAATGATTTTTAATTTTTAAAAATATTTTTTTATAATTTTTTGATTTTTTAAATTTAAAAAATTAATTAAATGATGATATGTCATCCATGTGACAACTCACATGTATGCAACGTCAGCAAAGTTTAAAAGCGTCAACTTCTCCTTTCATTTTGAGATGATTTCACAAAAAAATACAAGTTTAAAAATTTAAAAAAAATGAAAAATAAATAAATAACTAAAATAAAATTTTATAAAGTTAGAGGTTTAAATAAATCATTATTTTTAAGGAAAATCTTTGGTTGCTGAAGATGACATATAACCCTTTATGGAACCTGTAAATGGATGCATTTGGTCATTTTATTATGATATTATAATTATCATTTATATCATATGCAAAACATTAATTTTAATATCATTATCTTCTTGTACAAATAATAATTCTCGAAATTAAATTTTAATGTAAATAATAAATAAATAAAGATTTTAAAATTGCATATAACAAAAATAATAATAAATTCAAATATCCTATCTTGTGAACACACAAAGAAACACCATATAAATTTTCATTGATAAGTCATCATAATTAAAGAGCATGCATGAGATGAGAAATTAAGCCAAGTAGTGTATAGGCACAGCTACTTATATAGCAAGCAAAGCAAAGCAAAGATCATACAGATCTTAAAAGCACTTCTTATCTTCCTTAAGCAAACCAAAACCCAGTTTTATTTTAAATGCCAAACCCCGTATATATATATATATAAACATGGTGATTAAGACCAGTACTGGGTGGTGGTGATACAGTCCATATAAATAAAAACATCATTTATCCATAACCATGAACATGTTAGGGTTTTTGACCACAATGTCATACATGTAAACAGACTTGAATTTGGTAAACTCCTTGGGAAGAGAGATCAAATGGATGGATGACCTTTTGTGGAACTGAAAAAGATCAGGGTCACTGCCGTAGTATCTTTCCCAACCAAGAGACAACAACTTAGTCTCGAGAATCTCATAAGAAGTGGTCACTTCGTTAGAAGGAGTGTGTACAAGCAGTTTGCCCTCGGGATTTGGCCTTTGGTCCGAACCCGAGTTTTCAACCAGGCGAACCACATCGTTCTTGTGGTTGAAACACAAGAAAAGGAGAAAAGACAATGGTTACATGGAGATATGGGATTGTAGGGTTTATATATATACATGATTTCGGGCCTTATTAAGAAGTGAGAGACAAGATTGATACTTTAACTAAGCCATTGTTAGGGTTATATGCTTATCTTTGATTAACATAATATCCTTAGGCCATATAAAGTAATTTTGGGAAAAGAGAAGATAGATCATATTTTTTATTTTGAAGCAAATAAGATTACATTTTAATGCTACGTTTGGTAGGAGTATTATTTTTATGCAAGTTTTAGTATCTGGGTTAGTAGATTGATAATATTTAGTCATTCTCATGATTTATTTTAGTAAAGAAAAGAAAAGTCTTCGTTTATTTTGAAGAGTTCTTATTTTTTATAAGACTTATTACTAATCTTTTTAATTTCAAGTTTAAATTTATACTAATTAATTTTCATTTTATATCTAGCTATTGTAATTACATTCGTAATAAATAAGATTATCGCTCACGTTATTATATTAGTAACCAAACAAAGCATTGTTTTATTTTTTATTTTGAAGGAAATAAGATTACTTTTTCATTTTTTTTGAGTTTAGAGTTAAATCTTAATATAGGAGGTATTTTATACTAATATCTGGTCATTTTGGTATATTTATGATGATATGTGAATGGTTATAATTGATGTCATTTGATAGTTAAAGGAACTAGGTATTGATGTCATCATGGAATAGATGCTTAATGAAAGAACAACCCGCTATTTATTTCATGAAGCAAGTTAAAACAGTGGAGCAAGTTATGAAATTTTGGCAGATTAATAACTTGCCACGGGACTAGATTAATTATGAAAGTTTAACAATCTTTACCAATTGAAGGGCCGAGATTTGTAAAGACAGATGAAGGTATTCTTCTCAAACTTGACAAAATATATAAAAATACATTAATAAGGTCTGGTAAACTTTACTAATCGAAGGGCTGAGATTTGTAATGACCTTCTATCGGAGCTCCAATAGGAGGAGGAGATGAAGGTACTTTTGTCAAAGACAAAATATATAAAAATACATAAAGTCTGACAAACTTTACTAATTCAAGGGATAAGATTTTGAGAGATGTTAGAGAAAAGGAGGAGATGAAGGGCTGAGATTTGTAATGACCTTCTATTAGAGCTCCAATAGAAGGTATGTTTGACTGTTTTAGACTTTATTTATGTATTTTCATATATTTTGCCAACTTCTAACCATTTTCACTCTTGATGTGCTTAATCAAGCAGCCGTGTTTTTGGTTACAGTTGGAAAATATACTGGATTGCTGCAATAAATGTATGAAACATTCCATTGCTGTTTTAGCGCCAATGACATGCATGTATAGATAACCCATATGCTGACTTATGGACTATATCAACCGGCTAAGACAGTTGGAAAATATACTGGGTTGTAAATCTGATTGTCAGATTTGTTACAATAAATGTACATGAAACATGTGAGACAATATAGGAAAATGTATTAAACATTCCATTGAGTATGAAACATTAAATGTCTAACAAATACTGCTAACAAATGTGTTATAAATTTAATGTATGTATGTATATAAAACATTAAAGTCCTATAAGTCACATAAGTCCACATGTATGTATATAATGTCAGATACTGCTAACAAATGTGTTATAAATTTAATGTATGTATGTAAATAAAACATTAAAGTCCTATAAGTCACATAAGTCCATGTATGTATATAATGACAGATACTGCTAACAAATGTGTTATAAATTTAATGCTTCATTTAGTGAGACAATAGTATTATAGGAAAAATGCTTAATTTGCACTTTTACTTGGGGTTTATTGGACAGTCAAACACATTTATTAGCCTGCTAACAACCTCAATCGTAATTTTGAGTACCATGTATTTTCACTCTATATATGCCCAGTTGGGGTCTTACAATTTTAACAGAAACCCCATTTAGCCTAGGTTGAACCAAGAAAATATGAAGGGCCACAACAGTAGTCCATCATCATCGTCATCATCACCAAAGATAGATTTTACTGTGAATGAAACCATTAAATATAGGGGGGAACCTTTGGTTCTGATAACCCTATTTGTCGTTGTCGTGGTTTTAACCATATGCAGCTTCAGGTGTATCAGACGTCGTATACATGGTAATAACGTCGATGGCAATGGCAATGAAAACGCCCCGGCGATCGAGCTGTCTGCTCTGTCTGTCTAACTTCTCGGTATTTAAAACCACTGTTAACCTTTGACATGGTGAAGAGGTAGTAAGAGTGGTAATATGAGGAGGAGGTGATGAGGGAGATAGTGAAAGTGGAGAACTGTAGTAGTGTATATGGTTACGAAGGAGATGACAGAGGTGGAGACATGCAGTTTGCGTAGCATGGGGATAAGTAGTGTATATGGGCAGTAAAAGTGCAAATTAAGCTTTCCAGCAAACCCTAGAAATAAAGCCCAAGCTCGGAACTAAATTGCATTTGCACCTGGGTTCTAGTATTATATATTATGTATATTTTTATTACTCAGTAGTTTAATTTTCTTGAACAGGCTGTTGTTTCATGAAGCATCTATTCCATGATGGACTATATCAAGGAGACACTTGGATTTGAACTTCATTACATTGAAGTATATCAATGGATTGTTTAATTTCAGTCTGTGTCACCACGTTTGTAGTTGAAATATTGTACTGAATCTTATGTGGGATAATTACTGGGAGAAGAACGGATCTTTTTTATTGCTCAGCATAGAGTCAATAATTTCAGCTATCGGGTCTTCAAATTCTTATAAAAAGGATTTTATATCTGATTTATAAAAGAGGGGAGAGATAAGTAGCTAAAAAGTTACTTCTAAATAGAAAATCCTGTTTCACTTTTGTTTTTCCCTTTTCGGTTTGCATGTCGCTATTCCACAAAGGTCAACAATTATTCTTTTTCATATTATTAAAAAATTAATTTTTCCGTCAATTTAAAAAATTAATTTACAGTAGTTTTATGTTTTAATCATTATTTAAAGTTGTCTGACTGTCATTTCGGTGTTTTTCGCTTTCATTACATGGTATTTTTATATTATTAAATATTATAACATAGGTGAAGAAAATGAAAGTTTAGGGTACAGAGACTTTGGGAGATGTTTTTTCAAAATTAGATATGCTTCCTGGAGGATTACTGTGCAGGGCTAACAAAATGAAAGATAAACGTGCAGTTTGAAAAGAGAGCTTGCGAGTAAACTTGGCTGGCCTCATTGATCTCAAAATTAAGCTAAATTGGGAAACAGAAGACTTCATCTTTCTCAATGACTCTTGTGGCCAAATTTTTATCATCACAGTCATTGAGAAAATGGATTTGGCCACAATTTGGCTGGCCTCATTGATCTCAAAGTTCATTTATGTCATAGTACCTTGGGTGACTGGTCAATCACCCAAAAGCCAAAAACAAATCCTTGATGATATATAGTACCTTGGGTGATTGGCAATTTGGTGTTGTGGGATTAAATAATGATTAAAGAAAAACAAGAAAAAGCAGAGAAACCACCCTTGAATTAGCAAAATAAATTTAAAATATTTTATAAGAAAATTATTTCTTTGCCTTCTAATTCTAATTCTATAGTGGTAATTTTGTATTAATACGACGAGTTATGTTAATTAACTATTTAATTAATTTCGTCTCAAATATGTCCAAACTCAACAAATACAAAGTTACATATTTCAAAAATCGAGAAAAAAATCATAAAAAACATGAGACGTGAACCAATTATATAAGATGTTGACACAAACCAAGTTTATCCTAACATTTTTAAGGTTACCTTAAACGGGTTTATCCCAACCTTTTTTAGAGGTTGACCTTGACTAGGTCTTTGTCAACCCTTCAATAAAGGTCAGCTTATGTTAACTTATGCCAACGTTTTTTCAAAAGTGTTGCGGCACCTATGCCAACTGTACTAAAAACGACCTTTTTCGAAGCATCGGGAGAAGCGCCGTGACACCTATACCAACCTTTTTTTGCATTGTCTTAAGTCAAAAAAATATTGTAGTAGACCTGTTTTATTGTAGTACAAAAATAACCACCCAATTATTAATGTATTTTTATTTTGATCACTCAAATTTAAATTTTTATAAATGGTGATTTCGGAATCTCATTTTCGATATTCGAGTTTATAAATATTACTATTTAATATTCTGAGTTTAGTATAGAGGTTAATTAAAGTTTAACCTATTAATTTTGGTAATCGGATAGTTAATTATAATACGTTTGACCTTTTGTCCTTTGCATGATAAGTGAATTCCACTTTCTGCTAGTATAGAATTATTCTTAGATCGTCAAAGAGACAAGAACACTTGTAATTATTTTTTGAAGATTTTAGTCCATTGTTTTTCTTTCCTTTTTTTTTAAAATTTGAGAACATAATGGGTAAATTTCAATTTCAATCTCTCTATCCTTCTTAAAATGTTAAGAATGATTAAATTTTAATTTGATCTCTATATTTTGTTCAAATTTAAGATTTAATTTATATACTTAATTTTAATATTTAAATTTTTATTCTATAATTTAATCAAATAAATAATTAATTAACCCAGCATAAAAGTAACATGAGTAGAAACCATAGTAGTTAAGAAAATGTTTAGGTATTACCATGTGGCTATACTTAATTTTGTTAGGGTAAATTACACTATTAATCACTGAATTATGGTTAAATTTTTATTTTATCGATTAATTAAAAAGTTACAATTTAATCGTTAAAGTTTTAGTTGGTATAATGACAACTTTGGTCCTCGCTTTTATTTTTTTCAATTTGACCCTTGATTTTATATAAAATTTATTTAAAAATAGAAAATTCTAGAAAATAATATAAAAGAAGATACATGAGCATATATGGAAACATTGAGTTACGGAAAATTCTAGAATGACATATTGGTTAGGTGAAATAGGTTGATTGAATTTGTATGTTTTTATGTCATTCGAAGGCACCACATTTATACCAAAACATCATTAACCATAACAAAGCAATATATAGCTACATTTCAAGCACAATACCTAGTTCCTTTAACTATCAAATGACATCAATTATAACCATTCACATATCATCATAAACATACCAAAATGACCATATATTACATGTACTTTAAAGTGGCCAAAAGACTTAAACTTGTCAAGGCATTAAAAATCCATCAAACAAAACATAAACTTCAAAAGCATATACATACCAAATTGACCATTAACACATTCAAGAACTACCATTATAAAGAGGTCCTATACATATCATTTATAACATTGGCCAAAATAACTCAAAAACTACCGAAATGGTTGCTGGATAGTGTGATAGATCTCTGATAAACTTCTAACCAATCGAGCTTCCGATAATCTACGAAAGAAAGGAAAATAACTACATAAGCAACTAGTGCATAGCAAACTCGTATAAACTCAAACATAACTTACCATTCTTAAGCACAAATTATAAAATAAGCATAACATCATTACCGAGACCATAGGCTTAGTAAAATCCTATATAAGCAACATCAAACTCACAAGTTAGTAAGTTCATACATGATACATATAATTTCAACCATATCATAAGTAGTTTTTCATGTACATATCATTTATCACATTAACCTTTTCATAAGATCATGAATCAATATCCAATTGTATAAATATCATGCCATTATCCTTTACTTACCTGTTGAACCATCTAGAATTACATTGGATACTTGAGAATGCTCACACATAGTGTGTCTTTTCATATAACTGTAACCATTCCTTTTCAATAGTGTTCACACGAGCTGTGAAATGGGTCTGCTCACACGAGTCGTGAAATGGGTCTGCTTACATGAGTTGTGGGTTGGAATGCTAGCTACACGATATTGCTCACACGAGCTATGGAGAATCCACAAAAGATGTAGGACCTTAGCCATCGGTAGGACATTCAAGACCAACACCTAAAACACGAAATCCCTAATGGCATGTCATTCACATCCTAAGAATTCTTAAGGTTCAAACGAGATTACTTATCCGTCAATTACTCAAAACATTGATATGTATATTCAAGTCTGTTTATAACTAACACAATATAGCATATAATCAATTTAACTATCATTAACACGATTATAATTCATACAAACTTACCTCGACAACTATGGTTGCAATAGTAGAATTGAAATCTAGTCCAAAGCTTTAGCTTTTCCTTGATTTAAGTCCGATTGTTGTTTATATTGATCTAAATAGATACTTTTATTCAATTAAGTACTTCAAATAACTTCAAGTATTCAACTCAATCAACAATTCATATTAATATAAAATTACAAAATTACCCCTAATATTTTAACTTTTCACATATTAATCCTTAAGCTTGTTGTCGAAACCCTTTTTTATTTGATTAGAAAATGGGGATCGACTTTGAAAATGAAAAGGGGAGTTACCACCGATCTTTTATTGAGGTGAGATCGGATCACCTTGAAAATAATTTTAGGTCTGCGAATTTTTGAGAAAACAGGTTCGGGAGTCGGTTATGCACGAGGAAGGGTTAGCACCCTCGTGACGCCCAAAATTGGTACCAAATTGATTGATTAATGTATTAGAGTGGAAATTTTGAAAAGATTTTAAAAATACAATCCTTCTAAATAAAAAATTTGAATGAAACGAATCGGAGGATGAAACTCATTTATTTCAAGGAAATAGATTGTCACACTTCAATAAGTTAGAGCGCAATGTTTCAAATCCTCAAAATTAAGTTCATCTTTCGACCTTTAAAACCTATGCATTTTGAGAAGGATATCTGATTATTTGGGTCAAATGAAAAATCAAAACCCAGTAAGTTAGGGTTCAATTTCACAAAATTCCTAAATATCGAATATTGCCTTTTTTATTTAGAAGAATCCTCGTCTCGAGAAAATAACATGTCATATCCAATACGTTAGGACACAACATATTGAATTCCTGAGAATGAGCTTTTTATTTGTGTTTTAATAAAAGAAACACATGGCTATCTAATTCATCGAGAAAAATTGGAACCCAGTAAGTTAGGGCACAATTCTCTCGAGAATTATAAACGCTAGGCCCCTTTTTTAAAATTATGAAATAAAAATGATTTTGGGGTTTTAGTGAAACCGAATATTAAAAAAACGCAATGGGATGTTAACATATAACACAAAACAATAAGCTAAAGTATACTAATAATCATCGATAACCAATAAATACGAATAAATAATATAATACATATGCGGGCAAAAATATCAAACACACATCATGCAAACACAAATATCAAGATTCAAAATAAATACTATAAAAGATAAATCAAAATGCATTAAATCATATACATATATTAATTTAAATAAATAGTACATGTGGAAGGAAAATTTTAATGATAATATATACACAATAATATACAAAAGTTGAAATAAGCAAAATATATTAAAGTAGGTTTTTTTCTTTTTTAAAAATTTCTTTTTTAAAAAATGTATGTATAAATAAAAGATATAATATAAAATCAATAATATGTTATGTATACATGTATATAATCAAAATGGTTTAATATAATTGCATATATGTATAAAACAATATCGTATATAAATGTTAACACCTAAAATAATATTATATAATAATGTACATACATAAAAAAATGTTGATAAATATATAAACTAATATAAATAATAATACTAATAATAATGATGATAACCAGGATAATAAAAATAATTTAATAATAAAAAATGGCAAAAAAGGGGACTAAATCGAAAGTAAAACCAAATTTAAAGGATGAAAAATGCAATTTGAGATGTCCAAAGGCTGCGTTGAAATGCGCGCGTAATATTAGGGATCAAAAAGGGAAATAATCCCTTGCCCAAAACGCAGCGCTTTAATGTGGATTAGAATGAAACAAAAACAAAATGAGAGATTAAATCTAAAAAGAAATAAAAGGATTGGATTGAAAGCGCATTTGAAAAGCGGAGGGACTGGGGTTATAAATAACCCAATTGTATAAATACCCAATTGTATAAATATCATGCCATTATCCTTTACTTACCTGTTGAACCATCTAGAATTGCATTGGATACTCGAGAATGCTCACACATAGTGTGTCTTTTCATATAATTGTAACCATTCCTCTTCAATAGTGTTCACACGAGCTGTGAAATGGGTCTGCTCACACGAGTCGTAAAATGGGTCTGCTTACATGAGCTGTGGGTTGGAATGTTAGCTACACGATATTGCTCACACAAGCTATGGAGAATCCACAAAAGATGTAGGACATTCAAGACCAGCACCTGAAACACGAAATCCCTAATGGTATGTCATTCGCATCCTAAGAATTCTTAAGGTTCAAACGAGATTACTTATCCGTCAACTACTCAAAACATTGATATGTATATTCAATGTTGTTTATAACTAATACAATATAGCATATAATCAATTTAACTATTATTAACACGATTATAATTCATACAAACTTACCTCGACAACTGTGGTTGCAATAGTAGAATTGAAATCTAGTCCAAAGCTTTAGCTTTTCCTTGATTTAAGTCTGATTGTTGTTTATCTTGATCTAAATAGATACTTTTATTCAATTAAGTACTTCAAATAACTTCAAGTATTCAACTCAATCAACAATTCATATTAATATAAAATTACAAAATTACCCTTAATATTTTAACTTTTCACATATTAGTCCTTAAGCTTGTAACTTGAAATTTAACCATTTAACCTAAATCCAAGTTAACCGATTCTACTAGGGACCTTGGAAAACCCATAATTACCAACATTTCACATTAAAACCCATGGATTTTTACACTTTCAACAATTTAATCCCTAATCCCAAATTTATCAAAAACCACTTAACAAAACAAGTTTGTTTAACGAAGATTGATAATCTATCAACTAACATCAAAACACGTTCAAACTCAACTATGGCAAGTCTCTCAACCTTTAACAGTCATGCAAAATACCCCCCGGGCTAGCTAGATTAAGCTAATAAGAGCTCAAAAACATAAAAATTATTAATGTAATAGGACAATTTTGGCCTGGCTAAAAAACATTTACATAGCCCAAATAATTCGGCCCAATAAGGCCCAATTTGCTAACCCTAATCTGCTAGCCCAAAAAACACAAAGGGGGTAGCAGAAACCCTAGTAGCCGCTGCAGCAATCTCACCCTTGCACGCCGCCGTAAATGGCGCGCATGCGCTCCTCCAAGCATGAACCTGCAATAGGCAACAAGCAGTATAGGCAAGAAAATCAGAAAATCGCACATCAAGCAGATAATAGAATGATTTTTTCCTTTATTTTCTTGTTTCATTATGGCTATAAAAAGCCAATTAAAATCTATAAAAAGGGGACGGAAGATACATAGAAAAAGTTGAATACCGATACAGGAATAAAGACGAAAATCTTTTGAATACAAAGGTTTTTTTATTTTCGTTCTACATTGTTAGCATTCATCGTTCTTTTACTCTCCATCTATATATTATTTTATTATTTTTCTTTTATTTTTATATTTTGCTTAAAATAATAAGAGGGAAGAAAGGGAAATTTACCTTTTTCTGTCGGAACCACCAAGTTGTTGCCGTCTCCGTCGTAATCGGAGCTTTGGCACAAGGCTGAGCGGCGGCAGTCAAGGGTTGGTGAAACCCTAAAGAGGCCGTTTCATTTGCTGCTTCAGGAAAAGGGGAAACAAAATTGTTTCTTTAAATTTTTTTTTTTTGTTGTTTTGTAAACTTAAAGAAGAAGCAAAAAGGCACTGTCCAGTTGGAGGGGGTCCGCGCATTTCCACTCTTAATGGGAAAATTTCGTAACAAGCCCTCCCTCTTTTGCGCCATGTTTTTATTAGGCTAGACGTTTCTTTTAATTTGGCCCGAATGTTTCTATCTTTATGCATTTCAGCCCATATCGCTGCACACTGTTTTGGGGAGGCAGATTATTTCTGATTTGGCCCCCATGTAATTCGCATGTCGCGATTTAGCCCACTATTTTGCTTAAATTTCATTTATTTCTTGTTATTTTAGTTGTTTCAACTATTTGGTCCCTTTTTGCAATTTGTTGTTTTTAAAGTTATTTTCTCCTTATTATTATTATTATTATTTAGTATTATTATTTTCATGTACATACAAACATTTTTATAATGTATATATATACTTTTATATTTTTAATTTCAAAAACTTGTTTTTTTACTTTTGTAAATATGTACATACGTATACTTCTATATTTTTTATATTATTCTTCATTATTTTACCAATGTATATATATATATATATATATATATATATATAAATATACATACACATTTTAGTACACATATTTCTCATATTTTATAATTCAAAACATACATTTATTTTCTATAATATATATATACCATTTTATATTTTTATTTTGTTATAAATATTTTTATTATTATATATATATTCCATTATTTTATATACATATTGTACATATATATAAGTATTTAAATATATACGTATGCAAATTTTCATGATTTACCTATGTATATATACCTATACATTTTCTCTATTTTGTAAATATATACACATATACACATTTTATATTTTATTTTATTTTCATATATACATATATATATACATGCATTTTTAGGAATTACTATAAGTTTTTCTGTTTTATATATTCCATTTCTTCTTTTTTTATATGTATACTTATATATATGCGTTTTAATATATGCATACACATTTTCAAATTTACTTGTATATTGTGCTTGTATAAATATATTTTGTAAATACATGTACAAATATATTTTAAATTAAAGTATTCGTTACATCATCTTTTACTCAAATTTAAAAATAAAAAATTTTCAAAATTGAGATAATGCTCGTATTTAGGATTTTCAAGGAAATTGAGCCCTAACGTATTGGGTTCTGATTTTCTTCGTTAAATCTAACAATCAAGCATTTCTCTTTAATCAAAAAAATAAGAACTCATTATTGGGAAATCAACACGTTGTGTCCTAACGTATTGGATGTGACGCATTGATTACTCGAAATGAAGATTTTTTCTAAAAAAATAATAAAAGAAATATTCCGAGTTTGGGATTTTGGAGGAATTGTGCCCTAACGTATTGGGCCGCGATTTCTTAAATCTTGAATAAATGGATATTCTTTTAAATTTTTATTACGAGTATTCGGCCTAATTCATTTTGAGGAAATTAGAATGTCGTGCCCTAACGCATTGGGTGTGGCATTTTCTTTCTCTGAAATGATAGGGGTCTTAATACGTAACGTTTAAGAGTTTTTTTGCTAAGGATTATATTTTTCAAATTTTCGACATTAAGACATTAATTAATTAACTAGGTACCAATTTTGGGCGTTACGAGGGTGCTAATCCTTCCTCGTACGTAACCGACTCCCGGATCCGTTTTTCTAAAACTCGTAGACCAAAGCTGTTTTTTAGGTGATCCAATCACACCTCAATAAAAGATTAGTGGTGACTCCCAATTTTCATTTTTTAAAGTCGACAACCTAAAATTTTTGTTTTTCAAAAAAACAGTTTCGACAATTAAAAACGAGACTCAAAATCTTACCATGCATGGAAATTTTGCTTGACCGAACCTCTCGCCTTTCTTAACAATGGTGAATGGTTTTAGGGCTATCAAATTGATGAAGATGATGTTTTAATCCATCTTTAATTAATAACTTTAACTTGTTTTATTTAATTACAAAATTAACCTTTAAAATTTATTAAAATTTCACCTAAAACCTTGCTATAACTATCCACTAACATTGAAATAGGTGATATTACCAACTACATCCTTTAATTTATACTTCTAAAGCCATTTAATCCATTTAATTATTAGAAACCATCTTTTGCACCTTTTTCAATTTAGTCATTTTTACCTAATTAACTATTTAAACTTCAAAATTTCTTAACAAAACTTTAATACAACTCTAATATAAACCCATAGACCTTAAATAAATATTAAAATAATAACTCACTTGTCGGAGTTGTGGTTCTGAAACCATTGTTTCCGACACCACTGAAAATAGGTTGTTACAAAAGCCGTTTATGAGGAAAGTACTTGTAATCACTGAATTTTGTCCGGGAATAATTTCGTGTTTAAAAAAATTACATTTTGACCCCTAAAATTTTCTAAAATTACATTTTGACCCCTAAACTTTTTCAAAATTACATTTCAACCCCTAAAATTTTCTAAATTACATTTTGACCCTTAAAATTTCTTGAAATTACATTTTGACCCTTAAACTTTATCAAAATTACATTTCGGCCCCAAAACTTTTACTACGTTTACATTTTGGTCCCTCTGGCGACAACCAAACTTACTTTACTGCTGCAATTGGACCGACCTAGGCCCTCCTAGCCACCGCAACTTTGCAAAAGGAAGAAAATTCAAAAATATAAGGGGTTTTCAACCCCAAAATACAGAAAAGGAGAAAAGGGCAGCAAAAAAAGGCAGCCAAGAAACACAAAAAAAACACAAAATTTTTGAGAGAAAAATCAAAAAAATAGCAGCACACCGCCTGCCATCGCACCAGCGCCACCGTGCCCACCGCCGCAGCACTCCCATCGCCAGCACCTAGCAAAGCAAATAACAAACCAAGAAGCAAAAAAAAAAGAGAGCAAAAAGCAAGCAACAAACAAAAAACAAATGAGAATGAGAAAGGAAGAAAAAGAAAAAGAAGAAAAAGGGAGGAGAAGAGGAGAGCTCCACAGCAGCCATCGGCCATGCACCGCACCAGGGGGTCAGAGTCGGAAATGAGCGAAGGAGAAGAAAAAAAAGAAAAAGAAGAAAAAAGAAGAAAAAAGGAAAAAAATAAAAAAATAAAACAAAAAGAGTCTGTCGACCCGACCCGACCCGACCCGGATCTGAATCCACAGCAGCAGCCAGCAGTAAACCAGGCCCAGCGAGCCCAGCAGCCCAATAGAAAAAAAGCAGCAAAAAAAACAGAAAAGAAGCAGGCCACAGCCAGGCCCAGTCCAGCAGCACAGCCCAGCGCAGTAGCAGGCCCCCAGGCCCAGCGCGGCAACAGGCCAGCCCAGCAAGTCCACAGCGCCAGGCCCGAATCCAGCAGGCCCCCAGGCCCGAATCCGACAGCAGCAAGCAAAAAGGGAAGAAAAAAAAAGAGAAAAAGGGGAAAAGGCCCAAAATTCAAGCCCATAACTTTGGGCTTTTGGTAATTTCCTTAAACCCATTCTAATTTAGTCCATTTATTTAAATAACATCCCATTTTAATTCAATTTGTATTTTTATGGTATTTTTGAAATAATATTTTGCTTATTTTATTTTATAATTTTAAATTTAAATAATTTCATTTTTAGAATAGAAAAATCATTTTAATGTATGAGGCCACGAACCGATTTACCATTAAGTCATTGACTTCATCGCTATGTTAGGTGAATATCGATGGCTCGTGTTAAATACGGGACGCCCTTTTAAAAAAAACCGAAGATATTCAAAAATTCTCGTGTTTTTAAAAATATAAAAAAAGTTTCTCCTGTTTTAATAGAATCACGATTAAATATTAAGTTGAATCGATTTAACACTAATTTGATGATTTCATCGCCATGTAGGGGTGAATATCATTGATTTGTGTCAAATACGGTACCTTTTTAAAAAAAAAAACTAATCGTGTTTCAAAATTTTCATGTTTTCAAAATTTCTCGTGTTTCAAAAATAATAATAAAATTTCCCGTTTTTTATATTCATCTTTAAAAAAACATTGTGTTTCAGTAATTTATCAAAATTTTTTTGTTTTCAAAATAAAATTGTGTTTTAAAAATTTTCGTGTTTTCAAAAAAATTTCTCGTGTTTTCAAAAATTCCCGTATTTCAAAATTTTCTTGTTTTCAGAAAAAATTTTTCCGTGTTTTATAAATTTCCGCGTTTTCAAAAATTTCGATATTTCAAAAATTTTCGTGTTTTCAAAATTTCTGGTGATAAAAAAAATTTGTGTTTTCAAGGAAAATTTTGTGTTTCAAAAATCCTCGTGTTTTCAAAAATTCCGGTGTTTTAAAAATTTTCGTGTTTTCAAAAAAAAATTTGTTTAAAAAATTTTCATGTTTTCAAAAAATTCCCGTGTTTTAAAAATTTCCGTGTTTTCAAAAATTTTGGTATTTTTAAGAATTTTCGTGTCTCTAAAATTCTCATGTTTTAAAAATTTTTCGTGTTTAAAAAAAATTGTTTCAAAAATCTTCGTGTTTTTTTTTTAAAAAAAAGTTCTTGTATTTTGATCGGATCGCGATTAACTATTAAATTGAACTTGTATTTTTGAAAATTAAGACAATGCGCGTTTAATGAGATACCAATTTTGGGCGTCGCGAGGGTGCTAATACCTTCCTCGCGCGTAACCGACTCCCGAACTCTAATTTTCTCTGGATTTTCACGTAGACCTAAAATTACCTCTTTTTAAAAAAATTTAAAAAAATAAATTTTTCTTCTAAAAAGAGAATTTATTAGGTGTCCGGTCACACCTAGAAAAAAGATCGGTGGCGACTCCTTTTTCAAATAAAATCGAGACACTGTTTTCAAATTTTCAATAATTACTTCGACCAGCGCCCGTGCTAAAATTTTTAGGTCGCTACAGTACCTTTCGATCCAAATCAACTGAAGAAAGAAGATCCAAACTTGTTTCAAGAGCAAGTCAACACGACAATTGAAGTAATTCACATCCATCGAAGATCAAGTTAGATGATTTGGATCAAAGCCAAATTGAAGAGAAGAATTAAAGAAACATTTCTTTGTATTCAAAAACTTTTCAAGAAACTGTAACTTCCTTTTCAAAATTTACTCTAAATTTTCAAGTCAATTCTCGACTCGAAATTTATGTATATATATACTAGTGAAAGTCATTTTGGGTACAAAAATCTTAAAATATTTTACATTTGCTTTTTAGCATTTTAAATTTTATGATTTATACTTGCTTTTATAAAATTAACACATCTAAGAATCGAACCCGTGTTTAATGGATATATAAATAAATCTTTTACTATTCCACCAATAATAATTACTGAATAAACTTTTAATATAAGGTGTTTTCTCTTACTAATAATAATTAGTTTCAACTCATACATTTCATTACTTATTCTATGATATTTTCGTCTTTTATTATTTTTATTTGAATATTTTAAATAAAGCCTTTAAAATTGCAATGTCCAAGGATTGAATGCAAGAATGTTTAATAGTAAGCACTTTATCATTTCACTTATAACTTGATTGTTAATTATTTTATTTATAAATATAATTCTTTCACTAACATCGTGAAATTATAATTTTTATAAAATATTAAAGGTAAAGATGAGATAACACAATTTAAATTTCTCTAAAATTAGTGTTTGGTAAAAACTTTAATTACCGTCCATTCAAATCAAGAAGATCTTTTAAAAGAAACTTAGTAAATCTCATTCAACCACCTATAGAATTACTTATCTACTCAAATCCCATTTTTATATCTTTTAAAGAAGGAATAATTATTTTTGGTCCTCAAACTTAAAAGAGAAGTTATTTTAGCCCTTGAATTTTCAATTTTGTCAAATCATCCCAAAATAGATGAAAAAGTTATTGTTTGTTAACTTTGTTGATGTGGCATACATGTGGGTCGCCATGTAGATGACACATCAATATTTAATTATTTTTTAAAATTTAATAATATTAAAAAATGTTTTTTATATTTTTAATGATTTTAATGATTTTAATTTTAAAAATATTTTTATAATTTTTGATTTTTTAAATTTAAAAAATTAATTAAATGATGATATGTCATCCATGTGACAACTCACATGTATGCAATGTCAGCAAAGTTCAAAAGCGTCAACTTCTCCTTTCATTTTGAGATGATTTCACAAAAAAAATACAAGTTTAAAAATTTAAAAATAAAAAAATTAAAATAATATTTTATAAAGTTAGAGGTTCAAATAAATCATCATTTTTAAGGAAAATCTTTGGTTGATGACATATAACCCTTTATGGAACCTGTACAAATGGATGCATTTGGTCATTTTATTATGATATTATAATTATCATTTATATAATATACAAAACATTAATTTTAATATCATTATCTTCTTGTACAAATAATAATTCTCGAAATTAAATTTTAATGTAAATAATAAATAAATACATATTTTAAAAATTGCATATAACAAAATAATAATAAATTCAAATATCCTATCTTGTGAACACACAAAGAAACACCATATAAATTTTCATTGATAAATCATAATAATTAAAGAGCATGCATGAGATGAAAAATTAAGCCAAGTAGTGTATAGTCACAGCTACTTATAGCAAGCAAAGCAAAGCAAAAGATCATACAGATCTTAAAAGCACTTCTTATCTTCCTTGAGCAAACCAAAACCCAGTTTTATTTTAAATATCAAACCCCGTATATATATATAAACGTAGTGATGAAGACCAGTACTGGGTAGTGGTGATACAGTCCATATAAATAAAAACATCATTTATCCATAACCATGAACATGTTAGGGTTTTTGACCACAATGTCATACATGTAAACAGACTTGAATTTGGTAAAATCTTTAGGAAGAGAGATCAAATCGATGGATGACCTTTTGTGGAACTGAAAAAGATCAGGGTCACCGCCGTCGTATCTTTCCCAACCAAGAGACAACAACTTAGTCTTGAGAATCTCATAAGAAGTGATCACTTCGTTAGAAGGAATGTGTACAAGTACTTTGCCCTCGGGCTTCGGCCTTTGGTCCGAACCTGAGTTTTCAACCAGGCGAACCACACCGTTCTTGTGGTTGAAACACCAAGGACCGCTCATTTTCTCTTCTTTTTTACCTAAGAAAAGGAGAAAAGCCAATGGTTACATGGAGATATGGGATTGTAGGGTTTATATATATACATGATTTCGGGCCTTATTAAGAAGTGAGAGACGAGATTGATACTTTAACTAAGCCATTGTTAGGGTTATATGCTTATCTTTGATGAATATAATATGCTTAGGCCATATAAAGTGATTTTGGGAAAAGAGAAGATAGATTATATTTTTATTTTGAAGCAAATAAGATTACATTTTTAATGCTACGTTTGGTAAGAGTATTATTTTTATGCAAGGTTAGCGATAAACTAATTCAATTGATAATATTTAGTTATTCACATGATTTATTTTAGTAAGGAGAAGAAAAATCTTCGTTTATTTTGGAAAGTTCTTATTTTTTTATAAGACTTATTACTAATCTTTTAATTTCAAGTTTACATCCGAACTAATTAATTTTCATTTTGTATCTAGGTATTGTAATAATACATTCGTAATAAATAATATTTTCCCTCATGTTATTATATTAGTAACGAGCGAAGCATTGTTTTATTTTTTATTTTGAAGGAAATAAGAGTACTTTTTTTTGAGTATAGAGTTAAATCTTAATATATATATCTCGGATGTATTTTTGTAAATATTTCAAGGTGTGACGAATTTACCTCAAACCCAACCCCTAGTGCGATACAATTTTTTTTTTTACTCAATTTGACTCACCCCAAACCCGATTTTTTTTTAAAAAAATCCAACTCTAATGAATCAAACCAAATTGAATCAAAAACCGTGAAATCATTTTTTTTTCCATTCCTACTCACTCATAAATAAATATTAATTTGAAAAATCAGCATCTCTCTCATAAATAAATATATTTCTTAAAAAAGATGAAAATGGAATAACTTAGCAATAATGCTATTAATTTATTTCCAATTATTGACATGCAACCAATGTGTCATTAATCGAGAATCTCTTTTCTAATTGACCATAACATTGTCTACAAGAATCGAGTTCGTTAACATATTTACTTTACTCGACAAGACAATCATATCTTTGACCTATCAAAGAATGCTAGATTACAAAACTTTAGGGCGCAATAAGGGTGTGGGTAAATGTAACAATCCGTTTTTTATTTTTGTCGGAAATGGTGGTTTTGTGATTATAATTTCAACGTGTGAACTCGTAAAAAGAGAATTTTCATTTTTTATCTTTTAATATTTATAAAATTTTAAATTATTATATAGTAAAATTATGTTTTGACCTCTAAAAAATGATGAAATTTTGATTTATTCCTTCAAGAAATTATAAAAGTATAAGTTAATAAATTGATGAAATTATATTTTAACTCTTATAAAAATATATAACCTAACTCCGACTAGACCTATTCATGGTCGGGCTACTGGTCCAAGATCGAATGCCCGCCCGAAATTTAGGAGAGTTCGGGCAAAAATATTAAGCACAAAAATTGGGTTTGGAAAGAAAAATTAGGCTTGTTTAAAAAATGGGCTAAGCTCGTGCTTAAACATTCAAGGCCCAAGGCCAACCCATTTTTCTGAAGTTTGCAATATTTTATATTATGTTAATTTATAACACATAAACAATTAAATCTATGATAAGATATAGTTCTACTATAATGTAAACGTTAAAAATATTAAGATGATTTACATAAAATTTTAATAAATAAAAAATATATAAAATTATTAAATATTAAATATTAAATAAAATAAATATGTTTTTAAAAGTTTTAAAAAAATAATATTGATGGGCCTATGATAGGCTTGGGTTAATCATTTACAAGTATTGGTGGGCTTGGACAGAATTTTGAGTCGAAACGAACTTAGGCAAGCATAAAGTATATTAATATCATATTGTGACCTGACCTAACTTGATCCATGAACATCTCTAATTCCAACTCCTCTAAAAAAATTTTGATTTCACTTAGATGACAACCTACTAGTCAAGAGAAGACAAGAACATCCCAAATACTTTTCCAAAGCATAACTAAGATGGACAACCATTCATTCTCCAATCATCCTTCAATATATTAACTCCCCTTCTCTACAATTATTATTAATGTATCAAATACTTATCTTAATAAAAATACTGATAACAATATATTAAAATCTATTTGATTTTAGTTTATCATTATAATAATTAAATTATTTTATCACTTGGTTGATGGTCAACGCTAGGAGGCGACACTTATCACAACAAAATTTTACGATTTTTAATGAATGTATATTTTTAGTAAATAATATTCTATTATTGATTGAGAGTTAGCTTGGTTGATATTATTGTTATTGCAATAAATAAAATGTGATATTGATTGTGCTCAAGTACATTTCTTCTCCAATTTAAACATTTGAGAGGTTATACTTAAAAGTATGCATTGTATAAAAAAATAATTTTTTTATTATAGTTTTATATTGAAATACTATATTATAAAATTAATAGTATATATTAAAAATGCATTGGGGTTTTTTATACATATGTACTAAGGTTTAAAGTAAGAAAATTAGGGATCATTTACCCATACTAATTGCTCTATCCTAATCATATTTGTCTATTACTTCTCTTGATAGTTTGTGAGTTTTTTTTTAATATTTAAAAACGATTTTCAACCACAAAATTTTTAAAATTATTGATTAAATAAGTGAAAACTTTTTAAAATTATAATACCACTTTCGAGTCAATTACATGTGGTATCATTGGAGGAACCTCACACCAAGCATATCTGTAACATCGAACTACCCTCGAGCGGACCTCATGCTAAACAAACCTTTGACATGAACTATGCTCGTCAGAAGCGCATGAAACCTCGCACACATTGATTACTAAGTTGTCCTAAGATGTCACATCATTAATCTATAATATCACATCATTGTCTATGCAAAAGAACAAGATGTGACTTTACTGCCAATAAAATCTCAACATGTGGCATATCCTCTATTCCATGTATATAAGTCTTCTCACTCCCCTAATAACACCAAGAGAAAAATAGAGACAAGGGAGAGACCCAATCTTCAACTTTCCAACATTTCCTTTATTCTTTCTTTCAGCCACTTTCATCATCGTCTCCGCCGCTATGGCATAACGTCTCTCCACCTAGCTAAGATAAACCACCTCTTCTTCTAAACTAAAAGTGTATAAACATAGTTTTGTACCAAATTTTAAATCAACTTAGGTACATGCCATGCTTAAAACAAAATATAATTTATACAAGCTTTGCTGAGTCGGGAAAATTTTGTTGGGTGCTAGATCTACTGCACGAACTACTAGGAATCTGTTATACCTGCGCACGGAAAAAAACAAACTGTACATTGAGCAAATACACTCAGTGGCATTTCCATGATTCAAACCAAAGCAATACAAAATTTAAAGCATATGCATACATTCGATCCAATTGCAATTCATAGAGCATTCTTATTTAAGTTCATACCAACAACCTATAATACATTATAGGCATGCAATTTATCATTTGAACATATCAACTTATCAATTACCATTCCTTTCACATGATACCTAATCAATTCATAATGCCATTATATGTACTATACTTATTCATTTTCTAACATCAACATTTACATATATAAATTTGATTTCATATATGCATTTCAACTATTCCTGAGCCTATTGGCTTTTTCTTATTCATTCGGTGCCCAAGGCTCGTTTTCTACTTATTCTGCATATTTTCACATATTGCATATCAATTTCATTTATCAACTTACATGTCATTTAATAAATTTTCATGTTTATAACCCTATTAACCAGGCACAGACTCGGAACGAATATGCGGATCTGTCACCTCGGGTTGCCCAACAATGATTACGCTAAACATGTACATATTGCCATTTCGGATTGCCCGATAATGATGGTTTTCTCAATCTAATTATTCTGTCACCCTGGGTTGCTTGACCACAATGGTTTTCAATTGATACCTTGACCCTATGGCATGCCAACTATACTCGACTTGATTCGAATAGCTAATAGGGTAACCAATTTTTCGATTCATTATATAAAGTTTAAATCATATTTAGTCATATCTAAATAAACCATCAATTCATCAAATCATCGTATAAAAACCATATTCAACTCAATTTCATACCAATTATCACATATCAATCAATTCATACAATTTTCTATTCTATTCAATTTAGTTTTGGTCTCGATATTCAATCTAAACCATAACAATTCGTTTTAATAATCTAATAACAACTCATCTCAACACCATATAATGCAAAATGACATGCACATGCAGAAAATAAATGATTCTCGAATCATAGGAATACAAATCAAATTTTTTGAGCTATTCGTCCACGACTTTCAAATTTCATTTCCCTCTCGACGATTCTGTGTCAACGTTAGCTAAATAAAATCATAAAACATATAATATTATCAAATTCCATTCAAATCAAAACCAATCACAATATCAAACATATTTTATAATTTATTCAATTTAGTCCCTCAATCTAAAGCTTCATATTGAAATCTAATTTCACAATTACTCATTAAGGACCTTCTATTTCCTACTCCTACTAAAATTTCATGTAAGTTTTACATTTTTCAATTTGGTCCCTAATATATGAAACTAACAATTAAGCTTTACAATTTAGTCATTTTCTTAATCTAAGCTCAATTTCTAGCAATTTCAAACCAATTTCATCTAATTCTCAACAATGGTAACTTTATAAAACTTTAATAGTTTCAAAAATTAGGACATGGGTTAGCTAAGTCAAGCTCCCATGGCCTCAAATCTATAAAAATTACAAGAAAATGACCTAAATAAACTTACCAAATTATGGCTGAAAGTTTCAAGCTTGGGAGGTTTCTTAGTTCAACAACGGTGGTCGGTTTAGGTGAAGAAGAAAGGTGATATGTTTTCTCTTTCTTTCCACCGAAATCACACTTTTATATATGGCTTAATGTTTGATTAATTTTGGTTAATTATGCTTTATGTATAAGTAACCTTAATTTCACTTATTTAGTTTAATAACATCACACTGTCCACTAAGTCTTATTTAAGTATGGTCTAATTGCTATTTTGGTCCTTTGATTAATTGCAATTTAAGTTCTCAAGCCATTTACCAATTAAACATCTATAGTGATTGGACTTTACAATTTAGTCCTTAGGCCTTAATTAACCACCATTTCAGCTAAACTGACTATCCAAATTCAATTCATCTACATAATAACTCTATAAATATCTTTATTTAATATTTATAGACTCGATTTATGAAAACGAGATCCCAAAACCATAATTTTCGATACCACTGAAAACCGAATCATTACAGTATAACTTTTTGAAGATAGGAATTGGTTATTTAATTAATTATCCTATCGTTTTAGCTCACTTCCCAATAGTTACTTTTTTCAAATAATAAATAATATTTTATTATTAAATTAAAAGATTACATTTTCTCTACAAATTATATTCTAGTTGACTATGCAAATATATATAATCGTCCACAGTTCAAATTGAATTTTTTAAATCGACTCTTGAATTATATCTCACTTTTGGTATTCGAAGTTATACTTAAAATATTAATTTTGTCTCACTTTATTTAAAAGTGTATTACATTTAATAAAAATGTGCCACTTGTTATGTTTTTATTAATTGTTATTGTTTTAAAGTAAATTAGGACATAATTGATATTTTAAGTACTACTTTTTTAAAAAAACTTCAAAAATCAATTTGAAAATAAAGGTACAACTCAGGGCCCAATTTACTAATAAAGCCTTTTATTTTTATTGCAATATAGATGATTAATTATTTTAAAGTTTACTTGATAATAAGAATGTATCATGTGTAAGCATATGGTAAGAAATTGGGTATAAGTGTCCTAAAATATATTTATCATCACTATTATCGTTATTAAATTTTTAATAGATTTTTTAAAATTTTTATACCGTTAAAAGATCATCAATTCCTAATGAAATGGATGTAGCGGTGGCTTCTTTGAAACCCGAGCTTTTACTTGATCCGGGATGTGTGATGTATATGCCATTCCAAAGTGATCTATTAATCGCTAATAAGTCGTTTAATGGCGTTCCATCTATCACTTTATTGTGAAATACCAAATTGGCCCGCTTCGCCATAAATACCCCTTATTCATTGAGTGGACTTCGCCAATGGGTTTGAGCCAATGATTGGAAAACTTCCTTTTCTCGATCTTGTTTTATAATTTATATTTGGAATTTGTGACTGTTCCTCTTAACAATGTCATTGGCAAAGTTTAAATATACGTCTCCCTTTAATGCGCTCCTTTTAACTTTTGGTTTAAATGAAAAAAATTAGAATTTAATTTGATTAATTAATATTATCATTTTAAAGATAAATCTAATAAATTTAATATTCAAATTTTAATATGTACCCTCTATCTCAAAATACGAACTCTTTATACAAAAAAAAAACTTGATTTATGCAAGTATAAAAGAGCATTACACACAAAGAAACACAGTTTTCCATTAATCACAAGTGTAGGACTCAATTTATGCCCGGGCCCAAAATTAAATAACCCATTTACAACAGGCCTAAAACGGCACAAATTCTAAAAAACATAGAAGGCCCATTGGAGCCCAAAATCAAGCAAGCACCAGGGAACCCTAGGGTTCCCTCCCCTCTCGCCCGTTCCCCCTTTTTGGCCACCCGAGGTGCTTAGTCCAGGTGCGCCTCCCCTTATGCAAAAATGGCAAGGTCACCTCCGTTGACCTTGCCTAACCTACAAAACAAAGCTAAAGAGGATGAAACACGAGAAAGAAAAGAGAGACCTTTGTAATCGGCTATAAAGCTCGAAGAAAAATGTAATCTTCTGAGAACAAAGGAATACAAGCAGGAACGAAATCAATCAAAGTATCAAGGTTGATTTTTTTTTTTACTTCGCGCCTCTGCTTCTTTTAGATTTTATTATGCTTTTTTACACTGTTATAGATAAGAATAATAACCAAAATAAATATAGAAAAGAGGTTTTGAAACGTACCTGAGGATCAGCCATAGACCACCGTCGGAGATCTTCTCCTTTCGTCGGGGTCACGGAAGCCTTTAAGGTTTCGCTTGGACCGTGATTGAAGGGGCGTTGAGGCCAAAAGGTCACCATTTATTTAGGGTTTATTTATTTTTTTAAAAAAAAAGGGAAAAAAGGGGAACCCTTCTCTAAAAACCGATTTTGGGCCTTCCGCAGCGCGAACTCTGGCGGTGTGTGGCGAACCACTGCAAGCTTCAGCCGTGAGTATAAGTGAGCTTGAAAACCTAGAAAGAAGGGGGAGAGAAAAAAGGAGAGTTTACTTCTTCTTTTTTAGAAATGGGGCTAAAAAAAATCTTTGGTTTAAATAATAAAAATGAAACGGCGCCGTTTTGGCCTTTAAGATCCGCGCGTGACCCGACCCGCTCCAGGGGATCCGCGCGTTTCTGTTGATTGGGCCATTTGCGCCCTCGGTCCCTTTCATTATTGTTTTGTTTTAATTTGATCCTTCTGCTTGTTTCTTCATTATTTAATTTGGCCTCGCAAATTTGTTGCTTGTCCCGATTTAGTCCGAGCATAAGTGGCGCGCTGCAGGACTTGGGCATATTGCCCGTCGATCCTTGATTTTGTGCGTGCTTCATTACAACCCCCGAACCTTTTATTTTGCGATTTGGTCACAAAATTTTATTTTTGATTCATTTTAGTCCACATCTAAGTGCAGCGTTTTGGGGCTTCGGGGTATTTACCATTTTGGTCCCCCCATTTTTCGGCTTTAGTCCCTTTTTGTTTTCTTATTTCGATTCCGCCCCCATATTTTAGACTTTACTTCGATTTAGTCCCCTTTTTAGCATTTTCATCATTTTCTTTATTATTTCAATGTATTATCATTTATCATTATCATTATTCATAATATTATTATCTATATCATTTTTATTTATCATACTATTATTATATGATAGTTTCGATACATACATGAATAATATTGTCATTATTATTTCCTTTTTAGACTTATGTAATATATATAAATACCTTTTTATATGTGTATCTATATAACCCTCTTTTACGAATATATGTATACATATTTACATATTTTATATGGTTTCTTTTATAACTATCGTATGCCTTTTTACGTATTAAAATATATATTATATATTATCTTATTTTATTTTTATAATCCACATATATTTTACCCACATACATATATTTTTATGTTTCGTAATACTTATGTATACCTTTCTTATAATATATATATATACTCTAACCTTTGTAAATACATATACATACGCACACATATTTTGGTTTATGTCCATATATATCTCTTTACATTTAATTTTCTTTATCATTTGGAATGAATGTTTTAATTTATTTGTTTATATACATTGTGATCTTATATAATTGTAAGTATGACTTTTATTTATTTTATATTGTTGTTATTACTAGATATAACAAAATTCGTTAAAAAAAATATTTCGTGTTTAGATTTGAAAGGATCGTACCCTAACTCACTGGGTTTTGATTTTTATAATAAATCTAAATACACGAATCTTTTCAAACTCAAGTTTTTAAATGATCTCGGGAACTAAGAAAAGATCGTGCCCTAACTTACTGGGCATGATTCGTTTTCTAAACCCGAGATAATAAAATACCTTTTAAATAAGTAAAATTTTGGCATTCATTCACGTATTGGGAATTTGAGACATCGTGTCCTAACTTACTGGATATGATTCTATTCCTCGATTAACGTAAAATATGCCCCTTTACTCAAACATTTTTAACATTTTAATACAAGGATTGTATTTTTAAAATTCTTCAAAGTTTTCAATTTTCGACGTTAAGACATTAATTAATCAACTTAGGTACCAATTTTTGGGCGTTACGAGGGTGCTAACCCTTCCTCGTACGTAACCGACTCCCGAACCCATTTTTCTGAATTTCGTAGACCAAAATCGTTGTCTTAATAAAATTAAATTGTTTATTAAAAACAACCGTTTTACGAGGTGGCCCGATCACACCTCATCAAAAAAGATTGGTGGCGACTCCCGTTTTCATTTCTATTTTTCAAAACCCTAGTCGACCCCATTTTCATCCAAAAAATGGTGTCAACAGCATGGCGACTCCGCTGGGGACTTATAAATAAGAGAGTCTAGCCACGAGTTGATTAATTTTTTTCTTTTTGTCAAAAATTAAAAATTTGGTTTAAATATGCGATCCTTTTGTTGCATCTTTATTCATCTCTATTACAATCTTCATCATTGTGATTTATAATGGTTGTGTTAGTTTAAGTTCGGATATATTTCTGCGCATTGCATTGCATGACCATTGGTCGCACCCTTTTAAGTGGGAGTGAGAAACTACGCCTTCGTGAGGTTTTCACCTCCGCATGGGATAGTGAATCGCTTCCGGGATACATCCGTACCTATGTCTTCGTGAGATTTTCATCTCCGCATGGCCATAGGGAAATGTATTCCCCTGAACTGAACTCAGTCCATATGTGTAATGGCCCAAATTTGAGGTTATCAGAACAGTGGTTTCGGGACCACAAATCCAATGATAAAAATTTTTTTTCTTATATTTTTATGGTCTACAATTTCACAAAATTATTTCGTGAAAATTTCGTTTGAAAATTTCGACGTTTGGGCACTCAATTTAGTCAAAATGACTAAATTGTAAAAGTGCAAAAGTTGAGTTCTACATGTTAGAGGTGTCCAATTGTTATGAAACTTTAAATTGGAGGTCCTTATATGGTAATTATACCATTGGTAACTTGGTAGACAAAAATGGACATGAGATAAGTGAAATAGAAAATTTTTAAGTTAGGGGCAATTTGGTAATCTAGTAATTAAAATGAATTAAAAGGAAAAAGATGACAAATTATGCTCATCTTCTTCATATGAACGAAATCAGCAAGGGGAAGCCATAGTTAGGGTTTTCAAGCTTCCAAGCTCCATAGTAAGTGATCCCAAGCCCGTTTTAATGTTCTTTACGTTTTGAGATCCGGTAGCTTAATTTAGCTTATTCTAGCAATAATTTAACCTAGGGTTTATATTTGGAAAAATACCCATAGGTGAAAAGTGTTTATTTTGATATTTTATGATAGAATATGAAGCTATAAATTATGTTAAACAACTTTTGCTAAGCGATTTTAAGTGAAAGCAGTAAAAGCGACATAATCGGTAAAAATACCTAATGTTCATAAGTACATGTTAGAGTGGGAATTTGATGTTGCCATAGAAGGGAAAAATGTTCAGAATGTTATAAAACATAAGAATAAGAGATGAAGTTTAATTTCCGAGCCTTGGGGCAAAAATGTAATTATGTAAAAGTTTAGGGCAAAATTGTAATTTTGAAAAGTTAGAGTCGAGGGCTGTTTTAATGAATGTGATTATTAAATAAGTTAAATTTACTATTTTAGATCAAGAAGTACGAAACTCGAGGTTAGACAAAGGGAAGAATAAAGTTGAAGACTAAGTTGGTGAATTTGGCTATAATTGGTACCGAGGTAAGTTTACGGTAAATAAATGCAATATTTCCATATTTATTATCAATGCTGTTATTTTCCAGCAACTATGAATTTATTTTATGAATTTATTTGATGATGATCTAAGCATGAAATGATAGAGAATTAAAATTTAAAAGTCCCGTTGATACATAAGGATGGTCTTGGATACGAATGTCATGACATTTGGGTAAAGAGATCCCATGTAAGACCATGTCCAGGACATGGCATTGGTATCCTTAAGATCATAAGAGGTCCTCAGAAGACCATATGCAGGACATGGCATGGGCACCGAGACGAGAGGTCCCATGTAAGACCATGTGCAGGACATGGCGTTAACTTGAGATGAGAGGTCCCTATAAGACCATGTCAGGACATGGCATGGGCACCAACATGAGAACATCCCATGTAAGACCATGTCAGGACATGGCTTTGGCATGTTATTATCGAAGAGACCCGAGTATCCTTATTATTCCAATGTAGCTCAACGGGCTTGTAAATGAATCATGTTCATGAAAGTTCGGTTTAAAGCATAAATGGCAAGCTCGGTAAGTTGTAAGACTTAAGAACTTATTATACTATCAATTGATGTTCAACGATGCAGCAAGGATTGAGTAAGTTATGCACACAAGTATTCTAAGTAAACAAGTAAGAGAACTAGTATGAGATTAACTAAAGAGTAAACTAGAGATATAGACATTGAGTTTAATTATTTAAGTTAAATATTGTTATTTATTTGCTAGTAAACTTACTAAGCTTTATGCTTACTTCTTTTATTTCTCTTTCTCTTATAGTATTGCAAAGCTACTTCAAGGATCCTAAAGAAGTCGGAGATCGTCCACACTATCAACTACAACTGCTTCGGTATTTTATATCGAAACACGTTTGAGTTATGGCATGTATAGGGATTTAGTTATTTTGTATGTTTGTAATGATGATTTTGCTAATGAGTGATGTGTAAGTATTTGATGATGTATGGTCATTAAAATGGTTAAGGATGAAGGTGTTTGTTGTTATGAAAGATTAGGTGATAAATTATGCATGGAAATCATGAAAGGATAAAATTTTGCAAAGAAACAGAATTCAGGCAGCACAGTGACGTGAATTTGAAAAATCACCCAAGATAGTATAAAATGAATTAGAGGGTGAATGATATATGGAATTAAAGCTTGTTGAGTCTATTTTCATAGAACTAGCAAAAGGAAATTTATATTTTAAGATATGTGAATTTTAGTAAGATAGGGTCAGAACTGTTTTTGGAGTCCCCTGTTCTGAGTTTAGAAAATAATTACAAATTGTACAAAAATTGTTATGAGTTTAAATTTACATGCTTAGATTCATTAATGAGTCTATTTTCTGTAGAAACAAGTAAGAACTTCATATGAAAATCCTACAGTGAGAAAACTTATTTTTAGTAACAAGAGGTCAGAATAGTCAAATGGTGAAACAGGGGAGACTTTAACTAATAAACTGTACTAATTGGCTGAACCAAAAATTCTAAAAATTTTATGGTGAGTAGATATATGAGTCTAGTTTCAGGGAAAATTTACGGAATTAAATTTCGAGTTCTGTAGCTCAAGTTATAATTAATTTAGTAACTGCTGCGCGATTGGACAGATTTGCTGTAAATAGTGAAATAAATTTTCAAACCTAGTTTTTATGCTCCGAATTGGTAAGATAAGCTAAGTAATGCCTCGTGCTCGACTCCAGAAACGGTCTCGGGTAAGGGGTGTTACATTTTATGAGCCTATAATGGGTGAGGATCGAGGAATCTGTTGGTTCAGGTACCCTTACTTTAGAACCGAACCACATGTAGTGAGCCATAGGAACCCACCTAGATGGAACTCCGCCAAACCTTAGTACTTACCCAAATGGATGCTTTATTTATCATCATTTACTTTAGATCTTGTTCTGTGTTTAATACTGATTTGTTTGTTTGTGATTGCATGGCATTTTCATTCTAAAAGAGGTGTCGATTCACGTTCAGTATCTAGATAGAAAGCTTATCATGGAAAAGGGGTTTCTTGATAAAGTAGAAGATAATGCGGCTGTGCGAATATGGGCTGAGACGACACAACGAGAGAAAGGCGATAGTCTTACCAAGGGACACATGTCAGAATTGTGGGATTTCACCCGTATCAGTGTAATCCAGAATGACCTTCGAGAAATGAAAGAAGTCTGGGATCAATGGGATGTCGAGACCAAGCAGCTGTTCTATTGTAACTACGGTGACCTGCCTTATCTGCTCAGTGTCAAAGTGGACAAGTATTTATTTCGAGCCCTTGCTCAATTTTGGAATCCCGCCTATGGTTGTTTCACTTTCGGAAAAGTGGACTTGACGCCTACTGTGGAGGAGTATACGACCTTGCTTCGGTGCCCAAAGATTCAAGTCGACAAGGCTTACTCTAGAGCTGCTGGGGCCCTTCCGTTGTTAAAGAAATTAATGAACATTACTGGGATGAGTGAGCAGTGGGTTGCTGTCCGAATCCAGCAGAAAGGCGATAGTAAATGCGTTCCTTGGAAAAGCTTGCGAAATTTGGTGCTGGTACATCCTTATGTAAAGAAAAGGGTCGATGTCTTCGCTTTAGGCATCTACGGACTAGTGGTCTTCCCCAAAGCATTAGGACATATAGACGAGGCCATTTCTGATCTGTTTGATCGGCTTGGTAAAGGGGTTACTACCGTTCCGTCAATACTGGCTGAAACTTTCAGATCTTTGAACGCATGCCGGAGAGCTGGAGAGGGAAGGTTCATCGGATGTGCCCAGCTCTTACTAGCATGGTTTCATAGCCACTTCTGGAAAGTAGAAAAGATCTCTTATCGGGTATTCTCTGATAGCTACTCTCCTCTAGAAGAATTGGTGTCCACGCCAAGACGAGATGACGTTTCAGAAGAAAAGTGGATGGCGATACTCCAGAATCTCCGAGATGAAGATGTTGAGTGGAGGGCTTCTTGGTTAATTCCTGATGAGATTTTATACCGGTGTGGAGATTTTGACTGGGTTCCTCTGCTCGGAATATGGGGAGCTATCGGATATGCTCCTCTACTCGTATCAAGACAGTTTAGATCACGACAATTCATACCAGCAACACAGGGGTTGGCCCATTGTGAATTTTCCTATAAGGAGGACAATTACAAGAAAAGGGTTCGAGAAATGTCTAATGCCTGGAACCAGACTCGCTGAATGAAAATCTTAGCTGTGGGACCGGTGATGACCCCCGAGTATAGTCAGTGGCGTGATCAAAGGGTCAACGACAATATCCCAGCATCAAATCCAGAAATTGCTCGATCTTTAGAGGAGCACCTACAAATATTGCCCTTTGAGATAGAAATCATCAAACAAGAATTTGAAAAGAGGAGTTTGGAGTTAGGGAAGAAGATAGAGCAACTAGAGGAAGAAAAAATACAGTTAGGACTGGATGTGGACATTCAAAGACTGGAGGCCGACAGATTGAGAAAGGGAAAAAACAAGGCAGAAGAAGATTTAGACAGCCTGAAGACGGACTACAAGAAGCTGCGTAGGTCTATAAGAACTGCTGGCTTGGGTAAAACGCCAGAACAATGGCAACAGGAAATTCAGGAGGAAAAAACGAAAGCTAATCAGTGGGAAAAGAAATTTCAGGATACTTGAGCTCGAGAAGTTACTTTGGGAGAGAGTCTACTAGTCTGCCAAAACGAGAAGACGGAGTTGGAGGTCTGAGTAACAGAACTAGAAAGATCGCTTTACCAATACCGTAGTCGTAATTCTACGGTTGAATTAAAGGCAAGCTTAGACAAAATTGAAGGATTAAAAGGACAAGTAGGAGAGCTCGAGGATGCATTGCAAAATAGTGAACTCCGAATAGAGCTTCTGGAAAAAAGTAATGAGCAGTGGCAAGGGCAATTCCATCGATCTCAAGATCAGATCAGAGAAAGAGATTATATTATGGGCGAGGCGGTGGCTCAAGTACGCGAAGTAGCTAATCATTTGTAGACCCTAGCAGTTCAGGCTGATTTATTAAGTTTGAAGTACGAGTCGGAGTCAGACCGGGGCCGTGAATTAGCTTGGCTTCTTAGAAAGGTTAAGGCTTTGAGTGTAAGAGCAAAGCCATATATGTAATTTATTTTATGTAAAAAAACTTCTTTTCTAGTAAAGTTTTCTAATGAAGTTGAATTAGAATCAGTGCCTCTTTTTGCATTCTTTTCATGCATTGCATCACATTATATGCATTAATGACCATTAAAGAACCCTAATCGAATAAAATTATTTCAATTAACCTGAAAAACTGACAAAGTTACGGCATTCGAGCTAAGTCAAAAATTATGGACCAAAGGCTGGAAAAGCTAAAGCGACTTCAAAAGGAAATGCAAGACCAGTTGCAGGCGCAAATGAAAGAGCAAATAGAAAAGATTCAGCATGACATAGAACAAAAGATGCAGGAGTCTCAAAATGATCTGATAACTAAGATGACGCAATTATTGAAGGGAGTAGATCAGGGGAAAGGACCTGTGATTATTAATGAGGAAGAAAACAATAGCGAACCACTTTATCCTCCAGGTTTCATGCCTCCGCACGCGCAGGTTCAGACTGAGCTGCATCCACGAAGACCCTCTGTGTCGGTTAGGCCTCAGCAGTTCCAAGGTGATGCTTCAATACCAATGAATTTTCAACCTGGAGCGGGCTCTAATCCCGGAGATAGCCCGAATAATATTGCTATCCCAGATCTTGATGAGATGGCTGAAAAGGACAAGGCGAAGGAGGAACTTCCAAAATAATTTGAGGAGAAATGAAAATGGATAGAAGAGAAGTTTAGGGCAATAGAAAGCATTGAAAGCTATCATGGGATAGACGCAAAAGACCTGAGCTTGGTTCCGGACTTGGTGCTACCTTACAAATTTAAAATGCCTAATTTGAGAAATATAACGGGACCATTGCCCGAAGCCCATATTACTATGTTTTGCAGAAGAATGACGGGGTATATTAATAATGATCAATTATTAATACATTGCTTTCAGGAAAGTCTTACAGGAGCGGTGTCAAAGTGGAACAATCAGCTGAGCAGAACAAAAATTGCTACTTGGAAGGATTTGGCACAGGCTTTCATGAGACAATACGATCATGTCTCGGAAATGATGCCTGACAGGATAACTCTGCAGAATTTAGAAAAAAAATCGAACGAAAGCTTCAGACAGTACGCGCAGAGGTGGAGAGAGGTGGCGGTTCAGGTGCAACCACCGCTTTTAGAAAAAGAGATGACGACGCTTTTTATTAATACATTGAAGGACCCATTCATTACTCACATGTTGGGAAGCGCTTCAAAGAATTTCTCGGATATAATCATGAATGGTGAAATGATTGAGCATGCTATTAAAAGTGGAAGAATAGATGGAGGGGAGAATAATAGAAGGGCAGCCCCGAGGAAAAGAGAAAATGAAGTGAATAATGTGAATGCCTACGGTAGATCAATTACTGTGAATCAACCAAAGAAAGTGGTTGCTAATCAACCGGGATCGTCAAGACAAGAGTCAAGAGCTAGGCAAACTACTGAAAAGCCCCAATTCACGCCAATCCCAATGTCATACAAGGAGTTGTATCAGACTTTATTCAATGCACATGTTGTTGCCCCTCGTTACTTGAGTCCTCTACAACCCCCGTATCCAAAATGGTATGACACGAATGCACAATGTGATTATCACGCGGGAATTTCAGGGCACTCAATAGAAAATTGTACAGCTTTCAAGAAGGTAGAGGAAGGACTTATCAAATTAGGTGTTGTTACTCACCTAACACAGAAAATCCGTTACCTAATCACGCTGATAAGGGGGTGAACATGGTGAGCGAAGGTACGAGAGGAGAAGTCAAGTCTAACATTGCTGAAGTAAAAACTCCGATGAAACTGGTCTGGAAAGAGATGGCAAAGAGAGGGTTAGTTATTTCAAATTTTGAGGAAGGATATGAGATGGGAAATTATTGTGAATTCCACCATAAAATAGGGCACGAAATCCAAGAATGTGAAGGATTCAAGGCTTTGGTTCAAAGCATGATGGATAACAATGAGATGAGGTTTTATGAGGAGGCGGAAGAAAGGAGGAGCATATGCGCGACAGAGTCAGGAACAGGAACTCCGAAAATAAATCATCCTGTGGTCATTATCTCACGCCCTAAGGGTAATGAAGCTAGGGCTCAGGTAACACCGAAAGTTGTAATTCAAAAACCATCAAATTTCTTGTATAAGGATAGCAAAATGGTGCCGTGGAATTATGGATGCAATGTGACCATCTTGGGAAAAGAAGCGGAAGAAAGCCAGGAAATAGGTTCTTACACGCGCAATAGGAAACGATATGACACTCAAGCAGAGTCGTCCAGGGAAGAGAATTGGAAGAAAGAACAGAGAAAAGGAAAAGCAGCAGAAGTTGAGCCATTGGTTAATGAACCAATAAAAGAAGATGAGGCAAAAGAGTTTTTGAAGTTTCTGAAACACAGTGAATACAGTGTTGTGGAGCAACTGCACAAACAACCAGCCCGCATTTCTATATTAGCTTTACTCCTAAGCTCAGAAATACATCGGAATGCGCTTCTGAAGGTACTAAACGAAACATATGTGGCCTACGATATTTCGGTAAACAAGCTAGATCGGTTGATCAACAACATAGGCGCTGACAATTTTATCTTCTTCAATGATGACGAAATACCATCCGGAGGAAGGGGTTCTACTAAAGCCCTGTACGTTACTGTCCGATGCAAAGGGTACACACTCCCGGGGGCCCTGGTTGATAATGGATCTGCACTGAATGTATTGCCTCTATCCACTCTTGGTCGATTACCGGTGGAAAGTTCGCACATGAAAGCATGCCAGAGTATAGTAAGGGCATTTGATGGGACGAAAAAGAAGGTTATGGGGAGAATTGAGGTACCGTTAAGGATTGGCCAAATCACTTATGAGGTGGACTTCTTGGTAATGGATATTAAGCCTTCCTACAACTGTCTATTGGGAAGACCGTGGATACACTCATCGGGGGCAGTACCTTCATCATTACATCAGAAGGTGAAGTTGGTATCGGAGGGTCGGTTGGTAACAATAGATGCAGAGGAAGATATTATCGCAATGATGACCAGTGATGCACCTTATGTGGACATCAACGATGAGGCACTGGAATGTTCTTTTCGGTCGTTAGAATTTGTGAACGCGATGTTTATTGCAGAGGGAAGCAGAATTCTAGTACCGAAAATATCCAGGACCACTGAAATGGGGTTGCGATTGATGGTAGGAAGAGGAGCCTCACTAGGGAAAGAACTGGGAAAATATCTTTAGGGAAGGATTGAAGCTCCAATGCTGAAGGAAAAGTTCGATAGTTTTGGCTTAGGATACAAGCCAGACATGAAGCAGAAAAATAAAGAAATAGAGAAGAGACAAGAGAAAAGAAGGGCGCGTTTGAGCGGATATGAAGCTAAGTGGGAGCCTTTAACCTTTCCCCACATATCTACATCCTTTGTGTCGGGAGGATTTATTCATTCTGAGTGTGGAGTGTCCGGTAGCAAAGGCATTGAAGGAATGCTGGAAAATGTTCATATCAACACTGTGGAAGCAGCGAAAAAAGGGGCCTTGTTGGAGATCTGCCCTTATGAGCTGGGGAGCGAGCTAAACAATTGGACTGCTGAAGAAATCCCTGTAGTCTTTAGGGCTTATTCAGAGTAATGCTAAAAACATTCCTGTTGTTTCGGCCTAGGAACGATATGAAATCTTTTGTGAAATAGGCTTTGGGCCTAAATATCATCATTTTAATAAAATACATATCTACATTCATCTCGATCAGTCACTTTTTTTCCTTTACATGCAAATAAATATTTTCCATTTGATTAATTGTCTTACAAATAATTCTTTCATTTGTAACTCTTTTGCACAAATATTTATTCATAAATTTATATATTCTTGATATATTCTTTGATATGCCTTCATAGGTCTTCAGATATCAACGACATGAGTGATGCTGCTTCAAACACGGAGCCTATTTTTGAGCAAGAAATGTGTTTGGAGGGATCTCACGACTTTGAAAATGACGAAGATTATGGTGTGTCTCAGGACTTGTTAAGAATGGTGGAACAAGAGGATAAACAGATCCTACCTCATAGAGAATTATTAGAAATCGTGAGCCTAGAGGATGGAAAAGTGGTGAAAATTGGTACTGAAATCACTGCAAAGACAAAACAAGACCTCATTAATTTGCTCCGAAAGTTCAAAGATGTTTTCGCGTGGTCGTACCAAGATATGCCCGGGCTAAGCACTAACATTGTGGTGCATCGCCTGCCCATAAAAGAGGATTGTAAACCCGTTCAGCAGACTCAGGAGAATGAGACCTGATATTGTGTTGAAAATAAAAGAGGAAGTCAAAAGGTAATTCGACGCCGGATTCTTACAAGAGGTCAAGTATTCGGATTGGGTAGCAAACATCGTCCCTGTTCCCAAAAAAGATGGAAAGGTACGAATGTGTGTAGATTATAGGGATTTGAACAAAGCGAGTGCAAAAGACAATTTTCCACTGCCTCACATTGATACCTTGGTAGATAACACGGCGGGCTATTCATTGTTTTCTTTCATGGATTGCTTCTCTGGATACAATCAAATAAAGATGCATCCTGAAGACATGAGGAAAACCACATTCATTACCTTATGTGAAACATTTTGTTACAAGGTAATGCCCTTCGGATTGAAAAATGCGGGAGCAACATATCAAAGAGCTATGGTGACTTTGTTTCACGACATGATGCACAAGGAGATCGAAGTCTATGTGGATGATATGATTGCAAAGTCTAGAACGGAAGAAGAGCATGTTCAAGTCTTGAAAAAGTTATTTTTGAGATTGAGGAAATTTCAGCTCAAGCTTAACCCGGCAAAATGCACATTTGGAGCCAGATCAGGGAAGTTATTAGGCTTCATAGTTAGCAAAAAAGGGATTGAGGTTGACCCAGACAAAGTAAAAGCAATACGAGATTTACCTCCCCCGCGCACTCAGAAGGAAGTTCGAGGTTTCCTAGGGAGATTAAATTACATTACTCGATTCATCTCACAACTGACGGAAAAATGTGATCCAGTATTCCGTCTCTTAAAGAAGCATAATCCGGGTGAATGGGATGAAGAATGCCAGAGAGCTTTCGATAAGATAAAGCAGTACTTGGTTAATACTCTAGTCTTATCGCCGCCAAGTCCAGATAGGCCATTGATATTATATCTAACAGTGTTGGAGAATTCCATGGGATGCGTATTGAGCCAACATGATGAGACGGGAAAGAAAGAAAAGGTAATATACTATCTCAGCAAGAAATTTACTGATTGCGAAATGAGATACTCATCAATTGAGAAGTTGTGTTGCGCTTTAATCTGGGCAACCCGAAGACTAAGGCAGTATATGTTGTATCATACGACTTGGCTGATTTAAAAGTTAGATCCTTTAAAGTATATGATGGAGTCTACTGCTTTAAATGGGAGAATGGCTAGATGGCAGATCCTGCTCTCGGAATTTGACATAGTATATGTAAGTCAGAAGGCCATAAAGGGAAGCGCGATAGCTGACTTCTTAGCTAGTAGAGCCTTGGAAGACTATGAGTATTTGAACTTCGATTTTCCAAATGAGGACCTGAAGTATGTGGCGAACACTGAAGAGAATCCTCAAATGGATAGCGTATGGAGGTTAAATTTTGATGAAGCTTCGAATGCTACGGGTAATAGAATTGGGGCAATCTTGGTATCCCCAAATGGAGATCATTATCCTGTTGCTAGCAAGTTGGACTTCGATTGTACTAATAATATGGCAGAATATGAAGCATGTATTATGGGCATTCGTGCAGCCATTGAACGAAACATCAAAGTGCTAAGAGTATATGGGGATTCTACATTGGTGATATACCAACTCAAAGGGGAATGGGAAACTAGGGACCCTAAGCTAATTGATTATAGAAAACTAGTCCTCGAATTGGCTGGTGAGTTTGATGATATCACCTTCTGTTATCTCCCACGAGAGGAAAACCAGATGGCTGACGCATTAGCTACTCTAGCTTCGATGATTCAGGTGAATAGACTCGAGGCAATGAGGCCTATTCAGATAAGTATCTATGAGACCCCAGCTCATTGCTGCAATATTAAAGATGAGGGAAAAGATGATTGTCCTTGGTATCAGAATATCCTACAGTACGTGAAGGATCGAGAGTACCATAATCAAGCGACAGAGAATGACAAAAGAACTCTGAGAAGAATAGCCATCGAATATGTCCTAGATGGGGAAGTGTTATACAAAATAAGGAAGGATCAAGTATTGTTAAGATGCGTGGATGCCGTGGAAGCCAAGAAAATATTAGAGGAAGTACATGAGGGTATTTGTGGGACGCACGCCAATGGTTTTACGATGGCTAGACAAATCATGAGATTTGGGTACTATTGGCCCACCCTAGAAGGAGATTGCATAGATTACGCCAAGAAATGCCACAAATGCCAAATTTACGGAGACAAAATACATGCGCCTCCTTCACCTCTTCACGTCATGACCTCTCCTTGGCCGTTTTCCATGTGGGGTATGGATGTTATTGGGCCAATATCACCAAAGGCTTCTAATGGGCATCGCTTCATCTTTGTGGTCATTGATTACTTTACCAAGTGGGTAGAGGCTGCTTCATACGCAAATGTCACGAAGTCAGCAGTTAGCAAATTCTTGAAGAAAGAGATTATTTGTCGATATGGAATGCCTGAGAAAATTATATCCGACAATGCGTTAAATTTGAATAATAGCACAATAGCTAAGGTTTGCAGCCAATTTAAAATCAAACATCATAACTCATCGCCGTATCATTCAAAAATGAATGGTGCAGTGGAGGCGGCCAATAAGAACATCAAAAGGATCGTGGGGAAAATGACTGAAACTTACAATGATTGGCACGAGAAGTTATCATTTGCTCTACTTGCCTATCGAACATCTGTTAGAACTTCTACCGGAGCAACACCTTTTTCTCTGGTATATGGAATGGAGGCGGTATTACCCATTGAAGTTGAAATCCCCTCTCTACGGGTGCTATCTGAACTACAGTTGGACAAAGCCGATTGGGTCCAATCTCGGTACGATCAGTTGAACCTAATAGAAGAAAAGAGGCTTAGAGCTATTCGTCATGGGCAAATGTACCAGAAACGAATGATGCGAGCCTATAATAAAAAGGTCCGCCCCAGAGAGTTTCGTGAAGGAGACTTGGTGCTAAAAAAGATTCTCCCCATGCAAAAAGATTTGAGAGGAAAATGGATGCCAAATTAGGAAAGTCCCTATGTTGTAAAGAAGGCCTTTTCCGGTAGGGCTTTGATCCTATGTGAGATGGATGGCAAAAGTTTGCCAAACCCTGTAAACGTAAACTCCGTCAAGAAATACTTCACTTGAAAGAAAAGAGAACCAAAGTGAAAACCCGTAAAGGGCGCTTTGCTTCCCAAAAAAAAAACTTTGGAGAGGCCAAGGTGAAAACCCGCAAAAGGCACCTTGAGACCAAATGGGGCTTGAGTCGAAAACCTGGAAGGAGCGGCTCAAGTATTGATCGGATTGGGGCATGAGGTGATTTGAGCGGATCAAATTTTGATCAGGGGCATATGATGGTTTTGCTTTACTTGAACCAACAAGAAAGGGTATGCGGCGTCTTGGAGCATTGACAGAGTATTGCAGATCTCCTAAACACATGTCAAACTCAAAATGTCTTCAGAAAGTTTGTACAGAGAAATTCAAGCTGCGATAACTGGGGAACCTAGTTCTGATTGTATTTATATGTGTATTCTTGAAAATACATTTTTTTCTTCTTCTTTTCGCTAAGATACACATTCTCGATCCACTTCTTTGTTATCCTTCTTTCACTATCTTCGATGTTTTATTTCTTTTGAGTTATGATCAGAACCAGCTTTATTCTTGTCCATTGTTATGATCTTTTTGCAAACATGTTGCAATGGAATAATGATTAATGGACTAATAAAACTTTCACGAAAGAAGTTTTGCATATTACTCTGAAAAGTTTCTAAATAATATAGGAACCCGAAACAAGACAATTGTTTAGAACACCAAATTTAGGAGTTGAAAATTTGAGAAGGAAGAGTCTAAATTTAGACTTTCTCCTTGGATTATGTTGTCAAGTGCATTGATTGAACAAAATGACAAGATGTAGCGTTAACAAAAAAGCTTAAATAAACAAGCAAGCAATGATCACCAGGCAATAGGAAGAAGTTTCCTTGGAGAATGAATTTTTTATAAGCATTTGGTATGACATCATTAGAATGGTATAAAGGATCAAAGAATTTCACATCATGTATCCTCGAATAGTGAAGGAGAAGATGAGGAAAAGCCACATATTTTTACCCTTAGATTACAGTGGGAGAGTGATGGTACAAATTCTGGCGTCCCAGTGGATATAACTTTGAGGTTTACAGTGGGGGCAGCCTGGCTAAATGTTTCTTCAGAAAACGCCAGTCGAGAAGGAAGGTGTTATATTACTTCGATGACAAAGCCTTAATAAACTTCGAGTAATGATAACCTAAGCGAGATCATTCACGAAAAATAAAATTCTGCATTCATGCAAACACCATTCACACATGTCTAGTTAGGAGCATTTGATTCGTTTTGATCATGTCATCCTAATCATTAGGCATAATTAGGTTCATTATACAGGTCGTGTTCCCTAGGGAATAGGCCGAAGAATTTCAGATCTTATCTCCCTGAGGTTACAGTGGAGCAGATTGAAGCCAGAGATCTTATCTCCCTGAGATTACAGCGGAGTAGATCCAAGACACTATCCTATCTCCCTGAAGTTACAGTGGAGCGGATTAAAATTTAAGATCTTATCTCTCTGAGGTTACAGTAGAGTAAATCGCATCTGGTCTTATCTCCCTGAGGTTACAGTGTAGTAGACCGAAAAAATTCAGATCTTATCTCCCTAAGATTACAGCGGAGCAGATTGAAGACAGTAATCCTATCTCCCTGAAATTACAGTGGAGCAGATTAAAATAAAGGATCTTATCTCCCTAAAATTATAGTGGAGCGGATTAAAATAAAGGATCTTATCTCTCTGGGGTTACAGGAGAGTAGATCACATCAAATTGAAGCCGATAATCCTATCTCCCTGAAGTTACAGTGGAGCGGATTAAAATTTAGGATCTTATCTCCCTGAGATTACAGCGGAGCAGATTAAAGACACTATCCGATCCCCCTGAGATTTCAGTAGAGTGGATTAAAATAAATGATCTTATCTCTCTGAAGTTACAGTAGAGTAGATCGTGTCAAATATTCTCTCCCTAAGCAGTAGTGGAGCAGATCGAAGATGGCGGATTTTACCTCCCTGTGGTTACAGTGGAATACATTGAAGCCAGTGATTCTATCTCCCCGACGTGGTGGAGTGGGCCGAAGCGCCAAAGCCTATACCTCTGAAGTGGCAGAGGGTCGGATTAAATTTACCATGACAAGTCTTATCTCCCTGACGTTGCAGTGGACTAGACTAAACCCACGAATCTCGCCCCCCGAAGTTGCTGCAAAGAAGATTGAAACTACACGTTAGATCTCTCTGAAGCACAGTGGACTGGATCGAAGCAACAAGACACAGTGGACTGGAACGAAGTTATTTGAAGAAGAGAAGCACCAGAAGAAGTTAAGACTCGGCATGACTGGGCAAAATTGGACCTTTTGAAGTCTTTGCTCTGTTCTCGTTACACGACAACGAACAAAGAGGGGCAGCTGTAGGACTCAATTTATGCCCGGGCCCAAAATTAAATAACCCATTTACAACAGGCCTAAAACGGCCCAAATTCTAAAAAACATAGAAGGCCCATTGGAGCCCAAAATCAAGCAAGCACCAGGGAACCCTAGGGTTCCCTCCCCTCTCGCGCCGTTCCCCCTTTTTCGCCACCCAGGGTGCTTGCCCCCGAGGTCTCGCCTCCCTTTGCACCGAAATGGCAAGGTCACCTCCGTTGACCTTGCCTAACCCTGCAAAACAAAGCTAAAAGAGGACAGAAACACAGAAAGAAAAAGAGAGAACCTTTGTAATCGGCTATAAAGCATGAAGAAAAAATGTAATCTTTACAGAGAACAAAGGAATACAAACAGGGAACGAAATCAATCAAAGTATCAAGGTTGATTTTTTTTTTTACTTCGCGCCTCTGCTTCTTTTAGATTTTATTATGCTTTTTTACACTGTTATAGATAAGAATAATAACCAAAATAAATATAGAAAAGAGGTTTTGAAACGTACCTAAGGATCGGCCATAGACCACCGTCTGAGATCTTCTCCGTTCGTCGGGGTCACGGAAGCCTTTAAGGTTTCGCTTGGACCGTGATTGAAGGGGCGTTGAGGCCGAAAGGTCACCATTTATTTAGGGTTTATTTATTTATTTTTTTAAAAAAAAGGGGGAACCCTTCTCTAAAAACCGATTTTGGGCCTTCCGGCATGGCGGAGCTACAGCAGTGTGTGGCGGAGCCACCGTGCAAGCTTGCCGGCGGTATAGGCTGGGCTTGAAAACCTAGAAAGAAGGGGGAGAGAAAAAAAGGAGAGTTTACTTCTTTTTTTTTAGAAATGGGGCTAAAAAAATCTTTAGTTTAAATAATAAAAATGAAACGGCGCTATTTTGGCCTTTAAGATCCGCACGCGACTCGACCCGCTCCAGGGGATCCGCGCGTTTCTGTTGATTGGGCCATTTGCGCCCTCGGTCCCTTTCATTATTGTTTTGTTTTAATTTGATCCTTCTGCTTGTTTCTTCATTATTTAATTTGGCCTCGCAAATTTGTTGCTTGTCCCGATTTAGTCCGAGCATAAGTGGCGCGCTGCAGGACTTGGGCATATTGCCCGATCAGTCCTTCAGATTTTGTGCGTGCTTCATTACAACCCCCGAACCTTTTATTTTGCGATTTGGTCACAAAATTTTATTTTTAATTCATTTTAGTCCACATCTAAGTGCAGCGTTTTGGGGCTTCGGGGTATTTACCATTTTGGTCCCCCTATTTTTTGGCTTTAGTCCCTTTTTGTTTTCTTATTTCGATTTCGCCCCCATATTTTAGACTTTACTTCGATTTAGTCCCCTTTTTAGCATTTTCATCATTTTCTTTATTATTTCAATGTATTATCATTTATCATTATCATTATTCATAATATTATTATCTATATCATTTTTATTTATCATACTATTATTATATGATAGTTTCGATACATACATGAATAATATTGTCATTATTATTTCCTTTTTAGACTTATGTAATATATATAAATACCTTTTATATGTGTATCTATATAACCCTCTTTTACGAATATATGTATACATATTTACATATTTTATATGGTTTCTTTTATAACTATCGTATGCCTTTTTACGTATTAAAATATATATTATATATTATCTTATTTTAGTTTTATAATCCACATATATTTTTACCCACATACATATATTTTATGTTTCGTAATACTTATGTATACCTTTCTTATAATATATATATATATATATATATACTCTAACCTTTGTAAATACATATACATACGCACACATATTTTGGTTTATGTCCATATATATCTCTTTACATTTAATTTTCTTTATCATTTGGAATGAATGTTTTAATTTATTTGTTTATATACATTGTGATCTTATATGATTGTAAGTATGACTTTAATTTATTTTATATTGTTGTTATTACTAGATATAAGAAAATTCGTTAAAAAAAATATTTCGTGTTTAGATTTGAAAGGATCGTACCCTAACTCACTGGGTTTCGATTTTTATAATAAATCTAAATACACGAATCTTTTCAAACTCAAGTTTTTAAATGATCTCGGGAACTAAGAAAAGATCGTGCCCTAACTTACTGGGCATGATTCGTTTTCTAAACCCGAGATAATAAAATATCTTTTAAATAAGTAAAATTTTGGCATTCATTCGCGTATTAGGAATTTGAGACATCGTGTCCTAACTTACTGGATATGATTCTATTCCTCGATTAACGTAAAATCTGCCCCTTTACTCAAACATTTTCAACATTTTAATACAAGGATTGTATTTTTAAAATTCTTCAAAGTTTTCAATTTTCGACGTTAAGACGTTAATTAATCAACTTAGGTACCAATTTTTGGGCGTTACGAGGGTGCTAACCCTTCCTCGTACGTAACCGACTCCCGAACCCATTTTTCTGAATTTCGTAGACCAAAATCGTTGTCTTAATAAAATCAAACCGTTTATTAAAAACAACCGTTTTACGAGGTGGCCCGATCACACCTCATCAAAAAAGATTGGTGGCGACTCCCGTTTTCATTTCTATTTTTCAAAACCCTAGTCGACCCCGTTTTCATCCAAAAAATGGTGTCAACAACAAGCATATATAAAAGGATGACAAATTAAGCAGAGTAATCAAAGCTACTTAGCAAGCAAACCCTTATTCCTGCAATTTTTTTAATAATTTCATTACAAATTTTAATTATATATGCTTTTATATATATATATATATATATATATATATATATAATATCTAGACAACAATTTATTTTAAATATCAAATCCCACTTATTATACATATGTGATATAAAGTTAATTAAGATGCTAACGTGGTGGGTTTTTTTGTGAAATTGAAGAAGAATAGGATCATCATGGTATCTTTCTCACTCAAGAGATATAAGTTTAGTCTCGAGAACATTATAAGAAGTGATCACTTCATTAGAAATAACGAATACAAACGACTCAAATGAATTACACCGTTTATCTAACAGGAAAACTATACCTTGGGTTACTATTAAAAGAGAGATGGATAGCAGCTATATGCCAAGGCTCTTTGGGATGGATTCAATGGAGTTATGGGATTGTAAGGTTTATATACAAGTGATTTTGAGGCCTTGATTTTGAATGAGACAGATGACATAAGGAACAATGCAACATAATATATATAATTGCCAGGCCCGGCCCGGCCCACCCGAAATGTGAGAGGGTTTGGGTAAAAATATAGGCTCAAAAAATGAGTTTGGATAAAAAATAAAGCCCGTTTAAAAACGGGTTGAACCTTGGGTAAGACATTTTTGGCCCGCCTGGCCCGGCACGAATTTACTAAAGGACAAAAAAATCTTTTTTTTTTGTTTTTTAATATCATTTTCTTATTTTTTTTCTCACTATTTTGCTACCATTTTACTATTATGTTGCTACTATTTTGTTGTTATTGTTTGGATATTGTATAAAACTTATTTTATTGTTAATTTTGTTATTATTTTAAAGACATTTGTTATTTTTGTTATTATTTTAGAGGCAGTTGCTTGTTAAGTTGCATCTATCTTAGTGTTATTTAAGTATACATATTTTTTAAAATTTATTTTCAATTTGTTGAGAAATATTTATTTTGATGTTTTAGTATTTTGATGTATTATATATATTTTAAAATTATATAAAATTAATATGGGCGGTAGGGTCAGTCTCTTAGTTTTAACATTTTTATCTGGGTCGGGCTTGGGCAAAATTTTAGGCCCACTTTTTGGCCAGGCTGGGCCCGAGCCTAGCAAACGGGCTTAAATTTTTAGTTGAGCCCAGCCCGAACCCGACCCAGCCCATGCACACCTCTAGTCGCCACCAATCCTTTTTATTAGATGTAATCAGGTCACCTCAAAATTTAATCATCTTAATAAAAGATTAGATTTTACCAAAACGATAATTTTTAGCCTACGAAATCCAAGAATATGGGTTCGGGAGTCGGTTACGTATGAGGAATGATTAGCACCCTCATAACGCCCAAAATTGGAATCTAGTTGGTTGCTTAATGTTTTGATGTCGAAAATTGAAAATTCGAAGAGAATTTAAAATACGATCCCTCTTTGCATGATTTTTTTATTAAAATATTGCTTAACTAAATTAATTTTCACGAAAAGACCTTATTTCAAGTTAATCGAGAAGAAAAAATTATGCCCCGTAAGTTAGGATACGATGCTTTGAATCCTCGAAAGTAAGAATAATCACCATTTGATCATTACTTAAATCTCGTTTTTTATTTTTAGAATGGATATTCAATTACTTCGGTTTTAGAAAGAGGCCATACTCCGTAAGTTAGGAGCACGACTCCCCAAATTCCAAAAAATAATGAACATTGCCTTGGTTTCAAATATTTCCTATTCATTAGGTAGAATGAATGCAACCTTTTAAAACGATATGCTTTTTAATTTGTCTAGGCCTAGTAATAAAATAGATGAATATGTTTTAACACGATACACGACATGGATATTAGCAAAATAAAGTAACATGGTAGCGGGTAAAGAAATAAAATGATGATATTAAAATGATAGGTAAATAAATAAATGCACCAATAAATAAATAAAATAAAAGATAAAATAAAATGCTATGTTAGTGAGTAATAATAATGCAACTATAATGATAGTAAAAACATCAATTTATAGTAATAATAGCGATAATCATGTTATAATTGTTATCATAATATTAATATGAATAATAAAATAATAATAATGACAACAAGGGTAAAAAATGCATAATAAAAGGAAATATAAATAACATAAATTTTAAGTATTTAAAACAGTAACGGAATAAAATAAAAATAAAAATAGTTCATAAAGGAGTGAGATTAAATAAATGAAGGATTGAATTGAAATTTAAATGAAATTAAAAGCATAAAATTATATATAAAAATAAACAAACAAATAAATAAAGGACTAAAATAAAAATGTGAAAATAAATAGGGACCAAATGGGTAATTATTCCAAACCCCAGGACACGTGTCATTCCCCAAAAGGTCAACAAACTGAAGACTAAATTGAAAGCGGGTTAAAATTAAATGGTATAATCTAAATAGAAAAAAAGGCGAAATTAGGACCACATTGCAAAAGGCTCAAAGGCAGAAGGACTAGGGTGACAATTAGACCCTTCCCACGAAAACACGCAGATCCTAGGGGATTCGGATCGAGTTGTCGGGTCGGCCCTCAAAATGACGTCATTTTGGGGCGTTTAGGGCCTGGATGAAACGGCGTCGATTTGATGATCCTATTTAAGTAAAAAAGAATAAAAAAAATTCAGACTTTGTTTTTAAATTTTCTTTTCTTTTCTTTCTTTTTCTCTCTAAAGCCTTCCATGTTTGGCCACAAGGTCGTCGGCGCTCCCCCATAGCCACCGGTCATCGGCGACGGTGACCGCCACCTTCGATGGTCAAAAATTTCAAAAAAAAAGGTCTTTTTTATCCTTTAAACGTGTAAAATGCGAATATAAGGTTAAAACCCCCAAAATCTCAGCCAAAATCTGACCAAAATCAGCCCTCTCAAGTTAGAAAAGAGGACCCTCATGACGGAGGCGCTGCAAAACAAGTAAAAAGATGCGTTTCATTTTTTCTTATATTTGCTTCAAAAATAGAAAAAAAATCAAATAGCTACACCTTTTTAAAACTCTGTTCTTTTTTTTGTATTCGATTTCTTGCCCGTAAACAATACATTCGTTGTTATGGCTTTTATAGCTATATATTACATAATCTTTTCTTTTTTTTTTCGTTGTTCCTGCCATTTCTACTTTTTGTTTTTGTTTTTTCTTTTTTGCAAATCTCTGTGGCAAGGGGCCGAGTCAACGGTGGTGGAAATGCACACCCCTTGCCATTGCATGCCGACGTGGTAGGGGAGCGGCGCTGGAGGCCTTAGGGAAACTAGGGTTTCTATTTTTTTTTATGTTTTGGGCCTTTTAAGGTTTGGTATTGGTTTGGGCTTATAATTTGGGCTTGTAAATGGACTTTGTTTTTTTTTTTTGGTCTTTTTGTTTCTTTGTGTTTGGGGACAGATTTGGGCCATTACAATATTTATCTAATATAAAAATAAATTGATGTATTTATTTCTTTAAATGTTTATGATTAAATCAAAATTAAAATTTCAAGTATATATTTGAACCACAATTAGAATTTCACGTACATAATTACACCAAATTAAAATTCATGTATAATTTTAAAATTTATCCCTTATTTTAAACAGCGGTTAGAGGATGAAAATGGAATAAGTTGAAAACATAATTTATTTCCATTTATTAATGTGCAGTTCATGTGTCATTTAGATTCATTTCTAATACATAATAATAATTCCCGGTAAGTGTAAAATAATCAAAGTATTGAAGAATCAATTCAATATTTAAATCATATATACGGATCTAGCTTATTAGTCCCTCTACTAATATATAATTCAATATTTTTAATACATAATTCATTTATACTAGGAATCGGATTGTATTTTGCCCAAATGGATAAATTAGTCCCTATATATTAGATCAAAGAGTAAAATTTCATCCATTGCTACTGTTAAAAATCAGTCCTTGTATGTCAGAATGAGGTATATGGTACGCTACGTGCAATTTTTTGGTTATTATATCAGCCACGCTAGTTTTTAACCGTAGAAATGGATGAAATATATAATAGAAATGACCAAGTTGCTCTTTACTTTAACGTACACGGACTAATTTGCTCATTTTTCGAATAAATGAGATAAAATGTAATCCGACTCTTGATACAAAAATCTCCATGATACTTTTACCCCCTCTCTTTCTCATTTTCTTCTTCTATTCTGTGGGAGTGTGCCTTGTATTTACGAGACGTCGTCCCGACAAGAAGAAAATGACGTGATGACATGACGACGTGTTTCCAAATTCAATCAGGTTTCTTCTCCTAGTTAAATTCTGATTATTCTAGGAATATTATAGTCATACTCTAGTTTTAGCCTATTTAAAGTGGCCATTGTATGCCTGATTCATGATGGGGGTTTTTTTTTTTTGGGGGGGGGGGAGGGAAGGGATTTAGGGCTTTGTTTTCGGGGTATGGGTTTGTACGTTTAGTACATTTAGGTTTATTTTCTCCATATTATACTCATGTTTGCTTACTCATTGTGAAAAGCTAAAGCGTCCTTTGCCCGTGATTTTTTATCCTCTTTGACGAGTTTTCCACGTAAAATATTTGTGTTCATTCTTTATTTTTATTATCTTGTTGTTTATACGGGATATTCCCTCTCTAACTAACAAAAAGCCTTTGTTTTCTTCAATTTTATGCCATTTCTAGTCATTTGAGAAATGAAACTCTCAACAAATGAGTCATTGTTTCTGCTGAACTCTTTTACCCGTTTCCCTTCTATGATTTGCCTCTTCAAGTGGAATCGATAAACCTAGTTGTCAAAATAGACAATGAGACAAATGAATAAAACAATAGGAAATTATTTGTGAATTTTATTCAAGGGGAATAAACCCTTAATATTCAACACAAATGAAGCACAAAATTAAAACCCAAAAACCCTTAACAATATGCTCAATTAATCAACTCATAAAAAAGGAAAGGTTGTTAAGAGTTGTGGAATTTGCGAGCAGAGACAACAGGGCTGCTATGTATGTGGATGGTGTGTGTGTTTTGACTTATGAACTACAACGATGATGATGAGCAAAGATCCAAGGAAGATGACCGAACAATCGAGATTCAGTAAAGAGAGTAGCTTTAAATGCATGGAAAAGAATGGCATTAGTCATGGGTGCTGAGTCAATCACCAACGAATGCATTAAGATCGGTAATGGTCGACTAGCCCCAGCTAGAAAGGAAGTAGTGTGGGTGTACGCAAGGCGAATCCAGCATCTTTTTAGTAAGGTTGGAATGAGAGGTATGTATTAGTTTATGATTTCATTTATTTTTTGAATGGATTTAATAGATTTTTTTTTAGAAAGCCAAAGAGCAATTTAACTTTATACTAATTTATATTTTAAATATATTTTTAAGAAGTTTATATAATAAATTTTTTATTTTGAGGGTTAATATCCCTACTTGCCCATTTAAACTTGCACCTGGCGTGACCATTGAAACTAATGAAGAACGGTGATAAAGTCTAATATGCTAAGAGTTGTTGGTTAGGTTACATTAAAGAGAAAAAGGGGGGAGGGGTGAAGTATTCATGCAATAGCGAAACTATGTTTTTAGAAAAGTTAGGGCAAAATTAAAGAAAATTAAAGAAGAAAAGGGTAGCAAGAAAACTACGTTTATCATTTTTTAAAGTTTGGGCAAAAATAAAAGGAAATTTAAAGAGGCAAAGGGTAGCAAGAAAACTACGTTTTATTTTATAATTTAAATGGGATTTATCTTTTGTGAGATAATAAGAAAAGCAAAAACCACACTATCACTTTTTTTAAAGGGTAAACTATAAAAATAGTCACTTTTGTTTGTCTCAGATTACATTTTAGTCACTTATATTTGAAATATTACGTTTTAGTTACTTAAGTTATCGTTTTGTTACGAAGTAGTCACTCTGCCGTTAAACTCCGTTACCTCTCTAATAGTAGTCCTTCGTGGTAGTCCAAAAGGGTTTTAAATGCCAACTTAGATGTCCAGTTGGGATGAAAATAGGTTTTTAATTATTTTTATGAAAATAGAATATAAAATTTTACCCTGAACCCTATTTGTCTCCTGTTCAAAGAGAAGCAATAGCTATGTTTTAGACAATTACCACTAGAAAGGAGAAGAGAAAAGCAGAACGACAAAGAAGAATATGATGAAGAAGAAGAAGTTGCAAGCAATCTTTGATTAGGATTTTTCTTCGGGGGTTAAGATGGACCAATCTGTATCTGGTAACGACTGCAAGAACAATTGTTGTATTGATAATTTAATAGTTGCTAGAAAGTCACTAAATCTTAGCTTAGAGAAATCAAGAACCCTAAGATTGGCTCTTGAAAATGCTAGACCTATGTTAGAGGAGATCAACCAAAGATTGCCTTCCTTAGAAGTTGTTGTCCGCCCGATTCATGCCGACAATGATGCACTTGTTGCTATCGGGAGGCATATTAATCGAGTTGTGGGCCCTGTTGTGACAATGCTTGAAGTTTTTGATGTCATTCATGGACTTGAAAACTCCTTGCTATCAGATCCCATGAATGATCTTCCTGGGTATTTATCAGTGTTGAAATGCCTCAAAGTGGCATTAAGGTTTCTGAGTGATAATTGCGGATTGACAATTCAATGGTTGGAAGATATAATTGAGTATTTGGAGGATAACAGAGTTGCTGATGGAATGTACCTGTCGAATTTGAAGACATCGCTCAAGGGAGTTGCAACATGATGGGAAGAGAGTACATCTTAATCGGGGCCTTTTGGATGTTGCATTGGGTAAACTAGAAAATGAGTTTAGACGACTATTGATGGAGCATAGTGTGCCACTCCCAATGTCGTCATCGTCACTAGGCGAATAGGTATGCATTGCACCATTGCCCTTACCTCTGACTGTTATCCAGAAGTTACAAGCGTCCAGTTCTTCTTCTTCTTTCATAAAATAAAAATAAAAATTTATTCTCATCCCGACTGGATATCTAATTTGGCATTTAAAACCCATTTGGATTGCCACGTAGGACTACCGTTAGGGAGGTAATGAAGCTTAATGACAGAGTGACCACTTCATAACAAAACAATAATGTAAGTGACTAAAATGTAACATTTAAACAAAAGTGACTAAAATGTAATTTGATACAAATAAAAGTGACTAAAATGTAACATTTCAAACAAAAGTGACTAAAATGTAATTTGATACAAATAAAAGTGACTATTTTTGTAGTTAACCCTTTTTAAAATATAATTTTATATTTCTTTTACAAATTTTAAAAATAATTTTAAAAATTAAGATATTCTTTTATAGCTTAAAAAACCCTATGTTATTAATATAAACCTTGAAAATTAGATGTTTAAATTCAATTGTTTGATTTTTTTTTGTACTTTTTCTTACATAGACCATCATATCAAAATCACAATGGTTGATTCAAGAGTTACTAATAACCACATCAACACATTAATGCTCAATAATAGAAAACATTAGTGAAAGGTCTTAATTGATATATTTTTATATCTAAAGCTTAAAGTATTGCCTTTTACACTGAAATTTTTTTTATTATTTTTCTCAAAAAAATACAAGGGTGTTTTTAACATCTAAGCTTAAAATATTTGTTTAATTCATGCAACCAATATAAGTTGAAACCCCAAATCTCAACCCAGATACCTAACCCTTACGCTTGTTATGACCTTCATTTCGATATCAACGCACCTTTTTTATTGGCCTTTCCCACGCTCATCGATCTTCATGCTTAATTGGGTTTATTGAGGGCAACCTTTTAGGCATTGATGACATTCTGGATTTGGAATAATGTTATAGGGCATTGGATTCACTTCCAAAATCTTAAGCTTTTTGACCTATAACTCAGTGGGGGTACAAATGAATTTTTTTGCGAAAACGATGTTACAAAAAATTAATTTTTTAAGATATAAAGTAAGATTTGTGGTTTTTGTAAAATATTGACATCGACTATAAATAAATAAAGTTATTCTTTTATAGTAGATACAATCACTTTTAAATATCTTATTAATTCGGTAGTTCATGAAAAACTTTGATATGCATTTAAATGGATATTGTTATAGTCTTGTTGATACTAATCTTCAACAAAGAGGAGATACGAAAGAGATGATGGTGATGGCAAGGAGGTCGGTTCAACTATTACTGGTGGAGTAGGAGGAGTAGGAAGGAAGGAGAAAGGAGATAAGTAGAGGAATTGTGGAGTGCTAGGGTATGTGGTTTAATGGAGTAAAACGAGAGGAAAAGAGAGATCCCCCAACTCATCATGGATTGAAGTATATAAAAGGGGAAGGTCCTCTTGCCTAATAGTGCCACGTCACCGACAGCATGGATGGTGGCCTACCTTTGTGGTCGGCCAGGTGGTAGGTTCATTATATGTCAGACAGTCCGCTAAAAATGGATGGTTTGATGGATGGTCCATCGAGTGGCTGAAGACAAGTGGTCTCCCTATGGGTAACGTGAGGCACGTGGTGGTTGGTCATTGGGTGACTAGTTGAATGGTACCAAAAAGAGTCATAAAAGATTTGTAAAAATAATAAAAATAAATAATATAGAAAATATGCAATATGTGTATATATTTTTAGATTTGTAAAAATATATACATATTTGAAAAATATTATACCCCTGAATGGAATTTGAATAGCAAAATCAAATTCCTTGTTGAAATTCTTTGCAATTTTAAAATTTTCCATCATTTTCACTAAAATAACTAACTTCATTTTTGAAAAATTAAAATATTAATAAAAATAAAATTCCTCCTTCAAATCTTTCCAACACATTCTTAATTAAAACTAATTGATATCTATATTATATATTTTTATATTCCTCACTTTTAAATCATTATTCAATTTTATAATAAAATTTAAGTCATGAAATTTCAATATCTATTTTTTAAAAATATTTATCTGAATAAAATAAATAAATAAAAATATTAATGTTTTGAAAGGGTTAGTATTTGATCTACTGATATAATATACTCTTTTTTTATTTTACAAAGCAACCTTAAAAATTGTCACATGTTTTTTTTAAATATTCATTTTTTAATATTTTATTATAATTCTATAGACATATGTCAACCATTTAACACTACGTGTGGAATCTAAAACTCTAATGACAATGTACCAAATTTTATAAGTAAATTTCTAACATTAGATTATGACACACTTACTATGTAGGTGCAAAATTTATGTACCAAATCTATAAAAAATTTGAAATAAAAATCAAAGGTGATTTTGATTGAAATGGTAAAAATCGAAGGAAAGAAGATTTTGGAATATCGGATTGAAATCTGTCATGTAAATATATATTTTAAATTGTATGCAAACAACAAAAATACCCTTAATATATATATATATATATATTTGTTGTTTTAAATAATAATATAAATTACATATTCCATATTTATATATTTATTAACTATATTCTATGAATCTTAGTTTTGAATCTCGTTATGAAAATTCTAAACTCTATCAATAAGTGTTATATGAAGCGATAGAACGATACTTTTAAGAAAAGAACGATATTATTAGAAGGAACAAACACGGATATTAAACATAAATCATAAATCGAATAAGAAAAAAAACCAAAAATTTTGAACTCAACAAGTAATTTCCTATAGGGATAAATAAAGAATGTGGCATTGGTGGTCCATCATGAAAGAGTCACTTCTCTTGACTATCTTATTTTAGAAATTAAATATGAAACACTAACGTTGAACACAAGGTTTTTCATAATGAGAGAAAAACATTTAACACAGGGTCTGAAAAAGAATATATTAAGAAACAAATGAACTTTCTCAATTCTTTGGGAAAAACAAAATTAAAAAAATGAACTTTCTCAATTCTTCGAGAACAAAAAGATTAAAAAAATTTAATGCTGACCGATTAAGTTTTAATTTAATTGATATGAGTATTATTATTAAAGTAAGAAAATATAGATTTGAGTGCGTTAAAATATATCATTTAATATATAAGTCTCGTTTATAGTTAAAAAAGAAAAAAAGGTATATGTAAATAAAAAATATGATTAACAGAATCAATATACCCCTGTGAAATAATTAGTATTTAATGTTTCAAATAATAAAATATTACCCCTATCATCCATCTCAAGATTCTCAACTGTATTTTGTTTCTGGGTGTTCTTTGAGCTTCTTTTACATGGAATCGCCCTTCTCTCAATCCATTAAGGCCGCAAAAAGCGAAAGATTTTTCCTTTAATCGCCCTCTCCCTTTCTATTCATAAAGCACCTTTAATTCAATGGTGGCTCTTCACTTTACCCCCCAACCCTTCCCGATTTCCACCTCCCTTTACCTCTTCTCTATTTGTTTCTTTTCTTCTTTTTCTTTCTCCTTGATCTCTTTTTCATCACCTGCATTCTCTCGCTAGCCTTATCTTTATAATCCCTTTCGCCCTTTTGAAATTTGGGTTTTCAATTCGGTAGCCTAAATCCACAGAGCGAGAGAAAGAAAAGTTTTTTGTTTTTTTCTTTTTTCTAATAAAAAAGCTAAGCTCTGGCAATGGAAGAGCCAGGGCAATTAAAAAGGGCATTACTTGATGCTAGTGCAGGCGCCATTGCTGGTGGCATTTCCCGGACGGTTACTTCTCCTCTTGATGTTATTAAGATAAGATTCCAGGTCAAACCAATTTCTTTGTTAATATGAGGAGAATTAGAATTATTGTATCTGTTCTTATATTTATGAAATTATTTTTGGGTTTTTTATTTTCTATTGAATTATACTGTTTTTTAGGCTTTGCTTGGTATGAATGATAGATAGAGTTCAAGGATCAAAAACCTTGTCAACCTAATTGTTAGGGTTCATATTAGTTTTTTATGTTGTAGCTTAACAAGTTTCCGAATCCTTGCTACCAAGCAAAATCTTAGGGAATAAGTTGTTAGAGACCTGGTAGAGTGTTAGTGAATTCAAATGAGTTTAGCTTGTAATGTTGCATTTCAAAATACACGCTTCAATTAGTTGATTAAGTAACAATTCTGGTAATAAACATAGTATGTGAGTGAGATAACTATACATATATGTATATACACAGTGAAATCGGCCTTGAAACACTGACTGCATAATGTTCATATTTAGCCTACAAATTCACTCCATTGGGTGTCACAACAGCGACAAAACTAAGCTTTTCTTGGACCTTCCCACGCTGGTTGTGTGAATTATATTGTGTAATCATGTGATACGTGAGAACATATATACATACATACATATAATATTGTCAAGATTCGCTACTCATTGGAGAGTTTTGTCTCCTTTTTCCATGTTTAATTATCTTGGTCATGTTCTCATCATTTTAGCCACCTTGTATGACATACAAGCTCCATCTTGTTCCATATGCACTCATTTATAGAATTTTAATCTCAGCCTTGGCCATGTGTTTCAGTATATATTAATGCTTTGAATTTTTTTTCACTATACTGATAGGTTCAATTGGAGCCAACAGCTTCTTGGGCTTTGATTCGGAGAGATCTTTCCGGATCATCAAAATACACTGGAATGTTTCAAGCAACAAAGGAGATATTCAGGGAAGAGGGTTTACCGGTATGAAGGCCACTTTCTTGTGAACTTGTATGTTTGTTTCCTCTTCTATTTCACCGGTTATGTTTGTGAATGGTCCATATAGAGTGCTTATTAATTTCTGTATTTAGCCACATTGTTAGGTAGCCTTTTCTTTTCTGATTGCGGAGTTGCTGCTTCTTTTTTTTCCCTTTCACTGTGCTTGTTTATTGCAGGGTTTTTGGCGTGGTAATGTCCCAGCTTTACTTATGGTTATGCCATATACTGCCATACAATTTGCAGTTCTACACAAATTGAAAACATTTGTTTCTGGTTCTTCCAAGACAGGTAATTTACATTGCACAGTGCCTTTTCCTATGCTCTGATCAAAAGTAAAAAGTTTTAGGTTATGCTATATATTGAAAGTAATCTTGTATGTACAGATAGTTAATATAGAAGCATACAAATCCTTTGTCCTTGATGTCCACCATTTTATATGATATATTGGAATATTTGGCTTTATTGTTTTTGATGATAGCCTTATGTTGTTTCTTACATTTTGATTTGTCATCCCCTTGTTTTGTGATGGTGCAGCTGATCACATTAATTTAAGCCCCTACCTTTCTTACATCAGCGGTGCCTTAGCAGGGTGTGCAGCTACTCTTGGATCTTATCCTTTTGATCTTCTGCGGACTATATTAGCTTCACAAGGTGAACCTAAGGTATTAAATTTGACTTATGGTGTGATGTTATTTTCTGCTTGGTTAACATTTCAGTCGTGTGAAGGGAATATATTTTTGATTCCTTATAGGATTATGAGTTCATAACCTTTTTGGACAAAAAATTATAGTTGTATCACTTGTAAACTGAGGTGCAAAAATTTCTAGCATGCAAACACCCGATGCATCCTCATATATATTACTGCAAAAGCTTTAATTTCTTCAAAGTAGCTCATTTATTTTGTATCTCTTACATGTAGATTTATCCCAACATGAGATCAGCAACTTTTGATATACTTAGAACTCGTGGCTTCAGAGGATTGTATGCTGGGTTGTCACCAACACTGGTTGAGATCATTCCTTATGCTGGCTTGCAATTTGGAACATATGATACGTTTAAGCGTTGGTGCATGGTGAGGCTTTTGTTCTTTAATACTTTAAAAGGATCTTTTCCTATAAATGGTTGGTATAAACAATTCATGTATTCTGCCATCTCTTTGCTGGTTAGAAACATGGGAATTGGCTGTTATTTCTTGAAGTTGTTTAGTTGCCTTTTAATGTTAAATATATATACACACAATGATGCATACGGTAAATAACGCATTTTTGGTGATTCTAATATTATTGTTTCTCACAAGCTATGAAATTCATAAAGTGTTAGTTTAGCACTTATTGTGATGCTGGTTAAATTTTAAGAGTATATTTCATTTCTTGAATATATTGAAAATTTGATTTGCTCTTGGTGTGTTCTTATTTGTGGTTTGAATGGTTGAATAAGTATTTTCTAAAAAACTCTTTCTGATGTTGTTTTGGTTTTTATGTCTTCATCTTAGGCTTGGAACAACTTGAGATCTTCCAGTATAAGCTCAACCACGGGTGATAGCCTTTCAAGTTTTCAACTTTTCATTTGTGGCCTAGCAGCTGGCACATGTGCAAAACTCGTATGTCATCCGCTTGATGTAGTCAAGAAAAGATTCCAGGTGAGATCTTATACTGTAGCATTAAGCAATCTGTGAATGTTAGATAACCGTCTATTTTCTGTTAGATCCCGTATCCAAGGTGTTGCATATCTTTGCACATTTCTTTTAAAATAATGGTAACACCTCATGCAACTTCATTATTATTGGTCGGTTGCAGATTGAAGGACTACAGCGGCACCCAAAGTACGGTGCTCGAGTAGAACAGCGTGCTTATAGGAACTTGTTTGATGCCTTACATCGGATTTTGAAGTCAGAGGGTTGGCATGGTCTTTATAAGGGAATTGTTCCATCAACAATCAAAGCTGCACCAGCTGGTGCTGTAACATTTGTGGCTTACGAGTTTACATCAGATTGGTTAGAGTCCATTTTTACTTCAACCTAACCCAGATTTCCATTTTTATTTTCCTTCTCATCTATTACATAATTCATTCTTTTCCCTGGATTTTTGAAAGGCCCTCTTAGAATAAGGGGAAAAAAGAGAGGGAAGGGAGGTATCCTGTTATTACATTCAATTTTGTCATCATTCATAAGCATTGAGTACGTATGATTTAGAGTATAAAATTCAGTGGTGAAATCAATATGTAGAGTTGCTTCTTATTCCTCTGTTTGAACCTCAAGGAAATGCTATTGCAAAGCCTATATTGCCATGGTGACTGATTTATATGATAATTTAAATCAAACGGTAACTCTGGTTCGTAACAACACCTACTCTTGCATTATTTTTTTTCCTTTCAAAAAAGACTAGACATAAAAAATTCATCATACAATATATTTATCATAGTGAACATCACAACCATTCTAAATTGTTCCCCTCTACATGCAGAGGAATATAAACCACTTTGTCAAATGATAAAACTTCAAAATTTTCTCCTGAAATGTACCGGCACTTTATTCAACAGGAAACCCAAATTTGTAGTTTCAAAAGAAATGGAAGTCAGTAGTGGTCTCTATTAGTGTTTTTCCGGTTTAGTGTTGTCCTCTGGGGGAATGGATATGAATTGCAGGATCGTTTGGACCTGAGCAACATCCAGTTTGAACTTCTCCGCAATCTGGTTAACATCCATAGGACCTTCATGATCATCGGCCTTGCCCTGATGTAAAAGCATGATGTGACGTAGCTGTTTCACATTCAAGGTTCCCGGAGGTGCAGGCCTTTCTTCATATCTTCCTGACTCAACCGTTGTGTTCCGCAATTTTGGCAAAGGCCTGCTAGGATTTTCAGCCACAAAAGCCTGTAGTAGTCGGTATTTAATTAGTAACCAACATTAAAAGAACGCTATATCATAGCATAAATATCTCTCTCCATCACCATTAACAGAAAGGAACAATGTATCTAAAACCAAAACTGTAAGAGAAAAAATGAACAATAAACAAACTGACAACATCCGCCAATACCAGGTGAAAGCATTTTACTAAATTCTTTACATTAGCTACTCATCGCTCCATTTAAATGAATATCGTAAGTCTACCAGATCCAGTAAACAAGCAGCAAAACCTCTGCTCCCTTATCAGTGGAGGTCTAAAGTTCATCAAAACCCCCAAAATTTGTTCTCATAGAAATGGCACTAGAAGTTGAATAAACACAAAGGCAGAGAGTTTAAACAGTATAAGAGGGGTAAAAGACCTAGAGGAGAAACATAGGGTCTACACATTCTTAAATCGAAAAAAGAAAAAAAAGTCATTTGCTATCTTAGTCAAGTGAGAGGGGAAGAATATGAATTTTGCTCAAGATTGGAGCTAAACCAACCGCTCTTTTAACGTGAACTTGCATTCTGGCACTTATCACTTCAAAAGAACCTACACAGTTGAGTGAGCAAATTCATCCTAAAAAGTGTTACCAATTCCTTGCCATCCAGAGTAGCCATTCCGAGGGGAGAGTTCAGAATGACTGTTCCATGTTTTTCGAGATTTTAACTAAAATGGCTATTCTAAGGAACAGCCAGTCAATGAATCAAATTTCTAAACTTCAAAAATGCCCTAAAAAATTGTTCAGTGGTTCAATTCCTAGTACAAGTAGTTCCCTAGTTTAACATCTGGATGTCTTTACTTCCCATTTCCTTCAAGGAGAAACCTTGCAAAAAAAAACATTCCTAAGGCTCTAAGGCATTGTTTTGATTCTATTGAACACCATTATAGCTATAAATCCCATTCATTAATTAACTGTTATTAGTTAAAATAAAACCAAACTAAAAAGAACACAACTTTAATGAACTGACCTCACCCATCTCAAGTTTGCCACCAGGCTTAGCTGAAATCCTACCGACCATTTGACTTAGCATTGCATCATACTTGGGATCTCTTTCTTCCAATACATTCTCAGGATTGCTTCTTGCAACACTTGCTTTAAACCCAAAAGTTCAATTCAATCACCCGTCAAAAACAGGAAAAAAAACTCAAAAACAAAATTCAAACTTCCATTTTATTTGAATGGGGGAAACGAATTACCATGATCAAGATTTTCATGCTGTGAAACTCTGGATATCTTCTGTTCATCGGTGGGACCCAAAGGTCTTCTTGGTTTTGTGGGTTGAGATTGGTCCATCGATCGAAGCCTACCAGTCGCTCGGCGAAATGCCTGACCCATCACTCTCGCTTATTTCTCCGTCTTTTCGTAAAAAGCCTTCTACTTTCCGGCATAAAAGAAAAGACCCAGATTGTTTATTTGACTCTAAATCAGTTGTTCCCGAACTGTACGGTCATTAAAACCGTAATAAGGAGCTTTCTGGGTTTTATGCTTTGGGGTTTGTTGTGAGAGAAAGCGATCGGAGGAGCGAGAGAGGGGGGGCAAAATAGTGAATCATGTGTGGAAACCACGCGCTGGTTTATTTAATACGGAAGAGTAACGGTTGATTCTGGTTTGCCACGTGGTGATTTTATTGGACACCACGTTAGTTTCATTGTGGCCTTACCTTATTTACAACGACATTATTTTTTAGAATGATTTATGAAAAAATGTGTTTTAATAATTATTATTATAATAATTATTTTAAATTGATTGTTATTTAATTAGTGTTATAATTATATACTAATTAAATTATAATTCATCATTATAAATAACCTTCAACATTTAAGTATTTTCATACAATAATATCAAAATAATTTCATTTTTATTTATGCAACTTCACAAGTATGGAGCGATGTTTAAAAATCGAAGAAAAGAATATTTTAATGCTAAATTTTATTTCTCAACTTTATTTTTTTATCAATGTATAATATAAAGACTAAAAAATATATGTATGCAGTATGTTCTTTTTTAATATTATTCATGTGTCATGTTATTATTTATTGATGATGCATGAGATTTATGCACTGACGGTGCATCAAATATTATTCTTACTTTTAAAAGTAACAGAAAGATTAATTACAAATTCAGAAAAAAAAAATTAATCTTCACGAATCATAAAACAAACCTAAAGAACACACTGATTACACCAAAAAAATAATTGATCAAATTATTAGTTGTTTTTGGTTGGATCATCAGACGAGTACTCGTAAACTACACCTTTGCAGATGGAAAAAGGTTATGCTCTCTTATACCTACTAGAGTTTTGTTGAGAACTCCGGCAGCAGTGAAGAACTGGTGTGCGAAAGTGAAAGAAGAAGAAATTTACAGAAATCTGTTTTTGATTAATGAAAACTTGTATTATAAAATTACAACTGATATGTATTTATATATTAACTAACTATCAATTATCTCTTCAACACTCCCCCTCAAGTTGGAGGGTGGTAGAGATCTTTGACCCCTAGCTTGGATATCAATTATTCATGGTACTAGACTCCAAGCTCCTTAGTCATCACATCTGCAAGTTGTTCATTAGTGCACACATGCTATGTTTGTATCAGTCCATCTCGTATTTTTTCCCTTACAAATTGACAATCAATTTCTCTGTGTTTGGTTCGCTCATGGAATACAGGATTTGCTGCAATCTGGAGCGCTGCTTGACTGTCAAAAAGTAACAACGTTGGATCAAGTTTATTAAGACATATTTCTTTTAACAAGCCATCCAACCATACTATTTCTGTAACTGTCGATGCCATGCTTTTATACTTAGCTTCAACTGATGAATGTGAGACCGTATCTTGCTTCTTTGACTTCCAAAAGATGAGAGAATCTTCGAGTTTGATGCAGAACCCAGTGATGGACCTTCTAGACATGAGGAACACGACCTAATCCGAATTGCAATAGGCAACAAGCTGTGAATTTTTTGATGCAGCCAACAAAGTCCCTTAGTTAGGGTCCTTCTTTATGTATCGAACAATTCGAAATGCTGCTTCAAAATGGAACTTCTTTGGTTTTCGCATAAACTGCCTCAAATGTTGAACTGCACATGATATGTCTGGCCATGTATTTGTTAAATACAACAACCGACCCATGAGTGTTTGATATGTTGACACATTTGAAATTAGTCATCGTTTCAATTTCCTAATTAAATGTACAAATTCATCATACTCAGCTGTGATTTTGCTCAAGAGGTGTGTTGGTTGTTTTTGCCTCACCTAACCAAACTTCTACTATTAGCTCCAACACATATTTCTTTTGGTTCAAAACAATTTCCTTGCTTGATCGTGCCACCTCTATACCAAGGAAGTATTTCAACTCACTCAAATCATTCATTTTAAAATTCTGATAGTATTTAATATTAATATTAGATATTTAATTTAATTTAATATTTATCTAGATAATATTTTATTAATTTAATATTAATGTGATTAATTTTAATCCTAATTAAACTCTCTCTAAACTCTGCCTATATAAAGAGAGCATGGGTTATTATTCTCATACACTTGAATTTAAGAAAAGTTGTAGAGAGAAAATTCTCTAAAAAAATTATTTCAGAAAATTTCTAGAAATATTCTTGTTATTTACAACTTGACCCCAGAATTTTAAAGAAATTATAATATTGCCTTGCTAGTAATTTTGTGAAAAATTTTCTAATTCGAAGCGTGCCCACACTTGGCGGACGTGAGCTTGAGGATAGCGGAGAAGACTACTCGGTCGAAGCATTCATCCTAGACGAATCATAAAGATACGATTTTGATTAAGTGTTTATTACTTTAGATAACACAACCAAGTTCTTGCTTTTGAAAAAAAAAAAAGTAAAACTTTGGTTTTCCCTTAAAACTATTTTTTGTTCTGTTTTTCGAACCCGATTTTTCAAGAATCATCCTTGCCTGACTTACAGCAGCTTCAAATAAAGATTCTTTATTCAATAGATTCAGAATTTGTTGATATTGTGCTTGTGTAACCAAGGGTGCTTAAGGGTTATTGGATGCACCAATGTCACCAACCGTATCAACATAATCAATCACCACAACATTATTCACCACAGATCTAGTTGAAGCCTTCCTTTTAGTGAACTTAAAATTAGGGGGTACCCAATTAACCTATAATAATTCTCCCTCTTATGCCTCTTGATTTTACAATGATCACATACACCATTGAACCTCTTCTTCTGAACCACATTAGCAAAATACACGGAAGTTGGATCGGGAATGACAAGCCCTGAAGCATGCTACCTTTTAGACTCTTTTTGCACCAACATAGAGTATGCCTGATTTATACAAGGCAATGGATTCATTAGTGAAATTTGAGTATGAACTGCATTATAGGTTTCATTTAAGCCCATCAAGAACTGAAATAGACGTTGTTGAGTAACATGTTGAGTATTTTGTTTTGATTATTCACAGCCACAAGAAGAGAAAGGCACAAGAGCATCATACCCATCTCGAAGCAAGCATAACTTAGTGAAATACACACACTGAAGCGGTTCCTAAAAGGTAAGAAGTGATCTCCTGATGGAGAAAATAGACTTGAGATCCATCAACTTTATTAAAACAGTCATCAAGATCTTTCCAAACAACTGTTGCAGTAGAAGCAAAAACTATCCCTGTTAAAAGTTCATTGCTAACTGTGTTCAAGATCCACGACAAAACTATGACATTACAATGTTCCTATTGGGAATACAAATCCTTTATTATTGATTCTTACATGTCTCATCCACAAATCCTAACTTGTTTTTTTGCCAATAACGCAATTTACATAGATCGGGGTCCAAATATTATAGTTTTCAATCTTAAGAAGTTGATAAGAAACGAGTAATGCACGTGGAGTATCAGATGGTTGCAAGTATAGAGGGTGATTGAAACCAACTGAAAGATCAGAAGAATTAACAATTGCACCGAATCACGAAGAGAAAACAAAGAATGAGCAGAAAAACAGAACAGTGTTAGGCAAACCACAATCAACTATCCACAAGTGAGAAGCGAGTGATAAAGAAACACATGGACTAGGACGGCCGAAATGAGTCGATTGAGGGTTACTCTCAGGGGCGAAGGCAGGAATTTTTTTTAGGGGGGATCGAAAGTAAATTTTAATTTGTATGATAGTAAAATTGCAATTTCACTATTTGAGTAGCCTATATCTTTATAATTTTTAAAGGATTAAATTAAAATTTTATCATTTTTAGGGGGTAAAGTACAATTTTACCTTTACTAATTTAAAATTTTAAAAAAATTAAAGGACCTAAATAAAAAAATTCCTATTTTAGGGGGGTCGGGCCCCTGCTAGCCCCCCTGGTTGCTTTGATATCATGTTGATAACTCTGGCAACAGTAAAGAATTGGCGTGAGAAGGTGAAAAAAGAAGAAATTTACAGAAATCAATTTCTGATTAATGAAAAAATGTAATTATATATTAACTATCAACTCCTAACTAACTAATTGTTTCTGTTACTTTACTAACTATCGATTATCTCTTCAACAAGTTTGAGGTAGGGAATAATTTTAACTCATTAATTAAAAGAGATATTAGCAGTTCTAATCCCTTTTATTTGTCAAGTATCCAATTTAAGTTGTTTTTAACATTCACTCTAAATTGGGACATTCCACATGGATTTAGTCAATGCCGCTTTACTTCTTGTGCAAGTAATGCAAAACAGCGGGTATAAAGAGTAAAGACCACTTCCTTTAGTTGGTCATAATTCATAAACCATCAGCCTTATTCAGTATTTCTTTTTGCTATGCAATTGATTCATGTACCACTAATAACTCGCCAATAATCTCTTGGTTTAGTAATAAAAATAGTATGTTGAAAGCATAAAAATACGGGTATCTCCTTCTCCAATCACTACTAACACACACGCACACGTGACAATTATATTATTTATCTCCACTTTTGTTTTATTTTAAAAATAGATTATACTTTTAAAATTATAATACAATTTTTGAATAATATTAATAATTCATAATTTAAAGTATTTAAAATTTCACACTCTGCCATGGCTCTTAGAAATAGGATAACCGGTTGCCCTAAAAAAAGCCGCCTTCTGTATTGATGATAAAGAAAGGATATTTATAGATTTATTTGTTTTCTTTTCCAATTTAGTCCTATCTTATATTTAAAGGTACTCAACATTCCTAAATCACAATTTAAGCCCTCATAGTTTTCAACCTTTCAAAAATTAAGAATTTCCTTTATTAAAATTACAAAATTAGACCCTGTCATTTTAATTTTTTCTAAAAATCACCTTTCAGTCAAAAATCAAATAAATTATTTAAGTAACTTTAAATTTGATTTTGTTGAAATAATTATCAAAGAAGAATAAATTTATTATTGGTATGTCCTGAAATCTGATTTTATAAATAAATACGATCGCATAAAATGTATTTTTAATTTTTATTACAAAATTAACAAAAATTATATATATTACAATTTTTTTAAAAATAAATAATATACACGACAAACCAATATTACATGATTTAAATTATTATTTAATAATAATAAGCCTGACTAGCATGAGTCAAGTTTCAAATAAAGATTTTGTAAATTCAAACCAATATGACATGATTTAAATTATTATTTAATAATTTTACAAATTGAATTTTAATTATAAAAAATAAAATATTTATAATATTTTATTTTCAACATTAATGTAAAATTGCAAATATTACTTAAAAATTTTGTGCAACTCAAACAAGGGGTGAGAATGAGGCCTAAAGCTAGGCTTTTTATTAACGATTAATATTGGCTTTGTAAATATATCTTAAAATCCAAAGAAATTCCCCATAGTTGACCAATTCTTCAAAGACCTTGAAGTTTTCCAATATTTAATTTAATTTTTGTAAGTTAAATGGTGGTGGTCAATATCTTCAAATCTCTCCCATTCCTTTCTTTGGTTATTTGATAAATGTCTTTAATCTTATTCTTAGTGCGCTTTTGGGTGATTATATGATGTTATTTGTGAATTATATACTCCTAATCCTTTATATTCATGTTTTGATGTTTAATAGAGCATTTGAGAGCAATAGGAGTGAAAAACGGGTGAAAATTAGAACATTGGAGCAATTCGAAAGCTAAACACATATAACAGAGTTTCACATGGGCAGACCACACAACCATGTATCCAGGGCATGTCGTTTTCGTGAACCATGTGAATTGGCAATTTGAAGTGACGACTTTTAGGTTTTTTGGCTCTTTGAGAAGATATAAATAATGAAATAAAAGAGGAGGATACTGACCGTCATAGGATAGCACAAAAATTATCCAAAGAACACCATTGAAGTCGATTTCCAAACAATTCTCCATCCAAATTGTATTTTTTGTTATGTTTTTTCTTGCAAGTATGAACTAATTCTCTTAATATTAAAATTTTATAAAAATCAAAACCATTGAAATTTAATATAATTTCCCATTTAATTAATTAAACCACCAAAGCCCCTAGGTTTTAGGGAAAACCTCCCATTTCATAAACACTTCAATTATAACTCTTTTTTCTTGCTCTTTTAATTGTAAAGTCGCTGCGTGCTTTTTTCTTTAATCTTGGCTGCCGGATTTTGTTTTAATACGATCATGGTATGCCATAATATCTGAATAAAAATATTACCATAGGGGAAGTTATAAATTATTTTAAAGGGTAGGTATAGAATTATAAAAGTTTTGAGGGTTAAAATATAAAATTTTTATGTACCAATTTATAATTTCATCATTTTTATGGGATTAAACATAAAATTATTCATATTTTATGAAATTAAAGTATAATTTTACTACGAACATCACTGATTAGTAAGGTGGTTGCTATGTGCTGATTCCACCGGACATCATTGATTAATAAGGTGGTTGCTATGTGCTGAATCCACCGAGTATCTGTTATTATTCCGAAGTGTTCATCGGGAAATTGACTAAGTGTAATTGAATAATGAATATAGGTGTGGAATTGAATTGAATATCGACTTAGAAATGGAAAAGTAAATTTTGAATTGAATTGTGATTGAAAGTGAAAAAGTGAAATTATGAAAGAGTACATTTAGCAACAAAACAGTTTAGACAGCAACAGTTGTGTGACTTTAAAAAATCACCAAAAATGGTGGAAATTGAATTAGAGGCTGAATAATATATGAAATTTAAGCTGAATGAGTCTATTTTCACATAAAAGAAACAAATCAAGCAAAACAGTTATATATTTTGAGATATTTGAAGTTTAGTTAGACAAATTCAGAATGAGTTTGGAATCCCCTGTTCTGATTTTGGAAAATTGTAAAAAATTGTAAAAAAATAATTATGGGATGAAGTTTATATTTTTAGAATCCTCAGTGAATCTATTTTCAAGAGAAACAAACGGAAAAAATATCCAAATTCTGTACAATGAGATAATTAATTTTTAGTGAAGAGAGGTCAGAACTGTTGAGCAGTGAAACAGGAGAAACTTTAAAGAATAAAATGTACTATTTTGCTAAACCAAAAATTCTGAAAATTTTATGGTAAGAAGATATGTGAATCTAGTTTCGGGGAAAATTAACGGTTCTTAATTTGGATCTCTGTAGCTCTAGGTAAAAATAATTTAGTGACTCTGACTCGGAGAGATAGTTTTAAGTATACATGTAAGTGAATAGTGAAACTATAGAAAATGTTATTTCTAAGAGTGTTATGTCCATTAAGGATGTGGAATGGAGAGGAGGAGGAGGAAATTTGGAAGAACATATGAATGATTTGTGTATAATTGGCCATATGCTCGATTATAATCGATAAACGATTGAAAAGAAATGATGTTTATAATTGTGCATTATTAGTTATGGTTAAAGTTCATGTGAGAAAATAAAGTTTCATAGTATGTGTATGTGGTATACTTGGTATATGATTTGGTATGTAGCAATGTCAGAAATGGTTTATGAATTAACTCATGTTGGTAAGTTTGATACATGAATAAATGTGGTGCTTATCCATGCTTATAATGCTCATACTATATGTTTATTTGGCTAGCATGTTTGGTGTGTATGCTTAGGCTTTGGCCAAGTTGTGGCTGGATTACGCCACATTAAATTTATAAAATTATGCATTGAGATGGTAAATGTCTAGATGGAAATATGCTTGTGATCATAAAAGGGTGGTAAGGTTTAAAGTTTGTAATCTTTATTAAAATGGTTTATCATGTGGTTAGTCTTCAAAAAGACTAGCTTGCGACTATGGTTGAGTGTAATGTTTATATCTTGTGTGATATGCATAGGAAACGGGAGTGAAAAGGAAATAAAATACTAAGTTCATGCTTGAAGTGTAAAATGACGCAAAAAGGGGACATTAAGTTAAATGATAAATATGTATTAGTATTGAACCTAATGAAATTGAATTGTACGTGAATTAAATAGAAATTACAAATGATATGATTTGAATTAAATTAATTATTATGGTATTGAAATGTATATTGGATTGAGAAATTGAATTGAATCGTGAACATGAGAATCGTGAATTAAATGAAATGGAAATGAAGTATTGAATTGCATGAATATGTATTGGGTCTCAGAAGCCCTATTTGTTACAAATATAGTATTTTGAAGTTATAACGTGAAGATTTATAAAAGCATGTTAAAAATTTAAAGAGTTTAAATTTGAATGAAATTTTATAACTTGGTTTAACATGTTTATAAGTGTATGTGTTCTAGTAATGCCTCGTACCCTATTCCGGTGTCGAATAAAGGTAAGGGGTGTTACAGGTTCTGGGGAACTCGTGGTGTGTAGCGGATGAATGGGTAGGATTATTGCATTGAAACATTGAGCATGCCATGTTTGTATGTTGTATTTACTTGTCAAATTGGTTGAATTTTATAAATTGATGAATGATTGTTTGATAGATTAAATGCTTATTTTATATGGACTCACACTGGGCTTTTTAAGTTCACCCCCACTTTGCTCTTTATAGACAATCATCAGGACTAGGCTTCGATTCGGCATTTGGAGGTCTCTTTACGAAATTTTTGGCACATTATTTTTTATTAATTTTTTTATTTCGGTATTATTCTTATTTTTATTTAGGATTGTAAAGTTTATTTAAATTCGAACTATGGTATAGAACATTTTTGAACTGGTATTTTTGCATGCATGACTTTTGACGGAAACTGAACAAGTTTGGAAATTATTTTAAATATGACTTAAAATATGGGATTTTCTATGAAAATAAGACGCAACAAATATCCTACTACACAAGCGGTAAATCTAAGTTTTTAACAAGGGATTTTCCAATGCAATCAACTAAGTTTTTTTTTTTTTAAAATGGCACGACCAATAAATAAATTAAACTTAACAACGGATGGCCTAATTAACCAGAGTTTCAACAATGTTTTCTTTTCAACCATGCTAAGTTTTGAAAATTTAACAAAAAAGTGATTTTAGAATCGGATGCTTTTACTTAGCCATTTCAATGGCTAATGTTCTTTGAAATTCGGTCATAACGTTTAGGCCGAATTTAGGATGTTACCACTTACATATAGTACGAGAATAATAGCAAAATTTGATCTAACGATTTAGTTGCTACTATTTCAAAGTTTAAAAAAAATATATAGTAACTAAAATAAACTAAATTAGAGTAAAAATATTACACCCACAACTTAAGCATAATATAAGGCTAATAACAAAACTTGATCTCATAAATTTAATTTTATAATGCACAATAAACAATTACTTTTATCATTATAATCAAAACATCAATTAATTTATATATGAATTTTAATAAACACACTTGTATTGTTGGCATTAATCCTTGTTATTTTTTTATTTATGTTTTTAATAAATTCAAATTATTTAAATATTTGTCTACATTATGTAATTGTGTATCAAACTTCCACCAGCATTTCTATAAAGCTTAATTCTAGGTATTGCTGCTTCCACTTAAGTTTTCTTCGGTCTTGGGTTATCAAGAAAGTCACTTTATCCATAAAGAAAAGGAATCACTTTGACTCTGAAAAGACTTTGAAGATTTAAATAAATTAATTTTAGAATATACACATTTATTTGATGAACCAGTTTTAACATTTTGGGGAATCATTCAGAATGGGACAACTACATGAAAAACCCAACATCAAAACATTACTCAATGAAGAAAGTAGTGGATATTTTATAATACATAGGCACACACACACAAATATCATCCTATGGAATTAATCCACTTTTGTGTTTGTACTTAATTTATGGTTTTAATGCTAGCAAGTTTATCAAGAAAGTTGAGTGTCTTTTCTTCTGTTTCCTTTCATATATTACTATTAAATAGATCTAGATTTACTTGCAAGAATCAGATGTGTTGTCATCAACTATTATAAATGAATAAATTAATTTTTGTACATTGGATCAATGAGAAATTTAGTCTGTTTGAATAAAAATTTCATTCATTTCTACTGTTAAAAACTAGTGTGACTGACGGAATAACCAAACAATTATACATAGCGTGCCACGTGTACCTCATGCTGACATTCGTGGACTACTTTTTAACAATAAAAATGGATAAATTTTTTGATTAAATGGCTATTTACTTTTTGATCTAATGCACATAGGCTAATTTACCAATTTTTTCAGTAAAATGAGCAAAATACAATCTAACTTCTAGTACAATGGCCGAAACCACATTCCTCGCTTATGGTTCATGTCATGGTCCATTATATATATATAGGTGAGTATTTGATATATTGGTAGTGTGATTTAAAATTTCGACATGTGTCTCTTTCTTTAAAATATCTATTTTTTAAATATTCTACTATACCATTATAGGGCACTTGTGGATCCCGTAACCTTGCTTATCTAATCTAAAAACTCTATCGTCAGTGTACCAAATATCATATATATATATAGAAGGAATCCACTTACACGTGTAAAACTAGAGTGGTTTTACACCATTCTCTAATTTTTTACACGATTAATATTTTAACAATTCAAATTGTCATATTTCATACTTCATTCATGTAGATCATGCATATCAAGTTTGGTACAAATTAAAAATTTCTAACTATTTGTTTTGTGTACAAAAACTTCAACCGTTAAATATATATTAATATAAACAATATTCTAGATTGACATGATAGAGAAATTACATCGATTGAAAATTTTACAAGCATGACCAATACAAATATCTTGAAAATTTCAATGATTGAATTGCCAAAATATCAATCGTATAAAAAATTACAAAAAAATATATATAAAATCACTTTAATATTACACCAATATAAATATATCTCGCCTAGAGGTGATCATGGGTTGGACTACCCGGCCCGCTCCGACGGCCCGCCCGAAAAATGGGATGGTTCGGGTAAAAATATAGGCCCGAAATATGGGTTTGGGCAAAAAAATGAGGCCCGCTTGTCTCGGGTAAAACTTTTTTGATGTTGTAATATGCTATTTTCTTTTTAAAATATGCTATTTTGGTGTTGTAAAATTTAATATGAGCCGGGCTCGGGCTTAAACAAATTTTTAAGCTCATATTTCGAATCGGGTCCGTGCCTAAAAAATGAGCCTAAAATTTTATCTGGATCCAGCCCGAACCCGGCCGGACATAATCACCTCTAAATTCTCGCCCCATATGAACGCACAAGTATATCACCTTAAACAAATGAAACAGTGTAGGATAATTCATTCTCCCACACCGTATAAAAATTAGAATTGTACGGACAGCACATAAATATTTTACATTAAATGAGAATTATTTCATATATGGGTATAATTTTTTTTTAATTTCACTTAAAAATCAGCCATGTGTTTTTAATTGATATTTTAAAAATCAAACTAAATAAAGGAGACAAATAACATGTTGTTAATCTCAGTAATTGAATCTGAAAACTCAATAATTAATATATATCAAATAGTTATGCTATATATTATAATAATAGGATAATGGAAGAAAGATCTCTTCAACTTCAGACAACTTCATTAAATTAAGGAACAAAAGAAACACTACATGTTAATGCTGTCGTACTGAATGATGTAATCTTTGAGCAATATCTTAAAATTTATTTTTATTATTATTTTCAAGAATTTAAAATTATTTATCACAGTAATTTCGTCTTCAAAATTTGATTTAAATCCATTGATTGAATAAAAAACCCCACTGTTAACTCACTTCGTATTTTTAATTTTTAATTTATTTTTCAAATAAAAGGTTTGATCGAATCCACTCTCAAAACCTTATGTTTTGATTAGTATAATCTCCAATTCTCCACCTCTTAAACTTTATTATTAGTATGCTGTATGCTTACTCTAAGCCCATTGGTTCAACATTAAAGCTAATTAAAGTTGATAAAAAGAAAAGAAATTTAAAAAAAAAAATGAGTCATTTACCTGTCTCCATCTGCATCCAATAATGATATATAATTTATGTTGCATGCCGATGAATCTAAATTACTTGGAAAGTATATACGATCAGGCCTCGCTGTCACCACTGGTGGACCTAGTCAACTTACATTACAACACATTGACATCAAAGCAACATTTACCCCTGAATTTCACAATTTTTTTTTTGTTTATATTAATTCCCAAATTAAACAACTTTTTTCAATACCACCAACGATTTCTTCAAGGACCGAGTTTGGAAAGTAATGTAGACCAAAAAAAGTTAAAAGGACCAAAGTGTAAAATTTTGTCAAATTTAGAGACCAAGTATTCCTTTATCCTTTATACAAAATTCACCATTGAATTGATAAGGGTTGAATTTAGGGGGAAATATTATATGAAACAATGACAACACGTCATTTGTATCCTTTTTTTTTCAATAGTTTAAAAAAAATCAAATGAAAATGAAAATCCTGAAATTCAAGATGAAATTGTTGATGTGGCATTAAGCTATTAAAAAGGAATAATATCAATGTTTCATACAATCCTTCTCTTAATTTAGTTAGTTTAAAATGTCTATATTATATATTAAATGGGTAATTAAATTGGTGACGCCTCTCAATTTTGTTTCAACTCGCTTATGAAATTACTAAATATTCAATCATTTTACAAAATAATAAGTATGCTTTGAGGATTTTTTTTTTGTCTTTTAATATATACATAATGGGATTTGGATCCAATACCCCATAAATTTTAATATTTTAGCTTTATAATTCCAATTAAAGCTTCATTTGTATTTTATGTAAAAAATTTGTAATATAATTTTTTACCCACACAATGGACGTGCCATTACCTAGTATATATATATATACACTTATCAATATGATTTATTGAGTTGATGTCATGAGTCAACCAAGCACCAACCGATCGTTATGAAATTACTAAAATATTTTTATATACAAATTCAATTGTATTTTTATGAGTGTGTTTTGTCTTTCTTATATAATAAGCCAATGAAAAATTGATCTCAATGAGATACAAATTCTGAACATTATACATGATAAATAATTAATTTTACCATTATGTGAATTTTTATAAATATATTTGTTATATTTGTTACATTTCTTTCACTTAAATTGTGGGTGTGCTATAAATCTAAAATATATATTATTGTTTTTTTTTACACCAAGTTATAACATGTTTTAAAAAAATAAATCACTTTGAAATACTTGATGAGTTTAATGAAAAAACACATTTTGAAAAATAAAAGGACTTAGAAATAATCAAATTATAATAAAGGGACTAAATCCACTAAAAAGACATAAAACAAGGACTTCCTATAAAATGTGACGGAAATCAAATAGACATCCAATAGTTTGAGACTTGGTCCCAGTGTCCCATCATTGATGCCCACTTGATGATCAGCTTCATCACATCTCACATCCAATATCCAAAAGACATAAATGCTTCATCACATCTCACATCCAATATCCAAAAGACATAAATCTCTTCATATTTATATATATATACACACATGTACAAATGTATGTATGTAAGTAATTTGCAGAACTAACCTTTTGACCTTTTGATCAACAGTTAGGTTCTTTGCGAAGGGTGGGTATTATCCAAAAATGGCCGAAAACATTGGAACATCAAATGATGGTGGTGGCGATGGCTACGGCTTTAAAGAGCAGGACCATTTACTCCCCATAGCCAACGTTGGTCGAATAATGAAACAAATCCTTCCCCCAAACGCCAAAATCTCCAAAGAAGCTAAAGAAACCATGCAAGAATGTGTATCGGAATTCATCAGCTTCGTCACCGGCGAAGCATCGGAGAAATGCAGGAAAGAGAGGCGAAAGACCGTTAATGGAGACGATATTTGTTGGGCTTTGGCGACGCTAGGTTTCGACAACTATGCGGTGCCGTTAAAACGGTACTTGTACAAGTTTAGGGAATTTGAAGGGGACAAAGCAGCGAATCAAGTGAAGGTTAGTATTAGCAACAGCAAGGATGATGATGATGATGAAGCTCAAAAACAACAACAACAATCTCCATTGATGTTTCAGCATGATTGGAAGCCGTAATGATTCTAATTTTGGGGTTTTTTTAAATTGGTGTATGACCATGATTTATAACATCAGAAGATTGGATTTGGGTTGTTTCTAAAGGTAGGGTTTGTCTCGAATCCGACACAAATTTTTTATCACTTCACCTATGATTCAGTAGAATAGATCTGGGTTTGATTTCGTCTATTTTCAAATGGCTTTTATTTCATGTTTTCACACTGCTAAACAAATCAATCTTAGCTTTGGGAATATTTAGATTGATCTTCTTTTTTCTATGATTTGCATTTACAGACAACAGTGTCGGTGATGACAAGGTATGAAATATAATTTTTCAAAAATTAAAAAAAAAAAAAGGTATTTATATCCTATCCCATACTTTCACTTGAATTCGAACATACATTGCATATTATTCATCAATTTAGTGAACCTCCCCACTTATAAGGGGAAATGTCTCGAGCTATATATGCTAGAACGGAATTATTTTCACTACATAAGCTGAACTTTTATAGAAAGTATCCGAATTACTCCATGTAATTAGGGTTTAAGGTTACTTTAAGGGGCACCATTTTTAGCAGACATTATATATATACATATATAGAACTGAATCATCATTTTGCTCAATGTCTGTTCAGAAACCAAGATACAAAATCAAGGACAAAGGTGAGGTAATTGATGTCATTGAATGAAATGGGGTCATTTAGGTTTTCTCATATTTGCCGTCACATTGACTTTCTAAGTCATTGCATCTCAAGTTTTAAGCTCTTAGGGTTTCCATTTTTTGTTTATATGTATAATATTAGAATATTAGAAAAAGAGAGACAAGTGGGAGACAGACCAAAAAAGGTATGTTATTTACAAATGTGTATATATATAAATAAATGAACCTCGAAAATATCCACCAATCATTTCATTTCCGTACAATAAGAATATTTGGTTGAATATTCCGTGAATCCTACCGGAAAACTACACGACACATATTTTCTTTTCAATATAACAGCAAATATCCAACACAACATATAATTTCTTTTAGAAAAAAAAATTAATTGATTAATTAGAAATCAAATAAGCTAAGCTCTGTTAGTGATCTGGATAAAAACATAGTGGCCATGCAGTTGGGAAATGAGTGCATGCATGTATGCGTCCTATGTTGTGCAAATACAAGGTTGAGATTATAATGATTCGTGATAATTTGTTTGGTGGGTGGAGAGTCGTAGGTAATCGAAAGGTGGTTAGAATATGGGTTTTTCTCGAAAAATTAGGATTCAAGTTGAAGAAGAGAGATGAGTGAGAGTACCAAGAGGAGAAAAGAGATCTAGTTGTCATATTCTGAGTTTTGTGGTCTTAAAAGGAGTGTCACCGGTCATTCCCGAGATGTTCATATATCATCCCCTTATTAATTTCATACTCTTTGAAATCCAGCTAACCTATTAGTCTTATGTTCTTGTTGGTAATGGATATATATGATCTACGAGCGGTAGGAATTTTGTCCATATTAATGGAGTGATCCACCACGGTACGAGCTTGCAAGACGATTGTAGTCCATGATATTGACTAGCAAAATTGACATGATTTTCTTTTAACTTTACCTTTAGGTATAAGTTGAGAATAATTTAAAAGGAAAAAGAACCCAAGAAGGTTGGAATCTTGTAGTTGTGATCATATGATTAGTGAAGTGTTGATGCAATAATAGGTGGCCGGTGTGTCAAATATATTCTATCTTGTTTTTTGCTGTGTCAACAAATTAAAGAGAGAGAGAGAAGGTTATAACATAATTAAAGTTGTTGGAAAGTAAGGGTCATTTCCTACCATAATTATATTCTTCCAAATTTATAGAAAAATTTGTGGTTGAGACTTCGATTGATATTTATGACTAATACAACAACTGGTTGCCTTTTGGATGCTATATTTGCTCCAACTCTTCATTTTAATATTCATTATTAAAATATGCTCAATTACATTTATATACATAAGTCAATGAAAATCTTATTAAAAATATAGACATAGTGATTTATTTGGTCCTCTTCAATTTTACAAAAAAATAATTTATTTTAGCTTTCTATTTAATTTTTATTTTTTAATCCTTAAACTTGCATTGTTTGCCAAATCACCCCAAAATAGATTAAAAAATTAACGTTTATTAACTTTGTTGATGTGGCATCCACGTGGACATGTTAGCCTTAATTAATTTTTTAAAATATATTTATATTTTTTAATAATTTTAAAATATATTTTTATAAATTTTGATTTTTTAAAATTTTAAAAAATAATTAATTACGACATGATACTGACGTGGCGATCCATGTGTATATCACGTCAGCTAAATTAACAATCATTAAATTTTCTATCCATTTTGGAGTGATTTAACAAACAAATGTGTAAAACATATTTTAATTATTTCACAAAAATGTTTGAAACCTTAAATCCTAAAATAAAATCAATATTCCTTACACGTTCATGCTTCGATGGCATCTCCCGTTCGTACTGATCGCTGAGACTGGTGAGGGGTATTACATTTAGTGGTACCAGAGCTAAGATTTAGTCGGTTCTAGGACTAAACCGAGCATGTGAGTTAAGTCTAAGTGTACATGTCAATTTGGAGTCAAAGGTGGTGCGATCTCGAAATGATTTTTTGATAGTTTGTGACCAAATTGTTATCAATTTGGTATCAAGTCTTAGGTGACTTGATCATATGCGTATTATGGAATAGTACAGTCTAGAATGACATGAAATAGTGTCTTGATTAAAGCTTGAATCTTTCATGGCCATATTATGATGACAATGTGAAACCACTGCTAGAGGCTAGTATTGATAAATGTGTTTTTGATAACTACAAGATGCACTCATTAGTATCTTGAATAGAACTTGTATGGATTTATATAGGCAACGAGTTCGAGTACGTAGAAAGAATTAGTAATACTATGAGACCTTGCTAAGAAAGCTTCTATGTTGTCATGGAAATGTGAGGATAAAAAAGGGTAAAGAGAAAGGTGTAAGAGATGTGAAAAATAGTGGATTGATGCTATGATCCTAGTCTATGGAATAGTCTTTTGAAAACTCGAATATGTGTAGAATTTGTTTAATATGGATGAGGTGATCCTTGAAGCTTTTAAAGCTTATGATTGGGAAGATATTGATGTTTCTTCTTAGTCAAATGCTACATGGTTGATTTGAGTTTGGATCATGAATGTCTAAAAGAAGATGAAGTCTGATCGCTAACAATTACCTCTAGGCTCCACTAGCGTTGCAGAGTCAATAGGACCTATAGGGAAGGTTCAAAAGATGTCACTCTAGTCCAAACCAAATAGAGATCTAAGGGTTGTTCTAAAGACATTCATTGGACCTAATGCCTCCGGGTATTCAACCTTGTTCCTAGAAAGGATTTTGGAATTAGTAATGAGAGAACATGAAAGTGACCATGCTAACAACTTTAGCAAGCTTTGAATGTCTTATAGACCTTGAAGTATGCATGAGAGATCAAAGTAATTCAGTTTGGTTAACGGTTAATGATTTCTATATTTTGGGTAATTCGATTAATAGTAATTCGGACCATTTGAACACCCCTAAACATGGATGAAAGAAATAAAGCTTTTCTTTCTTTGCAATTTGGTCCTTTTCCATCAAAATTCATCATTTTCACCTATAAATCAAAATAATTTTCATAGCCATCAAGAGGGAAATTTGATAAGAAGACTATGGTGAACATAAATATCAAATTGGATTCTAGAATGATAAAATTGGAAGAGAGAGAAGATCAAGCTAAGGCCTGAAATCAAGAGAACAAGGTATGAATTTCAAGGTTTCATCATGTTTTTAAATTTAAAGTAAAGAATTTTCATGAAAGTTTTATATTCTTGACATGATAATGAAGAGAGAGATAGAGGAAGTGATTCAAGTGGAAAAGAAAGGAGAAAAACAAGTGACTAAAGGTTGAAGAGAGGTAAGTACCCTTGAATTTCTTGTTACCTAAAGACTAAAATGTTAAACTTTATGAAATATGTGGTAAATTAGTAAAATAAAGTGTAAAATAATTTTAATATGTGAAATAAAATATTATGATAGAAAGCTTATTTGAAGTGTGAAATAATAGTGACTTAAACATAAAGTGATGTTAAAGTGAAATTATAGTAAATAATGAATTTTTATGATGCTAAGGACTAAATTGTAAATTTTATGAAATTTATAATCGAAACAAGAGAAGTGAAGCTGTGAAACCTTATACTCGACCTAGTTGGCGAATCTGAATATAAAATGCCACATTTCATTGTCGAAACAACCTGCTTTCTATCTCACTTTATCGAAATGGAAGCGTAGTGGTAAAATTATTTTATTAAAAATTTCAGCAATATTTCTGCTTATTTTACGTACAAAAAAATTTAAATTTCACAATATATCCATATTATAATCATCTCCCAAATCAATTTTCAGCACTTCGATATTCCGAAACATACCACAAACTAAGCATATCACACTAAAACCATTTAATTGACTAATAACATTATGATTATTACAACCAAAAGCTAAATCTTTCATGTCACATATACATAACTATAGCCAAATGACTCTACTAAAAAAAACTAATTACATGCCAACTTGAAACAAAATAAAATATATGAACTTTGTTGAGTCCGGGATTTGTCAGTTGGATGTTGACGACTCTGAGTACAAGATCTCAAAATACACCTAACCTACATATGAAAACAAGATCATTCAGTGAGTAATAATTCCAATGGTATTACTATAACTCACTCAATATAGCATGAAATTTAGATGATTGGGCTCTGTTTATTTGTTTCCTCCTTAAACCAATTCAAGTATATTCATATCAAAGTTTATCTAACACATTAATATACACATGTATCCCAAATAAACGAAATGTGATATTTCAACTAACCAATCTCTTTAAACAAACTTATTAACACTTTATGCCAACGATGTATGCAACCTTATTCGTTTTGTCACATTTCGTCATATCGCATTGCATTACCAATTTGAATTAAACCATTTTTCCTATTCAACATTTATATTTGTTAATACATAACTCAAACTCGAACTAATTCACGAATCTTACTAATACCGTAATTCGACACCCAATTCCTTATCGGTACGTCTAGAACCAAACAAATTGCACCCAACGCTCATCGATTCATCCAAAGCAATAATTGTGCTAGGCACTCATCAAAACATCTGATGGTTGATGCGTCTATCGCTCATCAACCTATAGTCGAAGTAATTTCATATCGAAACGATCGACATAAGAAATTCGCTTCTAGTGCTCATCGGCTTATAATCAAAGTGATTTCTTTTCATTCTATTGTGTAACATACTATTTATTCACAACTTTACCCAATAACCGTTACAATAATCTATACTCTGATTTTATTGTAAGTTCAATTCCCCATCTATTGATCTCAACAACATCAATCCTTCAATCAACTATCATCAATCCTTCAATCAACTATCTTTTCATACCAAACATAGCATGATTCTTCTTAGTTCCAAGCCAATTTTTGTAGTTTCACCAATTCAAACTATTTCTAATTTTTATTTAATTTAATCCGTTTTCACTATAATCAATCTCAATATAGTATTTTGAGTCAAATAATCATATGTATCTTTCTTTGATATTTTAATATGTCAACAAATGAAAATATGTAAAAATATTTAATGAGTTGAGTTATAGAAATACAAACTAAAATTTTCAAGCTATTCGTCGATGGCTTTAGCTTTTCCCTCCGCTCTTGAGGACTTCAGGTCGATGATAGCTATGGATTAACATAAACATATAGCACCATCAGTAGTCAACCCAATTCACAATTAATTGTCATTTCATGTATTTTTTATTTTATTCAATTTAGTCCTTAAAACCCAAACAAGCATAACTTTCAATTATAAGCTTCGATTTACAATTTGACTTCACTTTCATCTATTACAAACCCTCTATTATCTAATTTTGTCAAAATCTCATAATAGCTCTACCTATTATTTACTTTAATTTCTCAGGTGTAAAATCTAACTTCACAATCTAGTCCTCTTTTATGTCTACACTCAAAATCTATCAATCTAACATAAAAACAACGTAGAGAAATCATTAGTGATAACTTCCTAAAACCTTAACGGTTTTACAAATTAATATACGGATCAGCTAGGTTAAGTTTCCCCGATCTCAAAAATATAAAATTTACAATGAAAGGACTAAATTGCACTAACCAATTTTGTTTCCAAAGCTTGAAATCCCTAAAGCAAATTTTTCTATGTTTATTTTCTTTCTTTGAGCATGGAAGGTTGGAGAAAACCATCTTCTCTCTCCTTTCACTAAACCCATTTATTACTTTTTTTTCTTTTCTTTTTCTTGTAAATAATAATAATCATTCACAACCCACTTACCATCCACTAAGCTTTATTTCAACATAATCTAATTGTTATTTTAAGCATTTGGATTAATTACAACTTAAGTCCCTTTAGTTATTATCTAATTAAAATCTAAAGCAATAGGACTTTACAATTTAGTCCTTGGACTAGATTAAATATTCTAATTAACTAAATTACTTATCCTTAATTCTATTCATTTATAACACGAGTCTATAAATAATCAGTTCACTAAAATGAGGCCCCAAAACCATAATTTTCGACACTGCTATACTGGGTTGTTACAGAAGTGCATAAAAATTTCATATATGAAATAAGATATTATAATGAATTATTTGATTAAATTGTTATGTGATAGTGAATTTGAGTGAAAGGTAAAGTTAGAAGGATATTATAATAATTATTAAATTTCATAATGATAAGAACTAGATTACAAGATACTTAGAATTGACAAGTACTAAAAATGTTAGAAAGAATTATTCAAGTGAAGTGTTACATGGAAGAGAATTTATTTAAAGTGATTATGTAGTGAAAAATAAATTTCATGGTAATAGGGACTAAATTGAAAATTTTATAAAAGTTTAAGTGTAAAATAAAACATTATGATAAAGAGCTTAAATGAAGTGTTAAGTGTTAGTGAATTAATTGCAAAGTGATATTTAAATCAATTTCTAGTGATACTTGAATTTCATATTGAAAATGACCAAATTGTAAAACATACAAAATGACTAAGTGTATTAAGGTTTTAAACAACATATTCAAGTGTTATAAAATATAGAAGTAAAGTGAATACTAAGTGAGAAGATAGTAATTAATGAAAATATATGCTAGTAGGTACTAAATTGAGAAGATTGTAAAGTAAGTGAAGTGAAGTTCATACAAAGAAAACTAGATATAAAAGTGAAAAAATTTGATGTGTAATAAAATATTTATGGGGAATTTTAGTGAAGTATTTATGATAGTGAATTTAATTTTACGTAATATTAAAGTGTTAATTTAATGAATATTGATTTTTATGAAAATAAGGACTAAATTGTAAAATATGTAAAGTTTTATATGTTACTAATTACTAAGTGACAGCGATGAGAATGCTGATATAAATGCCCAAGTAGACAAGATATGAACTTGCTTGATATAGATGACATGCCATTAGGAAATTAATGGAATAAGTGATTTTACACTTCGATCATTACAATGTTATTTTCGCATATCTTACTTGTTCAATTGAGTATACTATGGGCTATTAACTCATGAGAAAGATAATTGGTAAGTGATTAAATAATCTTGAGAAAGATAGGAAATTAATGGAATAAGTGTTAAAGAAAGATATGTTGATAGTCACGAAACTAACTAAAAATATGATAAAGGTAAGTGCACCTATAGATAAAAGTATAGCTACGGTGAGTAAAGATACTGTATCCACGAGGACTAAAAGTACTAGTAATTACCATTTTCCTACTATTTAACCGACAAATTGGAGTGATTGGTTTAAACTAAAATCTATAAAATTAATTAACTAAAAAACTCAGCAAAGAATAAATCAGGAATTTAATTGATTAATAACCAAGAAGCTAAACAATACCCAGGAAAGAATCCTCCTAGACTTCATCCATCATTATGAATCTAAATTAAACGATTTGTTCACTTGGTATCTTGATATGTAGAAATCCCTAAATTTTGCTAATATCCCTTTCAAGACTAAGAACAACTGACTCTAGGTTGATTAATTGAAACTTCTTTCTAATTAAAACCCCTATTATCACATTAAATCGATCTATGGATTCCCCTATTAGATTTGACTCTAATTTAGTAGATTTATGTCGTCTTATTTCTAGGATTGCATGCAACTCCACTCAATTTTGTTGGATCTACTCTTAAACAGGGACTTTTTCGCCTCTGATTTAAGCACATTAAACATGAATTAATATTCAGAAAATATTAAAACAGGAGATAAACACACATAATTGAGAACAAGACTCAAGTATTTATCGCGTAAAATAGAAATCAAATAATAGAATTCATCATAGGGTTCATCTCCCCAAGGTATCTAGAGAATTAGTTCATAATTGTAAATAAAAACATCTCAAAGTCAGTATAACCCTAAGAGATAAAGAAACTCATAAAGAACATCAAATAAATTTAAAAAAAGGTCTTTAATCTTGCTAGAAATCTACTTCAGAGCTGGCTTCAATGGTATTCTTCGAGTTGTTTTCTTCTATACTTTCTGATAGCTCTCTATTCTCTTCTTCTATTTGGTATTTATAGGTCTTAGAATGCCTAAAAAGCCTAAATATTACGTTTTTTCGCGTGTCTAGAATGTGACTTGCGAAATCGACACGGTGTAGCACATGGTCGTATGTCCAGTCCGTGTAAAAAGGCTCAGCCTGTGTGACTCCTGAAATCTGCTCCAATTGTCTAATTTTCATTTTTTTCACTCTTTTTGCTCTCAAATGTTGTACTAAGTATAGAAACATGAATTTAAAGGATTAGGAGCATAAAATTCACCAATTTGCATAAATAATTATCCAAAAATGCATTAATATCAGGATTAAAACATGTTACTTTTATCACTTATCATATGTAGCAAGTGAATTTCGATAACAATCTATGTTAAAGCATAAAGTGTTAATATATAGTAAACTAAAGAATTAATAAATTTGGTAAATATATTGAATAATCCCTTAATATAATTTATATGTCTATGAAATTATATTAGTAATATTGTTACTAATATTTAATACAGAAATGGTAAGATTTAAATTTATGGGTACTTACTAAGCTTTTATAAGCTTAACGCACTATTTTTGTCAACGCGTAGGTGATAGAGGCTTGAATTGAAGTATTAGAATGAAGGTATAATCTCATCTCATCACATCACATCTCAAATCATGGAGGAGGGTATGATTTTGAATCTTGGGCATTAGTTCATGGCGTGTACGAAAAAGGATTGTATGAATCTGTGATTTCATGTCATCTATATCCCTTTCCAATAGGAGAATGACAAATCAGACTTTTCCTCCTGATTTTTAGCTTTTTTCTCTTGAAAAAAATTCAAATCCAACTGAAAATGCCAAAAATCAAAAAGGAAAAATCTGATTTGTCATTCTCCTATTGGAAAAGGATATGGATTATATGGAATCACAGTTTCATACAATCCCTTCTCTCACATGTACATAGGCTTATATTGAGATTTTTGTGGATGAATCCAAATGATGAAATTATTAGATAATGATCTTGATTGTAAACTTGGCTTTTATGAATATGTTTGAAGTTATTTTATGTTTAACCGAGTAGTGATTAAAGTTGATAAATGGTATATTTGAAATGGGTTATTGGTTGGTTGAAAGATATATTGCATATGGAAGTGATTTTAGGTGTTACAGAGAAAAATGAGCAAGTTTTAAGGTTGCAAGATTGAGGTCACGACGTTAGGTTGTTGAAGTCATGACGAGCCAAGTCAGAGAGTCATGTTGCAACGAGAAGGCTCTTCAGGTCGCGATGAGCTATGTTACGTCGTGATGTGGGAGACCATAAAGTTACGAAGAGTTCCCAATGGTTTGAACATTCACCCTTTGGTCCTGAATTGACCCTTGTCCACTTAGAAAACTTTCATAAGCTAGTGTTAAGCTCAGAATTGTAACAACCCATTTTCAGTGAAATCGGACCAGTGGTTTCAGGACCTCAAATTCGAAGTCAAAAAATTTAGTTTAATATTATTTTATGGTCTACAGTATGATAGAAATATTGTATAAAAAATTCGTTAAGAAATTTTACCGTTTACATGCCTAATTTGATAAAAGGACTAAATTGCATAAAGTGCAAAGGTTGTGTTCTAATAGCTAAAGGTATTAAATAGCTATAGAATTTTTAAATTGGAGGTCCTTATATAGTAAATATCGATTAAGGTTGATTAGTGGTTAAGCATGAGTAGTTATCATTGGAAATTCAATAAATTATTAAGGTTAATTTTGGAAATTAGTGATTAAAGTTATAATGAATAAAATAAAATAAACTATTATCATCATCTTCCACCAAAAAAAAAAAACCTAGCCATGGAAGTTTGAATTTGGGCAAGCTTATTTTGCTCAATTAGGTATGTATTTTTGCCCTGTTTTTTATGATTTCTATGTTTCCGGGATTGTAGTATCTTAATCTAGCCAACTTGGGGATTAATTTGCAAAACTATTAAAGTATTAGAGTTTTACTATTGATGAACATGTTTGGGTTTTGAAGTTTGATGATAAAAAATGAATAGTTGTTGTTAGATAAACAACTTTTGTAAAGAGATTTTAGTGAAATTATCAATTAGTGGCTAAATTGAAAAAGGTAAAAACTTATGGTAAAATTTGTAAATTTGTAAATTTGTGAAATATATGGGCTGCTATTAATATGTATAAAAATCGGCTAGGCTTGGGTAAGGATTAAATTGCATGAAATTCATTTTTCAAGCCTAGGGACTAAATTACAAATAAATTAAAAGTATAGGGAAAATTGGTATTTTTTCCAAAATTTCCATGTTGGATTAAATTGAATGAGAATTATATTAAAATGAGTTAAATTCATTCGTATAGATCTTGTCAAACCTCATATAGAATTAGATCGAGGTAAAGAGAAAATATCGGATTAGTCGACTCCGTATCTATGTACACTCGTCGAGGTAAGTTCGTGTAATTAAATTATAAATTATATGCTTTAAATTGAATTATATGTGTGTGATTTGTATAATTTCCATGTATAAATACCGATAGCATATCCGACAATTACCGAGTCCCATTTGAACCTAGGAATTCGTAGGATACAAATGACATGTCATTAAGGTTACCGATTTGGTTAAGGTCCTGCATGTATTACAAACACACCACAGCTCGTATGAGCTTACCGATTTGTAGCTCGTGAGAGCTTACCGATTCTCAGCTCGTATGAGCTTACCGATTCATAGCTTGTGAAAGCATATCGATTTATAGCTCGAATGACCATACATGTATATGAATTGACGGATTATAGTTCAGTACACCTCATGTGTACTACCCACGTATCTAATGATATTCTAAATGGTTCAACGGGCATAGTTCTGTTACGAGTTTATAAGAGTTCAATACGAACTAGTACAAGTATTTACATGAATTACATGGAAATGATTTATATATGATATATGGATACATGGTATAGATGTTACATGTATGTGGAATTTGAATAGTGGTTGAATTACATGACTAACATGGTTGTTGCGGATATGTGTTTAGGCTTTTGTCCAAATTGGTTTGGATATGTTTTGTATACTTACCTTAAATGTGATTAAATGGTAAGTTAATTTCTTTGTTATAAGAACTTACTAAGCTTAAATGCTTACTCCGTGTTATTTTTTGTGTTTTATAGTAATTTGGAAGCTTGTTCGGGTTGGAAGCTTGTCGAAGCTATTTCACACTATCCATCAGCTCTTTTGGTACTTTCAATAAATTAATATCGGTTATAATGGCATGTATAGGTTAATTTGGCCAATGTTGGCATATAATTGTTTTGTTGAGATTAGCAACTTATATGGCTTGTGTTTGGTATATTTTGATGTATATATATGTGGCCTTACTATATTTGATGTGTGTTTAATATGGTAGAGTGATGTAAAGTAAAATGTAGCTTGGAAAATGGCCTATTTTCATTCACACGTGCAGAGACACGGGCGTGTGTCTCAGCCGTGTGTCCCCTATATCTTTTAAATTGCGCAAGTCAGTATGCTCACACGGCCTAGCACACTAGGGTGTGGCTTGGCCGTGTGGCCCAAGTCAGAAAGTTACACGGGCACAGACACGGGCTGGGACACGATCGTGTGTCCCTATTTCAAATGCCCACACGGCCATGTGACCCCTGTAGCTTTAAAAATTTTTAATGTTTTCTGAAAAATTCTTTGAGTACCCGATTTAGTCCCGACTTGTTTTTTAATGCGTATTTTGGATTTGTTTCTGACATGAATGTTATATGATATGAAATGCCTGTTTATTTGATCTATAAACTCCGATAATGCTCCGTAATCCTGTTCCGGCGATGGATAAGGGTTAGGGGTGTTACAGGAATAGTGCATAAATCTTATTTTAAATTTGATATGAGTTTGATAACTTGAATAAAATGTTTAATTGATTTTTGTGTGATCGTAACTTCCTTGGCAACAAATGTGACATGCCGGTATATTAACCCGACGATCGAGTTGGATAAGGGGTGTGTGTAAAAGTAGCTCAAATGAAAGATTAAATTATGGACTTTTAAGGTTTACTAAGAATGTGATAAGGACGTGAGAATCAAGTACCATTATTAGTGTAAGCTGAGACCTTATATGATCTCAGATATGTTAAGATGGAACCTAGATAAGAATTTGAGCAACCTGTAAATGATATTTGATCAATTGTGAAAGTGAAAAGTGTAAGAACAAGGTGTGATTGTTATGAGAACTAAAATGATATATAAAGGATTGAAATTTTGGAGTAAAGTGAGAAATAAAGATGATGATGTAACAGTGATAAATGGGAATCATGATGAATGAGAAATTTTCTTGATTACATAAAAACAATTCGAACAAGTCAGAAATTGGGTCTCAACATTAATTTAAATGAATTGATTAGTGACACTAAAATGAAGCTTAAGTGAATTTATATGACATGCTTAAGGGTTTCAACATTAACAAGGAATAGGATAAGTAGGTTTATCCTTTGCTACTTACTGAGCTTTTAAAGCTCACACATTAGTTGTTCAGAACATGTGGGTAAAGGACCTTGTTCGAGAAGGCTGGAGTCTTGTTCGAGAGCATCGCATCACCTATCAAGTTTTTAATGTTGTTCTTTAATAGTTAAATGTTATTTGTGCAGGTTATTGGCATGTACATAGAGACTTAGACTGCCATAACTATTTATAAGTGTTTGAATTTGTAAAATTAAGTGTTGTTTGTAACCTCTTTGAAAGGTTAAAACAAGTATTTAAATTATAAATTGGTTTGAACATGTTTATGACTTGGAACTATGTTTATATATGATTTAGTAATGTTTTTAAATGCTTTGAAACCATGACATATGATTTGATTGTAATTAAGGATATTATTGAGTATTTTGAAGTGTTTTGGGATATTTAGTGAGTGACATCGCAATTACGAAATTGCAACTATAGCACCTCATAATCGACCTAATCGTCGGGTCAAGGTATATGGATGTCATATTCGTTGTCAAAGCAATTAGGAGTAAGCAAAATTCGGTTTGACTAAAAAAATTAGAATTCCAAATTATTCGAATCGAATTAGTTGAGTTAATCGGTTCAAATCAATTTTTTTTCGAATTTTGAGTTCGAATCAAGTTAGTTTTTTTAATTCAAATAATTCGAATAATTTGAATAAACCAAATACCAAAACCTTTTATTTCCCTTCCCCCAACCTAAAAAAAAAACCCTTTTACTTTCCCCAAAAATTTTACTTCCCCCAAACCCCAAAATATTTTTCTTTTTTATTTTCCCCCAAAACTTTTACTTCCCCCTAAAAAATTTTACTTCCTCCCAAACCCCCAAAACGTTTTTCCTTCTATTTTCTTCCAAAAACTTTTACTTCCCCCCCAACCCCAAAAACTTTTTTTTGAAATTATGTCTACTATTTATATTATTGAATTAAATTTCAAATTTTGTATTATTTATATTATTGAATTGTTTAATCATGCTAAATCTTTATCGATTTTTGTTAAAATTAAATTATTGATGATGCCATAAAATATTTATGTTAAAATTTTCTATTGGTATCAATTTCAAATTTTATCTTTAAAATAACTTTTATTAAAAATCATTTTTTTACATTTAATATTTTTTTTTTAATTTCAAAATACTTGGTGACAAGAATCAGAAGATAATTGAAGCAACTAAGCAAGCAAATAAGCTAACATTTATATAAAATATTAATAACTAAATTATGAGAGGATGAAAGTTAATAACAAATTTGATTACGGTAGGTAAATTTGATTTCAATGGGTGGCAGTGACTACAAGGACCCAAAGTCATTTTTAATTTAACTCACACAAATATATTAGATTCGATTCGAATTCCATCTCACTCGAATCAATTTGAGAAAATTTCAAATCGAATTAGGATGATCAAATAAGATTCGTCAACTCGATTAACTCAAAATTTTTGCATTCAATTCGATCGAACGTTCACCCCTAAAAGCAACTACTATTACTCCAATTTGTTCTTAAATTTTAAAGCTTTGTTTTAACATAATTGAACTCCTTTGGAGTTATTCAAGTCATTTCTATGCTTCCTCTAATGCTTGGTTACAATCAGACGCCAATTGGGGCTTATTCGAATCAAAATAGGTAAACAGGGTCAATGTTGCAACATTGGCTTCGAATGTCGCAACATTGGAGACAGAAATTTGGATGTCATGACATTAGCTTCGGATGTCGCGACATTGGAGACAGATTACTTTACTTCATGTCTAGTGTCGCGACATTAGAGACAAATTACTTGGAACATGTTTGAATCATCTAAAACCAAGTTTAAACAATCATAAAACCATTCCATATCACTACTAAAACATTTTCAAATGTGATTCCTCATCAAAACATCATATAATTCCACTTAAAAACTTAATTAAACAACTCCAAATTTACAAAATTTGCATGGAGAGTCAAATACTATCAAATGTCTCATCCACAACATTGATACCATGACCCTATCTACATATCATGAACTATTTTCAAAAATTTAGATCCATACTCTCTTCCAAGCCTTGATTTGTGATGAGATGAGTAGGAGTTCAACCTTCTCTCTAGAGCTCCAAAACAAATCTTCACCTACATGTTTGAAAGGAAACATGTTAAGCTCACGAGAGCTTAGTAACAATATCAAGAATTAAACTTTGCAATTCAGAACAAACATTACTTTTATATTTATATATATAATTCTTATTAATCAAACCATCATACATGAATTTGTTTCTATACTAACCATAATAAGGTGACAATTTAACAAGTTATAAGCTACTTACCAACTTCTTTTTTGAATTCACTTACCTTGTAAATCTATTGTCCAATTGTAGACTTAATAGAACATATAGGATATGTGAAAATGTCGATAATTTGCATCGAAGTGTCACTATCGTGTGGATGTCACTTTTGCCCCAAAGTGCCACTAACACTTATGTAGTGCCGCTTTCACTTGCACCGTAGTGCCACTATCACTTGCGAGCATAGTAATTTTCCTAATGGCATGCCACTTGTATCCTACTAGTTCTTATTTTTTTCTAAATGGGCATTTGAATTATACCATTCTATTACATTTTGTCAACGATAAAAACAATTCAAACTTTACTATTTTTACGACTTAATCCTTATCTAAATGGAATCAACAATCATTAAATTTCACTTGGCATCTATTTCATCACCATTTAAAATTTCACTTATAAACTTCATATCAATATTTATATCACCTTTCTAACTTTTACACTATTTTCAATTTAGTCCTTCTCTCTAAATTCACTACACATACACTTTTCAATTCATTATAAAAATACAATTCATCTTTCAAATGATTTCCATAATTCAAATCATCATTCTCATATATAAATAAATCCCATGAAAATTTTTAAAATAATTTATCAATTTTTCATTTAAGTTTTACTTTATATAAAGTAAAATTCTTGATATATTTACACCAAAATGCTTGGAATGAACCCTTCTTTTTTCCTTCACTCATTTGTTATTTCTTTGCTCTTGTCACCAACTTGAGGTTCACTTCTCTTCTCTCTCTTCATTTACACAACACATATATAATATTCAATATCAAAACAAAAATCACATACTATTTCCATACATTTGATGAGATAAACATGAAGTCCTATAAGAAAACCTTATCATTCTTACCTTAACCTTTCTCAAAATCCCTAAATTTCCTTCACTTTTATTTCTCCTCCAAAATGAATATTAGCTAGCTTTACAAGAAAATGAGCTTACTGTGGAGTTGTTCTATTGATTTCACTTAAAATCTATGGTGGAAATTTGAAAGTTAAAGCTTAAGGGAGGTGAATATGGTAAGAGGGACTAAATTGAAAGAAAATGAAAATGAAATAAAAAAGGGAGATGAGAGAGAGAAGTGGGAAAGAAGGGAAAAAATTATAAAAGTCGACTTTTCTTTCTGCTTCTACATCTTTCCATATAAAAAAAATTTCTATCATCTTTTTGTATTATTAAATTTATTAACAATATTTAATAAAAATCAAATCATCATCATGACCAACAAATGGTGTTTATTCACTCTCAATCTCATCCACTTCTTTTGTACTTCCATGGTCAAATTACTTTTCAAGTCTTTCCTCTTTCTTCCCATGTATCAAATTCAATCATTTCTTATTTCTAAGTTTTTATACTATAGCCCAATACTTCTCACACTTTTACGATTTAGTCCATACCTTAAATTAATTTTTCCTTAATTCAAAAGCCTTTGTAATTTCTTTTAATATTCAACTATCTTCTCCACTAATTTTAAAATTTTTATTTTTTTTACTTTGAAAAATTTTAACACGTGCCAACCTGAATTGACATTGTTCTCATTTCAGGGGATGTTAGGGATGCTACAGCAACATCGCAACTTCACATTCCCATCGTTGTGGCCATATTAACTCAGTCAGTCACATCGCAACATCATAAATTCCTCGTCACGACATCGTGCCGTTGTAGCAACCTTGCATTTTTTTCAAGTTTTGACCTTTCGGAGCCGTTTGGGATTTCGATCACCTTCGATTAACTCAAAACAAATTTTAAATTGTTTTTAAAGCTTTCAATTGTATAAAACATATTTCAATTATTTTATAAAAATATTTTAAACCCTAAATCCTCAAATAAAATAAAGATTTCTTACACGTTCATGCTTCGGTGGCATCTCCCATTAGTAGCAATCGTCAGGATGAATGAGGGGTGTTACACAATGCAAGTTCAAAGGTTAAAAGAGACAAAAAAATTAAATAGAGGGCTAAAATGATATTTTTTATAAAGATGAAGGGCTAAATAAGTCATTATGCCAAAAATATATTATAAGTAAGGAAAAACACAACAACATCAACAGGGCCTTTAGCCTTACAGTACCTATTTTATTTCTAGACACGTAGATATACCAATATAATATTGGCTAAACTACACTTAAGGTTATTAAATTATTAATAAGTTTACATTTTGATCATTCGACTTAAAAAAATTAGAAATGGCCATTGAATTATTCAAAAATTTTCATTTAAGTCATTGAAAGTTTTTGTTTAAGTCAAGGGGTTTTTTAAAAAAAAAAGTTCGGCTAACAAATTTTAAGCGACAATTAGATGATCGGTACCCATCGATGAGTAGAAGAATATATTTTATATTCAAGTCGATTTGATAGTCAATGTCAAAGGAAAAAAAGTTATTTAGATTTTAGTTCACAAATTCGTGAAGTTTAAAATTATTGAATTAAAAAAATTAAACTGTAAAGGAAAAGAGGAATGAGAGCTTTTGCTTGCAGTAGCGGTTTTAACAACTCATTGATTTAAATGAAAACTTTTAAATAATTTAATGACTTTTTTATAACTTTAAAATTAAGTGATCAAAGCGTAAATTTAATCATGTTAGAGTTTACCCTATAATATTCCAATGTTTTTAGCTGCCACATTTGAAAAGAAAAAAAATCAAACTCTTGAAGTCAATGCTATATATATATATATATATATATATATATATATATATATAAAAGCTGTTTTTAAAGACTGATCTCAGTTTGGTTCCCTTAAAAACCATGGCGGGTACCGAAGATCATCATCAACAGTGCATCATGGAGGTTGAACAAGGATGGGCTGTGCTTCAACATGGAATTAACAAATTGATTAACATCATAGAAGGCAATGATGATGATAAAAAAAGTCCATCGTTTTTCATCTGAAGAGTACATGCGTATGTACTCGTATCCTTTTTCTTTAATTTAAGGTTTTGTTTTTCATTGAAATTCGAACCAAATCTCTAAAGAGATGGGTTTTCCTTACCTAATGGCTAGAATTGTATTTGAATTGTGTAAGCCAAACCGGAGAGGCGGAAATTCTGAGGTATTATATGACAAGTACCACAATTTTCTCAAACACTACATCACTAGCAAGGTAAAATGGATTTTATCATTAATCTGCACCCGAAGGCAACTTTTACATTTGTGGGTTGTATTTATATATATTTGTTATATTATTACCAGGTTTGGCCATCATTGCAAGGGAAAAAAGATGAAGCTTTGGTGAAAGAAATAGAGCAAAGATGGTCAAATCACAAAGTTATGACCAGATGGATTACTAGATTCTTTCGCTTTTTGGATAGATACTTTGTTCCTTGCAGGAAGCTTCCTCCACTAGAACAATCTACTCTTTTAGCTTTCTACAATTTGGTTAGTCCTAAATTCTTTTATATAGATAGATTCTTAATGCCAAATCAACAAAGTCCTATACATATATTTTGTTGTTTTTGTGAAGGTATTTGGGGAATTCAATCATGAAATCAAAGATGCTGTATTGTCCCTGGTATGATCTGCATTTCTTCTGTTTTAGATTTCATGTTTTGGTTCATATCACGTTTATCATGAGGGGTTTCGAGACTGATCTTTCCTTAATGTTGTTCTTTGAATCTTGAGATTGATCGAGAGCGTGAAGGTGAAGGTATCGATCAAGCTCTGATAAGGAACATTGTGGGTATCTATGTAGATGTTGGGCAAGGCTCTATGAAATACTATGAACAAGACTTTGAAGGTGACATGTTTAAAGCTACTGCTTCATTTTATTCCACCAAGGCATCTAAATGGTTAAAAACTGAATCTTACAAGGATTACATGCTTAAGGTACGGATTTAAATTACGGTCACGGACATATCTAAAACTCCCTGTTTGATCAATCTCTTTGCTTTTTGATGATGAAAATTTAGGTTGAATGTTGCTTGAAACATGAAAGAGACACAGTTTGTTGTTATCTGCAGAGCACAAGCCATAAGAAGTTACTCGAGGTTTGTCTCTAGTTTGACAGTACCTGTCCTGTGTCGGACACATCGCACTCATGTAATACAGGCCCCTGTCACTGACTTTTTTATTTTCCTTCTTGAAATGGCTACAGATTGTTGAATATGAATTGATGTCTGTTCATGAAAGTGAATTGAAAGAGAAGAAACAGACTGATGAATCTGATCCATGCATTGGATGATGAGAACAAACACGATACATGGAAATGCAGATGTTTCTATATGATTGAAACTTGCTGCTCCTCAAGCAACAATAAAGATAGACAAGAACCTTCCAATAGAAATTTTGAAATAAATTATAAACAGAACAGAGAACTGTTATTGGGATATCAGTGTTCCAACCTCTTCAAAATGGTTGCCTAAAGATTTCTAAACTCTATATATACTTTGTTTTCCTCCTGCCCCAAAGCAATGGAGCGAAAAAAATTATAGTACTATATGGAACTAATATCTTACATGGAACTCTGAATCTCTTGCTGAACAAGCTAGATTTTTTACCCTCTTTGCCAACCCAGAAAAACTTTAAAATGTGAGCATGCCTGTGCTCTTATCAATGAGAAGAAAGTGAACATCAAAAATATACATTACAAAATTTGCAAATCAATCTCACTTTATACACATGTACACTGAGGCAATAGGCTATTGGGCCCCTCACATCTTTGCTCGTTCCCAAATGCAGGTCTAAGTCATCCACCTTTCTTCTCCAATGCATGTTGGGGGGTTATAAACCGAAAAAACACGAATATATATACAAGGGTAGCTTAATCTCTAGTACTGCCTAAATCAGAACGACTTATGGCCTGCATTGCCTGCTCAACCAAACATGCAAGTTCATCCACATCCTGGAAGCTGAAATCAATCACCTTTCTAACTGAAGTAATACACTCGATATTTTGTGCTGCTTCCAGGGATGAAGTAGCAGCCATGAAACATGTTAGAGATTTTCTTGAAGCCTCCATTGCAGAACTTACATCCTGTGTCTGCAGAAGATTAACATATTAATACATTTACCTACTTGAACCACCTAATCAGCTAACATAGACATTGAGAGACAGGAAATTCTTACCAAGCACTATTTACAATAACAATCATCGTGCAGACTTAGGAAACTTCCTTTGTTCTATATTGCAAGCACTATTTAAGAAGCAAAACACCTGACACTAAATCTACCAACAAGCCTGCCCAGGCTGTTAACACCCAATCTATTGGACAGTGAAAAAAAAAACAAGTGAACAGACTTCCTAGGAAAATAATATAGCAGGGGCATCAAATAATCCTTCGAATAATCAAAAGTTTAGTTCTCCTACCAGCAAGTTAAGAAAGACCAATACTACAAAAAAACCCTAATCAGAAATGCAAATCTGTACTGCATGGCCGGTGCTACCCGCTAGGTACACTCATTAGTCATTATCCTTTTCGACACAATCTTATTTCCACCAAATTCACAAATATCCATCTCCAACCACCTCATAACTACTTTACAAGTTCATATAATTGGTTTTCAACTACCAAGGAACATTCAAGGAGAAAAGAATATTTTATAGGCATAATCGATGCTTAATAAAACATAGAAAATAATAATGAAGCGAGGAAGGGGGGGAGATTGGCGCTTTCAGACAGAATTAACTTACGAAGTCAAGCAACCGACCAAAACTTGGACGGTTTCTAGCAACAAGGGCATGGGTTCCAGCAACATATGAAGCATTACCCTTCGCTAATGGAGCCTTATCCGCAGTTGCTTGGTTATTTAAGTTATTATCAACATCTGATATGGAAGATGATGGAGATTCACCTGAAAGAAGCCATTTGAAAGATGTGAGGTAGCTAATCTCAGAGCATTGCAACATGGGACTACTAATTAGCATGGAAGAAACAATTTCGTGCGACTGAAGTTGCATCTCAACCGAAAGAAGAGGTATCTATTTACAGTGAATACTTTATGTTAAGACTCCTTAAAGCATGATATGCAAGTACAATATAGGGGCACGAGCCCCATGAGGGCTCACATTGAGAGGGAAAACTAAATATGAAATATTTACATGGCTTCAAATGGAACCTAAATGACCACATGCACTACCGACTGCCTCAAATAAATAAATCACAGTCGCAGAGCTCCTGCACCATAGACAACACCACTTATATTGCACACAATTCACATTTTAAAATGAAACATCACAAAATAGAAGACTAACACCATCTAGAGGGATTTGCAATACATCATGGAGAGACAGAAAAAAGACTAAGCATATATCCATCACACAGCTTCTTACCTTGGGGAACCATCTGTACAGTTCCTTGCAACTCTTTCAGGTCTCTGCTGCTAGCAGAATGTTTGCAGTAAACAATCCTCATGTATGCTACCTCTACACATTTATAGGACAAAGCAGCAGTAGCCATTTCTTGGCGTCTTTCATATTCTTTGGCACACATTCTGTGAACTTGACAATTTTAGCATAGAGAAAGATACAGGTATATATAAGCACTCCTAATATAAATATAAACCAAAAAAAAGATGAAATCTACTGAAGTTCAAGAAACACTCGTTTCCCGTCACTTATGAAACATTCACTTACTCGCAAAGTTTAGTGGCAGTGCCATACACTTGCAAATGGTTCATGTCATGTCTGCCACTCTCACTATTGCTAGCCTCTAAAAGGGCAGCGACACCAAGAAACTTAAGAGCAGCTTGGAAGTAAATCTCATTGCTTTCAAAAACAAAACCAGAACTCTGAAAGAGGACAGTGAAATGGTAGTAACAGTTAGAATGGCGAAATAATTTCTGTCAGAACTTTTATGAAAGCGGCATATCAATGTAAGAACAAAATCTGAAAGAAAACCTTAAGACGATCAGCATAATTTCTAAGTCCTTGAGCATCATTCAGGGCATCAGTTACTGTCAGGCTGGAGGACTTTACTCTCACAGGACTGCAAGCATTGAGGTTTCTGACCACATGCAAATCAGGCATCTGCTGTCCCAAATCATGGGCAGAACCATTCTTGCTGCCAGCAGCTTTTCCAGGCTGTTTCAAAGCCTTTGACACATTGACTCTGGAAGAGGCATTAACTGGAACCCCATCATAGACAGCTCTCTCTTGTGCTTCTGGTACTGTTCGATGACCTTTTCTTTCTTGACAACTTTCAGTTTCAAAATGCAAGGATGATTTTGACATTCCACTTTTTACCTCTGCTTGCATTACTTCAGTTTGCCCACTAAAATCCTGGGTCACATTTTGCTCAGGGGCAACGTTCCCCTTTGTGCAGAATGGAGCAGCAGATTTTACATCAAATTTATCATGTTTTATATTCAGCTGGGTCCCTATTCTACTATCACTTGATGGTTGTCCTGAAGGATTCTTCTTTCCATAAGATCTCTGCTCATCCTCGCTAGATTTATGCAAATTGCGTTTGCAATCAACAAATGTTTCTTGAAGACATGCATGACTCTTGACAACATCTGATTGGTAATTCATGCTCTTTCTGGAACACATATCCTCCTGTTCCTCTGTTAGATTAGAACCCTTCATTTTATCTACAGCAGAACTTCTTTTACAGTCTTTTGCCTGTGAATTAGAAACATCGTCAGATTTCTGAGAAAATAATGCATTGCCACCACACTCCTTGTTCAGTCTATCCTCACTATGGGAATGGTCTACAGTATGCTGCACAGTTTCTGCAGAATGAGAATCACCATTGAGCAAATGGCTATTCCCCAACCTAGAAGAAGGTTTATTTCTAATGCTGATTTTGCAAATAGAATCTCTATCCCGATAATCCAAGGTAGAAGATTTATGGGATCTAGAATTAAAATCACCCGACACTTTCTCTTTCGTTTCTGTACCAGATTGAGCAAGCTCAAAAGTGCCTTCCCCGTTCCAACATCTTCTAAGATTGCCACATGAAGGAATGCCACTATTTGCAGCATCCTTCCCTGAACCAGTTGTTGCAAGCTTTTCTGGATATGAGGTCCTCATTGGAGATGAAGAAACTGATTCAACTGGCGAACCCCTTGCTTCTTCAAAGTTTGCTCTGGTTTTACGAGAACCGGAAACCTTTGAAGAGCTAGAAGTTGCTGCTATCAAAATTTGTCCAGTTCCAGAATCCCTTCTCGATGAATCAAGGCCATCCAAAACTTTTAGAGATGAGGACTTCTTCTTGTGCTTACTTGATTGTTGGACCCTATCAATACTTCTGGCTTCTTCAATGCCACCAATTGAATGATCCATACTTTTCCTGTTTGACACACCATCTCCATCATTTCTATTGGACTGCTTCCCCTCAATCTTTGAAAACCGTAACTTCTTTTCATTCCTAAATCCACTCTCACTACTTTCTTCCTTCATACATAACTCATTCCCATTTTGACTGTCCTGCCAGTCCAATTTCCTTTTCTTCACAGGAGCCCTTTTATCGCATATTCTCATGTCTAATGATCCAGCATCTGATGAAGCCTGAGTTTGATCCACAAGTTTCTTCAAAGAAGCTACTGTTTTTTCTTTAATATCATGCTTTACACCCCCAGAATTAGAGCACCCACTGGAATTTTGAACGCTTCTTCCATTTGCTTGAGTTGGCAAGGTAGTGCTTGAATTAAGGCCCAGCGTTCTGTTGTCTAAGTTAGTACTCTGATGTTTTTCGGCAGTGGATGTTACTTCTGTTCTGCTTTTCTTTGAACCTTCATATTCATACAGACCAGACTCCCTCTTGTTTTTCATCTTTGCTTTCTTGGTCTCACCTACAATCAAACGATGACAATATGAATTAACAATAAACTTAATATAGAAGTCCAGCTGCTAGTAAAACTTATGCTGTAATATCAAATAAATACCTCCAACTAGAAGCCTTTCTTTCTCTTCAAAGGCAGATTTCTTCATGACAAATGATTCAACAGGGGCCTGAGCCATGTCATTTATGCTCCTACGTTTCAAAGATTCCTGCTGCTTGTATTTCTTTTTAGAGGTTGACATCTGATTCGGGCCACTGCCACCTGATTTCTGCACTTCCTTGAGGGCATGGTTCTTCTTTCCTTTAATAGATAAAGCCTGAGAATTGAAACTTGAGTTGTTCTGATCAAGATGTTGAAGGTGAGCTGAAGAAACTAGTGACGTAGTTCCATTTGCATGATTTTGTGGGTTATTTTGATTTTCAGCTACTGGAAGCTGGTAAAATGCATTGAGAGCTTTTGTTGTCTCCTCCTCACTAATGTCACACCGGTTCATTCTTGGTCTACACAATGATGTCAGCAACAGAAATCAGCAAAAGCAAAATATAAATCCATGTTCACACACATAGACAATGCATCTATAAATGTACCTATAATTGACCAGGTTTTTCTAATCATTGCAAGCACCATGTGCACACAATAACATAAACACGCACATAGCATGTACTTAAACAAAAGAGACCGGCATATTCAAAGAAAACTTTATTAGATGCTTATCTAAGGAACTTACAGCCAATCAAGCATGCTACACAACCACTTCTCAGGAAGTTGTTCTGGTCTAGTATCAAAAGGCAAGAGTCGCCACTTGTGACAACGATCACACTGAACCCAATTTTCTTCTATCAACACAGGAGCAGTTGCAGCTGGTGCAGCTGTCTGAGAGGCAAGTGTCTTATCATTGAGGTGAGGAACCACACCTGGAACATCCACTCCCAACAGCTGGTTATTAACTGTTCTACCACTGAATATTACCTTTGACTTATCCAAATAGCCATTCTGCTCCATCTCAAAATCCATTGGACCATAACCTTTTGGCCTATTCTGAAAATGCCTCATTGTTGGCTCCATTCGATCACTCTTCTGTCCAGAATTTGTTTCCAGTGAATCTCTATGATTATCTTGGACCTTCTTCATATCCTTCTGCAGCTTCAACTTCTGAATTTTATCTTTACCTGAAGGGAAACCTTGACAAGAACTAACAGTATCTTTAAGTGTTGCACCCACATCAAGTCTCAAGCTTTCCTTCATTGAATCAGCAACTTCTCCATTATTTTTGCTACCTTTTGACCTCTTTCCCTCAGCCAATGTCTTTTCCTTCTTGGAGGGAATATTTATTTTATTTTGTACACGAAATGTAGCTACCTGACCAACCTTTGTTTTTGAATCTTCCTTGCTCCCAACATTGTCTCCTAGGTCGACTGAAGCATTCTTATTGAAATTCACTACACTCTGTTCCCAACCGTTTCCATCTAAACTACTCCGCTTATCCCGCTTCTTTTTCTTGCCACTCGTTCTGCTCCTTCCAGATATTGACTCCAAAGAATCTTCCTTTGCAGAGTCAGAGGACAACAATCTACCTTTCGATGCATTCAGATTAGCTTCAGCAGCGACATCACAGACCCTAGCAGTGGCTTCCATAGCAATATTCACTGAATTAGATAGAGCTGTGGGTTTCAAGTCATTGGGCAATGACTCCCCTCCTGCAATCTCATTTTCATGCTTCTTTTTTATGAGCAATGTCTTTCCACTTTCAACAGTCCTGCGATTTACGTTATTTGATTCCTCCAGCTCTTCACTTTTTTCAATTAAAAATTTTGTCTTCTTCTCATTTAATTGTTTTTTATTACCCATAATGGACTTATCTACTAACACAGAAGGATGTTCTTGACATGCCTTAAGCAATGAGGTAGATTTATTCTCTCTAGAAGGCCTTTCCTTTTCCTTTCTTAAAAACCATAGCAGGCTGTCATGAAGTGGAGATATGAGCACACCACCAGGGACATGATTGGAAGTCATAACCTGTTTAAAGGCACAAAATATCAATCCATCCTTCTTTAGTTCATATGAAGACCTGAAAACAACCAAGAGAAACCTCTACCTGAAGAATTCTAGTGGGTGATTCACTAGTGGTTTCTTGAGATATCATCAATGTTCCTCCACTTTCATCAGGACTGTTCCCCAGTGATGACGAAGGAGAATAATCAAGCCCAAGACCACTATAGATTGCAGCAATTTTTTGTGCTTTTTTATCAGACCCCATTTTAATCCGAAACTTCAATGTCTTCTGGTCACTTGGAATCCCTGCTCTGTTAAAACTCTCATCCTTCAAGATAGACTTCTCAGCAACTTGAGCAGAAGTCAAACGTGAATCATGTTTAGCTGCAATATTGCCACTTGGGCAGGAGGTATTCCCTGGTCTCCCGGTTGAGGGTGCATTTGGTGGGGCTTTCAAATTCTGAGATGCACCCTGTATGGTAACACAATCCACAGCACTCAAGTAAACTAGAATTTTATTAAGTTGTCAAAGCAACAGCTATGGACATCTTCCGAAGAAATGACCAAACTATAGCAAGAATATTGTCCATATACCTCCATAGACAAATTATTGGTTGACCCTGATATGCTTGAGTTTCTCAGTGGTGTCTTTGGACGTGACAATCTTGGAGGCGAACGTTCATAGGTAGGTAAAAATGAGCCATACCCCCCAAATTTTGCCCCTGAAAAAGGTAATTTAAGCTCAAATCATCATCTTCAATGAAAATCATTAAGCTTGTAATATAACCTAACATTTGCTAAAACTGCAAACAACCACTTACCCAAATTTTCTGCTGAAACTCCACCTTCAAAAACTTTTTGAAAATGGCCCAAAACGTTTTTAATCTTCTCATCCTTCAAGACATAAAATCCCATATTAGTAATGGAATAACATAGAGAATTTTGAAAGTTTGTGTAAATTAAAATTGATATATGGACCAGATTGAAGTACATCTATAACAGGCACAACAAGCCAACTGTTATAAGCATCTAGAAGTTCATTCTTTTCAGGAGCTTAACAATAAAATATGAACCAATTATAGTTTAACATTTCAAATATGAACTAGATTAAATAAATTAAGAAATACAGTTAATCACATTTCATTGAGCATTCAACCAACAGTATCAACATAAATTTTCCAAATGTTGAGGAAGTTTCAGAGATCATCCAGGCAAGGAACTTAGCATCATGCAGCAAATTTTGCCAGAGGACAAAACAAGTACGTTATGAAAATCAGCCTATTACTTACTTTCTTTTCCATGCCTCGGCTTTCTAAAATAATGTCAATAAATTATTAGTAAGAAAGTAACCTGACTTCAACTTTTAACAAAATGGAAATGATTTGACAATGGTGTATCTTGTTTAGCATTATCAATATCATCACATTGCATAACTATCTATAAACTGCACAAAGGCATTAAACAGCCTTTTAAAACATATTCTTCTAGTCGTTTTCTAACATTCCTGGTGACGAGAAACTAACCTAGCTAAACCAAGTATTTGGATATAAAAGTATGTCAAAATAACACTTTTGTGTTCTAAAGGTGCAAAGTCGTGAAAATTCTCATCGCTCATCAACAGTTGATATCATCACTCTCATCATTTCTCAACCAAAAAATGTATTAGTGAATCAATGGGCATATACCACATACAAACTCAACTTAAAGACTCATAGAACTCCAATGCACATAGAGAGTCACAACTTATTCTGATAAGCATATTGCCCATTATGCTTAATCAAAACCAAAACTAAGCTTAATTTCAGATTACCCATTCCTTGCAACAAAGCTTAATACAATTGCATTGCCTACAAAGTATCATAAATGCTTAATCAAATGGCATTAACTGAAGCTTAATACAACACCAAGTTTCAGAAAAAGAGAACAGGTGTTAAAATAATTGGATTTTTCTCAAAGAAAAGAACTAACAAAAATTAGACCCTTACAATGTAAGAGAAGGCGGTATCAGGGTTAATATTGTCGCCTTCATCTTCATGAAAGCAAGCTTCTCCTTCTTCAAGATCAGAATTTTCATCCATCTCCAAACCCACCGTCCCCAAAAACCCTAACCCTAAACTCGCAAAAACCTTAACCCCTTACCCTCCAAATTCCCCACCTTTCCAAAAATCAACCATCACCGAGATTTAACCTTTTGTTTTTAAAAGAAAAGAAAAAACCCAGAAAGGAAATCTCCCAATATCAACGGAACCCTATCAAATTAAAAGACAAAAAAGAAATTACACAAACAATCCCATTTTAATCAATCAATTAAACAAAATTTGTTAATTAATATTTCTTTTATTTTCTTTTTTTTTGTTGCTTTATTTTTCATTAAACTCACGATCAGAGAGATATCGATGATCAGACGATCGAGATTGAAGTGATCGACGAGTGCCGCCGACTCAGGATTGACTCGTTCCGCGTCGCGGTGTCGAGTTTGTATTACGGTCCCTGTCTCCAGAAATTTGTTAAACACTTTTTTTCTTCTTCTTGAAAAGAAAAAAAAAACCTTAAAAATAAAATATGAAAAAAAAACGGCAGACACAAAGTCACAACAAAGAGCTGTGATTTTCGTGGGTCAGATTTTTTGGCTTTTTTTAATTATTTTTTATATATATTTAATTGGGCTTCACTTTTGATTTTCTTTTTTCACATGTAAATAATTCCTTTGATGGCGCGTGGGGAGCAGGAGCGTGGGTGGGTGGGTGGGAAACTTGGGACAATGAATGAATAGTCAGAAACGGTGTCGTTTATACACTTTTTCGTTTTCATTCGGAGTTATGTACAGAAAAGTTCAATGATTGTAACTATACTAATCTTTCACATTTTGTGGAGCAGCTGCAGAAGGGAATCTTTTCATCTTCCACGTTAAGGCAACTCTTTGTCTTTGGGGTTCCTTTTTTTCTTTTTTTGGGGGGTGAGGAGGGGGGTTTGGGGTAAATTTTTTTAAGTAATGTACCTACGGAAGAACAATTGTTAAGTTAAGATACTAATACAGGAATAACTGGTAAGTTTAGGGATTAATTAAAAAAATTTAAAGCCTAATGTGAGAATATTTGTTTAGTTCGAGCCCCAATAGGGGAACAATTATCAAGTTTAAAATTTAACTTAGATTAAAAGATAAGTTGTAAAGTTCGGACCTCAAATAGTGATTTAACTTCTTTTTTAAGCATTTGGTTCACAAAATATATTATTATTTGTGATAATAGAATTATCGAAATTTAAGATTACTTAGTATATTAGTGAATATGTTATATCATCATTGTAAATACTTGTTTGGAATTACTAACTGCTCAATTAATTGTAGTTTTAGGGAATATAATTCCTTATATGAGCACCTTTAGGAATAATCCCGTTGAAAACAACTTGATGTTGAGAACAACTTTGTTGGAACAACATTGAAAGGCTAGCAAGATTCCTAGGTTGTTCCAATTTTTTAGATGTCTTGGAGAGCATGGTTTAAAGACTCAAATATAGAAACTGTTAAGCTTATTTCTTAATATTTCATTAGAATACAAGTGCTTCCTCCTTATTTATTTAATGAATAAATGATGCATTCGCACTTCAAAGTCTTTATTGCTAAAATGCTTTAAGTAAGTGTAACCATTATATAATTGTCATTATACCCATTATCTATACAAATTACCTTTCATTTTTTCACATTCAATGAACCACTTTTAATCTCACCACACACAATTTTAGCATGTTTATGCCCGCTTTCTCTCCATAATCTTTTTACTTTTTTAACTTTTTTTTTCAAGGCCTATAAATAGATGTTTAAACGTTTTATTTGGGGAGTTCTTTTTTTATCCATTGGCAATTTGAGCACTCTAAAATTCACTCCACGCATTCGTTTCTACAATCACAACCACCACTACAACTACCATTCTTCTCAGCCTCTTATTGGGTTCATTACCATTGCCTACCACCACACTTGTTTTCTAAAGCTTGCCTTGATTTTCCTCTCTCCCATCTCACTACGACTTTCCGTTTTGCTAGATTGTAACGTCTCTTTCTACAATCATGTTTGGTTCATTTTGTTGTTTGGAACTCGATGAGTAAGTTCATGGGCTAAAGTAAGTTCATCCATGGACGAGACCAGGGTTTGATCTATAAGTTAGCCTGTATAGTAGTGAAGTGTGTGGATGTGTGAGTTTTAACTTGTATTCTATATATATATACATATATATATATATATAAGACATCATATCTGGCTCTTTTTGACACAATATCTATAACTACTCATAGCCCCTCCCCAATCCATAAATAGGAAGATAATGCATTTTGGCACTCTTGAACCCACGTCCTCCTACATTGATAATAATACCTATGCCAATTGAGCTAAAATTCAATCAACTCTAAAAGCATATTTTTACCAACTTGACATTATTATAAAATTTGCACTTTTGTTAACATGTATAAATTTTTCTAACACCGCTGAAGAATTTTTAAGTTCGCAATAAAATTGTAAAATAACATGTATATCTCATAAGATATATTTTAAAATCAAATTTTTTTTAAAAAAAATTGTACTCATTAAATTAAGGGTAAACTAAAAACATAGTCACTTTTGTTTGTTTCAGATTACATTTTAGTCACTTATGTTTGAACTGTTATGTTTTAGTCACTTATGTTATTGTTTTATTACGAAGTAGTTACTCTATGTTAAGCTCTATTACCTCCATAACGGCAGTCCTACGTGGCAGTCCAAATGAGTTTTAAATGCTAATTTGAATGTCGTACATGATAGTCCAAATTAAATTCATTTAATTAAAACCTAGTTTCATCTTAGCAACTGGACATCAAAGTTGACATTTAAAACCCATTTGGACTGCCGTTAGGGATGTAACTGAGTTTAACGGTAGGGTGTCCACTTCGTAACAAAATAATAATATAAGTGACTAAAACGTAACATTTCAAACATAAGTGACTAAAATAGAATCTGAGGCTATTTTTATAGTTTACGCTTAAATTAGAAAAAATTATCATAAATTACTAAAAAGGTGAAGTTTTAGGTGAAATTTTATGTAATTGAACCCAATCGGTTCCAAATATATAAATATTAATATAATTTTTAAATATTAAACACATGCTAATCTATAAATGATACATTAAATGCAATATTTAATCCAAGATTTACTATAATTTTATAATTAATCAAATACCATCAATTAAATCAAGATTATTGCTTTTAGAAATAATACCTACCCATATAAATCTATTAATTTTAAGGAAATTCAAATGAACTTTTACATTGAAATCCTAATATCCCATATTCAACCTTACCTGCAAAAGTCTACATTAAAATTGGATGTTCAATTAAAGCTTTCATATAAATTATTTGCTTTTTAAAAATTATATTCATTGGGTAAAACAAATTATTAAAATAATTACTGTTATAATATGTTTAAATTTTTTAAAAATTCTCATTTTATAACATGTTATAAATTTTATAACTTATTTAATGTTATTGTATTTAATTTTTATAAAAATTATAGTAATTACAAAAAATGGTTTATTTTATTTTTATCAATTTTCAAATAACAATATTTAATATGAATTAAAATTTACCTAATCTTATTTTTCTATATATAATGCTACATAAATGAATAGTCAGCTAAATATAAAAATCAATTACGTTTTTAAACAAGATATTAAGGGATATTATCTCATTAAATCCTTTTGTGTTTTAATAGTTTTTTTATGGAGTTCCACCTCTAGGGTTGTAAATGGATTGAGCTTAAGCCAACAAATCTCTATTCATGTTCGTTTGTTTAATGTTCACGAGCATGTTCATTTTAAAAAAAATAATTTTTTATTTTTATATTTTTTTGAATTTTTAAATTTTAAAAATAATTAATTACTGACGTGTCATCCACATGTATGTCACGTCAAGAAAATTAACTTTCCATCCATTTTTGAGTGATTTGATAAATAACACAAGTTTAAGAGTTAAAATGGTGAAAATTTAAATAGAGAGCTAACATGTTTTTTATAAAGTTAGAGGACCAAAAAGTCATTATGCCTAAAATTTTAACAACTTTAATTATCTTTTGGTCCTAAAATTAATTTGAATAAAATTTTAAAATTAAATGTCAAAGAATTCAAAAATAACAAAAAGAAGAAGAAGAAGAAGCTAAGTTTATGAAGTTTTGTTTTCAACTTGAACACAAATATGCTATTTCTTACTTGAATCAAATATCAAATAAGATTTTCTTTGGGAGTTACGGTTTGAATTATTAATTTGAAAAAAATTTATTATTCATCGATTAGAATTTATTTTAAATTTTAAATTATGTTAAAATTTAATTTTTGTTAAAATAATTTTTTGAATAATTTTATTATAAATTATGATCATATCTGTTAATGCCAATCTAGTAGAGACTCAATCAAATTGTTAAAATATTTTTAAATTTTAATTCTAATTTAAATATTAATATAAAAATAATTTTAATGAAAAAGAAATGAAATCTAAAAAATTTGGTTGGTTGTCGGGTCGGGAAAGAGTAATAAAGTGTGACTAGGTAACCGCACGTGTTTAGCAGAACACAGATTAGCAAAACAAACAAAACTGTAACAGTATACAGCTGTACTTTGCTGTTTTGACATTGACATTTTACATTTAAAACCCACCGTTAATTTCCGTATTAAAATGATTAGTATGTTTCTCAACCAATACCAGATTTTTTAAGTTAAAATATGTCGTTAGTCCCTATACTTTCTATAAATTTGAAATTTAATTTATATTTTTATTTTTCAGATTTCAAAATTCTAGCCTAACTATTAGCATTGTTAAGATTGTTTTGGTAAATCTAGGTTCATTATATGGCTAGTAAGTGAATTTTTTATTTTTAAATGTCACATTAATATATTTAATAAAAATAATAGGGTTAATAACAAGACCTGAATTTTGAAATTTGAAAAGTAGAGGACTAAATTACTGGAAATAAAAGCATAGGGACTAAATTTCAAATTTATGAAGAGTATAAAGACTTACAACATATTTTAACCTAGTTTTTTATTGAAAAAATTATTATATGTAAAGGACAAAAGCACCCTTATAAAAATATAACTTAATTTGTATACAAAAGGTTAATTTAATAATTTTACAATTGAATTGGTATCCAACTTGACCCATGGCACCAATTTGGTCAAATAGTTAATATAAGTATAGATAGATAAATATATATTGAAAAAACCTCAGTTTGCACTTCATACCAATTATGATAATGTGATTATTGGTGGAACTGAGAAACTTGGTTACTAGTCACTTGAAAAACAATGTTGTTCTAATAACTATTAGAACATAATTTAGGCAGAATTAAAAAGTTTTACACAATCAATCCAAAGCGCAAATAAGTCAAAGAGATAAGAAAATAATTGACACATGATATTTGTTAATGCAGTTCAGATTCCCTAATCTTACATTTGTGAAGCCTCGCTCAATAAATGATTTTATTCACCAATTGTTCGGGTCACCTATTGGCTTAAGCCTAATCTACCTTTACATAGAGAAGTAATTGCAACCCCAATATCGAACTCAATTGTACAAATCATTCTCCCACAAATATCTCACATTACATAAATCTATCCATAACAAATCCATAAAGGAGGGCATGTTAAAGACACCCCATACGAATGAAGAATAGTGTCGATCAACAGCCTAGTTATAGGCTGTCTAATGTGATTAGCAATAAAAGTTTTGAAAGGCTTGAAATACTTCTTTAAAGGTTGATTTTATCCATTAACTATCTTCCGTATTTATCACAATAACCTTAATAAACAAGATCGCCAACAACTTGAAATACTCATTTGAATGAATCAAACATATATCTCTAAAAAATAGCACTTCAGTTACCAAGAGACAAAAGACTTCCATATTTGTCAAACCACATCAAGGTATTTGATTGGGAGACTTAGTATTTAAGTCGATTCATGCTTCTGTTTTGTCAAATATGCCATACTAATGGATCGAGTTCAACTTAACTGAAACCTACACAAGGCCTAAAATGATGGCCCAAGTAGAAAAACAAGCTCGTTATAACAGAACATGGAACGAACATGTAAAAAACCCAACACATTTCTTATCTATACTATTATTTAATTACCTAACCGAGTTGGTGTTATAAGTTAATTGGGCACCAACTTAGTTAGAGAAACTACGAAAATATCCTTTCGTAATTAAAAAAATCAGTTATATTATTTTTATAAAAAGATTATATTATTTGAGGGTATTTTGGTCTTTTTATTTTTAAAAAACTTAATTTTTTTGCATGAGGCTGGATTTGGACCCTTACTATTAACATAAATAAAAAATTTAACTTTACCACTAAACCAAAACTTTATATCAATATAATATTTACATTTTAATTATATTATGCATACTTTATTACTTCTATCAATTGTATATATCCATATTTACTATTATTTAAGCTCTTGTATGAGTTAGTGTCACGAATCAATCGAGAACCATTTCAATTAGGAAAATGACGAAAATGTCATTTTGTAATTAAAATAAAATATATTATTCAATGGTATTTTAGTCTTTCTATTAATAAACCAATAAATATTTTGCATGAGGTTGAATTTGAACTTGTGCTATTTATATAGCTAAAACATTATTTTACCACTAAACCAAAACTTTATTTTAATATAATATTTACATGTTAATTCTATTATGTATATTTTATTACCTCCATCAATTGTGTTATTTAAGTCATTGCTTAAATTGGTGTTATGGGTCAACCGGGCACTAACTCAGTCAATAAAATTACAAAAATGTCATTTCGTAATTAAAACAAGCTATATTATTTGAGGGTGCTTTAGTCTTTTTATTAAAAACCAAAATTTTTTTTGCATAAGGTTGGATTTAAACTGACATCTATGCTCCAAGAATGTAGTTTCCACACACATAGCATGTGATAGAATTTCTAGTTATATTTAAACTCCTGAGTTTGTATCATGAGTTTGGATTTGTCATGACACCAATTTATTTAAAGACTTCAGTATCATGATATTAAATTATATAATTATTTGACACACTAGTAGTGAGATAAACCATCACGAGTCCCATTTATTTAATTTTTATTTATTTTCTAAATATCCCTTGAGGGAAAATATTTTGTACACTGTCAGAAGAATTTTTAGACTCCACAAGTAGAATTAGAAGATTATCAAATGTCTTATAAGGGTATGATAAAATATTAAAAAATAAAAAAATCATGATAACATCTTAAAGCGCTTGTGGAATAAAAAATACACGTGTACCAAATACTCACCCATAAATTAATGACACCTGATGGTTCTTTAACTCTACTTGTAGAATAAAAACTAAAAAACTCCATCAATATATCAAATAATAATTTTATTAAATTTATATAAATATACACCACCCATTATTGGATGAATTTATTGCTTAGTTTATAGGTTCATTCTTGAGGTTTCTTTAACCTTTTAATGGAATAAACGTTATCTTTAAAGAAAATTATTTTTAAGGATTAGTATTGATATAAATACTGGGTAAATTATATTATTAGTCACTTAATTTATAGGTAAATTTTTTTATTTTAGTCATTAATAAAAAATTACATTTTGATTACTAATATTTTTGAAATTGTGTTTTAAGTTACCCGGACGTTAAGTGGCTAATTGTGGCATTCTTTTAGTTGGTATAATAATAATTTTAGTCCTTAATATTTATACTTTCTATCAAATTGACCCTAGTTGTATATAAAGATTATAAAAAAATTAAAAGACAATTCAGGTTATTGTAACAACAAATCTTCAGCATTTCCATAAAATCACGAAAACACAAAAACAAAATAGATCAATTTCAATATCTTAGCATATAAAGCTTAAATACGATTAAAAACTAATGTTCATACAAGACAATTTAAGATTCTATTACAGTAAAGCTAAAACCGTTCAATATTGAGACATAAAATGAAAATGATTATTCAATAGATTTAATAACAAATTAAAAACAAAATAGAACTAAAAAAGTTAAATCATTACAAGCTTCTTTTAATGTTTTTTGAAACCAAATTAGTAATGTCTTCAAGTTGAGAATTGATATTACAAAAACTTATGAAATTGACTTTAGTGCCATTTTTTAGCAAAAATAAAATAAGATACACCACAATTCTTTTAAACTCAATTCAAAATTTTAATCTAATTAAATTATTTAAAAACCCAAATTGTGAAAACAAATTTTATTCTAAATCTTTTTTCCTTACAACGAAAAACAATTTCCTCATTTCTCCCACTTTATTTACTTATAAATTTTATCTATTTTTTAATTTTAAATTTTTTCTAAAATTTAAAATTAATTTAAATTGTTATAATTTTTATACAAAATTAAATTCAAATCAACAAAACGAGGGTTGATTTTGAAATTATACCAATTAAAAATTACCACCATTAGCCACTTAATGGTTTTGTTTGGGCAAATGTTTGGTACATTGTCCGTGTAATTCTTAGATTCCACAAACAGTGTTAGCAGGGACGTAGGGGTAGGTAGTGCCCTAGTCCCCTCCCCAAAATTAGGAAATTACATTCTTTGCCCTTAAAAGTTTATAAATAAGTAAGGATAAAATTGTACTTTGGCCCCACAAAATGATAAAATTTTAATTTAGTATTTTAAAAAATTATAAAGATATTAGTTAGTACAATGGTGAAATTGCATTTTAACTTTTATCAAAATTTATGACTCCCAAAAATAATTTTGGCTTTACCGCTGAATGCTAGGATGATGACAAGTGTCCTCGGTATTATTTAGTACAATGGTAAATTTTGGCTTGTTAATTTTACAAAAAAAAAAAAGTAAGTAATTTTAGTTGTTCATTTAAATTTTCGATTCTTTTAATGTTTTAACTTGTATTATTTATCAAATCACCTCAAAATAAAATGGAAAACGTGGCATCTATGTATATACCGATAGTAATTTATTAATTTTTAATGTTAAAATTTTAAAATATATTTTATATTTTATACCTTTTAAATAATTTAAATAATTTTAATTTTTAATATTTTTGATTTTTAAATAATTAAAAGTTAAATAATTCTTGACGTGACATTTACATGAAAATCTACATATATGTCATCATGGAAGAAGCCATAAATTTTTTAAAGGTGTCGAAATTAAATTATAATTTTTACGATACTAAAATATAATTTCACCATTTTAATAGCTTCTACATTTATAATTTTTAAATGATTAAATCAAATTTTATAATTTTAATGGGTCAAAATATAATTTTACCTTTACTAATTTAAAATTTTAAGAAGTCCTAAATAAAAAAAATTTATTTTAGAGGGGTCGGGCCCTACTATCCCTCTAGTTTCGCCTCTGAATGTCACGTCAGCAAAGTAGGCAATAACTTTTTTATTCATTTTAGATACTTTGATAAACAATACAAATTCAAAGATTAAAAGAGATAAAAATTAAATTAAAAGTTAGAATAATTTATTTTAAAAAATTGAAATGTGGGATAAGACTTTATTCCTAAGAAATATTATTTCAAAACAAAATAACAATTAACTTATGAGTCAATTAATATTATTTTGACAAATCAAATTCAAACAAAATAATAATAAAAAATCCCTTTCATTTTCAGCTTCGAAATCTCCTCCTAATATTTTTACCCGAAGACAACGACGATAATTTACCCTTCAACGTCCCTTTCAAAGCTTTCATCTTTTCTTTGCTTTATTAGGGTTTGCAAATTTTTATTATTAATAAAAATCATTTTTTTTTATTATATAAAAGAAAACAGATTCGATCATATCCCTAACCCCTAATCTTCGATCTTTACACCCACATTTCAATAAATTCTACACCAATTTAAACTTTTTTCTTCTTTTTGGAATTCCCTTTTTTAGATTCAGATAGATTTTTTATTTCACTCTCACGTTTAACATAATTTTACAGAATTTTTTTCCTCACAAATTCAACGACACCCTTTTGCTTACATTGTTTGGTAAGTTCCAATTTCGCCTTTTCCTGTTAGCAGAAAAATATTATGTTAAAGCTTTGTCCGTACAATCAACGTAAAAGGTGAGTCTTTGATGTTATTATTGTTGCTTTATTGATATATATGTGTATTTTTTTCATTTTCTTTATTTGCAGTGATTGAAAGAAGAGAAAATTGTTAAGGAAGGAGTTGATTGCCAAGAATTAAAAAAAAAAATTAAAAAGGCTACTGTCAAATGTTTGGTTCCGATAGGAATCCGGCGAGGGATGCCGGCAGAGTGTCCACTGCCGGCATGGTGTTGTTACCTATTCAGTTTACATGGCCACATGGTGGTGACGATGTCTCTATATCTGGCTCTTTCAATGGGTGATAATTCAATTATATCTCTTTCTTTTAACATGCTATTGGTATGAAATTTTTTTATGATATTTAGGTGAATGATTAGTGTTTGGATTAATGGTTAATCGTTTGAAATTGAAGGTGGACTGAGCTCGTGCGAATGTCACAGGTTGAAGGTTGCCCCAATGTATTTAAAGCTGTCTGTGCCGTACCACATGGCAGTCATGAGGTTGGTTAGTTTGCTTTATAGGAATTGAAAATTCAAACTTTTTGAATATTACCCTCCGAGAATCGGACCCATTTTGGACATGTACCCAAATTTGACATTTAATTTGTTCAATGCACTTATATGATTGCTGTGCCATTTTTATTAGTTGAAATGAATGGATTTTTAGCTTAGGGTGCCTTTATTGTGAAGCAACTTCTAGAGAATGTCAATCCTAATCTCTTAGTGATGACCTTTGTATTTATTTGCTCATTTGTGTCGGCTCTTGTATGTAGTACAAGTTTTTTGTCGATGGTGAATGGCGACATGATGAACAACAACCTCACAGGAATGGCGAATATGGAATAGTTAACACTTTTGACACTCTACCTGTACCTGCAGAGGTCTCTCAGGTACAACCTCATTCAGAGATACTTCCTAATGTGCAAGTAGATAATAGTCTCATGATATAAATTTATACACAAGCTTTGCCTAAGTATTTTTTGTTTTTTAAACTTGGTTTAGCATTGTGATTGAGCATTAAAATTGCAATAAAAAGTGGAATCATCATGATTGCAAAAGCGGGTATGAACTTTCTTTTCTCTGATGGATATAGATGGAAATGCAATTCCAATTGCATTGCCAAATGGACTAATGATTCTTTTTTAATAATTTAAGTTGTCACTGATTAGCTAGGCTTTACAACTACTGTAGCTTTTTTTTTTGGGGGGTTCATAGTGTAGTTTTTTTGGTGCTTCTGTCTTAGTTCTTAATGCATGCTCACTGCCCAGCGTGCAGCTCATCTATTTTTTCATTCATTCATTAATCAATTAATAATACACTTTATTTTTTTAAATTTCTTTTTACTTTTTCATGTAAATGGATTCTGGTACCTTTTTGCGATGCAGCATCAAATTCCTGCAGTTATATTGAACCAAACAATACCTAGGATTTCAGAAGAGGATTTACGGGCCTCCCGGTATCAAATATCTGCATTCTTGGCAGCACATACGGTTTATGAGTTACTACCTGAGTCAGGCAAGGTTTGGCTGCATTCCTATCGGCTCTCCTTCACGATACACACATATATCTGCATGTTTAACTCTGATCAGGCATATTACTTTCACTTTGCTAATTTAGACAGATCTGCCTTACAGGTTGTTGCATTGGCTGTTGATTTGCCTGTAAAACAAGCATTTCATATTCTGGCTGAGCAGGTATCTGTTTAGTTCATTCAGAGGTTAGAATTTAGTTGATGTTTTCGGGGATGTCTTTGAGGTTCCTGATCTTTTGTTGGTTAAGATTCATGTTTCAAAAGATAGAGAGGAAATGTCTGTACTTTTCCTTTGCTAACCATTTCTGCTTAGAGTCATTTCTAGCTGTAGATGTATCTAGATTTCTCCATGGACATTGCTTACATTCTTAGAGCCTATTTGGTTGTTGCTGATAAAGAGCTTGGATACATATCTCTTCTGAGTCAAGCCATTTTCAGGGTATCCCTGTTGCTCCTCTTTGGGACTTCTACAAGGGGAAGTTTGTTGGAGTTATTAGTGCTTCGGATTTTATATTGATTCTAAGACAGGTATGTCATAATGCTGAATCAAGTTTTTTGGGCTAGAAAGTCTTCCAAAATCTACTTAGAGTTTTCCTTTTTTTTCTGATTCCAACTACTAGCAAGTTTCTCGATATTAAACTAGATAGTTGTCTGATAGCTGTTTAAAAAAATTTTTGGCGCATTTATCTTAATGTATACTCTTTTCCTTATGCAGCTTGGAAATCATGGATCAACTTTGACAGAGGAAGAGCTTGAAACACACACTATTTCTGCCTGGAAAGAGGGAAAGGCTCGCAGGAACGGACTAGTTGATGGGCATGGGAGACCAATTCCAAGACATCTCATCTTTGTTAGTGTTTTAGTGCTTTGTCATTTATATTAACTTATGAAGGATGTGATTCTTATGTACCTGCATGTCTGTTTTCTGTTTGTACAAATGAAGTGAGCCATTTCTTCTTTCATGTTTTTATGTTTATGTTTTAGCTTAGACATATGCTTGCGTTATGTAGTAATAATGTGAGTCAAGGTCTGGTTGGTGACCACTACAACTAGATATTTTTTTGAAAACAACTTCACGCTATGTTTTAGGGATTAGGTATGGAATAGCAGCAATAATTGTAGTGTTGGGGAAGTAAAATGTCATTATGAACTAACAAGATTCCCGAAAAAGAAAAAAGAAGCTACCACGAGTTCTTTAGAACATTTTCTAGCAAACATTCCAAAAAGGAAAAATCCAGCCAGAAGTATTTAATGGAACTTGAAAGTGAGGGCTGGGATTAGGTAACTGTCCTGTGAATGACTATTCTATGCTATGGTAGCCATGAGTCAAAAGCATTCTCTTTGTTTGGGAAATGTGGTCATTAGTTGCCAATACCTATTTACCGCATACTATGCTTTCTTTTTGCTTTGGTGTTTTGGAAAAGTCGTGCCTTTTGGTTCCTCTTTTGTCATATTTTTAGTTCATGCCTTTCTGCCTCGCCTCTTATTTCCTTTGTGCCATGTCATTTGAGAGAGACAGTATACGAGTGGTGTTATTGACCCTTCTTGTTGGTTACACAGGCTGGGCCAGGTGATAATTTGAAGGATGTAGCTTTGAAATTTTTGCAAAATGGAGTCGCCACAATTCCTGTCATCCATTCATCCTTAGAAGATGGTTCATTTCCCCAATTATTACATCTTGCATCGCTTTCTGGAATACTAAAATGTGAGCCTTTTAATAGTGTTTTCAGTTAACCTTTTTTTTTTCTTTTTCTTTTTCGGGAAGTAAATGGCTTCTTTCTCCCTAACCAATGGAGTTTGATTTCTAGGCGTATGCAGATATTTCAAACATTGTTCTGGCTCTTTCCCCATGCTACAATTACCAATTTATGCTATCCCTCTGGGTACATGGGTTCCAAGAATCGGAGAATCCAGCAGTCGGTCATTTGCGATGCTGAGACCTACTTCTTCTCTTAGTTCAGCATTAAATATGCTAGTTCAAGGTATGCTACCCTGTTTTGTCAACATTTTATGGATGTAAAAGAGAGTACGAATAAGGAGAGTAAGGTTAAGTTTAATTCCTCAAGAGGCCACCTCAAATTGATGAGAGATTTTCTCATATATATACACGCGCGCGTGTGTGTGTGTGTGTTTTATGTATTGTTATGATAAGTTTTCCATCTTTTTTCACAGCTCGAGTAAGTTCAATACCTATAGTTGACGATAATGACTCATTACTGGACATATATTCTCGGAGGTAACATGTCGTTCTTGATTGATTATCTTCCTAGTTTGCCAAACTTACAATCAGCTTGGGTTGAAGGTGATAGTTCATAATTTTTTTGTTGGTCTCTTTTTTCAGTGACATAACGGCATTGGCGAAAGGCAGAGCTTATACACATAATCTGAATGAAATGACTGTTTATCAGGTTACTGTTATCACTTCTGTTTTAACTTTTCTCTTGTTTAGGAATTTGGATGTGTTGCGGAAGTTTTACAGAGTGGAGTTGACAAAATGGGGCTAAGCCTTGGCCCCCCTTGCTCCTCCGTACACTCTACTCAAAAAATGATTACCCCCAAATTTATTATTTAATCTTCTTTTTGTCTCGGTCCCTTATGTTGCTTTGACTTTTCATTTCCCCTAAGTATTTGGGTCCAGAACTTGTATCGAACACCTATTTAGGTATAGGCATGAGGGTACAATTCTCCAAATATATGAAAAAAGATTAGAAAAGTTTGAACATTAGCCATGTCTAGATATATATATACACACTCACCCCCTGATGAAACCTAAGAGTAGCTTCCATATTTGAGCTAATGTACACTGCATCTACAAGGATTCTGCTGATCCTACTAGTTTGAAACTGATTTCTTACAATGCAGGAAACTCGTTTCCTAACCCTTTTCTCTATTTATTCGCTAGGCATTGCAATTGGGACAAGATTCCAACAGTCCTTATGAGCCAAGAACACAAAGATTTCAGATGTGTTTGCATACCGATACATTGCTTAAAGTGATGGAACAATTGGCAAACCCTGGTAACTCTCTCTCTCTCAAACTCCATTATATTTCTTTTGTTTTTTATTTTTGAAGAACGATAATGATTTGGTGGCCCTTTAGATCAAGTGAAGTAGCATTGCAATATATTCCGAGATAAATCATGTAGTTCAATTCCAAAAAAAGTATCACCCATCTGACAGTATTTTTTAACCCAACCTGATTTTCAGGTGTCAGACGACTTGTTATCGTGGAAGCCGGCAGTAACCGCGTAGAAGGCATTATCTCGCTGAGCGATGTTTTCAGGTTCTTGCTCGGTTAGTCCGAAATAATTTACAGATGAACTATCTAGGAGAGGTGAGTTTTTGCAGTGGCATTTGGACTCCCATGTCTTGTAGGCAACATTCCGAGGCCCCAATGTTCCGAAGAGACTGCAATACTTCACACCGATTAATCGAATCGAATCAAATCAAATCTCATTCAACCATTGGAATTGACTTCATGCATTTTGCTTGCATATTTTTATTTTTAGAAATTTAGGCCAAAGAAAGAGGCATCATTGTAAATTTAAGAGAATTTCATTTTTTTTTCCTGCAAAATTTATCCATCCCTTGCAAACCAATGGTTTCACCATGGTAGATGGCCATTATCTGCTAGGAAATATGTGACCTGTAATTGTTTTAGTTTATTGTTGTCTTCAAGTTTATAAGTAAAGATATGGGGGAGGATTATATTACTTTACTGAATGCTCTGTACTCCCGTGTTTGAAACTCGTGTTTTACATCCAGTTTTAGACACATATCCATATCCATATTCGATATTCACCTCCAACCTCATTCATGAAGCTGTTTTCTGGCCTTTTATTCTGCTTTCAATATGCATTGCTCTTAGGATTTCTATGATAATTCTCTTGTATTGTTGGGTTTTTTTGTGCACTAGGAAATAATTATTAATTTTTATGCAAAGCATGATATAACATTAAATAAATTAAAATTCCATATTAAACAAAATTCAACATTAAGAAATAATAAGTATTAAAAGATCTATTTACTTTTACACTTATTTTGATATTCTAAAAACCCTAATATTTTAGAATGCTATATTCAAATAAAAAGAAAAAAAATTCTCAAATTGACTACAGTTATTGAAGAAACTTTTTAACGTTTCAGATCAATTTTCAACAATCCAAAAATTATATTGGGAAAGATAAAATTTGGTTTCCTTTCAATTGAAAAAAAATCGTATTTTGTTTTATATTGAAAATAAACAATATATAAAGAGAGAAGCCAAAATCTTATCTCCTTTATTTTCTTAAGAGTAAACTACAAAATAATCTTTTATGTTTGTTTAAGTTTACATTTTGATTACCGATGTTTCAATTGATAATAATTTTATCACTTATTGTTGTCTGCTATTAAAAGTGTAACGGAATTACACGTGGCATATGTTAAATGTTAACATGGATATCGTATCTTATTTTTTTTTTTTGTGGGCCCTACCACTTATGTATTTTTTCTCTCTCTCACATTTCTTTATTTTATGGTTAAACTACATAGATAGCCACCTAATTATAAAAAATTTTCATTTTAGGCACCATAAATAAAAAGTTTGCAATTTAAGCACACATTACATAATTCAGTCATTTTGGTCCCGTTAAAATCACAAACGGCAAGCTAACGTGACAATTAAAAAAATTGATATAATAACAAATTTAACCCTTGACTTTTAGTAAGCTAAATAGATTTCACAATTCTTGATAAATGTAGAAGTTTCACCCTTCTACATCTATCAATTATGATAAGGAAATAGATAAAAAAAAAAAAATCCCCATTAACTAAGCTATGGGACATAAAGGCTTACCTTCAAGAAAATTGCATCTCCTTATGGAACACTTTCAAACATATTCTTCTGTTCAGCTTTTTCTCATCCCAGGCGAATTTGCAGCAGTAGCAGCAGAGAGGGACGGTGGTGGGGGAGGAAGGGGGATGGAGACTGTTGGGCGGGGGGGGGGTCCGGTGGGGAGAGGGATGAGGAGAGAGATTTTTATTTTATTTAATATTAATATATATAATCATATACAGTATAAAGTTATTATTATTATTTTTGAAAATATTATGTATTTTTATACATTTCTTTGATTTTTTTATGATTAGAATTAAATTGAGGCTATTTGTAAATTTTAAGGGTTAATTTTTTAAAATTATGATTAAATTAATATAATATATAAAAATTGAGGACTAAATTTGATATTATACCGACTTTTTTAATTGCCACATTAGTTTTAATGACAGTGACCAAAATAATCAAATTATGTAACGTGGTGCGTAACCGATATCTTCGTCATTTTAATATACACAGTCTAGAGAAGAATGAAGGTACATTATATTTCTTCAAATATAGATGTTCGAATCTAAACCAACCGTTCTGTTGGCTGGTATCAGGATGTGGGTTAGCCGAAAGGAGCAAGCAGAAGTTGTTTTTGGCATACAAGATTCTCGTGGCGAATAATTTCAGTACCCCAAGGACATCTTGCTAATGTAACACAATGAAATTTGTCAAGAAGTACTTTAGCTCTGATCTTGCACCTGTTAATCCAAACATGCAGAGAAATCCAGCTTGAAATTGATTCTCGCGACTCGATGAAACGGGGGGTCGGGGGATTAGGAAATCATGTACTTTTATGTGAACTGTTTCCAGCAGTGTTGGGGTGATAAGTGAGTGAGGCAGGGATGATGATACCATTGATATTGTTAACTTCCCACGGTGTAGTCTGTAAATTTCACGACTTTATTGATACAAAAGCTACATAATTTAAATTTTAAAAAAATTAATTAAAAAATTTATATTTAAATTTATTCATTTTGAAGTAGGTTGATATATATATATATGTATACATAGGTTAGCTTTAAAATTTTAAAGAGTGTTTTGGTCATTCACTTTTAATAGTTAAGATATATAAAAAAACTAAACATAGATAGATATAGCTACAGATATCACTCATGAGAAATACAAGTTCTTTTTGGGTACATGATATGGATTAGATGATGTAAATACATTAGAGCTTGTCGCTACACAACACAAACTCAATGTTTGAGGCATTGGAGATATGAATATGGAATCTTTTGTCACTGATGTCTCTACTTATGACTGCAACAATACTTGGCTACTATACTTTGTTGAGCAAAGTAATATCAAAATGAGCTTCCTCTAAAACTTATGGATGGTTGTCCATATTCGATTTAACACTAAATAGAAGAAGCAGTATATATATCATACAGTTTGAGTGAATTTTCAACTATATTGAGAAAAAAAACTAGTAAAATGCAACTTCAATCATTATTAACCACCAAACATGCTTGGTGATAATCAATGAAAACAAAACAGAATACTAACAAGTCATCAAAACCCTAATGTTGTGGCAAATATGATCGGAAGCTAGAGCTTTATGAGTGCGAAGCACAGCAGGGAATTCATCCGGAAAGACCAGAGCTGCACCGTATCGCCTTTCTTGAGTTGGTTGTTCTTCACAATAGGGTTCCACGTGTTAGTGAGGACATAGAGCGAGCTTGATCCCATAACCCACTTGTTCAAGGTAATGCTCGTTCCCTTCATGGATGGATCTAACAACAACACCTGCATGGGGTTTTTGTCATCTAACTCTTTAGCCTCTGCCTTGTTGAGAAAGTCATGAGTTTTGACTTGCGAGAAGGGTATGGAGAAACGACTGGCAGTAGGGTTTATGTCGGAGAAAAAGATGGTCTTTTGTATGACCAGAACCAAACCCCTACCTCCCATCTCTTCAACTATAAGTTGTCTGAATTTGGGAGGCAAGTCTGGTGGTGGGATTGGGCAAACGGATTTCTCTTGCTTCTTGCTTCTCTTCGGCTTCAGCTTTGGTGCTACCCGATCGCCATCGCCATCGTCTTCCTCTTCTACAGCTTTGAGATTGCGTTTCCTTTTCAGTCCAACGCTGTTGTTGAACTTAAACCTCAGCTTGAAACCCGTATGGTCTTGTTTGCAAAGGATTTGAGGTGGTGGGGGTGCATTGTGGCTTTTCTGAAATTTCTGTTGGTCAACATGGACTACGTGCAACAAGTAATCAAAAGGACCCCAATTGGGATCAATCTTTGTATCCTTAAAATCATCACTGCTGAGAAGCTCCATCATCTTATCGTTTTCAATAACAACAAATTATTTTCTGTATTTGCTTGAAACTGAGAATGCTGCTTTCTTGAGATAAATGTCCGGTGCATATAAATAGGAGAAGGGTGCTTGAGATGAAAGTAATGGTTCTTGAAATATGACCGTTAAACTATAGTCGGGGGCATTTGAATGGAATTGTTGTAACTGGCAGAAAGGCGGCAAAAACTGGGCAAAGGTGTAAAAAACCCAAGCCCCCACGTTCTGTTTCTTGATATCTGAACGTTAAATGGTGATCAAAGGGTTTTCCCGGTGGTCAATGGGCTTTCCCGGTGAACTGCTTTTCTTTTTTTTATTTTTTTATGTAAGAATTTAGAAAGCTTTCGTCTAAAACAAAATCTAATCTAACTATAAATTTAATTAAAAACCTTGCCAATATATTTAATTAAAAAAAGGTAAACTATCAAAATAGTCACTTTGTTTGCCTCATGTTACATTTTAGTCACTATGTTTAAAATGTTATATGTTTTAGTCACTTATGTTATCGTGTTGTAACATTTTAGTCACCGAGTCATTAATTGTTGTTAACGGTGTAACGGTAAGTTGACGTGGCACGTTAAATCATCATTTTAAATAAAAATTTTAGGTTAAATTCTACAATTGATCCCTATATATATATATTTGCATTTTGAGCAATTTAATTTTTTTTCTTTTATATTCTTTTAACCTTTTTTTTCTTTATTTTTCATTCTCTTTTGCTTTTCCTCTGTTTTCTCCTTCTTTATTTCTATTAACGTAGTTTTTCCATTTGTTAAAACTAGTCCACAAGCTCGTCTCACTCAAAAAATTAAATTGTTCAAAATAAATAAAAGTATAAGGATTAGTTTTAACAAATGAAAACATAGAAAATTACGTTAAAAATGAAGAAGAGAGCAAAATAGAAGGAGAAGCAAAGAGAATGGAAAAGAAAAGTTAAAAGAACATAAAATAAAAAAAATTAAATTACTCAAAACGAAAAAATATGGAGATCAGTTGTATAAATTAACCTAAATTTTTTGTTTAAAATAATGATTTAATGTGTCATGTCAGCTTACCATTACACTGTTAACCTCAATTAACAGCTCAGTGACTAAAACATAACATTTCAAACATAAATGACTAAAATGTAAACTGTAGTAAACAAAAGTGACTATTTTGGTTGTTTACCCATAATTATTTGGATCAATAATTAAAATAAAAAACAAATATTGAGCAGCCAAGTCAAAGAAAGGTTATTTTTTAAAAAAGGCAGAGGCTTTTGGAAGTTTTGAACTTGATTTTTCTTTAATGGTGTCTTATCAAGAAAGAAATAGAATCAGAGAGCAACAATGGTGAAAAGAGATAAAGAAGAACTAAGCGAAGAAGAAAGGAAAGCACTTCGAGGGAGCAAATTTGCTCCTCTCCCTCCTCCCTCCCTTTCCAAACCCAGGTTAGGGTTAGGTTTAGGGCCCCCTTTTTATTATTATCTAATTTCGAATTTGATTCAAATTAATTTTTTATTTTTCACTGAGTTGTAATTATGTTTGCAGATTGGCTCATCCAGGAGGACCTTTAACAACCAATAAAGCTGCTGCTTTGGCTAAATTCCTCGAAAGGAAACTCCAAGATCCCAACGGCTTGTCTTCCATTAATCCTCAACTCCTTGAATTGGCTGTCAATAACGCTAAAGCTACCGTCTTTCAAAGTACTCTTTTATTCATTTCTTTTTCTTCTCTACTTTTAATCTTAGTTTGGTTTTCTTTAATATGATTTTTTTTTTGGAATTTTTGCTTAATTTTGCATCACAGATCTGATCTAGTTCATAGAAAAATTATTTGTGTGCTAAAATTTGACCCTTTTTTTAGCTTAGTTTAAGTGTCAAATGGACTCTAAATTGCTTGGACTTGGATTTAGTTTTATTTATGTTTGTATTAGTTGTTTTCATGGGAAGAGAAGCTGTTGGTTTATTTGATTTTGGAACATGAATGGAAGAGAGATCATAGGTCATATAATCACAATTTTTTGAATCTTATAAGAAATCCAGTTGCTAAAACTTTCTATATTTTTTTCTAATTATATATTTGGAGGATCATATCCCTATTCTCATGTCCGAATACGAGTAGTTTAGAAAAATTAAAAAGTCCGGTAACATAGATTGCAATTCAGCAAGTTACCTAACAAGTTCATCTTTAGAGTTCTAGTTGTTTGCATATGCTTATAGAATCTGCTTTAGAACGTATTTAGAGGATCATATCTCTATACATCTGTTTGTATATGTGTCGAGGTACTTTAGGAAAAAATAAAGTCTCTGGTAAAAAGATGACAGTTTAGCGAGTTACCTCACTGTGCAGCCTTAGTTTGTAATTCCTTTTCCTTCTTCCTCTGATATCCGTTTTTCTGTTTATGTGTAGGTGGGGCTTCGAGTTCTGGAACTAGGGTTCGACACGTAGATTCATTCGGTGACTCTGAGGTACTTTGATTCTGCCATTTTCTAATCATTTACACGCAAAACTCTCATGGTGTTTTTGCCTCTCAATTTGTTACCGGTCCATCAATTTCGCAGGACTCGTCGGAAGAAGCTAAGTCGGGAATTCCTGAGCCTAAGAAAGATACGAACAAGAACAAGAACAAGAACAAGAACAAGAACAAAAAGAATAAAAAAAAGAACAAAATGAAGAAGGTACGTTTATATTTTGCCAACCATATGTTTTTGCCCTGTATTCCATTATTAACTGATCAAAGGAGAAGCTTTAACTATTGCAGGTGGTGGAGGATCATGAATGTACATTGAAAAGACCTAAAAAGAAAGTCAAACTATGATCAAATCATTGCTTTAATACTAGGTTTAATTTCAAAAAAAAAAAAAAAAAGGAAGAAGAAAGAAAGTAGGACTTAAACACTGGGGGAATCATCAAAGAAGCAGAAAGGATCACTGAGAAGTTGGAAAGCTCTGTTGGGAACCCTTAATATTTGGAGGGTGGTTCATTTTAGGACAAATTTACTTGTGTCCTTAGTTCATTAAGTTAACATTAAGTTCATTGATGAATCTTTATTGTTTTCTGGGTTGAAATGGTGAAATGAAAATGAATTCTCTCCCATCAAAACAAACTACTGCTCTTACTATTAGAGAATTTATATGATTCATTGGAGAGTTTTTATTAAACCAAAGTTTGGGTTTGGACTTTTTTTTCCTGTTATTTTTTCTATCAATTACCGTTCTATCTGATAAATTTTTAATCACCCATTCAAAAACTTTTGACTTATACAACCTTTTTGGTAATTTTTGTTTGAGTTAATTATAAGATATGGGGTTATAATGTATTGATGTTCAAAGTATTGTTGTATTGATTAGGTTTTTGAATTTCTTTAATAAAGGGGTTGAGATAAGATTAAAAGAAATTTAGGGACGCTAAAAATTTTGTGATATTGCAATTTTCAACGTGTCTTATGCTTGGTCCGTTTGAATACTGATGGTACTGTTAGAATTTATGTCGATTTTGCTGTAGTCGGGGGAATGGTACGCGATCGTGGATTTTAGGTTACAATAGATGGGGAGTTGTTTCGTACTGGATGTTGAATTATGAGACATCTTGGATGGATTGATACTTTTATTGGATTGGGATTGTGATAGTGTAATAATTCAAACTAATAATCTCGAGGCAGGTAAGGTCATCAAGGACAGTTCTTCAAGTGGTTCTAATTTCGTTTTGATTAAGATAATTCATCAACTTTTGACAAAAGGTAGGACATTGGAGTTTATGGCCTATCTCTAGAAAGGATAATAATGATACTAATTGCCCGACCAAAATGGTCCACGATAAGAGGGAGGAGTACGATTGGTTGAGGACTCTCCTAGGAGAGATTGGCTTAGTTTTACGTAATTAGATTGTTTCATTTTCTTTCAAAAAAAAATGTAGATTAAATTGTAAATGTATAAATTTTTCGTGTTGTATATATTTTTTCTAACAGGATAAATTTAAGTTGATTATGGGATGGGTACATAATACAAATACTTTGAAGAATAAGGACTTAGAAAATTTGGATTTTAAAGATAAATTTAAAATTTGGAATGTAATTAAGCCTAATATATATGGAACCTAATAAAAATGGTTTTTTTAATCCTAACCCAGACTTGGAATTGGATAAACAGACTCGAACAATTTCGGATTTCGGGTCGACCCGGGAGTCAGTCTCAAACTTTGAAGCTTTGGGTTTACTGTAAAAACCCTGAAATTGAAGAGTGACCTCCCTTGTCTGTGTTTCATTCAAGGTTCAAAGTTGAAAGCTTTATCAGCGTAAGTTTCCTTTTTCTTTATCTAAGCTTGATTTCATTTCAATGTCCGATAATGTTCAATCCTTACAGCAAAAACATCATCGATTTCTTTAAGCTTTTATACAATGTCACGAACAATCCCTTGTCAAACAACCCATCACTCTTCTTCACAATTCGATCCTTCTCCAATGCCTCACTCGACCAATCTCGATCTTTTACCGTCTCTTACCTCACAAACAACCTCGGCTTCTCACCGGAATCCGCTCTCAAAGCCTCTAAGTGCGTCCGTTTCAAAACCCCACAAAACGCCGATACCGTCATCGCGTTCTTAGAAAAATACGGGTTTTCCGACACCCAGATCCGAAAAATCATCGAGGTCCGACCACATTTGCTCCGTTCCGATCTCGAGAAAACCATTTTGCCCAAAATCCACTTCTTTCAATCTAAAGGTGGCGCAAACCCTGATATTTCCAAGCTCTTGCTTCATAACCCCAGGCTTTTTTCTCATAGCTTGAAGAAACTGATAATCCCTTGTTTCAATCAACTTAGCAGTTTTCTCCAATCTGATTCAAAGGCCATTATAGCTTTAAGAAGGAATCCATTTCTAATCCCTTGTAACTTTGATGTTTATATGTTGCCTAATGTTAAAACTTTGCTGGATAATGGAGTGCCGGAATCGAATATCACAACGATGTTTAATTACCATCCGCGGGCTTTCGTTATGTCGCCGGATCAGTTTAAGGAGATTGTTAAGGATGTTAAGGAAATGGGGTTTAATCCATTGTTGCTTAAGTTCCTTCATGCTGTCATTTTGTTTAGAAAAGTGAGCAAATCTGCAATGGAGGGTAAGTTCGATGTTTATAAGAAATGGGGTTGGTCTGATGAAGAGATTTGGGAAGCTTTTCGAAAGTTTCCTGGTGTTTTGGAACCGTCGAAAGAGAAGATCACAGCCATCATGGATTTCTTAGTGAACGAAATGGGGTTTGAATCCTTGATCATTGCTAATCATCCGAGTATTGTCTCTCGGAGCTTGGAGAAACTGATTGTTCCGAGGGCTTTGTTTGCTCGAGAGTTGTTGTCGAAAGGTTTGATTAAGGACTTGAGATTTACAGTCGTGTTTGGAACTTCAGAAAAGGTGTTTGTTCAAAGGTTTGTTAACAAATATAAAGACAAAGCTCCGGAGCTGTTGAAGCTGTATGAAGAAAAACTCGAATTCGCAGTAAGAGGTAAATATAAATCAAATCGAGCTAGTTGTAGGACATAACATATTCGATCGAGCCAGTTTTCTTTTTATTATTGGATTGAATTCTTTCTTATGATCTAAAACTTGCTATAGATTGACTCTATTTAGCAGCATTGAGATTCTTATCATAGGTGGAAACTTTGCACCGACTGTTTTATGCGGTTTAATTGCTTAACTTGCTGGAAAATGCAACTGTGAAATGAATCTTACTTGCAGAGTTCATTTATCTGTTGTAGAGTTATTACTATGATACATTGGAGAGTTTTTAGTGAACTGAGGTTCGGGCTTGGATCTTTTCGTGTTATTTTTCTATCAATTACTATATGATATTATGTTGATCAACGTTCAACAAACTTTTGATCTATTATGAAGTAATAGCTGTGAGACCTACTCAAAAAGTTTAGCTTTGCTCTCAAACTAAAAACTTATTAGCCTCATTCTACTGAGTTTTTCTGGTTTTGTTTTTTTAATAATCATTTGAACATAAAGTTGAATCCTTTTTATCCAGTTCATAGATTTAAGGGGTTTTTGAGTACTAAAAACTCTCACCCAAAGTTTTTTTAGTAGAACTTGGAATTTAAATGACTACAGTTGATTTAGGGATTGAGTTTTTCATCCAATCCGTCTTGGTTTTCTTTCTTTTTTCTTTTTGTTAAATATTTGAGATGGTAGATGAGGCTACCACAAATTGAATCTGTATCAAACGAGTGTCTCGTAAGAACCATCACTTCACCGTCTTTGTTTAAATTTAATTATCCACAAGTTAAACACAAATTGATTAAATTTATCCACAACTTAAACACAATTTTTGTTTAATTTTATTTATAATATACCATAACTCTTCAAATTATGATTTAGATAGATATTCAAACTACAACTGCCTCATTATTATTTTTCCATCATTCATGTCAGCTTGTCACCTTTAGGGTGAGTAAAATACGATTCGATTTGAAAAAAATAAAAAAAAATTAAATTTTGAGTTATTCAATTTTTTCGAGTCAACTCGAATAAGTAATTCAAGTTTCGAGTTCGAGTCTAGTTGAATTTTACAATTCGAATAATTTAAATAACAGATTGGTGTAAATAACTCTTTGGTTCTTATAAATTTTAAAAAGAACAAATTGATTTTCTCTCAACAAAATTACAAAAAATTTAAAATAAATTTTAAAATTTAAATTATTTATAAAAATCAAAATTTATATTTTAAAATTTTTAAAGGAAGTTAATTTTTTTGTTGTTTTGTTTTAAAAAGTTTTCAAATCTATATTTTTCAAATTTATATGCTCTAACATGGAATTAGTTATATTGTAATAAAATTTTAATTTGATATGTTTTATTTTTAAATTTAACTTGAATAATTTCAATCGATTTGACTTCACTCTAATTGAAAAAATTTCAAATGAAATTAAAATGATAAAATAAAACTTGTCAATTCGATTAATTCAAAATCTTTTTACTCAATTAGACTTGATTTAATTCAACACTCACCTCTAACCACCTTAATATTTAAGGGCCTAAATAAATTCAATAAGATTAATTGATATTCAAAGGATTTAACTGGGCACACTATTTAACCAGAGAATTTTATTTTAGAGGATTTATTTGACATTTTAACTTAAAATTTATTAACATATTTTTATAATGTCATCTTGATATCGAATTGGTCTATATGATAGATAAATACTTGCATGTTTATAATTTAATTTATTTGTATTATCAAAATTAACATTTAATGTTTTCAAATCACGTCATTGATTCATAGATAAATTTGTGTGGATTTTAAGTTGATTGGTATGAGGTTTAGGATTCGATGCCTGTGGTTGAAAATCTTTTTTCTCTTTTTCCTATTGTAATTGTATCTAGGGATGACAAGATTTAAATCGTCCCATGAATTCCGAATCGGTCTACTTCATATGAAGTGGGTTTTTTTTGAAGAGTGGATGTGGGGCAGAATAGATTTTATCTTTCAGACAATAGATATGAAGGGATTATAATAATTATTTACCTCACCTCGCTCCATTCTATTACATAAAATTATCATATTATGTTTGTATATATATCTATTAAAATGATAAAAATATAATAATATATTATAAAAAATTATATATTTTATATTTAAATATTTTTTAAAGAATTATTTTTAAATATTTATTTGACTTTAAAAATATTAAAAATAATAAAAAATAGTTTGAAGGGTTTGGGTTTTGGGGGTTTACTGTAAACACACACAAAGACGGCCTTTGAATGTGAAGAACGACCTCTGTTGTCTGCGTTTCAGAGTTGAGACCTTTGTTTAGTCTTCTTTTGGCCTCTTTGTCCGAGTATCTAACCTTGATTTCATTTCAATGCCCCCAAAATGTTGAATTCTTTTACCAAAAACATCAACGATTTCTTTAAGCTTTTACACAATGTTACGAACAATTCCTTCTCAAACAACCCATCACTGTTCTTCACTGTTCGACGCATCTCAAACAAAACCAAATCCCAAAACCCCCAATCTTTTACAGTCTCTTACCTCAGAACCAAACTTGGGTTCTCCCCAGAATCCGCTCTCAGAATCTCCAAATATGTCCATTTCAAAACCCCAGAAAAACCCGATTCTGTCATTGCATTCTTAGAGCAACACGGGTTTTCCAACACCCAAATCCGACAAATCATCCTCACCCGACCTGCTCTCCTCTGTTCCGATGTCAAGAAAACCTTCTTGCCCAAATTCCAGTTCTTTCAATCTAAAGGTGTCACAGGCCCTGAAATTTCCAAGCTCTTAGTTTACAATCCCAGGATTTTAAGTCGTAGCTTAGAGAAACGGATAATCCCTTGTTTCAATCAATTAAGCAAGCTTCTCCAGTCTGATTCAAAGGCCATTACAGCTCTAAGGAGAAATCCGTATTTAATGGTATGTAATTTCGATACTTATGTGTTGCCTAATATCAAAACTTTGATAGATAATGGTGTGCCTGAATCGAATATCGTAACTATGTTTAATTACCATCCATGGTCTTTCGTTATGTTGCCGGATCGGTTTAAGGAGATTGTTAAGGATGTTAAGGAAATGGGGTTTAATCCATTGTTGGTTAAGTTCCTTCATGCTGTCATTTTGTTTAGAAAAGTGAGTAAACCTGCGATGGAGAGTAAGTTTGATGTGTATAAGAAATGGGGTTGGTCTGATGATGAGATTTGGGAAGCTTTTCGAAGGTATCCCGGTGTTTTGGAAGCATCGAAGGAGAAGATCACGGCCATCTTGGATTTCTTAGTGAATGAAATGGGGTTTCAATCTTTGATTCTAGCTAATCATCCGAGTGTTATCTCTCGGAGCTTGGAGAAACGGATTGTTCCGAGGGCTTTGTTTGCTCGAGAGTTGTTGTCGAAAGGCTTGATTAAGGACTTGAAATTTTCAGTCGTGTTTGGAACTTCAGAAAAGTTGTTTGTTCAAAGGTTTGTTAACCAATATAAAGACAAAGCTCCGGAGCTGTTGAAGCTGTACGAAGAAAAACTCAAATTCGCGGTAAGAGGCAAATATAAATCAAATCGAGCTAGTTGTAGAACGTAAATCGAGCCGGTTTTCTTTTTATTATTGGATTGAATTCTTTCTTATGATCTAAAACTTGCTATAGATTGACTCTTGTTAGCAACATTGAGAATCTTATCGTAGGTGAAACTTTGCACAGACTGTTTTATGTAGTTTAATTGTCTAACTTGTTTGGAAATGCAACTGTGAAATGAGTCTCACTTTATTTGTTGGTTTAGTTCCATTGATGTTCATTTTTGATGCTCTGCAACTCTTTTAAGTTTTGCTTTTTTGGTTTGTTTAAAGTTATGAAGATCAAATTTGGTATTGGTTTTGGTGTAGCTTTGTCATTGTGGTTATATCCTTCTAGGTTTACATTGGTTCTAATGGTGTTCGGGTTACAAGGGCAATCCACGAATGTTATTCCGACTCTTTTTTTATATTTTAAAGTACTCCCATCAGATGTATCTCCAGACATAAGTACTGGTCCTGTAGGATACAATCTTTCAAGGATCCTTAAAATATAATCCGTCTGAGATCTATTGTCATCCTGTTTAGAAACATGCACGAAGTAAACCAATTTAATCAACATTAGTTTCAGTTTCACTATTGATGGTTGAATCTTTATATAAATGGAGTATGATGGACTTAAGATCAATGAGCTATTTAGTTCTTTTACCCCCTTAACCATCTGAACTTAAAATTAATCTTTGTTTTTTCTATCCAACTTACTAAAGATTCAAATAGGTTGTGAATTTGAATGTTGAGTCAAACTTGAGTTTTTATTCCTTGGAATGTATAAAAGTTTATGTTTTTTAGAGCAGTTGTGGATTACATGCAGTGTCTCGCGAAGTGGTTTTTTTTTCATTGACAGTGAACAGAATAATGATACAATTAGTGGAGAGCAATCGATGGAGATACGCCCAAGTGTTTTAATCTCTACACTCGCTTGTGAAGTTCTTTTTATTTATTTGTAGTATCACTGAATAATATGGTTACATCTCTTACCTAACTGATGTATATATGTATACTAGAATACAAATTTAAATTATTTAAATTTATTTATTAGAGATATGGTAGAATGATATAGTTATATCTCTTATAAAAACAGAGATTTAATTTGAATTTTATCCTATCCGAATTTAGGGAAAAAATTGATTTTAAAAAAAAAATACATAGAGAACTTTGAGGTTTAGGGTTTAATGTAAAAAAGGAATAAGTTACCTAATTGATCACCCAAAAAAATTTCTTTCAATTTGATCATTGCCTTTAGAGAAATTTATTATTTTGGTCTTCTTTAAATCTAAGTCAAACCTTTGTGTTCGCCAATCAAAATTTTCTTTCAACAATTTTCAAGATCGTTGAAGAGGAAAAGGTGGAGTTGAAAACAGAGCAAGTTGGGGATGTATAGGTATATTAGGGGGACTTTTTTTAGGGTTTGCGCAAAAAGAGTTCTTAATGCTATCCCCTATGCTAGACAATGGTCATGTAAGGCTTATTTCGACGACCAATACGGTGGAATTAGAGGGAGGATTCAAGTTTGGTTGCCATCGATTTGATGGTGGGGATTTCAGAAGATGGTGGTCAAAGTTGGAGCAGTTTTTCGAGGCTGAAGAGGTGCAAGAACAGGCCAAGGTTAGGACAGTCATGCTCCACCTGGAAGAAAAAGCTTTGAACTGCCACCATTTCTTTTGCCAAAGGCAAGGGGGTCTTCACCAGCTCACTTGGGACATCTATGCTAGAGGTTGGAGAGAGAGGTTTGACTCTACCACCTTCCTAGATCCTATGACTGAGCTTGTCTCCCTTAAGCAATATGGAACAATAGATGCTTACCACGATCATTTTGTGAGCATACTCAATCAATTACACTTGCCAGAGAGCTATGCCCTAAGCATATTCATTAACAACTTAAGGGTGGAAATAGGTCAAATCTTAGATTGTTTAAACCACAGACTCTTGTAGAAGGGTACTCAATAGCTAGGGAAGTGGAATGGATAGTATAAAATACTCAGAAGAAACGTTTACTAGGGGAGTGAGGAATATTTTAAATTCTTATTTCCTAGTCCTCGAGTGACTGTACTAGTGACTGCAACTCATGCAACAGGTGGCTCTAACTCAATCCCAAAGGGCCAGAATGTAACAACCTTAACCCGTATTCGTCGTCAGAACAGTGTTACAGAGTATTACAGGACAATAGAATAGTAAATCATTCAAATAATACATTAATACAAACATAATCAAATTGCTTGGACTAACCAAAATATAAAATCAAAATGACATTATTCAGATTAAAAACACATCAAAACCAACCTAATATGTGCCTAACCAATGTACCCTCATTGGTACTACAATTATATACAATTTAATCTCAAAGTACATATTAATTCAATTCATCAACTCATTCAAGCAATACCAAATCAAAATACCTAACAAAGTTACCATAACCACAACAAATCAAATATATGTAAGCCACACATACTAGCATAACAACTATACCTTATTCTCCTACCTTATGCAAAGTGGTTATTTGCACAAAATATCATTCATAACATTTACATAAGCCAAACATTAACCAAAATAGCACAAGAGCCTATACATGCCATATAATCCGAATTTAACGTTTCAAAAACTACGGAGATAAACTGGATAGTGTGACTTAAGTGACGATCTAATCATCCAACCTTTCGAACATCTACAATGACATTAAACAACACAAGTAAGCTTAATGAAGCTTAGTAAGTTCGACGTGATAAACAAAAATCTTACTGAACTAACTATAAGAAATTAAATAATAATAAAAAATTATCCATGACAACTCCCTGTCATTCACAACTTTAATCGATAAATACATTTGTATTCAAATCAATACAAAAATAAATAACATGTCTTTCAAATTCATTAAATAAATCACCTTACCGAGATTTTTCCATTCGAAGAACGACTTATGGATAAGAGTACATCGTTAATACAAGCTCATAAGAGCTGAACAGAAGCTCGTAAGAGCTGATCCACTCAATCACGCCAAACAGAAAGTAAAACATGAGAGTTTGCAACAAATGCTAAACCCCGTTTACTTGGGTAAAATGCCGATATCTCCCTCCAATACCATCTCCACTCCAAGCCCCCGTCATACACCAAATCACGAATGTACTCAAATATCGTGTTCAATTCAAATCGAATATCCAATTCAATATTATAATTCAAACAATAATTCATTTCCAACAATAGAATATATACATAATACCAATAACCAATTTATACAAATGTTAAATTTTAACTGTACGAACTTACCTGGACTAAATTGTAGTAATTGCAAAAGTTTAGGGACTATTCCACTATTTTTCCTTTTCCACGAGTATCTGCGGGATCTTGATTTAAAATATAAAATTACTCATTTATTAGCATATATTTCATTTTCAATCTATTTTACAATTAATACCCTTTTATTTTTTAAATTTACGCAATTACCTCAAACTTTTACGTTTTACAATTTAATCCCTTAATTAGTTAATCTATCAAATTAACTAATTTTATCAAATCAATAATCTATCCAAATATTCTAGGCCCTCATATAGCCCCTAATAAACCTAAAATTCACTATCAAACCCTAATACTTTGACATTTTCACAATTTAATCCTAAAATCAATATTTAACAAAATTACTTTACAAAATCATCATACAACACAATCAAAGCTCCAAATCCATGTTATTAATCAAAACATATAATTTTTATAAATGAAAACTTCCAAAAATTTTAACAGAATCGGAAACGAAGGTACAGGTTAGCTAGACCTAGTTGAAACGATATCAAAAACATAAAAATTATTAAAAATGGGCAAAGTTTGCTTACCAAATCACCAAACCAAAGTTGATCGAATGTTTTCTTCTCCTTTAGGGTTTCGATGGTGGCTTTTAAAATGAAGAAGATGATAATGAATTTTTATCATGTTTTTATTATATCATACATATTTAATAATTACTATTTTACCCTTATAAATATAATCAAACTTTAACAATTTAAAAGCCCACTAACGCCCGCCAACCCTTGAAAGGTATAATTACCATTTAAGTCTCTTTTCCTTATTCAATAAACCATTTAATCACTCAAATAAAATAGTGACTAAATTTTATATCTTTTACGATTTAGTCCTTTTTAATTAATTAACTATCGAAACGTTACAATTTTTTAATGAAAATTAATACCACGTTAATTACACTCCGTAAATTTTTATAAAAATATTTATGGCTTGGTTTATAGAAACAAGATCCCGATACCTCACTTTCTAAAAGCACTTGACCTTAGGGTCTTACCACTTGAACCTAATAAATCGTTATAAAACATAAATTACCAAATCAAAAACCTTTTTAAAACCATATTTGACTCGTAAATATTAAATAAAAATATTTACAAACTTACTCACCGAATTTGGTGGCCTCGAAACCATTATTTCTGACACCACTGAAAAATCGAGTTGCTATACAGAGACCACCAACCAAGTCCTTATCACAAGTAAAAATAGAGAAAAAAAAGGAAAAAAGGGCCTATGCTTCTAGTGTGCCTCCAAGTATACACCAGGGCATAAATATGTAAAATCGCAACTTTATCAGCTAATTGTGGAGCCTCAGTCTGACTCAACTAGTGACTTAAAGGCTCAAGCAGTGGATGAATTTTAGGATTGTCCTGAACAGTTGAAAAGCTTGGACCAAGAGACGGAAACCACTGCTCCAGTACTGTCTTTGCATGCCTTGTAAGGATCTCAATGGCACAATACAATGAGATTAGCAGTTAAAATAGGCCAGGTAGATGGGATCATACTAGTTGATTCTAGTAGTACTCATAACTTTATTGATTCAAGGTTGGTTAAAAGGTTAAATTTACCAGTAGAGAAATTTTGTTACTTGAAGATTATTATAGCTAATGGAGGTAGCTTGACCACTAGGGGATTATGTAGGGCTACGAATTGGGAGGTACAGGGACATGCATTTATCACTAATTTTATGGTCTTATCTATTAAAGGATGTGATGTAGTTTTGGGAATACAGTGGCTTCTGTTTTTGGTATTTATTATATGGAATTTTGGGTCACTTACTATGCAATTCAAGTATCAAGGCCAAAATTGTACTCTTCAAGGCATAATACCTGGAGGGTTGCGACTCCTCTCTGGTTATCAGCTCTCCAAATGTCTACATATGGTTGCATTTGGACGTTGCCTTAGTCTACACATTTGATCAACAAACTGTACTGAATATGTTACCTATACCAATCAAGGAAGACTTGCAGCAATTGTTGTTTGAGTACTAGGATAATTTCCAACTACGAAAAAAGTTTCCCTCGAGTATGTTACAAAATTACAGAATCCCTCTCCAGGATGAGACCAAGGTGGTAAATGTAAGAACCTACAGATACCCTTTCTTTCAGAAAACACAAATTGAAAGGCTTGTCCAGGAAATGCTGCAGGCAGGGGTCATTAGGGATAGTAACAACCCTTTTGCATCCTCTATTGTGATGTGAAAAAGAAATATGGGAGTTGGAGGCTGTGTGTGGATTACAGACAGCTCAACCAACTTACTATTAAGGACTGATTCCATATCCCTGTTATAGAAGAACTACTGGATGAAATTCGTCACACCTTTATCTTCTCTAAGCTTGACTTAATGTCTAGATATCACCAGATTAGATTGTGGGAAAAGGACATCTTCAAAACATCATTTCAAACACGCGAGGGGCATTATGAATTTTTGGTTATGCCCTTTGGCTTAACCAATGCCCCTTCAAGCTTTCAATCTATAGTGAATGCAATCTTCAAAAAGCTATTAAGAAGGTCAGTATTAGTGTTCTTTGATGACATATTAGTCTATTTCAATAGATGGTCTGATTATTTGGTCCATTTAAAAGAAGTACTATAGCTCTTGAGGGATAATCATCTCTTTGCTAAGCAAAGCAAGTGCACCATTGGCACTCATCAGATTGAATATCTAGAACATATTATCTCTGAAGGTTCAATAACCATGAATGTAACCAATGTAGAGGGAGTCTTAAGCTGGCCTACTCTCAAGTTAATGAGGGAATTAAGAGGGTTATTTGGGTTGTTAGGCTACTATAGGAGATTTATAAGGCATTATGGCATATTGTCTCGACCGCTGATAGATTTACTTAAGAAGGTTATTCTTTGGACTTGGACTGAAGCTACTAACATAGCTTTTAAAAGACTATAACAAGAAATCTGTCGAGCATCAGTCCTATCCCTTCTAGCCTTTAAAAAGGAATTTTGTATTGACACAAATGCTTGTGGCCAGGGTTTAGGAGCAGTGTTGTAGCAAAAATGGAAGCCTATAGCATTCTTTAGCAAATGACTAAGGGTGAGACATCAAGCACTTTCCATTTATGATAAGAAGATGCTAGTTGTGTTGCTAGTAGTTAAAAAATGACATTCTTACTTGGTAGGTAGAAAGTTCTAGATAAGAACAGACTATCAAAGCCTGAAATTTTTAGCTGATAGACATGCAATCACACCCTTTCAATAAAAATGGGTGGTGAAAATGCTTAGATATGATTATTATATCACATATAGAAAAGGGATTCAAAATAATGTGATTGATTCCTTATCAAGACGACCACATAAGCAAGAAGGGCAACTATTGCAGTGCATAAGTAGTATCTCTCGGTCAGATATATGGAGTTGAGTGATTGAGTACTGCTTAGTTGATCCAAAATTACAACATCTATGTTAGGAACTCCAGCAAGATCCTCAAATGCATCCTAAATATACTTGGGATGGCAAAGTGCTCATGAGGAAATAAAAAGCAGTGGTAGGCAACAATCCTAGTCTTAGAAGGGAACTGTTTGAGTATTTTCACCTAGGCAACAATCCTAGTCTTAGAAGGGAACTGTTTGAGTATTTTCACCATGGCTCTATGGGAGGGCACTGGGGTGCACATGTCACTAGGCACAAAATGTCAGGCTTAATGTATTGGAAATGACTCTCTAAAGATGTAAGGTAATGGACTTGAGAGTGTCCCACTTGTTAGAAGTGAAAAGCTGACTTGTCTGTCTCACCAAGACTCCTACAACCCCTTCCAATCGCTACTTGAGCATAAGAAGCCATCAACATGGACTTTGTGGAAGGGTTACCTAATTTAAAAGGCAAAATGCAATTCTAGTGGTAGTGGACAGATTGACCAAATATGGTCACTTTTTGGTCCTCTCTCATCCTTTCACAACACTAATTGTAGCTCAAGAATACATGGTGTAGGTCTACAAGCTACATGGAATTCTAGAATCCATAGTGTTTGATCGAGATAAATCTTTGCCAAAAATTGTTCAAGCAGCTTAGGACTCAATTGCATTTATCAACTGCTTACCACCCTCAAACAGATGGTTAAATCGAGGTCTTAAATAGAGGCGTAGAGGGATTTCTAAGATGTATGACTGGTGAGTGTCTTAGTGAATGGTTGATGTGGTTACCTCTAGCAGAATGGTGGTGTAACACCACGTATTACTCTGCAATACAGACTACCCCCTATTAGGCACTCTGTGGCCAAATTCCTCCACTTTATCTACCCTATTTAACTAGATCTTCGCCAGTGGCATTAGTTGACCGTAGCTTCCAGAATTGAAAATCAACCAGGAAGCTTCTCCAATTCTATCTTAATAGGTCATAGGAAAGAATGAAGCAATTGAATGACAGTAAAAGATCTAATTGTGTATTTGCTATTGGTGACTGGGCATATTTGAGATTACAGCCCTACAGACAGCACTTTGAGGAAGCTAAAGAATCAAAAGCTTTCTCCAAAGTATTTTAGACCCTTTTTAGTGGAGGCCAAAGTAGAACCAGTTGCCTACAAATTAGCTTTACTAGAAGGATCTCTAATTTATCTCACTTTTCACGTATCCCAGCTCAAAAAGCACATTGGTAAAGTTCCTACTTCACCTTTGTTTCCTCATGTGGGCAATGACGGATCATTCAGTAAGGAACTAGTGAGAATTCTCAAGCGATTGATGGTCAGAAAAGGTGGTCATGTTGCTACTGAAGTTTTAGTTGAGTGGGTCAATACTTTCCTAAAGACTCAACTTGGGAGAACTTACAGGAGCTGCAACAGCAATATCTAGCTTTTTATCCTTGAGGACAAGGATCTGGTTTGAGGGGAGCAATTTTTATGGAACGAATGGGAAAAGTCAACAAAATTCAAACAACGGTCACCTATTTTGAATTCCTACTAATTTTCATTAATTTTGTTTAATTTGTAAACATTGCGTTTTAGTTAAATTTTTATAAAACGAGGCATTTTGGTGTGGAGGTGTCAGTCTGGTATAAAACGATACGTTTTAAGCCAAAGAACCATTTAACTGAAACGATGCATACTGAGTGAATTTGGTAACAGTTGTATGTGAGTCGTTATTCTCCTATTTAGCCACCAATCAGGATTAGAAGGCAGTTATGAATTTTTCCAATCAATTTTCCAATAATTTTCTCTCATCTCTCTCGTGCTATCCTTCAATCTTCTCTTCCTCTTCTGCTTATTTTCTTCTCTCAAATTTAAGATCGTAACAAATCCCTATTGACAATGTCATTCCACCATGATATCTTGATTGAATTTCCAAGACTCTTTCCATACGAGCTCTTTTATGTTGTCTTTGTTCGATTTTGTCTGCTCGAAATTGACGATGAAAGGAGATGGGCAAGTGGGTTCTTCATTTATCGGAAGAAGGCTTGATAAAGAAAATGAAGGGATCAAAATAACAATAACATTGTTAAAAGTTCGAAACTAAGACAGTACCAATTGTGGCCTTGCTCAGATCGAAAACCAACAATTTCTCTACAAGATCGACCACCCCAGGTGACACCTTCGGAAACCATTCAAAAAACGGTTGCTTCGATTATACATCGAGGAACCAACTCCCGATCTAATGATTTCCGTTAAAATGCAACAGGTCGACTAGATATCCATAGCTGCAATATACTCTGAACAATTCAAGAGCAACTCAGGGGCTTGATACCATTTGGTTGCGACATACTCGATCATGAAGTCCATTTCTGAGGCGATACTTGCAAGACCGAAATCACAAATCTTAGTATCGCAATTTGCGTCGAGAAGCAGGTTGCTTGGTTTTATGCTTCAGTGAATAACATTCGCTAATGGCATGGAACATTCATTATATCTTTGGCTTTTAAGACTTGGAATATACGAAACTAGGATTGACACAGTACAACTGCATGCCGCGTTCACTACGATCGAGCATATCAAATTGAAGAAGATGGACTATGAATGATAGTGATAACATCACGAACTACACAACTCAAACAATCACATATAAGCCAATACACGAAATTGGGATTAGTGACGCGCATTGGCATGTGACATTCATTACGATTGAGAATATCGATTCGACGAAGACAGAGCTACAAAAGAAAGTGATAGCATCACATACACTTGATATATATATTAGTGTGTGCTTGATAGTGGTCATCGACAAGGGGCTAGGTGGACCATATTATTTGATGTAGAACGATGTCCATTAGCTCGTAAGCAATGTAAACATCATCGAACTTTTCCCTCTCTGGTGGTAGCATAATGTCCGTTAACTCAATAAATATATTTTCACTCATATGTTTTATTTTTTTTTAAATATTCGTATTAAACATATTCTTATATGTAACACTTAAAACCGAGTTCAAGTACATTATCATGACCCATGTGCCGAAGAAGCTTGATTTCGGTCAAATACATTACCAATATTTTTCTTGTTGCAACATCTTCCTTTGCCTTAAAATAGGCCAAATTTTGTTATTAATTCATGTACTATGTGTAAGTTATTAATTTAATTCATGTATTTTTTTGAATTAGTCAATTTCAGAATTATTTTCTTTGAATTTTAAAATTTCAATCTGATCCAAACTGAAGAAACTGAATTTGTTTAGCTTAAATATTCTATTAGTCCTCTACTATGCGTAAAATAATAGATTTAGTCCATATTCTTCAATTAAATCATTCTTGTATTTTTGAATTTTAAAATTTTAGTCTTAACCTAAATTATAACGAAAATTTTCTATTTCTTAAATATTATTTAGTAAGCATTTTATTATATGTATAACATTATAACAGTTTATTATCTTCACATAATACTCACAAAATTTTGCACCACTTTAGTCAATAATTTTAATGAGTATCATTTGGAGTCAAAATTGAAATTTTAAAATTCAAATAGTATACAAAAATAAATCCATAATTTACTGCTAATATGGGTCTAAAAGCAGAATTTGACTTAATACAAATTCAATTGTTTCCATTTAAATTAAGACTGAAAATTACAAAATTCAAACACTATAGAGACAAAAAAAAAGGACCTAAATGCATAGACTAAATTTATGAATTATACATAATACAATGAATAATAGCAAAATTTATTGTTTTTTTCTAAATTATTTTCAGTTCAAAATTCAAATAATCCATTTAAATATGTAGGCTGAAATAGAATAGGCTGCCTTTCTCAATATTTTTATGAAAATTATTTTTAAAATGTCTAGTTTAAAATTTAAGAGTTTAATATTGTAGTCAAAAGTGTTTTTAAAAATAAAAGATATGACGTTTTAAAATAAAGATATGCATTTAAATAATGTTCAAATTCGTTAATATTATAAATTTTAAAATTGTAACTCATTACTAATATTTTAATATATAAAATATAAATTTTAAATATTTGTAAGCAATTTATATTAATTATTTTAAAATTTAATGGACATATAATTTATATTTTTAAATATTATTTAAATATATAATGTTATATATTTGAAATAAATTATAATAGAAAAGCATATTGTATATGAAAGATAAATATAAATATTATATAAGATACTTTAGATTATAAATAAAGATTAAAAATGGCATTTGATTATTATTTGACTTTTGAACTGTTAAATTATACAGTTTTTTTTATCTAAACTTTTTTGTAACTTTATATAACGATTTTATAATTTTTTTTACTTAATATAACACGTTCATATTATTTTATTTTGAATATATTATAAAAAACAATCAAACAATTAGACTACTGATTTCAGTTTTTGAATTCCAATTTCGTAAAGAAAGAATACCCATGATGCGAAAGATTTGCTAATCACCTCTATCGACCTTTCCTGCAGCACAAAGGAATTTTCCCATCCCCATCCTCTGCCCCTCATGCCACCAGACCCAACAACAAGACATTCAACATCCTCTCCGCAACCGCCCGTGAATAATGGATTACTAAAAGAAAAGTTACATCAAATGAGGCTTGTCTATGACTCACCTTCGACAACCCAACATACCTTGGAACGTTGCGGTCAGTACAAAATGACGTTATCTTTGACAAACTGACTAGCAACTTTATGCACTTTACATCCACTAACCTTCCGATTTCTAAAGTGCAAACTGTTGGTGTTTGATGGCAACCACCAAGACAAGGTTGGGCAAAGCTCAACACCGACAGTTCAGCCCTTAAGAATACAGAGTTGGCACCATTATTCGTGACTCTAATGAATGATGGATCAGACAAGTTTACCAACGCATCCCAAAAGCCACGAGTATTGAAGCTAAATTATGAGGATTAAGAGATAGACTTGAACTTGCCAATAGTCTAAACATTAGAAAATTAGAGACTGAATTGGACGCCACTGCTATTGTAAGTCTTATGACTAAAGATGGTTGCTCTAACCCACTTCTTGCTACTCTTTCTCTGATTGCAGGATGCTCTTATAGAAACTCGACCAAAGTTCTATCAAGGGAAGACAATAGATGTGCTGCTGCATTTGCTAGGATGGGCAGTAGTCTTTTGTTTTCATCTCTTTTTGGACAGTAATATACATGAGAATATACACAAAACACTAAGGAATACACAGATTGTTGGCTCTAGTTATTCAGCTAATAAAAACTGAAAATAAAGAGAGACACTGATGCATGGGAAATTAAAAAAAGAAGAAGATAGGCTTCAATAAAATGCAGAGAGACTTGAGTTTTAGTTTTTGGTTAATTTGATAATAATTGATACACGTATCTTTATTCATATTTAAAAAAGATAAGAAAAAAAAAAGGAGTAAATAAAATTGGATAAGAAGAGTGTTGGATTGTTTTTACAACAACAATGGAGGAATTACAACATACCTGATTTCATGATGTGGGAACTAATGCCAATATCTGATTCCTAATAATTCCCATACATTTCTGTATCTCTGTGTAAATCGGTAGATTTTGTGAACAACATGGCTTCAAACTTGTAACTGCTGAATCTAGCACCTCTGCAACATCTCCTGGTGGGAACTGTCTTTCTGTACATTTCTGCAATTTTTTCAGGGAGGTGTGAGATAACCGGAATCAGATTTTATGATCCACAAGCAATTTAGCCTTTATACTATAGAAGATACATCGTTAATGGAGAACATCTAAATACCAAGGAGTCATTGAGATAATTACCTGTATCATGAGCAAGGTGGCTACACATTGCGAAATAAGGTCTGAAGGGATTTTAAGTTCATCTTGGTCTGACAAATTTTGCAGCTTCATCTCAGGTATATGACTAGTTGCAAATGGATATGATGAACAAGCAGTCAGATTATCATGACTACGGACAGAGTCTACTGGGGCCGCAGACCTCGGAGCAGGTGCACTAAACTCATTCAATGAAAGCTGGTTATTTACAAAATCTATTGCATCCTCAATCCTCTCAATGTTTTTCCCCCCTTTTCTCAAAGATGACATAGCCTGAGATGGTAATTTATGTTTAATCAGAATTACAAAACAATCTAAAGTGGCTACAAGAACACTGTTATGTTTAATCATAACCATCTTCAAGGCAAAATCAGCCACATCTTTGAATTCTGCCTCAAAATACCAAATTAAGCTCGAGATTTAGTTCCAAGCAAATATGCTTCTCAGGACAGTCGAATATCAAGATTTTTATCAAGTTTTCACAAACATGTGATGAACATGTCATCCTAAAAATGAAATTAAAATATTCCACTAAAATAGAGGTAAGCTCTACCACCAAAATTATGTACACATTTATAGAATTTACATTGTTAAGTAATGCTATCTCATATGGTTTAGCTCGAGGATTGCTGCGGCAAAAGGTTTAGACTCAAGCACAGTTGATATATAACAGTTCAATCATCAATGCCTTGTTTTACCTTTAAGGCTGCATCAACCATTGATCGAGCTTTCCTTCTTGAACTTTCAACAATTTCAGCTACATGGGATACAGATTCTTGGACATGATGCATAGCATCAAAAGAGCTCAACTGAGAGCCTTGCTCACCAATTTTACCCGAGGGATTCAGCAGCTTACCCGAGGAGGTCCCTTGATATGTATTCCGTTGCCTCAAGCACAACAGAGCAGAAGAAACCTGCAAAAGGAAGAAAAAAGTTAGGATATAATGGTAAATGACAATAGCGTAGAGATAAAGCAAGATGGCTTATTGGCATCCCATGCCTGTTCATTGACTTCATTCAACTGTAAGAGAACAGCAGCATATTGCTTCTTGAAAGAATCTGAATCCTTTATATGGTTGTCTCCACCTTTCTGGTTTTCCAACACCTCATCATTCATACGTCGCAGTTCAGACACAATGGCCTCCTGCAAATGCTAACACAACCTTAAGCACACTTCTCTGACATTATTTAACAAAATGATTTGAACAAGATTCTATGTCAGCCTCATATAAACACAATAGACGTGGAGAATAAACCATACAACACAACAATGAGAATCACAATACTGATGCCCCAATGCCGCAAAAAAATCACCAAGTATGGAGGTAAGATAGGATAAAAGTAACATTTTATTAAAAGAGTAGAAATAACAAGGAACAAAGAATACTCATGCATTAAAAGTATGCAACATACAACAGGCACTGCACAAGTTTCTATAAGAACTTGAGTTAAAAAATAGGGAGGGGGAAAGAATGATTTGCCAGCAGATTAATGCATAACAGCTAATATGAACCTTTTTATCAAGAGCACGAGTCAACTGAGAAAGTGCTTCAACATCAGCTTCTCTTGCCTGAACCAGCGACACAGCAGAAGGCTGAGAATTTATTGCTTGTGTATAAACAGTTTCGGTAGGCCCAATTTTAAGTTGTAAATTAGGACTTGATGAATCAACCTGGCCAAAGAAATTTATCATTATACTAGGTAACAGTTATTCTGATTCAATACTGCTTCCTAAATCAAAACTTATCAAAACTTTCAGCTAATACTCCAATATGAAAGTGATTTACCTTGAATTGATTTTATTTTATATGCATGAATTACATCTATTTTTCAGTCATAACTTACCTTAACTGGCTGTGATAAATTGCCAACACTGAAAGTTGATGGGGAAGTACGAGATGGACTATTGGCATTCTCCAAGTTATCACATTGCATAAACTTGATGTTCTCTTCCATCTTGCTTTCTTTTGACTGCCCATTCATTTTGAGCTCATTGTAGTTCTCAACAAATTTACGGATGGCAGCATTTTGTCTTGAAAGGGAAGCAGGCAAATTTTCCATTGGGTTTAAAGGCATACAATCAACATCCTGCAATGAAAAGTGTATATATCACTTGTAAAAGTTGGTAGGAAAGAAGGACAAAAGTAAAATAAGAACAAGCTAAGTAAATTTAGTAGATGGCAGAGAATTATGTTAAACACAAATAATCAAGCAGAGAATTATGTTAAACACAAATAATCAAGCAGATATGAGTACATCCACTTGTATATTTAGAGAGAAAAAATCTAAGGAACCTCCTAAAGCCTTAGCCTGTCGTTAACCATCAGACTGAGACATTAATGACAACAATCTACATCAGCAGTTGAGTGAAATGAACATGCAGCCATCATATATAACATAAAAAGTTACCATAACAAATTCCACTCCTAGCTCAGGGCTGTCAAACTGAATCCGGTATCTACTATAGTCAACAGTTAACACACTTCCATCATGAATCTCTCTAATTTTTGGATGAACAGCAATGACACGTTGTCCAACCGATAGAGGTCGAGCTAAATCAGTTGGAAGTCCTTCACCAATACCGGCACGGAGTTCAGCATAATGCCTTCTAACCGACTCCCGGTATTGATTAAGCTTCTCCCTTTCTTCCTTTAAAAATTGCTCAGAAAACCGCCGTGGTTTGCCAAGGGAACTGCATCAAGGTGACATTGTATAAGTAGAGCACCAAAACCTAAGACCTTATAAAGATTCCAAAGTAGAAAGCTATACCTCCTTATTACACCCCATTCAACACGAGTTAATCTAGGAATATGACCTAATCCTACATGATCCAAATACTCCACAAACTCCCTTTTAGCGAACCATGGATAATCAATTGTACTATAGAACCATTCAAAGGCACACCATCTCCGTGCTCGGTATGAACAAAGGAAGTTACAAAGCTTTTCCTGTCATACAGAATATACACATACATGAAGGGAGGAAAAACCCAATATATAGAAACTCAAGTTCTCAGTAGTTGAAGTAGAAAGTGTTACCTTCAGATCCAGTGCTCCATCATGGAATAATGTAACTGGCCCACTAATTTTTCCCTTTACAATATTATCAGAGGACTTTATACCCTTCCTAATTGCTGGTTCCCGCACATCCGTCTTTCGCTTACTCCTGATTTTTGTCGGTAGGTTGACCTGGTTAACAGATGAAACCTGTATAGTAGATGGAGCTAAATTGTTCAAGTCCCTTCCTTGATCAGTACTGGAGGAGGCATGCTCTGGAGGTCTCACAAATTTCCCTTGCTTTGGATGTCCAACATTATTAGACAGTTTACCTTTACTCAGAAGATTCTTTACCTCACCAGAAGCCTAAAAAATGCACATAAAAATAGCAATGTCAACAAACAGTAATAAGTGATGAAGGGAAGGACATGAACTTAAAGCTTATAAATTTAAGAATTTTGCAATGTAAACAAATTGTTAAATATTTAACTTACAAAAAAAACCCTCAAATGCGATGGACAAAAGAGGAGGGGGGGGGGACAAAATTACCAACGGGATAAACATCTATACCAACATAGACGCCCTTGGCTGACCCATAACTGAATTGAACATTAAAACTGAGTTGATCATTTACTTATTTCCTATATTTAGATCTAAAACAGACTTTCTTCCTGCATGGTCTCCGTAGTCAACTCAAAACTTTACCTACTAATTTACTTCAAATTTATGTCCCTACTATCTTTACATTTATTCAATAATAATAAATTTACTTAATATTTTTCATAGCACTCTTATAAAATTAATTGTTATATTCCTTTCTCTGTTTGTCATTCAAACTCAAGCTGTAGCTGCCACGTAAACATGCACCCACTTCATACAGTTAAATACATGTAATCTCAGAATTAAGAACACACTTAATTAGTAAAATGCCCATCAAACATTCTGAAAAAGAGAAGTATCTTAAGATTTCATCATATCAATTAGGGAACTGAAATGAGATTTTACATTAAAATTTTAACTTTGTTTATAAAAACACAAAAAAGAGCAATCTTAGATCTTTGAAGCTAAACAAGTGAAAAATACAAACCTCAATGTTTGGAGATTCACCCAACTGAGAATCAGCGTCAGTTTCATCTTTTGGTATCTGCAACTAGAGAGTAAGTTGCATATGGTCATTGTCTCATGTTATAAACCCACTGAGTTTTTTTCTTCCCCAGAATAGAACCAATAGGAAATTAAAGGATTTACCAACAGGAAAAAAAAAGAAAAAAGAAGCAAACAGATAGCATCAACTCTTACTTTATAAGGTGAGGATTTCTGTCTCCTTTTCCTCATTCCAACATTAGCCGGATGTGCCTCCTTTGCTTCAGGATTAGCACGAACATCATGTCCAAAAAGTTTTCCATGTCTAGATGCCTTGGAGGCACAGCCTTTAGCTCCTGGAACAAGATGATTTCCTTTCAGTTTAGTCTTCTCAACTTCATTTTTCTCTTCCTTATGCTGCACAGATGACTCTGACACAGGAAAAAAAAAAGGTGGAATGTTACACGTTGTACATAATTCCATCCAAACATAGAGATCTTTAATGGTTGTGAGTCATCAAGAAGGATTTATGGTGGTAGTTCAATGGGGTACAAATGAAATGTTAAAAATTAGAATAGGTTTATCTTTTTCTAAGATTGCAGGCTTGCCCTTAACGAAATGATTATCTGGAGAATGAAAATGCCATTTGAAGATCTTACTTATGTCACACCTATAATCCAGGAGGGGAAAAAATGGGGCATAAGATACTGCTTACAAATGACCCAAAATATTTTGACCATTCAAACCCTTCTAAAATTTCTCTTGCAGGTATAATTTAATTTCATGACTCATTACTCACTTCAATTCAGATCTAAGTATGACAGAAAGCTGAATCTGTCAAAATTAAGGTGGCAACTAAGGCGTATTACATAGACAAAACTTGCAAACTTGGTAGCAGTTAACTATAAAGGTTGTCACATGCATAGCAATGATGGAACAAGGTGATACATAGCAAATTCAATCTAATGCTTGGCGTTTCATTGGATGCATTATTTTCAGAGATTTGGCTAAACAACAAGATAGGCAATTATTTAACAAGGCATTAATGTCAAATCCTATCCTGATTATGCATCTGACAAAGCTCATGCACCTTAAGGATTAATAGAAATGATAAGTATGACAAAGAAAAAACAAGCCAGCTCATATAACAGTAAATCCTATAACAATACCATGCATCTTACCGGTATCAGCAGTCTCCGGCATCATCAAGGACAGATCTGCTAGAGTTTGCAGGGCATCGAAGGCAGTGTCTTCAACTACAAGATAAATAAATAAGATTCAAACACAATTCATGACACAAGACATAGACAAAGTTCCTCAGATTAAAGTAAATAGTAAGGTTAAAGTCAAAGCTCACTCAAGTCAATTCACAAAGAGAAAATGGGAAAGAAAAGGTCAAGCATGATTTACAATCTAACAAGATTTTGAAAAAATTATCTTTGAATATTGCAAGGAAATCAAGGTGGAACTGGAAGCAGAAAAAGTTTTCTAAGAAACAGGAATTTGGGTAAATTATTTTTCTGAAAAGAAAAAAGGCAAAATTCAATTACCAGATAACATAGGTACAAAAAGCATAACCATACTTAAAACAAGTAAGCAATAACCAAAAAATATCGTATCCAAGATCATAGGATTACCTTGGATACAGTAACATTTGTGAATAAAAGCTGCAAACCAGAGGGAAAAAGAAAAAGGAATAGAGAACAGGGGAAGAAGACTTTCTTAGAGGCAAATACCATCATACCTCCTTCAAACAACACCTTTTTACTTCTTTTTCTTGGACCCTTGATGGAGGCTCTAGAAGTTTTAGCATCTTCAACCTCACAATCAAAGTTTCCCTTGAAATCACATAATTGTTGTCCTTCTTCTGTCCCACTACAGGCTTCTTTTGTGTCTTCCTGATGGTTTACACTTTCCTCAATCTCTGGCTTCCTTCTGTAGTATCTTTTCCCCTTCTGTTGAACTTCAACGGTACCAGTGCCTTCTATATTCCTTGAATAGTTTTTGTCTTTAGCATAATCTGCATTATCTGCTTCAGTGCTTCCTAAGCTTAATTCACAAGCATCCTCATCCACTTCACTACCGTGAATCTTGGCACTAGTAGTTTCTGAGTCAGCATTCTGAAAAAAGAAATCAAGTAAATTCCGAATGGAAGAAAGTAGTGACAAGAGCATTGTGAATATCAAATATAGATATATTACCATCCTTTCACTGTTGATGACAGGTGAAGGCGTCTCTGCTTTTCTATTTGGTGTTCTAGAAACTTGGGGAGAGCCACCTCTTTGTGATGCCTCCGTCAATGCTAGTGCTACCTCATGAGCAACATCATCATCAACTGCATCCACCTTTAGTTTCATGCCCTGCCTAATAGGTGAAAAATACCTTTCCCCTTTGTTTTTGTCATGAGAAAAAGAAATAGGAACACGAGGAGTCCTTTTTCCGACAGCACGGGGCCTACTTTCTGAAATGATTGAAGAAAACAAGTAAAAACCACAGGGACAAAACAAATACAACAGCCTACTATTAAGAGCTTAAATTTCAATAATTATATCCATAGCTGAATAAGGTTGAGCTTTCCTAGACTAGCTTAATTTCTACTAATAAACCCAAAATGTGAATACCACCTCAAACCCCCAATGTATATGTAGAACATTTATACGTAGCAAGACAAGACAGAGAGTGAAACAGAGATCTTACCAGAGCGTCTCCTCTTCAACAATGACAGGCAACCTGAATTAGCTGAAGGAAATTGCAAAAGATCTGGAAGCGGCTTATCTGAACTTTTAGAAGGTTGATCTCGAATTTTTCCCCTGCTACGCTTCTGAGGTTTCCTAGAAATTCCCATGCCCTCATTGCTCTCTTGTTCACTGTCACTTCCTCCCTGCCATCTCATAGTCCAATAACCTCAGTTCCATAAAAGCCATGTATAAAAGGTGTACATTAAAGATTAGATGTCCTAGATGCATCCATACTCCATTAATAGAATCCAAAACACCACACCATAATGATACCTCAGAAATAATCCAATCAACTTAAGAACTAGACAAGCATATCTTTGGACAATAAGGTACTATTGCTATGGCACAAGGTGACTGACAAAGGATTAAATAATCTAAGTTGCAGAATATAAGTGCAAATCTCAGATCAGGGTAAAATTCTAAAGAATCATACCAGATTAAATTAGACACTCACCATAACAGAATAATGATCCGTCATCATTGCTATGAGCCCAACCACAGAAGCAGTGCCCTCAGGAAGAGATAAGTAGGCCTGAAAACATGGTAACATTCTCTATTCTTGAGTTTAACTTAAAAACACCCAAGTACCTTCTTGATATTGTCAGTCACACATGATTATGGTGAAAATACCATCCCTTCATTAGCAAATGATAATACTATGATTAAGATATATTTAAGAAAAAAAAGGTGTCAAATATGATATATAACTACAGTATTTGTGTCACAAGAGAAAGCTTATTGATGATGGCTAGATGGCAACATGGAAAAACTTATGCAACTCAAATGTCTCATACTTGAGAGCTAAAAAGGGAAAGAAAGAAATTCATATTGCTGAAAAGGGTACAGGCATAAAGCATAGAAGTTCCACCAAATAAAGAAAAAAAGTTATCATATGTATTATGATACTAAAACAATGCTTACCCTGTTCATAGTGTAAAGAGCTTCAACCATTTCGACAGACCGATTACGTATCATAGTAGCCACCTAGAAACCCATAAGTAGCAAAATCAGAAACAATATAACCACAACAACCGAAAGCCAGATGCCCCGACAACATGACCATAAAAGCAACTATACTAAAGTAGATTTTCCAATTTTATAATATATAGAAAATTAGAGTAGCAATGCCTACAACATGTTCCATCTAAACAAAACTTAATCACAAGTCCAAGACCAATAAAGAAACCCAGTACATTAATCACAACTAACCTTCTTCCAATCTTTTCCATACTTACGATATGCTTCATAGAAACGTTCAAGCTCTTCCTTAGTCCATTGAGGCCCTAACATGTCAGATAGCTTCCTTTTCTGCACATTATACATTAGCGTTATAAAAATAATTGATTCCAGAATAAAAATTTTCATTATGTGTAGAAAGATCCCAAGACAATAATAAAGAACTAATATTAACATGAATCAAAGGAAACATTTTTCTTTTATTTCCCGTTTGGCACTTGGCTAGAAAGTTATGGCGATTTTCTGAATTTCTAAATCCCATAATAGCCATGCTACCAGAATCTATAGACACTAGACAAAACGGAAATTTTGAACTGCAAACCTCACAGCTGCAACTCCTAAATTTCTGGTCAGTGCCTGATTCTTTTACAAACATCACTTCATAGTTCATACTTGATATCATTTTAACCCATCAACTCAGTCAAACCCTTTTTGTACTCAAAATCTATTTGAGGTTTGCTACCATATAAGCTTAAACCAAGACATATAAAGGGTGAAAACCCATCAAGGTAGGCGGTAATGAAAGAATAGTTGGGGGAATAAATAAACTAAATTTAAAACAGATTACAAAAGGTATCAACAACAAAAAAATCCCAAGAACAGTATGTAGTCAAGAAATGTGATCAAACAACAAAAAGGGATGAGCAATAGATGTTACCCATATAACCTAATGAAATGAAAGACTTGAAATTAAACAGATAAATACATCAAAACTAAAAATACTTGAAAAACTAATCAAGAACTCACCCGTTTCCCACTTCTCTTAGCACTACTATCTCCATCTTTAATAGAAGCAACCTCGTTAACATAAGAAAACTTCTTATTTACACTCTTAGATTTCCTAGATGGAGCCATGAGGAACTTCCTCAATTACCTGAAACATACTCAAAATCGGAACAACAAATTAGTGAGTCAATTTCTAGAGTTGATATGCAAATTTCACCTCAAACATTCTTTTTTCTCCATAAAAGAAGAATAAAAAGAGAAGGAAAAAAAAATAGAGAAATCTTAAATAAAATATTCAACTTGAATTTCAAATTTAATCTCATAAAAATTTCATTTCTACTTCTAGCTCTAAAAAGAATAAAAAACAAAAAAACCAAGCTTTGTCAAAAGAATCCATAATCTACAAAAGTCAAATTTATTAAATAACAAAATTACAGAAAAAGGAAATAGCAGAGATCAGGTCAGCCATGTTTACTAATCAAAGTAAACACCGAGATTAACTGATGTTTGGTTCATAGGTTGCCGAGAAAGCAAAAGAAAAGAAAAGAAAAAACACTGAAAAAAAGAAGAAAAATTTGCAGTTCAAAAACAAAAAGTTTTCACTAGTAACACACACACACAAATAAAGAAAAGCTCACTCAATTTAGTGTCGAATTACTTTAATTCAAACGCCAAAAAAATTCAAAAAAAATAAGAAATTGCTTCTCTAGAAAAACCGAATCGAGAAGAAGAAATCGAAGTAAATAAAAATAATTTCAAAAAAAATAAACGGAAACGAAAAAAGCTTACCAAGTACCGATCGAGAACATTGAGGAAAAAGAATTAGAAGAAGAAGATGAAGAAGCGATCAAGTAAAACGCGAGCTTCTTCTACGACGAGCAATTATTTTTTCTGTTATTTTCTTAATTTTGAGCTTTTTTATTGGATTGTTGAAGATTGAAAATGGTAGGAGATAAAGAAGAAAATGGGAGAATTTAGGGATATAACCGCGAAACTTTAAAATAAAAATTAAAAAAATAAAATAAAATAAATTGAATATGGCTAAATAAAAACCTCTTCTTCTTTTTTCTGTCACCGGCTTTTTCTTTTAAATTTCTGAATTTTACTTTTTTATGATTATGATATTATGATATGTTTTAATCTAGACCGTTGAAAATATTTATCAGCAAATATTTGTAGTAAGTTTTATTTTTTATTTTTATTTCTAATATAAAATGAAATTTAAAAGCCTTTGTAGTAAATTAGTTACTTTTAACTTACATTAGGACTTAATTGTCAAGATGCTATATATATTTATAAGTTTGATTTCAATTTTTAATATTTATATTTATCTTTTTTAAATTAAAGATTTGTTTATTTTCTTTTTATTGAAAATTGTTTTTTGGGGATTAATACCCAAATCGTATACCGAACTTTGACACAATTTACAATTCTATATATCAATTTTCTGTTAAATCATATATAAATTCATTACATGACATTTTATTAGGTTAGAAAGCGAACAAGCAAATTTAAATTATTTTCACCTAAATTAAAAAATAAATCCACGTGGGAAAAGGATTTTTATTTCTCGAGAAATTTTTTTAAATATAGGTGGAAATAATTTAGATTTGTTTTTTTAACTTAAAAAATGTCATATCGATAATTTACTATGATTTAAAGAGAAATTGTGCCACATAGTGAAATGTGAAAAATAAACCAAAATTAAAGTTTGATGTATACAAATGTACCAATTAAAGTTGATGTATAACATTGCAAATCGTACCGATGTTCATGTATAATTTTGATATTTATTCTATTTTTTATAAAACATTAGAGTTTGGTGTATAACAAAAACATTTAACCATCGCCGTAAAAACTTTAATATATTTATGAAATATTAACATTAATTATACTCTTATTATATACATATCTTTTATTAAGATTAAGAGTGTTAAAATTCGTTTAAGTTGTGGTTTATTGATTGTGTGTTCATCTTTTTAAAAACAACTGGGGTTCAAACTTTTATTATACCAAATAGCTAGTTCGATTATTACTTGAATCGAACAACTATAGTCAAAATAATTAAAGTTATAATTTTTTTAACTATTAATCGGATTTTGAAAGTCATTAACTAAATCGAATTAATTAACGGAAACTGTAATATGTTTTTTATTTTGATTCAAACACAAAAACAAATTGTGTCAACACTAAATTAAAAACATAATAACAAAACTTACATGAAGGGCAACATGACATTAAAAACATAACTAATACTCACTCCATGTAGATAACAAACCAATTGTTACAATGTTAATGATAGCACAAAGATGAGATAACACAAATTAACAACAATTTGGAACATTAATTACAAAGTTATCAACAAAAATAAAAGTATATGATTGATTTGTGTTGATATTTTGAAATGAAAATGGAAAGGAAAAAAGAAAGAAAGTGAAAAATAGTGTGTAGGGTTTTAGTGTTTTTTTTGGGTTGCATTTTGTTAATTGTTTTAATTTTCATAATAATTTTTTTGTCCATTACATCAATAGTTATAGGTTCATTTGGTTAAATATATATTGGGTTTATACTAAATTATGTCATACTTAGATTGAAAAATAAATTTTATGAAAAAATTTACGTAAAAATAATAGGGTAAACTATATTAATAGTCACTCAACTATTAGTAAATTTTATTTTTGGTTACCGAATTATGGAAAGTTACAAAATAGTCACCTAACTATGAAAATTATAAAATAATCACTCAACTATTCAATTTTGTCTTTTTTGGTCACCAGCTGACTAATGGTGGCAACTTTTAAAATCGGCATAATGGTAACTTTAAACCTCAACATTTATACATTGCGTCAATTTAGTCTTGATTCTAAAAAATCTAACTATCAACATTTACACATTGTGTAATTTGGTCTTTTTTGCAGTTTTGTTTTTCGTTATGACCCTTTCATCTAAAAACTAAAAAATAAAGTTTATCAACTAAATTTGATTGAAAAATACAAAAATAGAAACACCAAAAATCGAGATAATAATTTTCATCTTTCTCATACTTTTAAAATTAACTCTTAATGTCATAAAAAGAAGAAGAAGCAAAACTACAAAAAATGACCAAATTACATTGTGTAAATGTTGAGGTTAATTTTTTAGAATCTAAACTACATTGGCATAATTTATAAATGTTGAGGATTAAAGTTGCTACGATGCCATTGTTATCGACCAAAAAAAGAAAAATTAAATAGTTAGGTGACCATTTTGTAACTTTTCATAGTTGGTGATCAAAAAGAAATTTACTTATAATTAGGTGACTACTAGTATAGTTTACTCAAAATAATAAGGTTAATGATTTGATATGCTTGATATTTTAGATTCTAATCCTATCAATTTAAAATGCTTTTTTTTATAAATTTTATATAAAGATAAGAAAAGACAAAAACACCATGTGATTTTGTTTATTAATTGTTTAAATATGGATTTTAGTGCTTTTTCTAATTGATAAATTCATGTCACTAATAAATCACTATAATTAGATAAAAATATATTTTATATATCATACCACAACAAAATACAAAATATTATAATATCAAATTAAAATAACTTTACAGACTATAAAAATTTAAACATAAACATTTTTAACCTCCACCTCTTGTGATATAATTTCATCCAAAATATTACAATGATATGAAATTATCATAGACAGGATGACTATTCCAAAGTTCATGATAAGTTAGTATTTTTACTCACATTCCGCAATAATCATATATCTTAATCAAAATCAAAATTTAAAAAAATTATATCCACATAAAATCTCAGTAACTAAATGTGTGAAGGGTTTTATAAATCTATAGAGATACGATAGTGAATTATATAAATTAAACTTTTTAATAGAAATCAAATCAAATTTCAAAAGAAGTTGATTAGATTGACTTACGTTACCATGGATGAGAAATAGTGATTATAAACATCATTTGTAATGAATAAAAGAGATTATCCACGAGCAAATATCAAAAACAAACTTTGAGAGAGAATCTTACTTCTCGATTTTATATAGATAACAGTTATCAAATCTTTCACCATCCTTAAGAATAAAAAATAAAATAAGTTAATCAAAACAATGATAATATATAATGAAAGAAGAATGAAAAATAATAATAAGATATAAAATATTAAATATTAAATAATACCCAAAAAGGAAAAAAGTTTTCATATCCATTTTTCTTTTGCATGGTTTCCTTCTATTTTTCAAAGACCCGCAACCTTCTTTATTGCAAGGGTCTTGAAGCCCGATGAAACACCATTTTAGGGGAGAAACTGGAAAAAAAAAACAAATCAAAAAGTAAAAATCCTAATTTTAAAAAAAAAGTAAAAAGAATATCCTCAAAAGTTAACATTTCTATTAATCTGAAACAGTTTTAGATCTTCTCCATAACCTCACTCTCAATCACATTATTTAATAAAACTCAAGGGTGGTGCCCAAATTTTTACTATCTTCTTTATAACAAGACCCTCCCGAGTCTGCACTTAAAAAAAATTGCGAAGGCTATTGAAGCTTACCTCTTAGCAGACCCCCTCCAGTGCATTAGCTTGAAAAAAGTATGGGGAAACCTCCTTAACAATGAGTGTTACCGTCTCTGAAACATTCAATTTTAATGGGAAGTGGGCATTGTTGGTTTTGCTTCTGCTTGTCATGCTTGGGTTGATCTCTGCAACTCTGTTTAAATGTAATAGAGGTGCAGATATAAAAAATAATCCTGAAGTTGAGCTTGGGGAATGATGACGAGCCATGGTTTGTTTAGCTAATTCTTTCCTCTCTCTTTTTTTTTTTTTTTTTTTTCATCTTCATCAACTTTCTGGAGCAGCTTTCCTCCAACACATGGAGATTTTAGTCTTCATGGATGATTTCGGAAAAAAATTATGTGCTGTTTTAACTTTTAAAATTCAAATCCCTCAAAACTTTTTTACCATTTTATGATTTAAATAAAATTCTTAGCTGAGCCCTCTACGTTGTCTCTTGAATCCTACTTTTATTGTAGAAGGCCTTAAAAATGTATAGTATTTTAACGTCTTACAATGTGTATATGATCGGAATGTTAAAAGAAAAAGAATCTTTAGATCATTTAAAGGATGATTAAAAGAAAAAGCTGAATATCCTTAAATCATTTAAAGGATGAGTGGATTTGAAGTTGTTGCAATCAAGTATGTTTAATTGATGCTTGTATTGCCTAATTATATAATAAGACTTGGAGCAATGTAAATTGATGCTCCACAAGTTTTGCTTTGTTTTAATTGATTACTTTATTTGATCGTTTATCCTTTGCATCACATTGTATTCATAAAATATGGAATGATAAGTAGCTTCGAAATGAATTTTGAGTTACTCTATATTTATTACTCATTAACATATTTATTTTCATATTCTCGAATTTCAAACAGGTTATTGTTCTTCATGATATGGACTATGTTTATTACCAAGTTTTAGTATTGAATAATTGAGTTGTTGAATTATATACGAATGACACTCTTGTTGTAGTCAGGTGTGTGGTGTTTTACCAACACAAACTCTTTGTTATGCTGTCTTCGATCTATCAATTTTAAGCGATTTTACTATCATCAAATATAATAGAAATAATTACATGTTATTATTTACTATTATAAAATATTAGTCCAAATTGAAAGTGATCTAATTTTGTTAAGTTTTATTGGGCTTTAGTTAGTTATAAAGTATGGGCAAAATATGTGTAGAAATTAGGGTTAATGTGCAAAAGTTATATATTAGGTTATGATCCCCAAATTATACACAAGATAATTTTTTTATTATCTCATCCCTGGAAAAGAGAGCAAATATTCTATGAATTTCTTGTGTACTAATTTGGAAGATCAAAACTTCAAAGATCTGTAAATTTCAAGAAATCGATAAATTCAGATACGTTTCTGCATCTAGTTTTGTTCTTGATAATTTAACATGACAGATCCTAATTTGTGGTTTGTTAAGTTTTACATCAAATATTATTTTACGATTCTAACGTATGCATATCAAGTATTATCTTTATGAAATAAGTTGATCTAAATTGAAGTTATTTTGTGTTATAGACGATGAAACCCAACTTTGGAGAAGGGAACCACAATTCTAACTATATTAGACAAGGGAAAACAGCAGGCCCCATAGACTTTTCCGTTTTCCTTTTTTTTTTTCCTTGAATTTTTTTGAAATCTTTCAAAGGAAAACAGCCTACAAACATTTACCAGAGTTCAAACTTTTCTTCGTCCATTTAACGAACTAAATAAGATGAAAAGCAATGTCGATACCATTCTTACCTTCTCAAACATTATTTCTATTGTATTTTCAGTTGATATCAACCGTCTTAGTATTGTACCAATTGATTTCATTTGCAGTGGTTGGAAAATGGTATACTGGCCAACACCAAAATATGAATTATAAAATATATTTTAAATTTTTATTATTTATTTTAAATTTATTGAATGATAAATTGTTATCCAATCAATCACACCAGTTTGACTCTCGGTGTCTATCAAAGAAATCTGAAATAGTAAGTTGCGCCCAATGCTGGTCAGTATAACTAACATATAGGTTTGTCCAACACTTCTCGACTCGTAGTCGCAATAACTCTGAACTTTTCCTATCCTATGGCATATTAACTATATCCGACTCTACCTAAAGAGTTAATAGGGTAACCGTTTCTAAATTTCATTTCATAATTTAACCAATCATCAATTCTCAAATATGATAGCATATTTCATAACAATACTAGTTCAATATCACACTTATAACAATATATAATATTTTTACATGTATTTAATCTGGTCCTTATCACTATCCATTGACCCAAATCGAATCAAGTCAACTCATTTTATCAAATCATCAGTTTATCACATAACATATCCTATTTCAGTCCAATTCAAGGTGATCAATTCCTTAACTTATCGAATTACATTGTTTTCAATTCTATTCAATTTAATCATCTATGTCAATAATCTATTAAATTCACACCAATATGATTCGATCAATCATAACCAATTATCAATTCATTAATTATCTCAAATTGCAATTCATCATATTCAATTTATCAATTAATTGATCATTTCCTTACAATTTAGTTCATACCTCACATTTGTGTACCAAATTGCAAACAATTTAATTTACTATCAAACATTCACAAATTTATAATTTAAATATATAGAAAATTAAGTACAATAATGCCATATCATTTATATAATTCACTATCCGTATCTCTATAAATTTATAAAACCCTTCACACATTTAGTTATTGAGATTTTTATGTGGATATAAATATTTTTTTCATTTTCAATAGAATTGATTGGTTTAATTTTGATTATGATTAAGATATATGATTATTGCAGAATGTGAGTAAAAATACTTACTTATCATGAACTTTGAGATATTGCTTTTGTCTGTGATAATTTCATATTATTGTAAAATTAGGAAATTAGGGGAATTTGAATTATAAATTATCTTTATTTCTTAATAATATAGTAAAATATTTAAATAACTTGTAGAAACTAAAGAGGAGAATTCAGAAGCTTCTCTAGAGATAAGCTCTTACCTCACGGCTTCCGGGAAGCCTCGTCTGAGCGGTTTGAATGGCATATTCCTTTAATCCTTTTCAGTCCTCGCTATTAACGCTCGTCCACCTTTCAACTTTAAATTACTTCCAGGTTTAATAACAAATCATCCAATATTTCTTTTAATGTTCTTACAACCTTTCCTTGCAACCCCACATTTTGTTGCGCTATTAAATTTCATCTTATGACAGCGCTCAGATCAGCCTTCTCCGAACCCGGGATGTAAATGTGAAATTAATTTTATTTATTTATTTATTCATCGTTCAAATATATAAAAAGTAATTATATATTTATCACAATATGAATACATTTTTCAACACTGACTTACAACACTAATAAAATATGCGATATCTGGGCGAGTGACCAACCTTTTATACCTCTCAGGTCTTTAAATACGTCACTAAAATGTTTGTCCAAGTTTATTTGGACAACCGTTGTCCAGATTCATTCTAGATGTAATTTTTTAAATTAAAAAATTTTAAATTTTTTTTAAATATGAAATAAAATTCAAAAAATAAAAAATAAAAATTTAACTCCATAATGAACTTAGACACATTAATCACAATGATTATTCGAAAGTAACACACTTGTAATGACAAACAGTTGCAGTAAGACTCAATTATTCGGTGGCTTTCCAAAAAATGTATCTTTAATTTTTATATTATATAGTATATAAAATTACCAAATTTAGAATTTTCTTATTCCTATTTATGACTTACTTTATGAAAAAAATTTATAATATCAATCTATTTGCTCACAAAATGATTTGTTATTTACCAACAAGTGGTTGGGTGTAATGGTAAGACACATTGCACGCCTAAAGGAAGGACCCAAATTCAAATATTGGAGATGATATTATTAAAATGGACAGTCATAAACCCCGAACATAAACCATAAAAAATATATAAAAAGTATAAAAAAAATTTGATTTTTTTTTTAAGAAGAAGAAGACCATTAATCAAAACATACGTAAAAGAATGAGTCGCCGGGGGGTTATGGCCTGTGGTCTATTTTTGGCCCAATTGGACACAAAATCTTTAATAGCAGGATCTTTTGGAAACTGATAAAGCATATCGTGGACATATGAAACTGTAGATCAGTGTTTTTCAGTTGCATTTATTGAAATCCAGGTTAACAAATAACTATAGAGTTAAATGTAACGTTAAGATTCAAATATTATTTGAATTAATTATTACAAAATATAATCAAATTAAAAATCAAAATATAGATGCTAAACTTGATCTGGCCCATATTAATTTTTTATATTTTTATACAATTTTTTAAATATAATACATCAAAAATACTAAAAACATTAAAATAAATGTTATCCAACAAATTAAAAGTAAATTAAAAATCTTTATACTTAAATAACCACTAGTATAGGTGCAACTTAACAAACAAATGACTTTAAAATAGTAGCAAAATTAACAATAAAATAAGAGTTATACAATGTTCAAAATAGCAGCAACATAATAGTGAAATTGTAGTAAAACTGTGGGAAAACAACAACAAAACAATAGGGTTTTTTTTTTGCAAATTTGGGTCGGGCCCAGCCAAAAAAACCTTACACGAAGCCTGACCCATTTTCTAAACGGGCTTTATTTTTTACCCAAACCCATTTTTCGGACCTATATTTTTGCCCAAGCTGATGAGAATGCGACGAATTCAGTCAACATCAAACAGGGGAAATTATCATCTATAAGAGTAGAATCCCAAGCCATTCTCACTTTATCGAAAAACTTACGAGCCACAATATTCTTTATCCATTCCAAAGGCATCGTCTCATCATAGAAAATCAACCCTTTATTCAACCAAGGATCATGAAACACCGAAATAGTCATACTATCACCCAACCTCCAGCGATAGCCTCTAGCAACTAGTTGCTTAGTAGCAAGGATACTCTGCCAAACAAAAGAAGGATTACATCCTTCATCAGAGTAAAAAAAGTCCCTCGTGGGAAATATTTGGCCTTGAACACACAACATACCAGAGAATCCAAGTTCAACAAAAATCTCGAAAGTTGCTTACCTAGCCCCTATAAAAGAGAAAACTTGTTTCTTGATTTGGCCAATAATGGAGGGGAGACCCAGATAGCGACCATGAATAGTGACACCCAGAATACAATAAACATCCTAGCGAACATGCAAATGGGTATTGGGACTAAACATAATACATTATTTCTAAAAATATCATTTCTAAATGGGTATTGGGACTAAACGGGTATTAGCAAGCTTTTCGAACATAACGGTCGCAAAACTCTAAAAAATAGAAAGTTGTCATCATCAAACAACAAATGAGAGATACAAGGGCTCCCTCGACACAGTGCAACACCATGCAAAGTCCCATTGATCTTAGCTATCCAAAAAAGATAACTAAGACCTTCAGTACATAAAATGAACAAGTAGGGAGAAAGGTGATCACCTTGCCGGAATCCTTCTTGAGGCAAGATTGGCCCCATCTCACTACCATTTAAAAGAAACAAAGTAACTAACCGTAGTAATACAACATTATCCAGTTGATCCACCTCTTAGCAAAACCCAATTTAGTCAAAATAAATTGTAATAACTTTTAGTTAACTCGATCATAAGCTTTGTTGATACCTATCTTAAGAGCCACCTCCCTAACATTACCCCGTTGCTAAGTAGGGGTGAGCATTCGATCGAGTCGAGTCACAAAAATTTGAGTTAGTTGAGTTGACGACTCCTATTTTAGTAACCGAACTCAATTTGGTTTTTTTTAATCAAGTCAAGAAATTTCGAGTCGAGTTAACAAATCCTATTATTTATACTCAATGTTGCATTTACATGGACCGATTATTTGACTAGTAGAAGAATTACAAGATTATTTAACTATATAAGTAAGGTTGATGGGTAAATATTTATCAAAACGACATAGTTTTATCTTTTAACTTAATGGTTTTAACTTATAACTTTAGAAAAAGGCAAACATTTATGAAAATGACGTAGTTTAACCTTTTCTCATTTGGATTTTTGGATAACTCAAATTGTGTAATTCATATTTGAGTTAAACAAAAAAATTGATTTTTTATTCGAGTTTATCCGAATAACTCGATTAACTCGAACTATTTAATTCAAAATTTGAATTTCTTATAGAGTTTTTTGAATCAAGTTAGATTTGTTCACCCTTACCACTAAGTCTTCATGTGATGCATAATTTAAAAGGCAAGAAAAACATTATCGCTAATAAGTCGACACGAGACAAAAGTCCATTGCAACAGAGAGACAATATCAGACAACACTCTTTTCAACCGACTGGCCAACACATTAGCTAGAATCTTGTACACTACATTACATAATGCAATAGGATGAAAATCCGTCATGCAACAAGTGTAAAACCCCACGCCCGACTTGTCAATCGGATCTAGGTATGGAGTGTCACAAATGACTGGGTTCACCTATTCTTAATTTGGCTAACTTAGTTGTTATAAAACAGTCTAAAAATAAAACTATCTAATAATGAAAATAAATGTAATAATTCTTACAACTAAGGCCTTAAGCCACCAAATTCTTAGTCTCTTAAATATCTGTCTCTAATCCGACTGTTATTTTCAAGGAAATTCTTACATCTCTTATCATGGCTAGTTATCCTATTATCTAGTTTCTAGGAATCTATCAGAATACATCATAATAATTTCTGAGGTGTAGCATCCAACGGTACCCCCTTCCCATGTGCATGACCCTAACTACATGTGATCTAAGATCTTAATACTATTTGGCTTGGTTCATCCTCTAAGTCATCGATCATCCTCGTGAACCCTATGAACATCAAACAAACTTTGGTAAGTTCAAATGAACTCATTGAGTTTCGTTATTGTCCATAAATAACCCTATCACACAAGGGTAACGAATGTAAAATAAAATAAAAATAAGTTAACTCCCTGCTTGCTCAAGGTGAGTGTTCTCTATCAGGGTGTCGGGCTACACCCGATTCTCCGAGCTACTTGGCTTACTATAAGACCTTCCCCTGATCATGTAACATGCCGTTTTTCAATTGTGTCAAAATAGTGGTTTCGGGACCACACATCCAACGAGTGAGTTCATAAATAAAATTTATTAATATTTACGAGTTGATTAATAAATTTTGCTTTGGTAAATTTTGTTAATTTGATTGTTGACGGTCAAGTGGTTTGACCCTAAAGTCAAGTGGTTTTGAAGAATGAGGTATCAAGACCTTATTTCTGTAAACCGAGCCCGTAAGTATTTTTATTAAATATTTGTGGAGCGGTTATATAGGTGTATTAAAATTTGGTCAAGAAATTTTAATGTTTGGATAGTTAATTAAAGAAAAATGACTAAATCGTAAAAGTTACAAAAGTTAACCGCTATTAATTTATATGTGTTAGATGGTTGTGAAAACATGAATTGAGTGTCTTAAAGGGTAATTAGACCATAGGTAAAGTAACTGGACGTTCATGGCTTGTTAAATAAAAAATTTTAATGGTTATAAATTGTAAAATAGTAATTTAATTAATAAAAACATAAATTAAAACAAAATCAAAGCCATCATCTCTTTCATTTGGATTTCTTCAACCGAAAACTTCATGGTTTCAAATCTTGGAGAATCAACCATGATAAACTGAATGCATGCAAGTGAATTCCCTACCCTTTTTAGTGACTTTTGTGTTTTTGAAATCGCTGTTGCTTAATCTAGCTAACCCATGGACTAATTTGTAAAATTATAAAATATTTTGATATATTATATTCATGAATTTAAGATTTTTTTGATATAAAATAGTAGATTTGGAAGTTACGAAATGTTTATGAATTATTTGGTAAAGTAAATTTTGTTAATTTTGTATTTAGGGATTAAATTGTTAAAATAATAAAATTTTATGAAATTCTTGTAAAATGTGTTAAATATGTGCTATATAAGGATTATAAGAGATTCGGTAGCATGAATTAGGATTAAATGTGGTTAATTTGAAAGTTTTTGGGTTAGGGACTAAATTGCATAAAGGGTAAAATATTGTGGTAATTTAATAAATTTATAATAAAATGGCTTATAAGCTTAAGTTTAATTATTTGAGCTATTTGAATTGATTAATTGAGTGAAAATTATTATTTAGATCAAGAAACGAATCAATCGAACTTGGTATTAAATGGAGAAATTTACATGAATTATTGAAACAAAATGTGATATCTGAATTATTATGTGTTAAATGTGTAAATGAAATGGTAAAATGAAATGTTTAGATGAAATGGTTATATGAATTGTTTATATATGGAAATAGATATATGAAACGATAATATGAAACGTTTATATATGGAAATAGATATATGAAACGATTATATGAAATGTTTATACAAAATATTTATAGGAATATAGATATGTGAAAAGGGACATTGGAAATGAATACTTGAAATAAAGATGTTAAATGTTAAATGAATATGTGATGGTTGATTTATGTACCAAATGTTTTTTGGGGTATATGTTTGATAACATGATAAAGTTACATGTTTTATATATAAACTCACTAACCTTGTAAGGCTTGTGATGTGTATAGGAAATTAATGAACTCGTGACTAATATATTGAATTATCTTGTAAAATATTTAAATTACATCCTTTATGGTAAGTTAAAGTTTAAGTTTATTACGGACTTACTAAGCTTAACGCAAGCTTACCCCCTTTTGGTTTTTCTTTCTTGTAGATCATTGAACTTGAGCTGTCGATTGGATTGATTTTGGAGATCACATTATCCATTCAATAATTTAGTATAAATTGTGATTTTTTGATTTAGGTTATAGGTGGTATGTACAAGGAGTTTTAAATTTTACTTATTCATAATTTTGTTGCTTTATGTTTTGGTTATGAACTATTGTGAAAGTGTTTCTTATTTGGTACTTTTGACATAGCTTTTTTATAAATGAGTTAAACCATGCCTTGTGAGATGGGTTTGAAATGTGATAAGATGCTATATGATAGTTACATACTTATGATTGATGAATGTAAAATGGTTTAAACTTTGAATTGTAGTGCCAATGAGGGCACATTAGTTAGACACATAGGTTGAATGATACATGATATATATATTGATATGTTTTGGTATGTTTTAGTGTGCTTTTAAATAGGTGAATATGAATGGAAATGGTATGGATTGAAATATAAGAAATGATAGTTGAAATAGCTTGATTTTGAAGTCATTTTTGGTGCACACGGCCGTGTGCCACACACGGTCACCCCACACAGGCATGTAGTCTGTTTGATTTTAAGTGTAGGATTTTTCACACGGTCCACGAATGTTACACGACTTGGTGACACGACCGTGTGACCCTATTTTTGAATTGGACACAATTTTAGGACACAAGTATGTAGAGTTGCTCCACACGGCCTGGCTATACGACCGTGTGACCCTTATTTAAACTATTTTCCATATTTTTCTATTTTGATTCAAATTAGCCTTTACTTGTTTTTACATTGATTTTTAAGTTCCATAGGCTCAAATTAAGTTCAGTTTTCGCATATATACTATGAATAATGATTGGCTGTTGATTTATGATGATTAAATTGAACTCTGAATTGTTTTGATTTATTATTGGACTTGTTAATCATCGTAGAACCCCGTAATCTTAATCCAATGACGGAGATAGATTAGGGTGTTACAAGTCAGACTCTCCACATGACCGTATACTATATACTTTACCATAATAGCGAACCTATCCTTACTTCTTGCCTTTCTTCCCTTTCATTTTCCCTTTACACGGGGTGCTCGTTGACCTTAAACTAACTTGGTTGTACGCGAGCTTCCTATTGTGATCCTTTATGGTAGTTTTTTTTTTTGACTTTTTGCCTAAGGGTCTTAGAACCTACCTTCCCTGGCAGACTTGGTCAGATCAATCATTGGTGGACTCCATCTTTCCATACCATAGTCCCAAAGGACTCGTTGACATTTTCGTATTATGTTGACGTTTAGCAGGCCTCGCCTTTCTGGTGAACTCATAGGTTATCGTTTATGTGACTATGCGAGTCTGTCATCTTACTTGCTCATTTCCTCTTTATAGGGCGATCCTTGTGGCGATATACCCGCAATAGAATTTCCTCCAAGAGGAATGGTCTTGACAAACATTCTATTCCCTGGACAAAATCTTTATCTTGGGCCGCACTTCTCCATCCTCTCACGAGATTTGCTTCTTGTGTACAACTTTATTGAGCTCTCCTTAGTGGCTCTTCATTTCGAATCCTCATTTATGATCCTTGGATAATTTTCCTTTTGACATTTCTATAATTAGGCCAGCTCTCACATGACCTATCTTCCTCTAATTCTTGTTGGGTCTTCTCCCATGCCTCGTTAGCTTCCATGTCTATCCTTGCCACTTTCCTCATTGATCCGCTTGTCATACTTATGCTTTCCTTTAACTTTTCTTCCACCTGTGTGGTTTCTCATGATTGGCGCACAGGCCTACACTCATCACTTAAGGTTTTGCCAGAGTTTTTGCATTTGTTTCCTGGCTATGGTCTTACACCCTTCTTACCTCGTTGCTCTCGTCCTGGTGGGATTACCCCGTGTTTATTGTCTTGACGAACTTAACTCATGTTTATTGTCCTGGTAGATTATATATGTTATGTGTATATTGTCCTGGCAGACTATCTATGTTATGTGTTTACTATCCCAACAGACTATCTCTATGGATGCCATGAAGTCTTCCATCCATGATCTTATTCATTATACTTAGCTGCCATGACACCTTTCATATATGGTTTTACACCATATACCTTATACTTTATACCGTGTCGCCTTAACGTCTTTCATCCATAGTCTTACACTATATACATTTACCTTGTATCATGCTGCCATGGCATCTTTCATCCATGGTCTTACGCTACGTACCTCATATCAAACTACCATAACATCTTTCATCTATGGTCTTACGCCATATATCGTCGTCACGATGTCATCTCGAAGAACCAGTCGATACCGTTGTTACGATCAATACATTTCTATAGTTTTTATTTCCCCAATCCTCTTCCTATTACCTCCTTTACACCACCTAAACTTGATGCTCAAACACCGCAATATTCCCTTCGTAAGGTCCAGAACTTCGCCCAAGGCGTTATTAATAAGGTCACACCCCATTTCCCTTTTTAACTTCATCTATCCCTTTAATGTTTTCCCACAGTCATGCAATGTATGCTCATATCATCATGTTTCATGTCTATGCAATCATGGCATACTTAGACAACATAAATCATAATAGTAGGTTTGGAGTTTGGAACTCACATGAAGCTTTATCGTCTTCACAACTTAGCTTTCTCGAACGCTAAAGCTTCCATTCCCCTAGTGACTAAGCATTACAACCAAAAATCATGGACTAAACTTAATATTCTCAGCTTAATCCTATTTTTCCAAAAACATGCAGAACCCTTAAAATGGTCATGAAGTCCATAACTTTATTTCCTTAAATTTTTCGTATGCAGAAGGGCTAAGAATCTTACCAAGTTGGTTTCCTTACTCTTCTATCTTCATCCTTATGAAGTCTACTCTGTGCAGAACCTTCCATGGCTAATCCTTCGTCAAGCTACTGAAGAAGATGAAGAATGAAAGAAAATGAAACAGAATAAGGAAAAAAAATCATCCTTAGGAAGTCATTTCCCCATCTATTTATAGCTCTTTTCGTTCTATTACTTACCTCATGAGAACCATCTATAGCTAATTATTATGTCTCCCACTAAGGAACCGACTGGTTCTATTCTAACCAAACTAGGATTGATTCTCAACCATGTCCAATTCAGCTTCTAAGTTTCCTGTTTCTTTCAATAGAGGTCGCCAACTTACAATCTCTTTCAATTTAGTCCCTTAATTATTCAAAATTCTAAGTTTATTGGAATCCGAGTGTTACAACAAGGGTCATTCTTTTTAGGAATTAAAACAATAGTAGTGTCATTAAGGTGCTCCAGAAACTCACCACAAGAAAGTCAAGCACAGCTCTGATCGAAAACATCACCTCCATTGTCCCCCAACTTTTTTAGAAGAAAGCTGGTTTCATATCATCTTGGCTTGATGCCTTTCCAGGGTGCATAGACATGATAGCAATGCGAAACTCATCCATACAAAAGGGAACAGTCAACTTAGCATTATGATTATCGATTACTCGGGGTGGAAAATCTGTGAAATTAGTAAAATTTGAAGATATTGAAGGTGAGAATAAAGACTGAAAAAATATCAAGAATAACAATAGACATATCCTCCACTGAAGTACAAGATTTCCCCTTAGAATCTATAAGCAACAAAATATGATGAAACCGATGACACTTAGATGTCTGAGCCTGAAAAAACCTTGAGTTCACTTCACCATATTTTAACCATAACACATTTGATCGTTGTTTCCAATATACAAACTCCTGAGCAATGAAAGTGTTAAGCTCCCCACGTAATTTAGAATGGATAGTATCATTTGTATGTTGGAACCACAAGCCTTCAAGCTTACATTTTACCTGCAAGATTTTCACCTCATAATTATTGCCCAAAGAACGTCGGCGCCGCCACTCAACTAGTAGCCAACCATAAAAGCTTAACTAATTTAGAATACATATAGAGGGACACTAGACCCGACTCAAAGCAATCGTATTAGCAAAACCCTCCTTCGCCAACCAAGCATCCTCAAACTTAAAGTGACATGATATTTGAATAGGGAAAGACAAGCTAGAAGCCAACTTAATAGGACAGTGATCAGACGTGGCACTAACCAAAGAATACAACTTGAAATAAGGGAATATGCCCATCCAATCCGAATTAACAAAAGCATGGTTTGATGTTCCATCACAAAACCATCCGAGCCTCAATCATTCTCCCAAGTAAAGTTGAACCCCGGTAGATGAACCTCCACAAGATCACAATAAGAAACGCATTCACAAAAGCCCTCCATCCAACTAGACGATTACTCAACTCCACTCTACTTATCAACGACAGAGAGAAAATTATTGAAGTCACCTATACAGACCCGAGGGAGGGCATGAAATTGTGCAAGAGAATGTAACAAACTCATTTCTTACTAGCCTTTAGGAAGCCATAGAAACCTGTAAAGTGCCAAGTACCCTGCACTGAAGACATGTAACTTTTTAAAGATTTATATTTTAATAATTTAATTATTAAATGTATTTATTTAATCATATTTATTATGCTTGCAAATTTTCAAATCAATTAGATTTATCTATCATATTGATCCAAAATATTGTATTTATTAATATATATATATATATATTTAACGGCTGAATATTTTACATTATACAATTAGTTGGGCATCTATTAAAAAATTAGTTGTACATTTTCAATTTAATCAAAACTTGATATGCATGATTTATATAAATAGAACATGAAAAATAACTACTTATACTAAATATTTATTATTTTAATTATTGCATATAATTAAGTAATTGACTTTTCAATTTACTCATAATTTCATTAAATCAAGTTTTATATATCCAATGCCTACTTCTACTTATAATTCCTCCTCAACCCTTAAAAATATGTTTAAACATGCTTGAACCTATGTTATTTTAATTGTTACAATAGCAACAGTACCAATTGAACTAAAGCTTGTGTGTGTATATATATATATATATATGTTAAATATTTATTACTTAATTATTAAATATAATTAATAAATGTTTTTTAAAACTTATTACATAATTTGAATAATTTTAAAAATTTTTAAAATTTTAATGGCTTGAGCTTTTCATTGCAAAACTACCATGCCAAAAATTAGGCCAAATAAAAGTGAGTTAAGTAAATATTTTAAACAAAATAAATGGGTTGGTTGATTTTGATTTGAGAAAAGACAACAACTTGGTATTCACTAATAATGTTATTAAAAAAGCTAAACATGTGTTCATTGTTGACACTAAAACATGATTAAACATCTTGTCTTTTTGTACCAACTTTTATTACATGGAATTGTCCAATCTTTGCTTAAACAATTGAAGTCAACTAATCCATGCCCATTCAAAAAAATCAATTGAAGAAAGAATTTTGATAGATTAGCTCATAATTGTGTTACCTTTGGGCTACTATAAATAATTAATCATCATGGTCTAATAACCTACTCTTTCATAATTAAGAAAAAAATTAATATTTTTAAAATAAGCTTTATATTAATTCAATCCATTCAATTAGTTTTTAACCGATTGAGTATTAGTTTAATGAATATTATTGTTATTACAAAATTTAAAAGTTACGGAACTATTAAGTTAAATAAAATTAAATTTATATGTAATATTTTTATTCAAATTTAATTATAGGAAATATAAAAATTTCCAAAATTTTTAAATATTTGTAATATATAAAAGTAAAAGTTTAAAATATGTCATAGGTCCCTATATTATTCACAAATTTAGAATTCAGTCATTTACTTTACAAATTTCAAAATTCAAGTCTAACTGTTAACGCTATTGATTTTTTTTAAAATTCACGTTCATTACAACATCATTTTTTATTTACATGGCTACCAAGTAAGCTTTTTTATTATTTAAATTTTAAAATGTCACACCAATAAATTTAACAAAAGAAATTTAACAAATTAAAAATTTGGTGCGAATCTTGAAATCAAAAGCGTATGATTAAATTACTAAAATAAAAGTATAAGGACTAAATTCCAATTTTGTGAAGAATACAAATGCCTATGACATATTTTAACCAAGGTAAAATACACCATCAACATAATAATAAAAATAAATCCACCCTTACTCATAGATACTTAAATTGAGATAATATTTTTTGAGACTAAAATTTAATATTGTTTTGTCATTCACAAAATTTAAATTCAAAATTTTAGTTAAAATGTGTAATTTGTTACCATGTAACTGAAATAGTATAATTTATTTTAAAGAAGCCATCAAATTGAATCTACATTTGGTTGATAAGATACGGTTTACCATAGCCATGGATAAAATCTTATAAAGTTGGCCTCCAAGTCCAACAAAATGTACTTTTACCTGTTTATTCCTTCACTATCTTCCCCCCCCTTCCACCGCCTGCGTCGGTTCTCCACCGGATACATGACTTGAAAACTGATCCTAGACGTCACTTATTTTTGAGGAAAGAAAATCTCAGCTGTTTGTTTTCCTTTTGGAAGTTAAACTGCACACTCAAAGTCACTAAATTATTCATAAATTTATATTTTGATCAATTAACTTAAAAAATTACAAAATAGATACTAAATTATAAGAAAGTTTTTATTCAAGTCATTGAGTGTTAAGTTTTTTATTTTAAAAGTATAGCTAATGAGCTTTAAGCAATGGTTTGACTATTAATACAATGAATTAGTATCCATTGATAAGTAGAAGAATATGTTACATGCCTTAGATCCAAACCGGTCTAACGTTCAGAATGCAGAAGAAAGTTGTTTGTATTTTGGTTCATAGGTTCGTGACTTTCGAATTTGTTTCATGAAAAAAATAAAATGTAGAAGAGAATAGGAAAAGAAGCTTTCGATTGTTGTAGGCAGTGCAAATAAAGAATGCCATAAAAGCCAACAACCTCTAGGCTTAGTGGCAAGAGTATTATGCTGTAGGCATGAGAGCTTGAGTTCAAGCTTAAACAACCCCATTCCTCACCCTTAATTATCAAAAAAATAAAGACTATAAAACAACGATTTTAATAACTCAATAACTTAAATAAGAATTTTTAAATAGTTTAATGACTATTTTGTAACTTTCTTAAGTTGAGTAACTAAAACGTAAATTTACTAATAGTTTAATGACTTTGAGTATAGCCTACCTAGTTTTCTTTTTTTAACTAACCACCATCACATGATCTTTACTGCCTGGATCTCAAAGACCTCATCCTTACTTATATATTTTCAATCATGCCCACCCTCAAGTATAACTTCAAACACAACAAACTCATTATGAGCAATAGACATTGATTTTTACCTTTTTCAACCTCAAATTGTAGTTTTATACATAACCAGAACATGGTGATCGTTAATGTTGAAAAAAAAACAAAAAAAAAGCTGAATTTCATTGAGACTTCTTCATAATTTTTTTCTATTAAATTGTTTTATTTATAAAATTATTATTTTAATAAATAAATGCCATGTTTAAATAGAAAAAAGATATTCATTTATTTATAAATATTTTATAATTCTACATTTTATAAAATATTATGTTTTTATCAAAAAAATTAAACAATTTTTATTTTTAAATTTTAAAGATTTTTATTTTAAGAATCAACATTAAAAGTTAAATTTATTAAATTTTTAGAATTAAGATCAAATCGATAAAATTTATAAATATTGAAAAACTAAATTTATTATGTCAATAAATGACCAAAATATTAAATTAGTAATTAAAATAAAAAATTAAATCTAGATAATTAAAATAGAAATGCACTAAAAATTAAGTGAATACTTTCAATATTCGAGAAATCACGCTCTGTATGAAGCACGTAAGGCAACGATATCTCAAGTTAAAGTACTTGGGCAAGAAAGGGACACGTGTTTAACAACGGTTGGTCCATTGAAAAAGTGTTTTACTCCCAGGGGGCTTGATAAACGAACTTTGGTTGGGTTAAAATATCCTTTAGGTCCTTATACTCTTCACTAAATTTAGAATTTAGTTTTAGTACTTTTATTTATAAAAAGTTGGTCTTTTTATTTTTTTAATTTAAAATTTTAGATTCAATTGTTAATATTATTAATTTTTTATTAAATTGGTTGGTGTGACATTTCGGAAAAAAATTCATTTGATAATAATGTAACTAAAATAATGACGTAGAAATGAACTTGGATTTAATAAAATAATTTTAACTATTTTAGCAGTTGGACTTAAATTTTAAAATACAAAAAGTACAGGGCTAAATTTCTAGAAATACAAAGACTAAATTCTAAATTTATGAAGAGTAGACGGACTTATGGCATATTTTAAACCATTTGGTTATTTTTTTAATGATATTTAAACATTTTAATTAATGTCTTAAACCATTTCGTTAGTATATATTTATTTCTTTAAATGAGTATAACTGAATCAAAATAAAAGTTTCATGTATATATTTGAATCGTAATTAAAGTTTCATATGTATAATTGTACCAGATCAAAACTCATGTATCAAATTACACATTAAATCAAAATTCATGTATGATTTTGAGATTTGCCCTTATTTTTTGAACACCGAATTTATACACGATAATTAAAATAATATCGAATAGTGTTAAACAAATATATTTAAATTAATAAAAGAAATTCTACTTATATAATTTTAAACCTAATAATTGCACCAAGAACATAGTAATTTAACATGCTTTTATATTTCTCAAATAATTGATATTTTAAGAAATCCACCATTGTAGTTGTATTTTTGTTGCATTGATATTGATATACATAATTATTAAATAAATTTTGGATATTTTGTTGATATAGATGTTTTATTTATTTAGATATTATTAAATAAATTAAACTCATCCCTCCAATAATTTTAAATTCCTTTTTTATTAGACACATTTATATATTAAATAAAATTAATTAATTTTTTGGAATAAATTTTATATGTTATATAGATAAAATAAGACATGTCATAAATTTGTCAACTTAAAATTTATTTATTTTAAATACTACCTTCTCTTACGATCTCAACTAAATATTTTTTTTCTTTTGTATTATTTTTAATTAAAAATCGGAGAATATTTTTCTTTTCTCTTCTTTTAGCTATCTTTGTTGTAGAGACATTGGAGGTAAGTGAAAACTTTTAGCTTAATATTCTTGCTTTTGCTTTTAATTTAGTTTTTGTTATTATTTTTTAATTATTGAAATTTTTTATTTCTTTTGTAATTTTTTAAAAAAATTTAGGAGACTAACAAAAACAAAAATTTATGGTAAGCCTATGTTCATGGTAAGAAAAACGAGAGATAAAAGAAGAGAAAAGTTTAATGGAGTGGAAGCAAGAAAAAATGAGAGAAAGAAAGGCCTTTTTTTGTTGAGTTTAAGGAAGTGAAAAAAAAAAAAAAACAAGAGAGAAAGGTCTTCTTTTTTTTTTTTCCTTTTAGGAGGTTTTGTTCCTTATTTTTCTTCATCTTTCTTTGTTTAGAGAAGAATAAACAGATACCCATTTGATCGGATTATAATTTGGGTTAATTTTCTTATGTTTAATGGAGTGGGGCCCTGAGTCTGATCTAGAACCGGAATGGACATCTTCGGGACCCGAAACAGGGCTTGAAGGTAAAGGATACTCTGATTTTTCATTTGGGATTTGAGGTTTTTTTGTGTGCGTATAATGTAGGATGTGATACAAGCTTTTTTTTTTAATGTAGAGCCAATTCCCAGGTTGGAATTAGGGGTTGAACCAAAATCATACCCAAAGCGACCCAATGAAGCTGATTGTATTTATTATTTGAGGACTGGGTTTTGTGGCTATGGCTCTAGGTGTCGGTTCAACCATCCACATGATCGTGCTATGGTAAAATCATATTAATAATTTGATTGAATTATATATTCTTTGTTTTTAATCTGATTGAATGTTTCCTTTAAGGGTTTTGATTTTTTTTGTTTGATCATGATTTTTAGAGTGACGAAGTTTTTAATTTTAGGGCAAAAATGGAAGATTTTGGTTAATATAATGAGATCTAGAGTGATTGGTAATCTTGATTTTGGAAAAAAAAAAAACTTTAACGCTCATATGTTTTTGATTGGTGAAAAAATGTGAAAAAAATAATGGTGTTGATTGACTGCCTTAGGTTATGGGACCTGGAATAAGTAGCATAGGAGAGTATCCAGAGAGAGCGGGCCAGCCAGTTTGTCAGGTACTTCTGATAATATTGTTTTGTTAATGTTTGAAAATTTTGAGGTATGTGTGTTGATTGCACAATGTCGACAATGTGTATTGCTTCTTAAAGATAAAGATAATGCCACATCATTTTAAGTTTGAATGATGGACTTAGGGTTTGGTGAATAGATTTTGTTTAATTTGACATATTAGGAAATATGGTAAGTCTCCTTTTATGCTCGCTTATGGCTTCCCTTTTTATCGATTTGCAGTACTATATGAGGACAGGGACATGCAGATTTGGTTCTTCTTGCAAGTACCATCATCCAAAGGACGGAGGTGGTTTTGTTATCCATGTACCACTGAATTCTTATGGATATCCATTACGTCTGGTTTGTATAACTTAACACTTAATCTTTTGAATGTGTTTTCTTAAGTTTGTCTAATGGTTTAAGAATATTGTAAAATAGGGTGAAAAAGAGTGCTCTTACTATATGAAGACAGGGCGATGTAAGTTTGGTGCAACATGTAGATTTCATCATCCTATATCATCTGTTGTGCAAGTTTCGACACCATATTCAACTCCTCAAGTTCCACATGTGCCTACACCTACATTATATTCCACGGTGCAGTCACCATCTAGCCTTTCCTCTCAACAATATGGAGTTGTAATGGCAAGGCCTCCCCTAATGCCAGGCTCATATGTGCAAGGCCCCTATGGTTCTTTGCTACTTTCTCCAAGCATGGTTTCCTTTCCAAGTTGGAATCCCTATCCAGTAGGAGAATTTAAACTTTATTCAGTTAACCTCATTGATGATTATTGTTAATTTTTATTTTTAAGGTTTGTAATGCACCTGGTGCAGGGACTTGTCAACTCGAGTACTCAAACCAGTGTTGGATCTAGGTCAGTTTTTGGAGGAACACCATTATCTCCTTTAGCGCCTGCCTATACTAGGTCTTATCAACTTGTATCATCTAGTGTCGGGTCTTCAAGCAGTAATCGAAAGGAGCAGTTATTTCCTGAGATACCCAACCAACCTGAATGTCAGTATTACCTGAAAACAGGCGATTGCAAATTTGGATCCTCTTGTAAATATCATCATCCACTTGAAGTGGTTGCACCAAAATCAGATGTCATCCTCAGCACTTTAGGTCTTCCCCTTCGTCCGGTAAGCATTTCATGAAATGTGCTATAAATTAATTTGTGTGCTTATGGAATATGAGAATTTGAAAAGAGAACATTGTTTGATAAGATTCAAGATTATAGGGACCAAATTGTAAAAATTTTAAAATACATAAATTCATGTAAAAGTGACTGATTTGTAAAATTTGGAAATTTTAGGCTCTTTTTAGAAGGAATAAATTATGTTTTCAATGATTAAATTGTAGAACAATGAAATTTTGGGTTTTAGGGCTAAATCATAAAAATTTGAAAGTGCAGGGATTGTTTTGTAATTCTTGGGAAAAAGGATTAAATTGGACAAAAATTATATAATTTTAAATAAAAATATCAAAAATAAGTTAAATAAGAGATTAAATTGTATCGAATGAAATTAATTATATAAAAATTTAGAAATTGGTAAGCTTAGATTGGCTATAATTTTATATGTGATTCGAATATTTGTTTAAATTGTGTATATATGTTTTGTGATAAATTAGTGTGAATAAGTAAAATTAAATTTTAAGACTACGAATAAGCTCGATGATGGATGTATGCATCAATTTCAAATAAAATTTAAAGTTTAAAATCAAATTCAATAATAATAAATTAAGTGTTTCAATATTATAAAAAGTTTTAAAAAAATTTATGTAACATCTCTTGATCAAGTTTTATACATTACTATAATAAAATTGTCTTAAAATGTGGAGTTTTCTTTGCTTAATTGTTTTTGCAACAACTTAATATAATTATGCGATATTATTGTTGTTTGTGTTCCTTTCATGTGTTTCCAACTTGGAATTATAACTAATAAAAACTTGTAAGAGTTGTCTTGTGTTTAAGCTTTCTTTTTTTGGATTAGAGGTATCTAAGATCTGCCTGAACAATGTCTGTTGATATTTTTCGTTCTTAGCATGTAAGTGTGCGTGCGACATGTATTTGTGATAGGACCTATTGGTGTTTATTTGTGTGTTTTCATTAATGGTACCAGGGGGCACCACCTTGTACTCATTATTCACAGCATGCAGTTTGCAAGTTTGGACCTGCTTGCAAATTTGATCATCCTATGGAACAATTAAGTTACAGTCCATCAACGTCTTCTCTTTCCGATATCCCTGTTGGATCTACAATTGCTACACTAGCTCCATCATCAGATTTACGACCCAAACTTCTTTCTGGGTCCGGCAAGGACTCTGATCCTGCCGTTATGTCATCATCGGTGAGCTCGTCAAGTGAATCAATTGGTTTGGTTTTCTCTGAAGGTGCAGCGATACCTCCTTCAAGCACACAACAGTCGGGTCCAAGTTCTGGCCCTTCTGCTGGCAGCGGCATCACCAAGGCACACACTTCAAACTAAGTGATAAGAGAAGCATCAAAATGTGACATCTATCTATCTATATATAATTAGATACATATTTCTATGTTTTGACAATGGAAATGCTTGACATGCTTCTATAAATTCATAACCATATTATGAGATTTGCTCCTTCATTATTGCTTGAATTAGGGTTTAGCTCAGTTGATTCTCGTTATCATTTTTAACATAAGGTTTTAGCGTGTGAAATTTCTTATTCTCATATTCTGATCTCTTTTGTATGGAAAAAAATTCTTCAGACCTATGGATTTGACTTTGATGATTGAATTAAATACTCTTGAGTATCTCTTGTTGGTCACTTTTCAAGCTCCCAATATTACTATTGGTTCAAGGGATTAAATCAAAAATCGAAGATTTGATTCCTTAGATCTTTGATTGCTAAAAATATCTTAGGAGTCAGATTGCATTTCGTCCTTTCTATTAAAAAAATAGGTAAATTAGTCATTATACATTATATCAAAGGGCATATTGGTCCTTTTTGTTAAAAGCTTCATTCCTTTGAATTGTTAAAAATTAGCATAGTTGACACTATAACCTAACAATTACACTTGATGTGCCACATGTACCTTATGCTGACGTATAGGGACTGATCTTTAACAGTAGAAATGGGCAAGAGCGAAGCCAGAAAATTTTTTTAGGGGGGTCGAAATTAAATTGTAATTTTTATGATAGTAAAAATACAATTTTTTAAAAATTAAATCAAATTTTTTATCCTTTTTAGGAGGGCCAAAATGTAATTTTACTTTTATTAATTTAAAATTTTAAAGAGCCAAAATGGAAATTTTTTTTATTTTAGGAGGGGCCGGGGCCCTACCAGCCCTCCCTAGATTCGCCCCTGAAAATAGATAAATTTTTTAATAGAAATACCAATTTGTTATTTTATCTAACGCGCAAGGACTAATTTATTCATTTTTTGAATAAAAGAACCAAAATACAATCCAACTCTTAGTACAAGAATCTTTTTAACATTTTGATTCGATTTTTAGAAGATCACCTTTAGTTGAGCAATCCTCCTATTGAGAAGCATAGGTGCACACATGGATTGATGATAGAAAGAATCAAATGCAAGAAAGCAGTAAAGCAAAGGGGGGCAGTTAGAGTGAAAGTCGAAAACAAATAAACAAACAAACATATGTATTGTCCACTTTCCCATTAGGATTTTCTTTGTCTACCCACTACCTAAAGTGTAATCAATCCATGTTAATGTGCAATATGAGGTGTTATGTTGTTATTTATACTATATATATATATGTATAGAGACACATACAGAGACAAACACTTTTGACAGTCTCATGTTTTATAATTGTCGATCTTTCTCCATTTTAACAGCTCTTTAAGCTGTTTGGTAATATTATATAAATGTGTCTAAATGCTTTTTGAAAACAGAGCAAGCAATAATAATAATAAAGAAGAAAACAAATTGTATCTTTCACTTCCTCTCTTCTTTTTGAAGTATTTGTATAAACAAATTTTGGATATTAATATTAATCTAATAAAATTTTTTTATCTACAAGAATCAAACCCGAAATCTTCTTTAAAGGATATCAAGCTATTTATCAATTGACCCACCATCCATTAATAACATGTAATGTAATAATTAAGGTTAAAAGGTATGAACATTAATGGTGAATGAACCAAATCTTAAAGATCCTTGTAAGATGTTTTTACATGCATTTTGTGTAAAGGGCATAGGCTTTGTTGACAAAAGTTAGAACAAATAGCCGCAATGAGGCAGACAATTATGGAGTTTCATATTAATTGCTGTTGATTTCGTACTCTAATTTGAACAACATGACAGGCTTTTATCAATCATGTCCTGTTATAGAAACAAGCAAGCAAACAAAACCCTGCTTTTTTAATATTACTTTCATTAAATTCGGCAAAGTTAAGGTTAACATTCCCCGAACTGTCTTTTTTTTCTTTCTTCTGATTTAAAAGTTTAATTACAATACTGAAAGCGACACTAGATAATGTAAGAAATTGCATAAATCTGGGGAAAAGAAAAGACTCAGAAGAGTGAATACCCAAAGTCGACTATATCACCAAAAGGAGCCATTGAAGAAGCTTGTGGGATCATCATGGGATTGTCATTGTAAGGATGAAAAGCTTTCATACAACCATCTTCATCCATCAATGGTGGATTTACGATATCCGACAGTTCCCATGATTGTTGATCAAAGCTCGACCATAAACTCTCTTGATCCATCCCCTCGCCAAAATATGGAAACTCTGTGTTTGTTACATCTGTAGGAAGAACATAATTGTTATTACCAGAATGTGATTGGTTTTGATGGGAAACATGGGAGCTTGTTGGGTTTGAAGAAGGGGGATTCAAACAATTACGAGGAACAATGGAGGCTAAGTAACCAGAGTTAGCATCAGTAGAGAAAAAGAAAGCACTATCATCAACTGAAGAACCATATGATGATGAAGATGATGATAACGATGATGATGATGGGTCATTGTTATTAGGTTTGATGATGGGGGTGGGGATAGTGTTTTCACTGTGGGAAATGTCAGGCTGATGAGGAACTGGTTCACTGTTAACACCATGGTTGATTGCTTGTTTAGGTTGTTGAGTTTGAAAGCTTGTAAGGAACTGATCAAAAGGGGACAAGACATGGAAACAGGAGTTGTCTGAATAAACAAAGTTGGTTCTTGCTTGAGCTCCTTTGATGGAGATCGCAGCCCTATCATAAGCAAGGGCAGCTTCCTGAGCAGTGTCAAAGGTGCCAAGCCAATGCCTTTCTTTGGTCGTTGGGTCTCGGATTTCGGCAGCGTATCGACCCCAAGGTCGCCTTCGAACGCCGAGGAACCGGCCGGGCTCGGCCTGTTTTCTTCTCCCACGCCTTTCGCCAGGTTGCGGTGGGGATAGGTTCCTTCGAAGCAAAGCGAAACCTGCTTGTGTTTGAACAACAGGTTCGTACTTGAAATGGTTTTCCAATGTTTTTGATGTTGACATCTCTATGTTAATGGGGTTTGGAGACAATGCTGCTATGGGAGAGGTGTAGGGGAAACTTGGGAAGAATGTAGAGATAGGAGGAAGAAAAATGAAGAGATGGTTATGGGTTGGTTTTGACTGAATGCAAGTGTAGGGGAAGCCTTTTTAAAGACTGTGATTTGCACTCTCATTTATTTCAATCACAAATCTTAAAACTTAAAAGCAAACCTAAACAAAGAAAACAGCATTGTACTTGTAATTCCTATTTGATTGTGTTGGTATTATCCATCAATCGAATTTCAGTTCAGTTATAAAATTATAAAAAAAAATTATTTTAAAGATATTTTTATTTTTATGTACTACAAAATACATATAAATGATAAAATTCAAATTTAAAATATCTTGATTTTACCATTTTAACCAAAATTTAATTTAATTTTATAAATTTATCATATAATTTTCACTGATTATAATTCTCCATAACCTCAAATAAATTATAGGGTTTGAGTTTATTGGTGAAATATTAAGATTTCTTTTACTTTTTCCAATAAATAATTTCAAATGATTAAATACAAGTTTAAATAAAGTTTTAATTTTAGCTTTTGCATATGTTGAAATTATAAATTAAGTTAATTATATGAGGTTTTTTTTCTTTTACAAATGAGATTGCAATGTAAAATTTGATATTCACATTTTATATATATATATATTTAAAAATGATTGGCTTAAATAAATTGATATTTTGTATAGGGATTAACATTGCTAATGATCCAAATATTACATCACATCAACTTAAGCCCTTGGGGGTTTAGTTTATTATAAGAAAAAGAATTAATAACCTTATGATCAAGTCACGTGCAGATTATAACCCTATTAGTCTACATGAAAAGGAAAGGTTAATAGCATGTTTTTTGTTTCAAATAAACCTTCTAATAATGCATATACATTTTTAAGAATAATTTCACGATTATAAAATCTTATCATATCTCGTTCTTTTTATATAATATTTAGAATTATTTATAACCCTTCTCTAATTTTTAAATGGGAGGATAATACGCTTCAATATATTCAAGTCTATGCTCTTTTGTACTGACAACAATATCAACACTAATGAAGTTAAGACTCAATCAACAATTGAACTAAATCTTAAATTTTGTTGTGATGTATATATAAATTCAGAATATGAGCAAAATTAGTGAATGAATCCACCAGCAAGTTCTTTGTCTGCTTATTCACAAAGGGAGTGGTTGATGTTATCTCTAATCACTAAGCATAAAATGCCCTTAATATGTATATTTATATATTCTTCAAATGGCTCCATTGTCCTTAATCATGGAAACAATTCCACAAAGAAAGTACAAAAACCAAAGGTTCCTTTCACCAAATGACCCCATAAGTCAAAAACCCTTTTGTTTTCTTTCTATTTGTCATTATATATAATCCTTCAAAATATATGTTTTCTCTTCACTTTTGTGATCATCTCATAAAACCCAAAAAAACATTGATGATCCTAAAACTGCCCACTTGGTCCTTTTAAGGTTCCAAAAAAAGAATTTTGCATTAATGTTAGAATCTCAAATTGGTATTTTTAAAAACAATTTATTAAAATAAAATGTGGAAATGAAGAAAAGGGATTGATAAAAGATGGTGGGTCATTTCCAAATTTTTTGAGCTCCTTCAAATTGGCTTTTAAGCTCAAAATTCAGCAAAAAAAATGGGTGTAGAGAAATATAGGGAACTTTCACACTTTTTTGTCTCTCATCTCTCTCCAAAAGCAAGTGCCAAAAAAACAAAAGGCTATAGTCAAAAGGGGTAATCAAATTAAAGGGTTCAAAAAGCAAGCTTGGACTAAAAACTGCCCAAACAAAAGCAATACAATGTATATATCTATACATGTGGGACACTAACAAAGGATTTAATTTTGCAGTTCCAACAGGGAAAGCTTTAAAACACATTCATCTTTTCATTTCAACATTCACATGTGTAGATGGGCATTGGGAATGGCAAGAAACTAATCATTCATCAAATGGGTCAACCCCATTTCCCCCAATTCTACAATATATGCTTTGCCACTAATCATTATAATTATAGCCTAAACCTACTTGAATAAAAAAAATGACACACTATTTTATTAATGGTTTTTTGGGTTTCCAAAAAATCACAAATTTTAAAATAAAAAAAAGGAGAGATTATATGTTGTGATGTTGAAATTCCAAATCTATTTGATGTTATATTTTTAATTAAATAAGGCTTGAATTTTATAATTAATTAATTCCTTTTAAATGATATTATATATATATGGACTCTTGACTCTTCCACTAAGAATTTGAAAGAAACATATTGATGTTGGATTGGTTGCATTTTATTTTATCTTAATAGAGCAATGTCCATATAGAACATGGGATCATAATATTTGATCACATGTAGGCCAATATGCAAAAGAATTAAAATATTAGCAAAAAAAGTTTGTCTCATTTTTAAATTACTGTTATCTTGTCTATATGGTTAAACAGGTGTCACGAGTCAATCAAATATCAACTCAATTAAAAAAAAAGCTAAAACATTCATTTACGTACAAAACAAACTACATCTTGGGTGTTCTTGTCTTTTTACATTTTACAGATAAATAAAAACGCAATTATAATAAGATTTGAACCCGTAGCACACTACATTTTAAATATTTAGCTTTACCATTTAAGATAAAATATCACCGATTGTTATATAGTCTTTTAATAAATATATTTATTACATAATCTTTTTCACCCGTATTGTAAATATGCCATAACGTAATTATTATGACTGTTTCGACCATATCAATCTAAAGATCCTTTTGGATATGCGTTTACTTTCAGTACGATGCACTTACACTATAATATATAATCTAGACTATATTTCAAGAAATTAAACCTTTCAACAAAATGCCACATGCAAATAAATAAAGGGGGTGTTTTTGTTTTGGTCTTCCATGAAAATCAAGTCCTTATTAAGCTTTACTTTGCATGTAAGATTTACATGAGGATGTTAACATTTGAAGAAAAGAAAGGTCAGTCAAGCATTCTTTTTGAAAAGATATGAAGTTGGTTGAAATATATTTTAAAAAAAATTCTAATTCAATATAAATATATAAATACATTAAAATTTGTAAAAATATAAGATATATGAAAAGTTTAGTCCCATTTGAGAATTGGGTGTTTAGGGTGAGATTAAGAAGAATGCACAGTCTCCAAAAATAAATAAATAAAACCCACATTTATTTTTCTAAGTGTTAAAGGTAATCCGGGATTTAGGGAAAAAGAGGAGAGTCTCTTCCTTTGAACTTTTTGGACTTTGACTTGAAAATATATAGCAAAACCAATTTATCATTTGGATACAAATAAAAAGTAGGCTTAATTCACAATTTGACTCTTAAAGTATATATGTTTTTTCATTTTGGTACCTAAACTTTTTTGTATCAATTTGATACCTAAACTATCAATTACTTCCCAATTTGGTACCTAAAGTATGCTTTCATTATATTTTTGAGTTCATTTTTAACAAATATTAAAAAATTTTGATAACCAATCACAAAATGTTATGTGACGACTTTATGCAAAAAAAATTATTAAATGTATATGCACATTAAAAATATGAAAAATAGAAATAAATATAAAAATAATTTTTAATATATCATCTATATATATATATAAATATAAATAATAGAAAAATTTATAAAAATAGAATTTAAAAATATATATGATGACGGAAAAGAAATTAGTTCAAATTAATAATATTATTACAGAAAATGTAAAAATTATAAAATATTTAAATAAGTTTAAAATAATTTATAAAATTTCAAAACAATATTTAAATTTCAAGGGTTTTTTTTGCAATTACTTGAAATTTAAATATTTTTTTAAAAATCATTATATATTTTAGAGTTTTATATGAATTTTTACATTTTAAATCAATATAATATATAATATTAAAAATAAAAAAGGACACATGGCGCATTCTAATAATGCCATGTGGTAGGTTAACACTGGCCAAAGGTTGATAAACATTGGTTAACAGTTTATCAGCATCGGTCAACGGTAAGTCAACATTAGTAAATGGTCGATCAATAGGTGGTCAACAACAGAACAAAGTCAACAATTTTTTTATTTAAATTTAAAAATTTTGTTTTAAATAAATCTAATCTCGATATGACATTTTCCATTTGTCAAAGTGATGTATCAGAGATATTAATAGGTGTATAATAATAATAATATTTCAACAAAATATGCAAGGAACTTTGATTTGCACAATTAATTGTGTTGTTTATTTGAAAAGTTTGACATAAAACTATCGTGTAATGGATTACGATTGAATGCCTTTAAATTAAAATTCGAGTTAGAAGTAATGTAAATACGTAGTGTAAGTATGATAGACAAATTGTGTATGCCTTTTGAAGCATAATTTTCATAAGACGTTAGGTAAAATCTTTGGGTTGATTATTTAAATTTGTAACTGGATATGGTAAGTAGCAGAGTAGTTGGCTCTTATCGTTTCAATTTAATTATTAATAAAATAGTAGATTATTAAAAACAATTTCCATTTAATGATATTTTAACATGGAAATAGATAAAAATGTGAATATTTGCCTATAAAATTAAAATAAATTCAAGAAATCAATGTATGATACTAATTGAACAACGGAGAAATTGTTGACGTACGTATACGTTACAGAACGGAACAAACACAAAGCGGAATCGACGCGCCATCTGTTTCAAGTCAACCAGTAGTATTGTGGCACGTAAACTATTAAAGCCACCAAACCCTCATTGCTAATACAGCACAGCATGAAACAGTTGAACACGTGGGCACTGCTGCCACATCATCCAGTTACAGCGGAATGACGAAACGGGATGACGTGTCGCGAGACAAAGTTCTGTAACTGGAAATAAATTTAAAAATCACAGAGGGAGGTCAGATGGACGGTGAAGATTAATTTCAAAGGATGGTCAAAGATTCATGGAAAACGGTTTGATTGAGATTGAACGGCTGAGAGTGACAGTGTCCTTTATCCTCGATTTAGGGCAAAGATCATGAGATTTGCTCCTGTAATGCTGAATGTCCATCCATCATGAATTTACAATCTGTCTACGGATAATATTCCCTTATGTGTCATATTGACAAGTTTTCGTGTCTATTTATTCGGGTAATGATTTATTTGGTTTTTTAAGTTTATAAAAAAATTGTTTAGTCACTTATTTAATTTTTGTTTTTTTAACTTTAAATTTATGTTATTTGTCAAATCACCTAAAATAGATTAAAAAGTTAACCTTCAATAACTTCACTTACGTAACATATGTATGGATTGTCACATGGATGTCATGTCGTGAGTTAATTAATTTTTAAAATTTTATAAATTTTAAAATGATAAAATTTATTTTAAAATTTATAAAAATTTAATTAATTACTAATGTGACATTTACATGGTCCACGTGTATGCCACATCAGCAAGGTTAACAAATGTTAAGTTTTTTATTTTTATTTTTGGGTGATTTGACAAAAAATGAAAGTTCGAAAGCTAAAAGAAGCGAAATATATAAATGAAAGACTAAAATGACTTTTTTATAAAGTTAAAAAGTCAAATAAACTATTATGCCTAATTATTTTAAGGTTGTGTGTTTTCACTTTTTAATGTAAATTAAAGAATATCTTTCACTTGCTAACCAAACTTTGACATAATTGGTAAAAGTTGAAGTTTTGAACTTTGAAGGTTCGTATTTGAGTCTTACGATTTGCGATTGTAATGTGTGAGTCTTCATTCCCTATGTATGTTTTGTGTAGGTTTTGTTTGGTTTCTCGTCTGCTATGCATTATATTGGTTAGATTCTACATTATATATATGTGTGTGTATGTGTAGGGAAGGGGAAGGATTCACTCACAAAGTGTAAAAACTATAATAGTTTTACACACTTCCGTAACTATTTATATGATTAATATTTTAATGATCCAACTGTTGAATTTATCAATATAAATGTACTTATCATGCATGTAAAATTTTGAACGATCGATATCTTTATCATATCAATCTAAAATACTCTATATATTAATATATATTCAACCATTGATTTTTTTACATAAACCGAATAGTTAAAAACGTTAAATTTACATCAATTTTGACATGCATGATTTACAAAATAGACCACGAAATATAATAGTTGGATCGTTAAAATATTAACCATATATATATTTGTACTTGTTTTGTACCTATCATGAACTTGTAATTGTACTAATCTTTGTACTAATAAAACTTTAAAAACACTTTTAGAGTAAATTCCACCATACATCCCTAAATTAGGACTCATTTTAAATTGGTTCTCAAATTTTAAAATAGTTTAATTACATCCCCAACTTTAGAGGTTATATTAATCAAGTCCTTTCATTACTAAAACCATTAATTTTACCATTAAGTGACATATCAAATCCTATATGAAATAATTTAAAATTTTTTATAAATAAAAATAATTAAACCTTAAAAGTTAAAAAAGAAGAAGAGCAAAACGATAAAACTTTGCAGCATAAACTAAAGTAAAAGAAACAATGGAACCGGCTGGTGCTATACAAAGAATTGTATGATAATTTGTATGGTTAATTCATGCTTCGTGTTAGGTTTATTATTTGTTTATATTAAATTATTGAGTAAAAATATAAAGATTAAAATATACTTTAGGTCCTATACGTTTCACATATTTGGAATTTATTTTTTTACTTCTATTTCTAAGAATTTAGCATTTTTATTTTTAGATCTAAAATCTTCTTTCAAATTATACATAAACACGAAACGTATTAATCGAAAAGTTAACGACATTGACTATTTGGACTAATTAATAACCCTATAAAAATACAGAGACTAAATTATGGTAGAAATTAAAGTATAAGGATTAATTCTCAAATGTAAACATAATTGAGGGACCAAAGCTAAAATTTAATCATTTTTCTATAATGTACAAAAAGGAAATATGTAAAAATTTGAAGGTTAAAATATGCTCTAAGTTTCTATACAATTTGTACATTTTGAAATTAGTTTCCTACTTTTATTAATTTCAAGAACTCGGTCTCTTTACTTTTCGGATTTAAATATTTAGGTCTAGTCATATCATTGCTACAATTTTTTTTGTTAAATTTGATGTTTGTGACATTTTGACATTAAAAAATATATTAAGTCATGCAAAATAAAAATAAAATTGAAAATATTTATGTAGATTTTTTTCCTTAAAGTACTCGTTCAAATTCGTCATGATAAAATAATTTTTTGTTAGAAGATTGTTCTTAAGAAAAATTGACGCCAACATTTTTTGAAATAGTTTATAATATTAACTTTGTATACTAACTAATGACATTATAAAAGTAAATGAACCAAATTATGTTAAAATTAAAATATATAGATTAAATCTCAAGTTTCAACATAATATAGGGACCAAAGCTAAAATTTGACAATTATCTTATAATGTAAAAGAAAAAAAAAAGCATGACAAGGCAAACCCAAAAGAAATGGGAACTATGTGTCAGTATTTTTAGTTGAAAAATTAACGATATTAACTATTTCAACTAAATAATAACATTATAAAAATATATAGTAATTAAATATCAAATTTAAGCATAATAGACAGACCAAAATGATAATTTAATTATTTCTCTATAATGTAAAAGAAGAAAACCAATGGTGCAGCCTTCCTTATACAAAGTTACATACAGCATAGTATAGAGAGGAAATTATAAATTGATCATTTTCATGTAATATAAAAATATTTGTGTGAAGCTGAGGACTCTGATAGAGTATGTGTTGGACATCCCTTATATAGATTTAAGTTTTGAGTATATTTGAAGGACTAAAATTAAAATTATACCATTTTAAATTTTTTTAAAAAATATTTGTTTATTTGAATAGGTGTCAAAAACAAATGATTTGGACCCTAGATTGAATTAAACTCGTAAAACATTAAAAAGAAAATGGGAAAATAGACATTTTAATTTTATGATTTGGACCCTAAAATTCAAGGTGTTAATAAGACTTCTGATTTATTAATCATTTTTGGAATTACAAAATTTTATAATTTCATCATCTTTTATTCGGATTACCCTTGAGGATCTAAATATTTCCTACAAGGTCCAATTCTCCACCACACAAGGCCACTTTCTGCTTTCAACCACCCACCAAGCCACCTTCCCCACTTGATTTTCTAAGAACTTATGGCCCATTTTGTACAGGAAAGAAAAATTAAAACCCAAATCCTTTTTCAACTTCAGCAGTACAATGGTACACCACCAAAAAGATAGTAGCATGATTTTTATTACCAAAAAGACATAATTAGTACATTACCAAAAAGATAACACTCTAATTAGTAAAGATATAAAGTACGATGCCTCGATACATTCTACTGTTAATTAGAACTTAAACCTAATGTGACTATATATATTATATGTAATCACATACTTTATTAGTGCCTTGATATGCAAGTTAGAGTGAGATTGGATGAATTAAACCCAAAGGGCTCCGGCTCGTCTAAGCATCGGGATTAAGGATCGGTTAAGGTGAAGACTCATGACTTCATTGGCTCCACCAACAAATTCACCACCGATGTACACGACCGGAACCGAAGGGCTACAACCAAGTCTTAAAAGAGCTTGTTCGAGTTCACGTCCTCTAGGGATCTCATCAAGCTCGTAGACTGCAGGGTTGACTCCGAATTCGTAGAAAAGGGTCTTGATTGTATGGCACATGCAGCAAGAACTCTTGCTGAAGATCACCACCGGTCTCTCGGATGCCAACTTCGTTACCTTCTCCATTGCTATCGAAACAATGCAGCAAAAAAGAAAGCTAGTGTTGTTTTTTTTTTTGCAAGTGAAAGGATTGGTTGGGGGAGGAGACTTTGTGTTGTTGATGAGTTCGTGAGTTGTGATTTGAAGAGGCACCCCATTGGCACTGATTTATATAGGAAAAAAAGGTGGCGTTTGGTTGGCAAGAACACAGAAAGGGCTCGAGTGGTGAAAATGAAAAGAAAATGAAAGAATGTTCGATTAGGTATTAGGGTCGGTTTCAAGCTCCACTGTTTTCTCGCTTAGATCATTCATGAAAACGATCAAAAGGCCTTGCACCATTGCAATGGAAAATGAAAGAGCATGACTCGAATCTTTATTTTTATTTTTTGTGTGCATACAAATATTAAAAGAGAAATGTCCTTTGTACGGGTGACGCATTAGGCATAAATAAAATCGAGATAAAAATTGCATGAATTAATTTAATTAAATTTCCAATTTACGAACTAGATAAAATATTACCTTTTTTAAGCTGTTTTACACCCGTAATTATCTTAAAAATTTGTTCATCATGAATCTAATTAATAATTAATATTATTGGCTATGATACAAATTTACATTGTTATAAATCTGGTTGAATATATATATATATATATATATATTTTGAGGTAATAAATATATAAATATTTTGCAGTTCTTATCATGAAGGGCATCTTGCTAAGTTGGAGAAAGCAATATTGGATTTATCCAATTGGGACCTTTGCCTTTGTTGTTTGTTATGATCAAAGAAAGGGCATAAATTCTCATTTAAAAAGAAAATAGAAAGTTATACGAAAGAGAGAGAAAAGTACGATTGATGAAATGATTAAAACGTAACATTTATTTCGGATTTAATCATTAAATAACTTTCACTAGTACAATAAGATTTACACAATGTGGAAACTATGATTTTAAAAAAAAAAAAACTGTGTGACCATTATTTAGTGTAAATAGATAGTTGCAATATTGTATGCAAAAGGAATTGTCGGTGAAATGCTTCCCAAGAAAAGAAAAGAAAAGGTAAAAATACAAACGCAATGTATATTCTTGCCAACAAGGGAATGCAAAACTTGAAACCGTTTCATATGATGAGCTTTTGTATACATGACATTACCTCATAGATTTTGTGTTTCTATATGTATATATATAGTGCATTGAAATATATTTTGTGGGTTATTTATGTAGTGTATTGAAAAATATTTTTTATAGTAGATCGAGTCGTAAATTGATTGGTATGTGTATTGTTATTATCGCAGGAGGGCGTTAAAGCGCATTATCCTCTTATTTATGGGTTGAAAATGGGCAATGGGCAATGGATAGTTCTCGACATTATGTTAAAAAGAACAGATATAATCAGAACTTATAATTAAATTTTTTTACTTAATCCATGCATTTTTATAATGTAATATATATGAATTTTAATATATTAATAATTTGGTGGTATAAATTTTGAGTAGTAGGTAGTGGCATAAACTTTTTCCTTTTTCAATAAAAGTGGCCGTACATGGAAATGGTATTTAATTTAAAATAAAAAATAAATCTAAAAGAACAAAATCTCTAGGTGGTGATCAACGAAAGAGAATTAACTATGCAGTGTGGCTGATAAAGAAAATTTCATGCAGCTGCCCAATATTATATGCAATTACTTTTTTAATATATAAAATTAATAATTTCTTTTTGTTTGCTTGAAGCTAGTTTATTTAATTTTAAATATATTTTGATGCATATATTTTCTTTTTGATAATTAGGGAGACCAACGGAGTTGCTTAAAATTATGGGTGAGCGTTCAGTTATATTGAGTGAAAATTTTTTGACGACTCATATTTTATCATTCTAACTCGATTTAAAATATTTTTCAAACAAAATAAAAATAAAATAAAATAAATCAAGTTAATTAAGTGAAATTGTTCAAGTTAAATTAAACAGGTTAAATTATATATGTACTTTTTTTTCTTAGTAAAATCCAGCCAAAATTTAAAAGTTTAATAAGTTTATTTTTATTAGAATATTAATTTCCTTATTATTATAATGAAAAGTAGATATGAAGAAAAAAATAATAGTAATTTATATATGATTAGTAACTTTCATGTGCAGGCAAGCATAAGCTAGAAACCATAGGGATAGATACTATAAAGTCACATATATAATCGGCCCAATGGCAAGGCCAAGAGCCACGCTTTGTAGGGTCGTGTTTTGTTTATTACGTCACGTGTGTGTGTCTATGTATCTACATACATAAAGTGATAAGTCATGCATATGCATATTGGCTCCTTGCTGTCTAAAGTAATACTATTAAAAATATTGATTTTAATGGACCAAATTCAGTAATTTCAAATCTATTACCAAATTCATTCTTTTGTTGGTAACTTTTTGTGCTAAAAAAATTATTATCAAGGGTTTATATCAAGATTCGGATTGTATCTTGTTTCATTTTATTTAAAAATAGGTAAATTAATTTTGCATATTAGTTAAAAAAGAAATTGACCTTGTTAAAAGTTTTATCTATTTATATAAAATATACATGTTCAAAGTATTTTTAAATTTGGTGCCAAAATTTAGGAAAACAAAATAATTAAAATGCTCAAGTTGTATTAGATATTATAATTATTTAAGTTTATTTTTACGCAATTAATATTTAGATACTATTTATACTTAGATTTTGTAATTATTAAACTTTAATTTCACCAAATTGATATTTAGATGCTGCTTTGTATTAGTTTACCAAATTAAACTAAAAATGTTACTAAATTTATCATTAAAAGATATGAATTCTATAAAAGAAATTGAATTAATTTTTTTGAAAAACTTTGGGTGGCAAAACACAAAATTTTCCTATTTTTAGACACTAAATTATAATATCAAAAAGAAAATTTTAAAATTCAAAGGGATTTAAAAGGAAATTTTACAAATTTTAGAGGGTGACGGGACCTTGCCAACCCCTAAATTCGCCTCTATGTGTCACATCATATGTCACTATTTAATTATTTTGTTAACCAAACCGATACAAATAGATCAATTTTTTTTAAAAAAATGATGGATTTACTTTTTATTTATTTAAAGACTTAATTTTATTATTTTTTGGTTAGAAAAAAACAAAATACAATATGATTTTTATTACAAGCTATTCCATTATACATTTACCCATAAAAAGTGAATGTTTTGAGAAAAGAATGTCAACTTTTGTAGGCAAGATATATGTGTGTATAATATATGCAAGGACGGATCGTGGCATCCCTTGAAAGGTTTTATTTATGTATTGGTTGGTGGTACAAGCTTTTGTACAAATTGTTCTTTTTTTCTTTATTTATGTTCCTTTTCTTTTTCTCTTGTTAAAAGAAAAAAAAGAAGAGAAAAACGACGAAAAGGGCGATCCAACACACGTATTTTATTTTTTTAGAATTTAAAATTCAATTAAAATTTTTATATGATAAAAAATGAAAGCTATTATATTCGTTTAGCTTTATTTATAACTTTTGTAGACACTAAAAAAACACAAGGAATACTTCTCAATCCAAAACCCAAAAGCACGAATGCGATTGAATATATATATACATATATATACATATTCTCCAAACTTTGTTTTGAGACCTTTCAACTACATAATGAAATCGTCTAATCCTTTTAGTGTTGTAAAAATTTTCACGTGCTTGCATATGTTATTCGGCAAATATTTCATCTAGATTGCTTATGATTCCCTTTGTTTCACATTTATTTCATATTTGGATAAACGTGATCTCCTCTAAGTCCCCTTCCCTCAGGGAAACTTAAGACATTAACCAAGTAACTCACTTGAGTTTGCACTTAAGGCACTCACAAGATATTTTCCTCGATGAACAAGAATAAGTGCTTTTAGATAAGTTCATCACCTATACAAGTCTCCTCAATTTATAAGGAATCAAAGCTTGCTAACATACTATATCAATTACAATCAATCTTCCCATGAAACCAGTAAGATAATAAGTATAGAGAATATCTTCAATGAGCTTCCAAGTTCTACTCAATTCAATCCGAACTTACCAAACTTGAAAAGCCAATTGCCTTGATCTAATTCAAACCAATCCCTATGATATGTTGCTATAGCCAGCTTAGATATCATAGATGAGCTTGCAATCATCCAAAGTATAAGTAAGAATTAAAGCTCAAATATTTTTGTTGCCAAAACTTGCCAACTCAAACATGGCAAGTTTATAACCTGAGTAGTGTTAGACACCAATGGGCATTACTAAAAAACTGCCTTAATAATATTCCCATTTGGAAAATTTTTGAACCAAACCATAATAGAAGAACATATCCAACAAGATATACAAATTCTCCCCCAAGTGACAGTTGGGAAAAATCCGGTTTAAAAACGGTTTCATTGCATAGCGGAAAATAGAAATTTTGAAAATTGACCCAGTTTGTAATATTTATAGCAATAAAGCCAAGACCGAATTTGCACCTGTGTTTTTAGATAGATGGATCCTTATCATTCCTGGCTTTCAACCAAACAATTTTCTCCGTTATTCTTGTACCACGAACTGCTTCGAGTGTGGGCTCGAATGAATTGAATCAAACATAGAATAAGAAATAGTTTTCTTTTCTTTAATGTAAAAACGAAAATCTCTTCTCAAATAGAAACCGGTAGAACCGTTATTCCGAAAAATATATTTAATTGTTAGAGAATAAAAGTCTCTCTATTTTTTGGTAGAATAACGATATCTGAAAGTTGTGTATAAATAACCCTACTGGTGCCATCTATTTATAAGGAGAAAAGGTAAAACCCTTGTTGAATTGTAAAAATTTATCTCAACTAGAAAAACGAACTCCTAGTCTAACTAGGAGTATAGGGGGCGACAATCTTAGTTAATAATACTAGGGTTTGTTGTCCCACCCTTTTACAAAAGAGGCTTTTGGGCCTTTTCCATATCAGGTCCAATTACAAGTACTTCTCGGGCTTTTAACCCAATACTTTATAATTTGATCCAAACCAATATTTATTTTTCTATTTCCTAAAATAAACTTCAATATATTTCCAATTAAATAATTTTCTCAATCTAATTCTAATTCTATTAAAATCATGTCCACTTTACTGTAAATGAACCTATGAGAAAATATATTTAATATTTTCGTATTCAACAGTTCAGTATGATCAACTGATTTATTTCCATTTTCGAACTTCATCTAATTTGAAAAAACATAAATTCATTTTTCAAGTCATTTTCATTTTGGAGAAAACCACATTCATTTCCAAATGATTCGATTTCTCCATTTTCATTTTTATTTTGGAGAAAACCATAATCATTTCCAAATGTTTCATGTCAAAACCTTTTTTTGAATTGACTTTTTATTTTTAAAAAGAAGATGGAGTCGCCATCAATCCTTTTTTATTTAGGTGTGATTGGATCACCTCAAAACTCAGTTATTTTAATGAAACGTTAGGTTTACAAAAACGGTAATCTTCGGTTTACAAAATACAAAAAATGGGTTCGAGAGTCAGTTACGTATGAGGAAGGATTAACACTCTTATAACGCCCAAAATTGGTACCTAGTTGACTACTTGATCTTTTGATGTCAAAAATTAAAAATTCGAAGCGAATTTAAAATACGATCCTTTTTTGCGCGATGTTGTTTGATGGTATTGAAAATGTCCTCTCTAAATTGAATTTTTAATGAGGAGGTTTTCTCATTTTGAATCGATCAAGATGAAAAATCATATCCCGTAAGTTGAGGTACAAAATCTCGAAATCTCGAAAACAAGAACGCTCACTGTTTAATTATTGTCTAAATCTTATATATTTTAAATATTTTTTTTAAAAAAGGGGGAAGGATATCTAATTATTTGGTTCAATGAGAGAATTGTACCCCGTAAGTTAGGGCACAATTTCTCGAATCTTCAAAATAAAGAACATTGCCTTAATTCAAGTTACTAAATATACATCGTATAAAAAATGAACATAACATTTCAAGCAATATGCAATTAATTTATTCGAGTGGTGATACAAAATGAACGAATATTTAAACATGTTACATAATATGGTAGTGGCAAAAATAGAATAAAATAGCTTACGCGGGTAAAAAATGATAATAAGATAATAAAAGTAATAGTTGAAATAATTTTAGCCCATTAATAATACTATTTAATAATGACAATAATTAGTAAAATAATAAGTGGAACATTAGCAATGACAAAAATAGTAAAAAAAATAAAAAGTATGAGAATGCTATAACCATGGTTGTGTAATATTAATAATGAAAAAATAAAATAAAATATTAATTAGCAATAATAATCATTTAACAATAATACCAACATTTAAAAATAAGAAAAAATAAAATGAAATGATTAAGAAACTTGAGGAATAAAATGCAAATTACATAATTTAAAGGGTAAAAATATAAATAAGGGAATTAAAAGTGCTGGAAATTAAATAACATACAAGAAAGGGGTGGGATTAAATAAATAAAGGGCTAAATTAAAATTTAAACAAAATTTAGAGCATGAATTGCAAAAAAAAAAAAAAAAAGGGAATAAAGGGTAAATTGAAAATATAATAAAATTAAAAGCCTAAATTATAAAGAAATGAAACATAAAGGATTAAATTAAAATGGGATAAAATGTACAGGGATTCAGAGGGAAATTATCCCACATACATATACATGTGTCATTCCCTCAATGGGTCCATAGTGGGTCAGGGGATTAAATTGCACAAGAACAAAATAAAAGGGGTAAAAATAAAACAAAATAAAAGGATGCAGGACAAAATTAAAACAGGCAAAAAAGCGGTAAGGCCAAAACGACAAATATCCCCTCCCTTTAGAAAACACGCGGATCTTGAAGGAATTTGGGTTGGGCATTCGGGTTACCTCAAAACGACGCCGTTTTGGGCATTTTAAGCTATGCCCCAAAACGACGTCGTGTAGTGTCCTTATATAAATTTAAAAAAATTTAAAAAATTCATTTCTTTTTTTCTCTCAATTCTCTCCCCCTCCGGCCCCAAGGGCTGCCACGACCACCGATCATCGGCGACGGTGACTGCCGCCTCCGGCGGCTAGAAAATACCCAAAATGTCCCTTTTGACTCCTTTTCTCACATGAGATGTTGATCTGGGGTTTTTAACCCAAAAAACTCAGTCGAACCTCAACAAAAGGGGTAGAAATATTTCAGTTTCCCCTTTTTCAGCAAGGTAAGTTTTCTTTAAATATTGTTTCTATTTTTTTATGTTCTTTACGAAAAGAAAAAAAAAGGATAAAAATCAAAATAAAAAATAAAAAAACCACATTTGTAACTTGTTCTTTTTTATTTCTCTATTGAATTTATTTTCTTTTTTTGTATTTGATTTATCCATCGTTTACAACGAGTCTGTTTGGCTTTTATAGCCAAAGTGATTACAATATTCTATTTTGTTTTCTCTTTTTTGATTTTGTCTCTGCTCATTGTTCTTCTGCCTTTTCTTGTCTTTTTTTCTTTTTTTTTTTTGCAGGTGTTCGTGGCAAGGTCAATGGCGCTGAAGAGCCACGCTTTGCCATTTCGGTGAAATGGTGGCAGAGGAGGACTTTGGGAGGCGTGCTTGCTAACGTGGCTGAGGTGTCGGCTAGAGGGATTAGGGATTTTTCTTTTATTCAGTTTAGGTTTAGGATAGAGGGTTTTGGGCCTTTTTTATTTGGGCCAATATTTTTTTGTAAATGGACTTAATAATGGACTCTTTATTTATTTTTATTTATTTTTTGTTTTTGTTTTGTCGGGGCTAGACGAATTTGGGCTCTTACATTTCACATTTCTCTATTGTCACCATTTCTATTTATTTATTTATGTTCATTTGATTCAACATGCAATTCTTTTATGATTTCAATGAGCTAGCGGAACGACCGATTGGACATATGCAATTGAGGCTTAAATGATTTATAATTAAGTTCTAGCTTTTCGCCTACTAATTATAAACTCATATAATCACGAAGTCATTCCACTATAGTATCGTGACTGAGCTCTCTCTAATGACATACCATTACGAAAGCAACTCGATCAGTGCTCGTCCAATAACCTTGTCATAAGTGTGTTACCCTCATAGGATATCTTTAATCTCTTTGGGGTAACATTCGTTCTCCTTCTATTTTATCTCATGGTAAACATTACATCTTTCTTCATGAAAAATCAATTACTATCAAATAATAATCAAATCATCCATCACAAAGACGAACGACATGTGGCCACATTTGCTTTTCATCGACCATGTAATGCCAATGAGAGGAGATCATTTACCCATGTCTCGAGCTAGGAATTCCACTGTTGTGAATGACGTTACATACTGCAGAAGTCGTACACCCAACGCACTAGCTTTTGATTCCTTATCTATTCGAGCTCAGGATTTTACTTACATCAAAGTGTACGAGTCACTCATACATAGTCTATCATCCACTCAGGATTTAGGTATGCCACATTATGAACATCACAAGTGAAAAAAAATCCATAAACGGATTCAGGATCTATTTTTCTTGGGTCCAATCCAATATACTGTCAGTCACATCTATGTTTCTATCTTCTGGGAGTCATCTGCTTTGATGTCTAAGACAAAACATCTCCCCAATTAGACTTGATAGACAACATACTAGTCTTTCAATCAATTTGCTCGTTTCCGATAAGACTAAGGGCATGTTTATGTTCGTCTATTAATATAAGTTGTCTTTCCGTATTATGATTCGACCACGTAATACCACCTAGTATTAGTTTAAACATTAGACAACCAATGAGTGACATTTGCATCCATTTTGCTTTGCGTGCAAAAATCATATGAGGACAATCATACAATGTATATTAATGTAATCAATGAATTTGTTTTATTAACAAATCTGTTCAAAAAAATTACAAGTTTACAAATGAATATACTGCACTCAGGGTACCAGATCCAATAATGACCCCTTAATCAATCATACTCAACTATTAACATAATCAAACAAATCAATCATTAATGCAAAATAAATGAGGATTACAATAATAAAAATATTATAAATTATATTATAGTAAGTAGATTGGAAAAGGGTTCACAACTTCACATACATAACAACCAAGGTAAATGAAATTTAGTTCAAAGTTCCCAACATTACAACTTCAAAAAGAATTAAAACTGAAAAACAATTAATGTTTTTGTAGAGAGTTTAAATAAATTAGCAAATGTTACTCATATGGTTTGAAATCCTAGAAAATCTGACAATTCTCCTACCATGCTCATTTCAAACTTATTTTGCATCATCTTGACAAAGCTATCCTTGACGTTGGTAGATGTATAACCAAATATTATATCATCAACATAGATTTGTGCAACCACAAAGGTACCTTGATGTCTCTTAATAAATAGTGTTTTATCAACTAAACCTGTAACAGTTCATTTTCCAATGGCTTCGGGACCATAATTTAGACGTGTGAGTCCATAAATATTAATTATTTAATGTTTACGAGGTTATTAGTGTCATATTAAAATTTAGTCCAAGAATTTTGAGATTTATCTAGTTAATTAAGGAAAAGGTCTAAATCGTAAAAGTTAGAAAAATTGCTTGCTATTAATTTTTCTTAATTAAATGGTTTAAATAATGAAAATGAGAGGTTTTATGTTGCAATTAGTCCATAATTAAATGTTATGGACGATTGGTTGGTGATGTTTATTTTAAAGTTTATTAAATTAAAATGTAAAATTTTAAAAATAAAGTAATTAAAAACATAAAAATATGAATATCATCATCACCATCCATTTAGCCATTTAAATGAAATCATAGCTCTTCGGAGCGTTAAATGGATCAGAAGCTAACACAAGGAAGGGGTCCATGGCTGTCCATGCAAAGCATGCATGTTAAACGCAAAAATGTCTGCATGTGAATAGTGCTTAAACTGATGGGTATTTCTGTGATATGTGTTAAGTGTGATAAGTATCCGCATGTGAACTAACACTAATTGAACTTTGAAAATTTCTTGTGATTTGTAATCAGAAATAGATTATATTTGCACGTAAATTGAAGTTATAGTAATTCATACTTAGAAGTGGACAATATACGCCAGGGAATAATACTTATTTTACGTTATGATTCAGCCCTTGGGTTGTACACATTTATAATGTTGCATCCGTGTGAACTGTTTGATGATCATTGTCTTATTTATTTAACTTGGTTACATTTCTTGAAACCTTGATCGAAAGGTCAGTGATTTGCTTTGGGACTCACTAAGTTCATTTGAACTTACCTAGTTTCCTCTTACCATTTAAGGTTTGGTAAAGACTACGGACTCTTGCAAGGGACTCAGCCAGACATTGCAGACTTGTTGTTAGCCATTCATTGATTATTTGTAACATGTATATCATACGAGGTGGCCTCTAGTCTTAGCCTCATTTGTTAGAACAATGTATAAACTATTTTGGGATGTTTCTTAAAACGAATGTCTTATATTAATTGAATGATGGCATTTCACCAAAGAATTTCCTTTTAAGTCATATCTGTTCTGGCGTACATTTATTTTCTCTTGATTTTTACTCTAAAGATTATAATCCGCCAAACGACATTTTTAAGATTGTTTCGCTAAATTTTACTTATTTACTTAACTTTTGAAACCTTCATTTTTGTTATTCTGAAATGATATATGTTTTCTGGTAACATCACTGTTCGTCGGACAAACGGCCAAATAGGGGTGTTACATGCATATATACCCTCTAACTAATTTTTGGATATTTGGAGCCGTTGGGAGCATTTATTTCGCGCATTTAATGTAGCCTGCAATAATATGTCTCGAGACATATAACCATTGTATCGAGTCAAGAAGAACAAATATGACCATTGGAGCTTGAGGTCTCGAGACACAATAGGCATGTCTTGAGACAATTGATCATATGTTTTGAGACAACTATTCAATTGTCTCGAGACAAGGTTCTTTTGAAGCATTTTTAGCTTCAATGTTGGTCTACCTTGAGACAGGCATGCTTGTGTCTTGAGACATGATTGGGAACCTTAAAAAATGTGGCTTAGAAACATTTTAAAGGACTTGGAGTTGCTTAAAAACTTTTGTAGAAAGTTTAAGTCATTTAAAAACTTTATTTTTGAGTTTGTAACACTTGAAAATATATTTGGTTACCTCCACATTACAACCTAGTCAATCTTAATATTACTACAACCTTGATGTCATACACTTTTAAGTGGACTCTTGAAAGTGTTAGAATATAGAATATGCATGCTTAATTATGCAGTGCATATACAACTTTTTTATTGATTACAGAAGTGGATCGATACAACATTTATAGAACTATTGTGAAGCTGTTAGCTTTTTACCAGAATAACTACTAACAACTTAACTGCAAACTGCTAGTAACTGACAGCTTAACTACTAGCAACTGACTATCTTTTATATATTCTATCATTCTCCTCGTTGTCAAAATTCTTTTAAACTAAGTTCCTTGCTGTGACTCGAAGAGCTTCCCGAAAGCCAGAAAAATGTTTGGGGGGAACATGTTTTGTAAGGACATCTGCAACTTGATGTGCTGAGGGTACATAGTTGATTTGGAGCAGTCCTTCAATGACTTTTTCCCGAACAAAGTGGTGGTCTATCTCAACGTGTCTGACTCTTGCATGATGTGTTGAATTTGATGCCATAGACACGGTGGAGGTATTATCACACCAGACCACTGATGTTTGTTCTATTGAAACCCCTATTTCTTGTAACAACTGCTGAACCCATACCAGCTCAGAGACAATTTGCCAAGCTGCGGTATTCAGCTTCAGATGACAACCTGGAGACCACAACCTGCTTCTTTGAGCACCAGGCAACTGGATTAGGCCCCAAATACACCACGTAGCCCGTAGTAGAGCGCCTATCTTCAACCGAAGATGCCCAGTCGGCATCCGAGTAGCAGATCAGTTGAAACTGCCCCTGTGTAAAGAACAGCCCATGATCCAAGGTACCCACCAGATAGCGTAGTACTCGTTTAACGGCCTTTCAGTGAGATTCACTAGGAGCATTCATATACTGACTGAGTTTGTTAACACAGAAAGCCAAATCAGGTCGTGTAATGCATAGGTATTGAAGCATACCAATAGTTCTACGATAAAGCTGTCCATCAACAGGCTTTTGATCAACGGAGGCGACAGTGCGTTTTGGGAAACTAACCATAGGTGTTGGAGTGAGGGCTGCACCTGTCATACCAGTTTTTGACAGAATCTCTTGGATATATTTCTTCTGACTAAGACACACTCCGTGAGTAGTATACTGCACATCAATGCCAAGAAAGAAATTAAGACACCCCAAGTCTTTGAGTGCAAATTGACTGTGAAGCTGACTTATCACACTGTCAAGAGCTGCACTTGAATTGCCTGTGAGGACAATATCATCAACATAAGCCATAAGTAGAAGTTGACTACTTTCAGTAGTACGAATGAACAGTGACGAATCGGCTTTAGATGCATGGAAGCCCAGCTTGTTGATCAGAAAATGTCGGAGAGTTTGAAACCATGCCCTTGGAGCCTGTCGGAGCCCATATAATGCTTTATTTAATTTGCATACCAACCGCTGATTGTTGGGTCCTGTTACTTCAAAACCAGGTGGCTGGTCCATGAATATATCTTCAGATAATTCCCCATTCAAGAAGGCGTTGTTCACGTCCACTTGTCGAAGAGGCCACCCCTTCATTATGGCAACTACGAGAACTGTTCGGATGGTCACTGCTCGAACGACTGGACTAAAGGTGTCCCGAAAATCTGTTTCTGCATGCTGTGAGTACCCCTTGGCTACCAGCCTAGCTTTATAACGGTCAACAGTTCCGTCAGCCTTCTTTTTTATTTTGAATAACCACTTACACCCAACTGTGCGACGATGCAAGAGCAAAGGACAGAGGCTCCAGGTGTTGTTGCGAGCAAGAACCTCTAGCTCAGCATGAATCGCCTCACGCCAGCAAGAGTGCGCCTTAGCTGTATGAATATTAGTGGGAATATCTGTAGCTTCACTCACACTGCTTAAATAAGCTTTGGGCTTGAAGATGCCAGCTTTGTTGCGGGTAATCATAGGATGAGAGTTTTGTGGTATGGGACACACAGGCGAGGAATTTGTTGGGATGTTTGGTGAGTAATTCGATGGGACAGGTGGGGTAGGTAGAGAATGTGTAGGTGAATGAGTCTGTATGATGGACTAGGTAGGTAAAGAATCAGTGGGTGCAGGAGAGGAGGTTGACAGTGGTAATGTTGACCTAGCAGGTGATAAAGCGGTAAAAGGTTGCTGAGGGCTGGGCTGGAGAATAAGCAATTTGGAGCTAGCTGTTGGACAGTTATTGGTTGATGTGGGGTGCATGACAAAAGTCTTATAAGGGAAGCTGCTTTCATGAAAAGTAATATGTCGAGTGACATAGATTCTGCCAGTGCCATCTAGACACCTGTATCATTTGTGAGTGAAGGAGTAACCAATGAAAGTACAAGGAGTGGATCGAAACTGAAGTTTATGGGTGTTGTACGATCGTAGGTTAGGGAAACACAAGCATCCAAAAGTCTTGAGCAAACTGTAGTTGGGTTTGGTGTGATGAAGTTTTTCATAGGGAGAGACAAAGTTGAGGGGAGCAGATGGAAGCCTGTTGATAAGATACACGGCACAGCTAAAAGCATCACTCCAGGAAGCCATTGGCATAGAGGCATGTGCAAGCATGGCTAGAGCCGTTTCAACCACTTGTCTATGCTTGGGTTCGACAATACCGTTTTGAGCTGAAGTATAGGGGCAAGTGAATCTATGAGCTATTCCATGTTGAGAGAGATACGGTCTTAACGACTGAAATTCACCCCCCATCCGTTTGCACTGTTCGTAGTTGTACGCCAAGGGTGCGCTCAACCTGTCTGTGAAACTGAGGAAAGACTGTCAAGACCTCAGACTTTTTGTGCAGAAAATAAATCCATGAGTATCTGGTGCAGGCATCAGTAAACATTACATAGTACCGAAAACCATTGGAGGTTATTGGGGCTGGTCCCCAAACATCAGCAACAACTAACTGTAATGGAACAGAATAGTGAGAAGTTGATGAGGGGAACGGTTGTTTATGCTCCTTGCCAAGATGAATGCAACACAGGCAACCTCTTCTTTATTCACATCAAATGACAGATTACAACTCTGTAAAGCTTTGAGCAACACATTTTTACAGGGATGCCCTAGTCTAGAGTGCCACACATTCAGAGGAGTAGCACTTGTAGCTGCAAAACAACGTGCATAGTGTTGTGAAGGAGACTGTTTGGGGTTATTATTTAAATGGAGCTTGTAGAGGCCATCGTGCACGGATCCTCGAAGAAGAACTTCTCTGGTCCTGAGATCACGTACCTGGCATTGTGATGGTAGGAACTCAAACATCACCTGATTGTCTCTGGTGAACTTAGATACAGACATCAAATTTTTAGTGACACCAGGAGTATATAAAATTGACTTCATATAAAGCTGTCGAGCCTTAGTGAGCAAAGAAGACTGACCAGAACAAACAACAGGAAGAGTACTACCATTTCCAACATACACCATACCTGGTCCGTTGTGCGTCAGATTTTCACCAACAGACGTAGCTGAGTGGGTGAGGTGATGTGTGGCCCCGGAGTCAGGATACCAAGCAGGATCTCCCACAGTGTCAGGTGTAACAATTAGAGCCTGTAGAGAGGAGACAGGAGAAGGGTTTGGAACCGCATGCTGTGTGGGATGACTTATGTAGGAATTGGCCCAGGTAGTTGGCGGTTGAGACTGATGAGGCCAGCTAGGAAAAGACTGAACCACTGGTACGGATGGAGTCCATGATGAAGCACCAGGTGAAAGCATACAGACATTTGCTTGTGGGGGAGGCCTGTAGTTGGTGCTTTTGTAGGATGAATCAAATCGATGATAGCATCGGTCAACTAAATGTCCAGTTTTGCCACATAGTTGACATTGAACACGAGCTCTAGACGATCGTCCACGTCCGCGACCCCTAGTGTTGGACGCGTGATATGTTGGCACAAAAGTATCGATGCTGGACTGTGCAGGCTGCTGAGACACCAGATTAGCAGAACTGGGAGTTTCAGCCAAGATAACCTGTTGCCTTGCTTCTGCATCCAGAAGCATTGTTGTGACACTCTAAACTGAGTAAATTTGTTGACCAACAAGAATGATGGAAACAATAGGCTCATACTCAAACTACAGCCCATTGAGAATAGCCGTGATGTGTTCATGAGCACTTATGACCTCTCCACAGCTAGCAAGATTGTCACAATAGGACTTTATTTTTAGAAGAAAATCTTTCATAGACATATCACCTTTCCGTTGTGAGTGAAGAGCCCGACGATAAAACATCAGTCGAGAGGTAGTTTTGCTACCATACAGGTTGACAATAGAATTCCAGATCTGGGCACTAGTCTCAAGGCCAATGAGATGAGGAAGAACATCAGAACTTACCGAAGACAACAGCCATGAAGCAAGAGCACTATCTTGCCGTTCAAACTTCACAAATTCAGCATTTTCTTGAAGCACTCCTTCACCATCGGTAAGCATCGAAGGGGGCGGTATTATGTTGATATCAAGAAACGGCTGCAGTTTGTGAGCCTTAACTGCTAGCAAAACTTGTTGCCTCCATAGGAGATAATTGGAATCATCAAGAAGGACACTTATTTTCTTGGTAGAGAAAAACTTACTGTCAAGAACACTATTAGCAAGAGTGGACGCCATCGTTGGAGCAGCTGAGTGAGCAGCGGAGGGACTCGACAATGGTTCTATGCAGTATAAGCAACTAGAACCCAAACTGAACGTATGATAAGAGAACCTCTGATACCATGTTAGAATATAGAATATGCATGCTTAATTATGCAGTGCATATACAACTTTTTCATTGATTACAGAAGTGGATCGATACAGCATTTATAGAACTACTGTGAAGCTGTTAGCTTTTTACCAGAATAACTACTAACAACTTAACTGCTAACCGCTAGTAACTGACAGCTTAACTACTAGCAACTGACTATCTTTTATATATTCTATCAGAAAGAACTTCTTTCGCTCAAATACCTTCTTGCTTAAGGTTTCAATATTGGTGAAATAATCATAAATGAATTAAGTAAAACAACTCCTATAGAATAGATTTGATGCTCTCATGTCATTTTCTTCATGGAGGATTATATTCTTTTTGATAGTCACTAATCAACTGATTAATCTCACCAAGATGATAGCAGGACAATCACGTTAATTAAGAAGTCCTCCAAATTCTCAACCTAGCCTTTATCCATAAATAGTCACAGACCAAATCTCACTATACTCAAAAGTGTTGAGAGCGTTATAGCACCTACATTGTTCTGACAACAAGGTTCAAGAATGGTGGACAGATAGAGTGAATCTAATTCGAGCACTGTTATATATCTTGGTGATCTAATCCAAATGGGGGTTCCTTGAAGCTACAACAGATATTTAAGTGGGAATGTTGGACTGTAGGATGTAATATGTCTAGGTGATGTAGTATTCCAACACTGTAGTATCGTATCAATACCTGTAAAAGAAATATTTTGGATAATGTAACATATAATCTTAATGTTTTCCTCAAGTATCTAGGTGATAAAAATATGATTTAATTACATAAGAAAGCTTTTGTAACTAAGCTCTTGCATTGGATAAACTAACAGCATATTAGCAACAAATTAAGATATTAAATGGAAGTCAACTTCTCATATATATATTTTTATAATTCGACAATGCAAGTATTCGTATTTATTTTGGGTTTATTTTGTTATTTGAATTTGGTAATTAGATCTATTTTGATATTTAAATTTGAATTTTGTCAAGATTTAATGATGTGACTAATGTTCTTGAAACATTATTGGATTGGTCAGTCAGACCAATTGGACCGAGAATTGATTGGTATATTAGTCCAAACAAAGGGGTTGAACTGGTTGAATTGAAAATTGTTCCAAACTGGTAAAATTAAAAAATAAAAAAAAACCAGTAGTGGAATAGATTGAGTCGATTTAACAAATTTTTAATTTTAATTATTGTTAGCTTAATAGTTGAACCGATCAAATTGATTAAATAGAGAACTAGTAGTTTGACCGGTTCAACTACTGGTTCATTTATTGGAACACTATGACACTTTAAATTTGTACTTTATCATCACCTGAAAATTTATATAGATTTTTTTTTAATTTTCAAGTGATGATGTGACAAAATTGTAGAGTATCACATCATCAAACTTTTATATTTTTAAATTCGAGATCAAAATAAATTAGTTGTCAAGCTCAAATATAAAAATAAATAATAAATACATATACCCAAATAAACTTAATTGTGAAATACAAAAATAAAAAAATTATATTATCCAAGAAAGCCAAACTTTGCTACAAAGAAAGGAAATAAAACCCAAAAGAGGCAAATTTCATCTCTTTGGAAAAAGAAATTACTATAACTTTTAATTTTGTGGTATGATGAATTAGTTATTGAATATAAAATATAACTTGAAATTGTTACTTAATTAATAACAGATGATTCATTTTTAAAAATATTTTTATGTATATTTTACTGCTTATATTCAGAATTTGTGATTGTTCATTCAAATAATGTCGTCTTTAAAATATAACTACATGTATCCTCGTCTATTTTATAATTTATCGTTAGTCCTATTCAAATCAAAAATAAAATATTTCAAAATTTAAATTTAATCCAAATCCTTAATACTTAGTGTTATTATTTATTACATCATTTTCTGATGCAAACATATGCATGCATTTATATATCATCAGCATCTTATTTAATTCTCAAGTTTATCATATCAAATATCTTATCCAAAGATTGACATTCTCCGACACGTCTTAATTCAACTGTTTATGGGGGCTTTTTCTAGAAGGATGTCATTATTTAAAAGTAGAAGTTACAAATACTATATTCAAATTGAATCCCATGTAATGATTTAATGATTAAGGGTGTTCATTGTTCCAGGTGTGGTTTGGGTTCGAGTCGTGCTAGTCGTGTTGATTATTCGGGCTTTACCTGTTATTGTAATTCATCTATCTCATGCAATTGGAAAAGTCATGAATTTTGTTTAGGGAAAATATATAATTATAAAATTTTGAGGGTCAAAATTATTTTTTTGTTAAAAGAACTTGAATTGAATTATAAGTTTTCTGGAGGGGCTAAAGATGTATATTTTCCATTTAACCAAAGGTTAAAAAGATTTAAATTCGAAAAAAAATGAATATTTTGAATTTGGTTAAACTGCACAAATAGCTGCTGTTAAAAATACATTTTGACCACCTAATTACAAAAGTTACATTATAGTCACTAAAGTTATCAGGTATTTACAATTTTGTCACTCCTCATTAACTTCTCTTACTCTCTTAACGAAATGATGACGTGTTGACGCAATGGTTAATAACTAAATTGGCCCTTGGGTACTATATTTTCAATTTGGTACCTTTGAATTTTAACATTAATTCTAAAAAATTTAAAATTATCATAAATTTATAAAAATTATGAAAATTCATATTTTATTTTCTAGAATTATAAATATATTTTTATAATTTATAATTTTGTAAAAATTTAAAATTCCATAAAATTTTGATCAAAATTAATCTTAACTTCCAAATGGTTGATAAAATTTTATTAGAATCTTTTTGGAATTTAAAATTTTTTAAATTTCTGCATGACTATAATTTTTTAAAATATTTTAATAATATTAGAAAATAAATTATGAATTTTCATATGTTTTTAAGAATTTTATGACATTTCTTAATTTTTAGAATTATTGTTTATTTTTTTCTAAAAGTATCAAAGTGATGCTTTAGATATATTTCATAGGCCAAATTAGTTATTAACCCTTGAATTAACATGTCACGCAATCATTTTGTTAAGAGGTAACAAAAGTTAATGGATGGGTGACTAAAATATTACAAACCGATAACATGAATGATCATAATGTAATTTTTGATAGTTAAGTGAGTCAGTGACTAGAATATAAATTTAATCTGAATTTAGTTATCATTTGTTTAATTTATGCTTTTAAGTTTTGAAGGGGCTAAAAATATTTCCATTGAATCAAAAGAGAGGGGGAACGTGTCAAGCAATAACAAGTTGAAGGGTTCATGAGCCAAATAGAGTCAAGCTATACCCACATTTATTTGTCTTTCCTTTAATCTCGTTTTGGCATCTAATTTTATTATTAATAGAAGGAGATGAATAGGATTGTTTGAGATTGAACCTAAATTTTCATGTTACAACATAATGCTCTTGCTATTGGGCCAACAGATTATTTATGTGACTTTTTGGTTATTATTATATAAAAATAGTATGCTGATTTGGTATTCCGAATGTAAATTCTACTTGCCACGTAATTTTTAAAATTTAATAAATTTGAAAGTTATTGTTTAATTATGACTAAAATTTTAAATTATAATATGAAAAGACTAATAACAAACTATAAACTAACTAAAATAACTGAATAAACAAATTAAATTAAAATTCGAATTAATTCTTTTCTTTATTCTAACGAAAAAGAATGCCATGAACAGGACCCCCCTCTTTCGGCAATGCGTTGGGCTTATCCATGTATTTTGAGTTTTGCAAGATTCTACGAGAAAACCACACAAATCTCTATCAAATCAATGGTGCCATGGCATCAATTCATCCAAATATCTCAATGGAACCTTCACCTTTTCATTTCCTTTTGCCTCCTTTTCCTTCATCTTAATTACGTAATTCCCAAGCTCACCACCTTCAAACAATGGCGTATATCCCCACCCATGTATATATATGTTTATGTTCATGACAGCATCAAATCAATCAACCACCATTTGCTTCAACCTTCAAATTTCTCTTCAGAATTTTCACTATATGGATCGAGTTGCAAAACTGGCATCTCAAAAGGCAGTGGTGATCTTCAGCAAGAGCTCGTGTTGCATGTGCCATGCAATCAAGAGACTGTTTTACGAGCAAGGGGTGAGCCCAGCAATCTACGAGCTGGACGAAGATGCAAGAGGCAAGGAAATGGAGTGGGCTTTGACGAGACTCGGGTGCAAGCCGCCGGTCCCGGCGGTGTTTATAGGTGGCAAATTTGTTGGCTCTGCGAACACAATCTTGACCCTTCAGCTCAATGGTTCGTTGAAGAACTTGCTCAAAAATGCAGGGGCCATTTGGCTTTGACCTTGTACTGAAAGTAATTTATAGAGACTGCTAATTAATGTATCTTTTATATGAACTTGTGCTTTGAATTTTGGAAATTTTGAGTCTAATCCTCAAAGTCAAACACTTTTCTCTCTTTGGTTGATCAATAATTCTTCAAGTGGGTATTTTTCTCAGCATTTTAGGCTATGAGCTGTTTTAGAGAAGGGATTGTATGAAACTGTGATTCCACGTTATCATTATCCCTTTCCAATAAGAGAATGGCAAATCGGATTTTTTCTCCGGAAAAAATTCAAATCCAACTAAAAATGCTAAAAATAAGGAGGAAAAATCTGATTTATCATTCTCCTACTAGAAAGAGATAAGAATGAGTGGAATCATAATTTTATATAATATCCTTTCTCCTACTTTTATTGTTGCCTTCATGTTTTTTTGCCACTTTTTTAAATGTGCTAAAATATTGAGATCATCTCTTCCTAGGGTTGAGAAAATAAATTGAGATAAGTTAAAATTTATAATTATCCAAACTGAGCTAAATTATATATTTTATTTTTCTATTTAAATTAAAATTAATAAAAGTAATTTAAAAATACTAGGTAAACATTTTTTTAAGAAAATTTAAAAATCATTGGACTGAAAATTTCTGTTATTTAAAAATACTAGGTAAACATTTTTTAAGAAAATTTAAAAATCATTGGACTGAAAATTTCTGTTATTTACTTAGGTTTCTTTTTTAAAAAAATTACATAATAACCATCATTTAAAAAAATTAATCCAAACCCACCAATATCATTATTATCAATTATGAACGATATTAGGTAAAAATATCATAAAGGCCTTTGTAGTAAGAGCTAGATTGCATTTTATCCTCTTTATTTAAAAAATGAGTAAATTAGTCCTTATACGTTAGATTAAAGATCAAATTGGTCCTTTTTGTTAAAAAAAAATTCATTTGTACTGTTAAAAACTGGCATGGTTGATAAAATAACCAGACAGTAACAAGTGACTTGTAACATATACCTCGTGCTGATGTACAAGGACCAGTTTTTAATAGTAAAAATGGATGAAATTTTTAACAGAATGACCAATTTACTTTTTGATTTAACGTATATGAACTAATCTCACTATTTTTTTAGTAGGGAAAATAAAATGCATTTTGATTATCAGTACAAGAGACTACTTTTACTCACAATTTTTTTTTTTTTTTGTAGTATGTTAATATGAAATCAATAGTGGGGTGACTAATTAATTAGCTTATTGTTTTAAAACCAGTCTAATTCCTAATTAATTAGGTGCATTTCTCTGCATTGATATATGAATTGGCAAATTTCAAATTTTATGTTACAAAATTCGAGATTTATATTAATTTAAATATAATATGAACAAATCATTAAAAGTCGAATTTTAACTTTATCCTTTACTTTCTTTGTACCAAAATAAATATATATTCTTAAAAACTTAAAAATGCGATGTAACTGTTTAGAATATTTGTATGTTTGAAATTTAGGTTTTTTTTAAGAATTTTTTAAAATTTAAAATTTAAGTTTAATTGTGAATAACATTAAAATTATTTTACTAAATTTAAGTTAATTTCAATGTGAATTTTTTTAAATGTCTCACTAGTAAACTTAATTGAAAAATTTTAACTGTGTTGACAATTGAATCTAAATCTTCAAAAGAGCAAAAGGATTAACTTCATATTTTTTGTAATATTTATGTTGGGTATACAATCATTTCTTTTTGAAATTAATTTCAAATATATAATATTATATATTTGAATTTGGTAACAATTATATTTTAATATCAAAATATTATTTATATATTCAAATTAACTTTTACAAATAATTTATATTAATTGTTTAGAAATTTAAATTTTATAATTTATATATCAAAATTTTAATAATGAATTACAATAAATTATTTATTATATTTTTTATTAAAATATCATAATATTAACGAATTTGATCTATCCTAAACTCAACTTACTAAATTGCAATGATATTTTGTGATTAATGCTTATGTTTTTCATTTATATTAAAAGGTACATCTTTAATATATATATATTGCAATGGAAAGAGTGAGGTGGAGAAACCAGGTGATACCATAGCTTTTAAAAAGATGGTTTGTATTCTCCATTTTAAATTTTTGCCAAATATTCAGTTTGTCTAAGAATGGAATTGATTCCATTTTATCTTATAATTTTTAATACATATATATATATAATATATATATATATATATATATATATATAAGATTCTAGAATTATATTTTGGGTAAATTATAAAAATAGTCACTTTTGTTTGTGCCAGATTACATTTCAGTCACTTATATTTAAAATGTTACGTTTTAATCACTTACGTTATCGTTTGGTTACGAAGTGGTCACTCTATTGTTAAACTCTGTTACCTCCTTACAGCAGTCCAAATGGGTTTTAAATGCCAACTTGGATGTCCAATTGTTGGGATGAAAATATATTTTTAATTAAATAAATTTAATTTAGATTGCCACGTAGGACATTCAAATTGGCATTTAAAACCTATTTGGACTGCCATGTAGGATCATTGTTAGAGAGGTAACGGAGCTTAACAGTAGAGTGACTACTTCGTAACAAAATAATAATGTAAGTAACTAAAACGTAACATTTCAAATACAAGTGACTAAAATGTAATTTGAGGCAAACAAAAATGACTACTTTTTATAATTTACCCTACATTTTTTTATTTGGATTAACGACCAATTATATTAATATTAAATCGACTTCAATTACACAAAAATTTATTAAAACTCACTTTCTAATAGAGGTGATCATGGGTCGGGTTTGGGCTGGGCCCAAACAAAATTTTAGGCCCATTTTTTAGGACTGGGCCTGGCCCGGCCCGAAATATGGGCCTAAAATTTTGTCCAAGTCCGGCCCGAGAGAAAATTGCTAAGCCCGAGCCCGGCCCTGTCCATATGAAATATATATACTTGATTAAAAATTAAAATATATATATATTTAATATAAAATTCAGGCTGGGCAGGGGCCAAAAAAGTTTTTCCCGAAGCCCGGCCCGTTTTCTAAACGGGCCTCATTTTTTCCCAAACTCATATTTCGGGCCTATATTTTTACCTGAACCCTCCTATTTTTCAGGTAGGCCATCGGGCTGGGCGGAGTAGCCCAACCCATGATCACCTCTACTTTCTAATGCGTCTAGTTTCACATTTAACTTAAATAGTATGTATACTTATCAATTTTTAATTTATAATTACAATTATTTTTTTCAAAAAAATAACATTTAAATACATTTTGAGAGATATATATTATTTTGCTAATTTTATTGTAAATTTAATTTTTTTTTTGATTGCGAAAAAATAATTTGCATGCTAATAATGTATAACTTGTTGCCACCTTTTTACTTGTTGATGTTAAAAAAATAAATTTTATAACAATAACATTTAATAAAAATGTACTTTTAGATAATAATCATCTATTTCATCAATTAAACAATAAAATTTTATATTCAAAATAAATAAAAAACAAACAAGATAAAGTAATGTTACGTTCCGATTAGGGGGCGGGTGGTAATTGTGCTGAAGGGCCCCTAAAATTTTGAAAAATTTAATTTCTTGCTTGAAAACTTTTAGAAATTTCAATTAGCCTCCACCTTTAGTTTTTGAAATTTTTATTATAACTTTTCTTTCTGGAAATTTTAATTAAATTTTCTTAAAATTTTTGGAAAATTTCATTGTGATCTCTCAATTTAAAAAGAATCATTAAACTCCTAAAATCTTAAAATTTTAATTAAACACCAAAACTTAATCGTAAATTCAGTCACTAATTCCAATAATTGTATTACTTAAAATAATAAATCTTTCATAAACCCAACCCCCTAATTTTTAAAAAAGGACAAAGATTATAAGTTGTCAAATGATCCAACCCGACGATGAAAAGTGAAAACTTAAACATGAACTTGGAGTGTAATCAGTGGATTATTTGTCACTAATCACTTGAGTAGGGGATAATTACACGTAAAGTACTGATTCAGCCTCTGCTTTCCACCATTAAATTAAACCTTTTCCTTTTCCTTCTTTCTGTAGATTCTATTCTTCTTACATGAGTTTCTTTGTTTCTTCCATTTGTTGATCAGCCACTTTGGGTTTCAATCCTTGTCTTAAATGGGCAGTTTAGATCATAGAGAGAGAATTAAAAAGAGTTGGTAAATATTGGGTGCTAAGAGGAAATTCAGAGATGGTTTTTGTTTTGTGTGTGTTGAAGTGTGAAAGTGAAGATGGTTTGAAGTAATTTTCTAAGAACTTTGTGAAAGTCTGGGTTTTGTTTGATTGATTATGGGAGTGTGTTTTCCCTTTTTTGCATCATCAAACAAGGAAGGTAAAAATATTTCATTTTCTTGACCAATTTCTACTCTCTCTTTTTGATCTTGTGTTGTTTTAAATTGTTGGGCTTTTTTATCAGCTTTTGGGGTATGTTGAATTCTGTGTTTATCTTGGCTCTTTTTTTTTTGCATATCTTGCTATATATGATTGTTTTTGGGTAATTTGATTAATTTTAGTTTTGCATTTTTTTGAATTGATAAATTTTAGTTTTTATATTTTTAAATTTAGAAATTTTAGTTTAGATATTAAATTTATTTGTTTATATTCAATTATTAATCTTGTATTCTGTGTATGGTTATATAGGGGTATTCAAACTTCGGTTAAAATCGAATTAACTAACCGAACCATTCTAATTCGGTTAATCGGTCAATTGGTTGATCTAGTTCGGTCGGAGGTCGGTTAAAGGTTTTTTAGAATTTCAGTTAACGGTTAATTCGGTTCGAAATCGAATAATTAATTGAATTAACCGAACTTAATAAATAATATTATAAATTATACTTGTTAGGCTATTACTGGTTCGGTTAATTCAGTCAAATGAACATTCTAAATTTATCTATTTTGATATGTTTTATACTTGTTTTAACAAAAAAAAAAATTCAGTTAATTCGGTTAACCGAAATATTTCGGTTTGGTTAATTTTTTTTGAAAAAAATTCGGTTCGGTTAACCGTTAAAGGATTAAAACGTTTGGTTCGGTTAATCGTTTGAACACCCCTACAATTATATATTTATCCTATATTCTCTAGCTAGATCATTTTAAGCCCATATACTTTTCGAATTTTAAAATTTCAGTCTTAAAATTAATCCATTAATAGAATTTTTAGTGAGTAATATGTAGAAATAACAAACCTGAAATGGCATTATTTATATTATAATATGTTTACTGCATCAATATTTGAAAATAACAAAACTTAACTTAATGCATTTGACAATTATTGTTTTTGAGTATTAAAATTTTAAAATTTGAAAGCAAAAGATTAAAAATGACCAAGTTAATGTAGAGGGACTAATAACAGAATTTAACCTTTGTCAATTTATCCATCTTTGAGTTTGAGTGATGACATATTAGTGATCTATTTGTTGGTAAACCGGAGGCTAGTAATTAGTAAATGCATTCTAAATGAGAATTTGGAACCTTCCTATTAAATGTAGTGTCAAAGTTATAAATTTAGAATTTTATACAATCATATGGTATTATTTAAGTGTTTAGTGAGTTCTGTCATTTTCAATCGGTCATCAATTCAATTGTTAATTTATGGAAATACCCTCCGTAATTCAAATAATATATATTTTAGGGTACTTTAATCTTTTCATTTAAAAACTAATAAAAATATATATATGAAGAGATTCAAACACACGTCAATTATACCAATAAAGCCATCAATTTATCACTCAATTAAAGCATTATTTTGATATTTTGTACATTTTATTTTATCATGCATACTTTATTACATTCATCCATCAGTTATAAATATTAATAATATATTTGATTGAGTTTACATCATAAAGTCGGTGACAACGACTCAAGCTTAATAATAACACCATGATTAATAATTTAATCTAATTTTTTCATTTTAATAACGTACATATTTCATAAGTTATTAGGAATTAGTTTCAAATCATAAGCTTCATTATTTATTATATGTTATTTTTAAACACATATTTGTGTTCTAAATACATGGTTTCTACATGCACATGCATGTGATAAGATTTCTAGTTATAATTAATTTGGGTACAGAGAGTCAATAGAGACGAGTAATCTATCGAGTACTTGTGTATTGAATCATGATTATAGAGTTAGCCTTTTTATAAATGGGACTTCACTAATATGGCTAATTTTGGGTTTTTTTTTAAACATTAATATCATTATTATAAGTTCTTTTCATATAATGTTCTTTTTGATACAATATCTAGAACTACATATAGCCCCTTCCCACCCCTTAAATAGGAGGATAATACGCTTCAACGCACTCAAACCCACATTCTCTTGCACTGACAACAATACTATTACCAATCGAGTTAAAACTTAATCAAATACTATTAATAAAAAACTTGTATTACCCAATTACATATAATGTAAAAGATTCAGTGAAAACTTTACAATGTTATAAAAAAAAGTAAATATTAAGAGTTTTAGTAAATCCTTAAGAAATTTAAGAAATTCATAAAAAATTCCAATAATTCCATAAATATTCAGTAATTTATAAATTTATAAGAAATTAAGTAAACAATACAAAGTGATAAGAAATTTAGTAATAAAGTGATTAGAGTTTAACCTATTATTTGTTAAACAAGTTATATAGCTAAACCTTGACATGATTGCGTCAATTTTAATCAAATATGGGGTGATGCTTTGGCTAGATGACATTTTGATCAAATTATATAAATTCTCATAGCTTTAAAAACATAGGTGCATGAAGAAATAAAACTAACTTTACAATGCTCTAAGAAATTTAGTAAATTATGAAGAAATCCAATAATTTTGTAATTTTATAAGATATTTAAGAATTCCAAAACTGGCAAGAAATTAGGTAAACAATACGAAATTGTAAGAAATGTAATAATTTTACAAGAGGTTCATTTTGTAAGAATTTTAGTAACTTATGTTGTAAGGAATTAGTAATTCACGGAAAACATTACAATATTGTAACAAATGAGTAATTTTATTAGGGCTTTAAAAGAAATTGTAAGAGATTTAGTGATTTACATAGTATGAAATTCTGTTATTTTATATAAGAAATTTAATAATTTAATAATAAAATTTAGAAAGTTGTAAGAAATTAGGTAATTTATTTAAATAATTCCAAATGCAATTTAGTAGTTTCATAATGTATTCAGTAATTTATTAAATTGTAAGAAATTAGCTAAGCATTAAAATGTAGTAAGAAATTTAGTAATTTTGCAAGACAACAATTTTGTAAGATTTTAGTAAGTTAAATTGTAAAGAATTTTAATAATTTAATATATCGAAAACATTACAATGTTGAAAAATTCAATAATTTTGTAAAAAAAAGTTAACAATTTACAATATTATAAGAAATTACATAAATATCGCAATATTGTACGAGATCCAATACCCTTCTAAAAAATAGTAATTTTTTCAAAATTTAGAAATCTTCTGAAAAATTCATTAGTAATTTGTAAGGATTACAGGAAAAGATTAGTAATTTATGACCCACCCAAAAGTTAGGTAAACATTACAATGTCGTAAGAGATTTAATATTTTATAAAATTATAAGAAATTAGTAAAACTTTTAGCATTTTGTAAGAAATTCAATCATTTTTAAAGAGAATCAGAGATTTTATAAAAGAAATTTTGATAATTTTGCAAAAACTCAGTAACTAACAAAATTCCCTAAACAAAAATTACAATGTTGTAGATAATTTTCATCAAAATTTGTTTACATGATTACTTTCCATTAATTGTATGTAATAACCTAACGGTTTAAATTGAAAAATTTTAACAAAAAATACTAACAGTACTAATAATTAGATTGGAGTTTTTAAATACAAGGACTAAAGTTAAATTTTTGTCAAAGTATATGGATTAGGATCATATTTTAACCGTTAATTGTCATTAAAAAGAAGCAAAATGCGATACGTAAACTATACACCAAATAGAAAACAAATATACGCGTAATGTATTGGGTAAACCATGAGCGATGACATAGCAATATGAACCGACACCAAATTTACTGTTAAAATTTGCCAACATTTTACAAAAACATAAAAAATATTATTAAAAGAACATTTGTAAAATCCTAGTGGCGGGCTGGCGGCCCAATACTAGTAAGTTAAATACAGATGGTTCCAATTTGTTCTTAAGAAAACCTAGTATACATAACCTATCATACTATACTCGTCATTTATACAACCTAATGATGCTCTATCCTAGTCCTAAGTTCTAACACTAATTGCTTCTATTTATCGCTTCTCACATCCAAAGCCAAAACCCAGCGTCTACCATGCTTCATGCATGCAAACGACACCTTAAATTGTTATATTTTTCTGCTTTTAAAGCATAAACCGAAACTGTCCAAGGCGTTCAACCGAATATCACTTCCTCCTTTTCCCCTGCAAAATGAGACCAATTATCACTTTTGTTACAAAGATAAAAATGAAAGAAACAAAACACATCACAGAATTCTCAAATCCCAATTCCCAAATCGAGACAAACCGAGTTCGCATTATCATCCATGGAAAGCTGCTTCCGTTTCTTTAGTTGATTAGGACTCTCAGTCGGCTGCTTCCCACTGCGCTTTGATGGTGTCATGTTCTGAAATGTAAAAAGACGAGAATCATGTTAAGACCCAACTGGAACATACATAGGAATCATAGAGTATATTTTAAGTGTCAATGAAATAATGCAGGGAATAACGTGTTGGGAGTCGAGCATGTAAAGGCAATTAACATTTAGAAAACAGAAATGGGAAAATATATTCAGAACCTTGGCAAGTTTCTTCTCCTTGCGAGCTTGTCGCTCCCTCTCATCATATTCTTGATTTTCCTTCTCAACCAATCGAATAAGGGTATCACATCTCCTTGCCAGCTCTTGAGTGGTCCGTGACTTCACAAACCAATCAAATCGAAACAAGGGTGACGCTCGGAATGCTGCCTTCAACTCCTCCCAATTCCCATAACCAAGCTTGTGAACCATGCATATCTGTTTAGGCATAACAATCAGAAAAGAAGAACAAGATTTAAGGTGGTTCCATCTTTCACGTATGATGCATGGTAAAAAGGAAAAACGATTGAAATACACACCATGAATCGATCACATTCTTCATTGTATAACTTCCCTTTGTTCTGACCATACTGGATCTTCAATTCCAGCCATGGATTCTTGTATCGATCCAATTTCTTGCCAATTGCCTTCATGATCTCATCTCTTCTAGAAATTCTTGCCTCTCCTCGTTCAATGTTCTTAATTATTCTATCATAATCTGTATAACAAAAATTATGCAATTAATGCACATCAAAAAACTTTGTACAGAACAAGATATTAGAACTAGCTGAACTAATCCAACATTATTCTACGATCTATGGTAACACATGTTTTCACATGTATGTATTACACTTCAAGTCATATTTATTCAAGCTCCCGGGAGAACATACTTGAATTGTCAAATTTTAGTACTTGAGATCATACATAGAAACAAAGCAAAAATGACATGATGTTGGATATCACTTACCATTTAACTCCTTGTATCTTTCTTTAAATACTTTAGCATATCTTTCAACTTCCTCCTCTGTCTTCCCTTCCATTTCTGAAGCAATACTCATTATATCATTCCGTCCATATTTCTCACAAGCTCTAATGAAAGTATTGAAATCTCTTCTACTCCATGAAGAAAATCCCTAATGCACCCAAAATTTAAGTTTGAATAAACCAACAAACAAATAAAAATGTAACATTTAACACGTTGCACTCACCTCTTCTAATAGTCGCTCCTTTTCTTCCAACTCTTCAGCAGTTAGCGGGTCTCCCGTTTCTAAATACACGAGACTTAGTAAAACAGGCCTAAAGAAGATTGTGTATCATAAAGAAACAGATTATATGGCAAAAGTAAAATACCTTCAGGTTCATCCACATCAATAGTGTCCTTTACCTGATTCTTCTGATGTGTTTGCTGATTTCAATTGAAAAAAAAATCCAGTCATTAGATAACTCACAACAAACATCAAGTCAATGTACAAAAAGGGGGAAAAAAGGTATTTATACAGACCATGCATACCATGAGATAGCGTACTTCTTTCTCATACAACTCACTTAGCCTCTGAGTGTTGAAGAATTGGAAATCAAGCCTGAGAAATGACATTTTTATTAGCAAAGCTATCTAACAATGCAAACTATTTAAAAGACCATAGTTTGAGAAAAGGCTTACAATTGAGGCATGCGAGGAATCCGAGGCTCCTTCGGTTTTGCTGGACCACCTTGGCGCAAGGTTTGTTTAAAGTACTCAGATTCTGAGTAACTGATCAGAGGGCAGAGAAGAAACACAAATCAAATAGAGCAAAAAGCAAATAATGCAAAAATTAATTAGATTGCTGAAATAACCAACTTACTTCCGCTTCCGCTCTCTTTTTGGGGGCTCAATCCAGTTTTCACTTACAATTTTCTTGATGTCAAACTTGTTCTCATCCTTTAAAAAGAAGAAAACAAAAACATCAGCCATTAACAAAGGGAACTCTTAAGCCCCAAACATAGCAAAATGCAAACAGAAAGCACAAAAAAGAGTAATGTTTTTACCTTGTCATCATCAAATTCATACAATTCAGCAGCTACAAAAGAAGAACAATGTTAATTGCCTGAAAAATGAATTCACAAGTAAAAAAGGAGCAAGAGAGGCATACTATCATCCATCTTGAATTTAATTGCATCCTCAGTAAATTTCTTCATCTTGGCATCAAGTTCCGCTGTCGCTGCTTCTCCCTTGGCAATGATTCTATCAATGTCTTCATCCGTAATTGTGCTATCCTTGGAGCTGAAGACCATTTCAGCACCAAACCTCACCATTTGAAGCAACTCATCTTTGTTAACAGCTGCACAAAACAAGAAATTGAATGCTACCAGACAGACTCAAAGAATTGTTGCATCAAGCAAAACAATTGCACCGCACTGAAGCATCTTACTCTTCTGCTCAGCTAATCGTCCTTGTTGAATAACCAGAGCATCTAGAGCAAGCTTTTTATAGGCCCTCTCAATCACCTTTTCCTCAATAGTGTACTGTTTCATCATTAAAAAAACAGATAAGTTTACCCTATTATAGGCTAACTTCTCAACAAGTATGAAAGACAATTTTCAAACCTCTGTGCAAAAGCGGAACACTTGAACTTCCTTCTTTTGACCAATTCTATGGGCCCGATCCTGTGCTTGCAAATCAACTTGTGGGTTCCTGCAATTACCCTAGTATCACAAATGCAACAAGGAGCAGAACATATTATAAAATTGGTATATGCTTACCAGTCACTATCATAAAGGATTACAACATCTGCTGTAGCAAGATTAATACCAAGGCCTCCAGCTCTAGTTGATAACAAGAAAACAAATTTCTCACTTCCTGGCTTATTAAAGGCTTCAATGGAAGCATCACGATCTTCACCACCTGTATTACCATCAATCCGACAATACTGGTATCCACGAAACATCAAATAATCTTCAAGAATATCCAGTAGCCTTGTCATCTGAATACAATAAATTCCACAGCAAAATCATGAGAAACCCAGAAAGTAAATGACACTTAAACGTAAATTATGTAAATAAATTTAAAATGGAAGAATAACATTGGGAAATATATAGACCAATAACCAACACATTCATGGATACTGCAGAGGCAACCCTCAAGATTACCTGTGAAAATATCAGAACTCTAGAATCACGCTCCTTCAGCTTTGGAAGTAATTTGTCCAAGAGAACCATTTTACCTGGAAATAAATAACTAAGGTCAGTTTTCATTCAGCACCAAAGAATTCAATATCTTCCAGGAAGTAAACTTACCAGCACTGGTAACAAGATGGTCTCCTGTTGTATATGGAGGTCCAGGTTCAGCACCTTGGAAAAGGTATGGGTGATTACAACATTTGCGCAGCTGCATTGCAATGTTCAGAAGACGCTTACGCTCTCCACCAGCATTTACAACTTCAAGATCCTTTTGCAGCAAAGCCCTATAGTACTGTTTCTGCATCTGGGACATTCCTACTTTCAGGATAGTTTCCTTTTTGGGAGGCAAACCTTTCTCAACATCTGATTTCAATCTACGAAGGAGAAATGGCCGAAGAACCTAAAGATGCAGAGATAAAGAATGCTAATTATTTCTATAAAACCAAAGGCCTGGGATGAACAGAGATAAGATTTTTAACTTGCCTTGTGAAGTTGTTGAACAACTTCCTGCTGGTCATTTTCACCAGAAATTTGAAACCACTCATCAAAAGTTTCAGCTGAACTAAAAATCTCCGGCAGTAAAAAGTTAAGAAGAGACCAAAGCTCATGGAGATTATTCTGCAGCCAAAGAAATACAAAAAGGATACCAACATTATGTCATATACTGAAATAAAGCATTAAAATGATCCAAGTACAAGTAACCAACAAGGCAAGAAAAGCTGTCACTATTGATCACAGCTATAAGAACCAAAAATGAAGTAGAAAAATGTTAAAAGCATAAACAGGTAAAAATCATCAAAATCATTTCAATAGGCAACTAAAACTCATCAAACCTAGAGGACAAGATAAGTATTTTAACAACTTAAATAAAATGCAAATCTAGGACCACAAAATAGCATAGGCATTTCTAGTGCAACCAGGCACATGTCATGAATGGACAGTCTCTCGTAAAATTCAGTTCCCTAGCAAATAAAATGCATACCTGGAGTGGAGTGCCAGTAATAAGAAGTCGGTAATTAGTATTGTAGAGTCTCATTGTTTTTGAAAGAAGTGAATTCTCATTCTTGATTCGATGGGCTTCATCAATAATTATATAGCGCCAACTAAAACGACGCAAAGCAGACTTCTCCTTGATGGCCATTTCAAAACTTGTGACACAGACATCAAACTTCCCAGCAACCAGTAGCTCCTCACGGATGTATCTCTGTAGAAATTAGAAGGCATAAGAACAATGAAAAAGATAAAATATCGAGTAACCAGTAAAGCATGCATCAAGCAACTTACTCTTTCCTCAGGATTCCCAAGAAACTTCACAGCACGCAAGACAGGGCAAAATCGACGTATTTCGTTCATCCAGTTACCAAGAGTTGATTTTGGGGCAACAACCATATGAGGGCCAGTAATTCCACGGTACTCATGCAGATAGCCCAATAAGGAAATAGTTTGCAAAGTTTTTCCAAGTCCCTACATTCAACAGTTTAGTAAGCAAACATCAGCAAATATCATATCCCAGCTCATTCTGATTTAAAAACAAGACTTGACCATAAAAATAAACAATATACAATCTTTAAAGCCAAGGCTACAGCACATACCATTTCATCTGCAAGAATACCATTTATACCATTCTCATACAGTCGTATAAGCCAGTTTAAACCAGCAAGTTGGTAGTCCCTCATCTTCCCCTGAATACCTGGAGAAAGAAAAAAGTAAACCAAAACTATACAATAGAAATTGAACCATTTGAACTGAGTTCCCCAACTGATGGATAAGAGAGTGAACTTACAAGAAGGCTGAGTCACCAATCGCGTGTTCCCAGACAAACCATCTTCTTCCTCCTTGAGGTACTCTTCATCTTCTTCCTCTTCAGTTATTTTTGATGCATGTCGACCCCTAATTTAACAAGTGGAAGAAGCCATTACGAGAGGAACTCTAAATCAAAACCATTAGACCTTAAAACAGTTCCAATACTCCAAACAAGTCATTAAAAACCAATAGAAAGAATCCATCACTTACAACCAGTAATATCATGGAAACAACAAAAACATGAGAATCAAGTATTTCAACATCTTTAGCGTAAAAGAAAACATGCATACCTTCCTTTCACCTTCTTTTGTGATGAATTTGGGTCACCTTTAGCAAAATGAGAAAACAACTCGGTCTGCTGCAAAAGATACTTCAACCGCCCCTTTCCCTTATTATTCTGTCATTAAACCAAACTTTAGCAAACCATAAATTACACTTAAAATGAAAAGAATACAAACTTTTCCCCAGAATACGGACCATATCAGCGTCAATGGCAGCATTTTGAGTATCCAGTATTTCCTGAATCTTCTGCTTCTTTATTTTCTGCATTTCTTTCAGCCTCTCCTTCTCTCGCTTACTAATTTCTGGATCAGCCCCATTAGACTCATCCTAAACAAAAATAACAATCATAAAATCCTAGAAATAAACAATAAAAGTGCAAATTAAGCTTTCCAGCAACTTCCTAAAACCCTAGAAGCAAAATATATATTAAAACATGAAAACTAAAAGCTTAGAAATAAAATTTTACAATCATTAGTGAACCCTAGAAACAAATAGCAAGTAAACAGCTAAGTCCGACAGCCAAAATCGTAAAAATTCGAAAGCAAAGTAAAAGGAGAAAGCTAAAAGAGTGTCAGAATCGTAAAATTACATCATCAGCATCACCGGCGATTTCTTCAGGGACGGCGTCATCATCTTCGTCGGAGGCGTCGGCGGAGCGAGCAACAGCCTCAATCTCCTCCTCATCGTCTTCTTCGCCGTTGACCTGGGCGTTCATTCGCTCCTCTTCTGATGAACTCGAACCATTGTACAGTTCTTCATCGGACGACGCCGGCTTCGACGATTTTGCCATCTCTTTTTCAAGTTTATTAGAACGTTGCTGTAGTTGTTGTTTTTTTCCCTCTTTTATTTTCTTTCAATGATAAACGAAAACAAGAAAAGGTGATAAATGAATAAATAAATAAAATCGAGAGACCGACTTTGGGCATATGGAAAGAATCCTACAAACATAAATTAATACGGTTAAACCGCAGCCGTTCCATTTGGGAAACTTGAGGGTATAATTCTAGTTATAGTCCCTTTAAAATTTGAGATTTAACTTTTTACATAATTTGATCTCTATTTTTTAATATAATCAATAGGTTCAAATTAATAACATTCTTAGTCATTGCCATTAAAGAGAGGATGTCGATTTTTTGAAGACAACTTTAAGCATTCCCATGGCATGTAAATTTATTTGGTTAAATATGATTAACTGAGATTTTATATGGTTTTGACTGTAAGATTAAATAACGATAATAATAATAAAATTCATATAATCCTTTAACAGTATCACGTAATACTATTATCAATTTGGGTATGCAAAGTAAAATGGATTAATTAAATTCTGAATTTTAACATAGTATAGGGATTAAAACTAACATTAGACCCTGGATTATGTGTCAAATGTTAAGTGATGAATTTCCCGCTACAAAAGGAAGTGGAAATTTCCCGCCGGCAGCTCGGGTTTCGCGGCGTGTGGCGTTTGGGCTCGGACCGGGACTACAAGAAATTATTACAATATTTATGAATAAAAAAGTAGAAAAGTTTTTAATTTGTTTTTTAGTCATAGTTTTTAAATTCATAAAATATAAATTAGATGTTGGAATAAATGAAATTTACCCTTAACATTGAGAAAATATTATCATTTAATTAGATACTTCTTGAACATTTTTTTTCATTAATTCTATTAATTCTAATTAAGTTCGAGATTAATATTGACAAAAAAATTCAATGACTAAATTAAAAAGAATTCAAATTTAAAGATTAAATATTGCTTTATTTCAATTCAACATAATCATAGGATGATAGTGAAAATAAAAATAAAAACACCCAAATCACATTGAAATTAAAAAAGAGAGAGTAGAATATAGAGTTTGCATGAAAGATGGAATCATAGGATGATTCACCATCGCAATTATCCGAAACAATGCTTGTTGTCTATTACACAGTAACCTGCCATTGAAAAATCAAAACAATGATTAGTGAGTTTTTGAACTTCCTGTCCTTGAAGAAGATGAAAATCTCGTTTCAACTTAATATATCTTAATCTCCCTGTAGAAGACGAGATCCTGTTTACAGTATTGGGTGACTTAGGTTCAGGGTTTCAGCTTTCCACAAGAATAGGGATGCCATTTTTATTTGATAATAAGTGGTGAGTGGTACTAATTAAGTCACTAACAAAACAAAAATAAAAAGCAAAGAATCAAAATTACCGAAGGATTGATATATCTATATATATCATGGTGGAGAAAGCTCAATATCAGCCTGGGCAGTGATTTCAGCATCATTTGTAGTTGTACGGCCTCTCATACATTTATATACGGTAAAAGCAAACATGAGAAGCGGGAGTAAAGCTAGAGTTGCCCATTTCACCCCAGAGAACTTGAATGTTTCAGAGATAGTAACACTCACAGTTGATGATGAAGATGATCCATTGTTTGAATTCATTTTATTTCAAGCTAAGCTAGCACAAAATGGCTTGGCAAACTTGGGCAACTCTTATATTTAGAAGCTTGGGCAAATCTCCTTTGGCACTTTGGGAATTCTACTACCGCGGTTGGGCCATATTTTGACAATTACTCACAATGTCAGTTTTAGTGCCAATAGAACGTACGGCCCTGTAATGATATTTCGACAATAACTCTTGTGGGAAAAGAGTTTCACTCTTTGGCAATGGCATTTTGGCAATTGTATGTATGACTTTTGTTTTAGTTTTTTTATAATTTTGCACATCAAATTTTAATTTGACACAACTATTGATATAAAATCATTTTATATTTATATATTGTATATAGGGGTGTAAATGAATAGAACCTTCGATAAATTGTTCGTTTATTAAGCTAAATAAATGAGTATGAACAAAATTTTTATGTTTGTTTAATAAACAAACGAACACGAACAGAGGTGTGTTCGGTTCATTTATGTTCACTAATAAGCTCGTTTATGACTCATTTATTTATTAATGATATTTTCTAATAAAAATATAAAGCTGTAAATGAACAAAGCGTTCAATGAACATGTTCGTATATGTATTTATTTATTGTTTGTTTGTTTATTATTTATTAACATTGTTCATGAACTTGTTCAATTATATATTCATGAACATGTTTGTTTAATATCCGTGAACATGTTCGATTAAGTTAAAAGAACATCTTCATGAACATTAAACAAACAAACATAAACACACATAAATTTAAAAAATGAACATGAACAAAAATTTGAAATTATTAACAAACACAAACGAAGACGAACAAGCTTAAAAATAAATAAACAAATATGAAAAATGTTTGTTCGTTCAAGCTCGATTCATTTACAGACTAATTGTATACATAAATAATTATATTTATCCAATATAAAAATAAATTAATGAATTTATTTCTTTAAATGTATATGATTAAATAAAAATTAAAGTTTTAAGAATATATTTGAACCACAATTAGATTTTCATGTGCATAATTGCACCAAATTAAAGTTCATATATACCATTGCACATTAAATCTTATTTAAAACTTGTACACCCTTCATTGCGGCCTCCCAAAAAAGAACATAATCATCTACAAATAATAAATGAGAAATTTTGGGTCTTCCCCTACTCGTCCTAACACCCTTCAATTGCCCTTCATTTATGGCCAAATTTATAAGGGAATAAAGACCCTCGTTGCAAATAAGAAAAAGAAAATGACTTAAAGGGTCACCTTTTCTAAGTCTTTTAGAAGGCCGAAATGAATCCCCCATGATACTATTGATGCTAACTGAATAAGAGATCGTTGAGACACACGTTATCACTGTATCAATCCAAGGCTTTTTAAAATCCATCTTCTCCATCATGACCCTCAAAAAGCCCCACTTGACCGTATCACAAGCCTTGCTCATATCCAATTTTAAAGCCATACGCCCCTTTTAACCACTCTTTTTCTGATAGAATGTGTGTAAGATTTCCTAAGCAAGCAGGATATTGTCTGAGATCAACCTACCCAGAATGAAGGCACCCTGGGCTCTATCAATGGAAACATCAAGGATCCTTTGAAATCTATTAGCCACCATTTTAGCTATAATTTTATAAATAGCATTGCATAAGTTAACGGGCCTGAAATTTACCATACTAGTGGGATTTGGGTTTTTTGGGATTAGGATAATGTTTGTAACATTCATTTTATCTAAACTCACATCCTCTTTCAAAACTCCTAAACAGGAAAGCGTTACCTCTCATCCAACAATGTGCCAATAACTCTGAAAAAATAAAGCTAGATAACCATCGATTGCCAGAACTTTCGTTGGTCCCATATCTTTCAAAGCACGAACAACCTTCTCCTTCGTATATTTTTCAGTTAACATCACATTAACATCATTAGTAATACATCTTTCGACCCTCGAAAGAATATGAACCAACTCACTACTCTCTCTTTTACTCTTAAATAGATACTCGAAAAAACCCTAGCAATTTTCCCCATTTGAACTACATCCCCTGTCAATCAACCATCCCCATACTTCAAACACTTGATAGTATTCATTCTTTTCCGATGGGATGCATATTTAGGAAAAAGGGTCATGTTTTTGTCCCCTACCTTTAATCAATTTACCCTTGCTATTTGTTCCCAGAAGACTTCATCTTTCTCAATTTCCCAATTTAGCTGAATTTTGAGATCAATGAGGCCAGCCAAATTTTTATCATCAGAGTCCTCGTTCATCAACATCTCAAGTTTACTCGTAAGCTCCCTTTTCAAACTGACACATTTATCTTTCATTTTTTTTAGCCTAGCACAGCAATCCTCCAAGAAGCATATCTAATTTTGAAAAAATATCTCCTGAATCCTCATCCCAAAGTCTCTGTACTTCTTTCTCAAAAGATTTATCCATTGTCCACCAAACTTCAAAAATAAAGCTCCAACCTTCCTTTGTACCCTCTCTTTGAGATGTTTGAAGGAGAAGAGGGTAATAATCTAAAAAGGAGTGAGGGAGATGCCGGATCGTAGCATGTAGGAGACGCCCTCCATTCTATGTTCGTCCCTCAAAAGGCCTCCATTTTTTTCTTTTTTGACAGATACATTATTTCGTTAAAATCACCGCAAACAATCTAAGACAATTCATATAACCTAACCTCCTCAAAACTTCCCATGAATCCCTTTTATTACTTGCAAAAGGCGAGCCATAAAACCCAGTAAAACATCACTCCCCTTGCTTTCCTTCCACCTCAACCATCATATCAATATGATTATCCGAGAAGCTTCTCAAAGTAATCCGCACTCCCTCCTTCCATGCTAAGCAAAGCCATCCTCGTGAACCATTTGCCCCTACCGTAAGCCCATTTACAAAACCACACATTCTTCTCACTAATTCCATTCTTCGCTCATCCAATTTTGTCTCCATAAAGAAAACTAGCTGGGGATTATACAACTTCAACATATGCCGAAGCTGCCGACCAGTTCGTAGGCTCCCCAACCCACGAACGTTCTAGCATATGGTTTTCATTGTACTCGGTCAGCTTGCCTCTTGGTGGCCGCCGATCTTAATTGAATATTTGTAGAAAGGTCCTCCAAAACTTTCGTACCAGAAACACTCATCCCTAAATTATGTTAATTTTGTACTCCTAACTTTTTCCATTTCCTATCATCGTTGCAAAGAAAAGGAGGTTCTACCGCTAATTCCCTACTCAATTCAAATTTTCGTTTCCTCGACGCATTACTGCCCTTGCTCTGATCCTTATTTTTAGGAAGTGGGAGGAAGTTAATATATAGCATTTAATATGTAAGGTTGGGATATATTTAATGACGTTTAACATATAAACTTTTGATAATGTCATGTGACAGATATCTTCATAAAAGAAGTCAAAAGTCAATAAAGCAACATTATCGTCAATCAACTACAATAATATGATTTATATATGGACGGCTGCTTATTGGTCATTATGTTAAATATATATTTTGTTTAAATTAATTATCAATATATAATCAAAATACTTAAATTTTTAATATCTTAACCAAAATACTTAAATCTTTAATATCTTAATTTTTGACTTACGTTAAAAATCGAACCGGTCCATAAATTTCAATTTTGTCCCCACATCCTCAATAGTATTATTTATAATTAGATGTGGGTCAAAATATTTTATATAAACAATATATATTTATAAAATATAAAAATAGTCCAACAAATAATGCTTTTATATTAAGTGGCAAGGGTACTTTATATATTTTCTTTTGTAAGTATTGGGTGCAATTCTCAAATAACGTTTTTAAATTTTTTATTTGAAGATTATATAATAGCTTGAAGAAAATGAAAATATCCTTATAATAATAAATATATCGAGTTGATTGGTGACACCAATCCAATCGACATTTTATATATAATATAGGTATCAAGATTAATATATATAAAACTTTCCTTATAATAAAGTAAGTTTTCAACTTTCAAATATTAATTCATATTAAAAATCTTATTCTCAAATAAAATTGCATGATACTTTATTTGAGCAATGTAATTTAATCTCCTTAAGAAATCTCGAGCCTCCTTTTGGGTACACAGTGATGGTAAATCCTGTATAGCCTTAACTTTATCCGGGTCAATCTCGAACCCTTTCTCCTTGACTACAAATCTTAGCAATTTACTCGACGTAACCCCGAAGGTGCATTTTGTTGGATTCAACTTTAGCTGTAATTTCCTCAAGTAATAAAACTTTCCTTCTAATAAAGTAAGTTTTCAACTCTCAAATATTAATTCATATTAAAAATTTTATTCTCAAATAAAATTGCATGATACTTTAAGAAACTAAAAAGAAAATAGATGGTCAAACGATAGAAAAATACATAATAACTACCAATCTTAAGTTTTACCAGCATTGTTGTCCGTGCAGGTTAATACGTGGGTTTGAGTGCGCTAGAGTGCATTATCCTCCTATTTAAAGATTGAGGAAGGACTATAGGTAATTTCAAATATTATATAAATAATAATAATAAAATCAAATGCGACATTATTCCTAAAAAATTATGTAATAATTATACTATGATAATTTATAATATGGTAAATACAATATATCATTCAAAATTCGATACTCTTTTTTGTTATATATTCAACAATTTATATTATATGTTTATATAAATGTAGTTAGGTTTTTTCACATTGGTTCAAATAGGAAATCAAAATTAAGGGTTGATAGGGCGCTAGCCCTTTAAAATGGGAAAAGTGTAATTTTATCCTTATAAGATTTATAAGATTATAAATTAATATATAGTGAAATTGAATTTTAGATTCTTAAAATATAAAATTTTACTTTAATTTTTAAAAATATAAAATATAAACTAATAAAATGAAGAAATTACATTTTAACTTTTACAAAAGTATAATTTAATTCTGATTTTAAAAAATATTCCTAACTTCGTCCCTTACGTTTTTTAGGTTAAAATTTTGTGATGTACTAATGGTACCGGTCAAAACATACAAATATAGGTGCTGAGTATCGTTTTATTAAATTATATTTAAAAAGTAAATAAATTTTTAGTCAATATTCAAGTTTTGAATATACGGGCATTAAGAAAATGTAAAAAGGAGTACGTGGGATTATAGAATGATTAAAACATATAATTAGTGTATCCTAATCCTAATTTATTTGAGAAAACTTGTACGTGTAGTCTCATAATCCACGTGATTAAGAAAAAACAACATAATCCAATGACTGCTTTTGGGCAATATTTTGGTAAGATTAAAGTGGGAAAGATCCAACCTTGTGGAAAACAGAGCCACTTGGTTATGGATTTTGTTTAACAATGGCTTTATTCATAAATTAGCTCAAAAGTTATATCCCAATTTTCAAATTCATCCTTAAAACTCTTTCACCTTTAAACTTTCAATTTTTCTTTTCAAATTAGATTGATTCATGATAAAAAGTCATCATGTTTTTCTTTTTCCAAGAATGCTCCTCAAATTGTAATTAGAAAAACAGAAATACAATCTAAAAATAGGAGGAAACGAAAAGAGTTTGTTTCTTTTCAATTGAATCTAATAACAAATAAAAAAATAGGAGGATAGTGATGGAGACGAGGGTGGTGAACTTCCTAACATCATCTCCTCGATGCTTTCACTTTGAAAAATATTCTCATTCTGGGTGGCTTCACTTTGCCAACTACTACACTTTTCTTCCTCATCTCTTAGATGAGAGTTCCAGTAGTTCTTTATTTCATTGTCTGTTCTTCCTGGTAAACTTTTAGCTATAGGGTTGATCATCTGTTATCTATATTCATATAATTACTAATCGGAATTTGAGTAACATCACATAAAACTCAATTTAAACTAGTCAAATATTTAAAGAAATTATTTTATAAAAATCCACCCCAAATACAAACGTGCTGACATAGAAAATACATGGTACTTCAAATAAACACACTCAAATTCAACAACTCATTGATATAATTCAATGTAATAAACTTCAAATCCGTATTATGACAAAAGTCTCGTTAATATAATTCAACGACTCATTATTCCGTACATAACCCAGCATGGATGCTTCCTGGAATAACAACCTGTTTGGCATTCAAGAAAATGGAAGTAAACATCTTAGTGAGCAAATCTAAGCTAAAGGATTATATAGAGAAATGGGGAGAGCTCCTTGTTGTGACAAAGCAAATGTGAAGAAATTAAGGGCCATGGTCTCCTGAAGAAGACTCTAAGCTGAAGGATTATATAGAGAAATGGGAAGAGTTCCTTCTTGTGACAAAGCAAATGTGAAGAAAGGGCCATGGTCTCATGAAGAAGACTCTAAGCTGATCAATAAATGGGAAAAGTTCCTCCTTGTGACAAAGCAAATGTGAAGAAAGCGCCATGGTCTCATGAAGAAGACTCTAAGCTGAAGGATCATATAGAGAAATGGGGAGAGTTCCTTGTCGTGACAAAGCAAATGTGAAGAAAGGGCCATGGTCTCATGAAGAAGACTCTAAGCTGAATAAATGGGAAAAGTTCCTTGTTGTGACAAAGCAAATGTGAAGAAAGGGCCATGGTCTCATGAAGAAGACTCTAAGCTGATCAATAAATGGGAAAAGTTCCTCCTTGTGACAAAGCAAATGTGAAGAAAGGGCCATGGTCTCATGAAGAAGACTCTATGCTGAATAAATGGGAAAAGTTCCTTGTTGTGACAAAGCAAATGTGAAGAAAGGGCCATGGTCTCATGAAGAAGACTCTAAGTTGAATAAATGGGAAAAGTTCCTTGTTGTGACAAAGCAAATGTGAAGAAAGGGCCATGGTCTCTTGAAGAAGACTGTAAGCTGATCAATATATGGGAAAAGTTCCTTGTTGTGACAAAGCAAATGTGAAGAAAGGGCCATGGTCTCCTGAAGAAGACTCTAAGCTGTAGGATCATATAGAGAAATGGGGAGAGTTCCTTGTTGTGACAAAGCAAATGTGAAGAAAGGGCCATGGTCTCATGAAGAAGACTCTAAGCTGAATAAATGGGAAAAGTTCCTTGTTGTGACAAAGCAAATGTGAAGAAAGGGCCATGGTCTCCTGAAGAAGACTCTAAGCTGAAGGATCATATAGAGAAATGGGGAGAGTTCCTTGTTGTGACAAAGCAAATGTGAAGAAAGGGCCATGGTCTCCTCAAAAAGACTCTAAGCTGAAGGCTTATATATAGAGAAATGGGGAGATATCCTTGTTGTGACAAAGCAAATGTCATTAGGAAAGGAAAGCAGCACCAAAAGTTGATTAAAGTGAAAACACAGATAGGTACAACATACCATGAAGCAGAGACACGTCCATCGGATAATATCATTCTCCAAGCTCAACTTCAGCTTCGACTTTGACATCTGCACAGCCTCTCTTCCATTTATACACAGTTGCATATATGATCAACCCAAGCATGACAACCAGGAGCAGAACCAAAGGTGTCCCCTTCCCATTAAACTTGAAGCTCTCCTCGATGCTAACACTCGTCGTTGCAGGCGATCCATTATTTGAATCCATCACGAAATGCTTTCGCAACTCTACTGCTTAAAACTAAGAGAAAATATTTTAAGCCAAAGATGCCAAGGGGTTTGATGCAAATAAAAGGGAAGAGAGGCGGTTAGAATATTTATTGGAGGATGGGGGTCCCAGTTTGAATAACGGAGTTTATAGGACAAATCTGCGCAAAAACATAAAATAATTGAAATTATAATTTGAACCCAAAATGTAATTTGGAGCTCAAAATAGTGATACAAGAAATAGCACGTACCTTTATTACTAGATTTTAATGGGTTTTACTAGTAGGGATAACCGTTTGATTGAATCGAGTTGAAAAAATTTCGAGTTAATTATGTCGATGAGTCCTATTTTATCATTTAAGTCGATTTAAATTTTTTCCAAAAGTTAAATGAAATGAAATTCAAGTCGAATTGAATCAGTGAAATTGTTCAACTTAAATTAAAAAAAGTAAACATGTCAAATTAAAATCTTATTACAATATAACTAATTTCATGTTAAAGCACATAAATCTGAAACCATATATATTTGAAAACCATAAATTAGGGGTGTAATCAAGTCAATCCGAACCAAAATACTTGGCTGAGCTCGATTGAACATCTATTTTTAAGCTCGAGCTTGATTAAGCTCGTTTATCAATTTTTGTGCTTGAGCTCGACTCAATAATTAAACTTTGGGTTAATAATATATAGAGAGGTTAATGACGTAATTTTATAAAATAAAAATATGAAAAGCTCGATAAAATTCACGAGTGGTTCGAGTAAAGTATTGTTAAGCTTGAATTCGACTCGATTGATAGCTCAAGCTTGGCTCAATAGTTATCGAATCGAGTTTGAATTTTTTTTTTGAGTCAAACTTGAGTAGCTTACGAACACCAATATCTAATTTTCAACCCTAACCTAAACTAAAATAAAATCTAGACTAAAAATCTACACATACATAAATCTACCTAATAAAACTCAAACCTAGGAATTCCAAGTACCCAAAATTTTAACAGTTATCAATAATATCGAAGGCTCATTTAATTACTGATTATTGTTTAGATTGCTTGGAACATTGCCATGCATATTATCTAATTTTAACTACAATAATTATTGAATTCTTGATATTTTCTTTCCTCTCTTTTCCTTCCTTTTCCCTTTTGCTTTTCTTCTCTATTCCCTCACCTCACGTCCCAAACCCCCTAAAGAAACAATAGAAAATAGGTGTTAAGTGTCACAATCTAAACCCAAACTGTGCCACTACGGATTTTATTTTATAGGACAAATCTCACGTACCTTCATTACTAGATTTTAATGGACTTTGGGGACAAAGTACCCTTTTCTTTTCTTACTAGATTTTGATGGGATTAAAAAGTCTAGATAAAGTAATGCAACATCTTCTTTTCTTCTGTCTCTTTTCAACATCTCAGCAACTTTTTTCTTTCATGTTTTTAATTTCTCAAGTTTTCATTCTCAACTCTCGTAAATTTGAATGTTTTTATCTTACTAGTAATTCCAAAAATATATCTTATAACATTAACATGATTCATCATTCATGAAGCTGCCCGTTCTACCTTTCACATAGTAGATTAACAATCTCACTGTTTTTGTGAGGATTAAGATATCAGTTAAATCCAATCAATTAAAATAACTGAATTTATTTATTTATTCTATTTGCCTATTTGGTTTAGATAGCTGATTATCAATTTTGAATATTCTGAACAAATCCCTGTATGAACTCATTTCACTTTGATTATTTTGTTATGGCTTCTTCATGTATTTTCCATTTTTTTCACATAGATACTTCCTGAGTTTAGTTTTATTAAAGATTTGAAATAGATACTGTACAAGCCCAAATATGCCCGGGCCCAAATCCAATAAACTAAACCTAGGCCCAATTAATAGCCCAAAACCCAAATTAACCCTAGCCCAAAGAAACCCTAGTATCGGCCGCATGTCTGCCCAACGTCGCCAGCAAGCCTCCAACTGCCGCACGTCTCGGGGCCGACTCCTCCACGTTTGCTCCCCACGACACCTGCAAAAAACGGACTCAAAGAATCCGAAGGAGAAAAAACAGCAAAGAACATCAACAACAGATATTGATTTTATTGTTTTTCTTTTTCTTTTCGGGCTATAAAAAGCCATTTGAAATCTGTAATGGGGGGAGTTTTTGCAGGGTAAAAAGAGATACGGAAATAGAGAGAAAAGATTGAAATACAAAGAAATTTGAAGGTTAATCGCGTTTATTCTTTTTTCATTTTTTCATTTTTTTCCTTTTTATTTGTTTTGCGAAATAATAATATAAAAGGGGTGTTGACATCATTTTTTTGATGAAAAACGGGGTCGACTTGGGTTTTGAAAATGAAAACGAAAATGGGAGTCGCCACCGATCCTTTTTGATGAGGTGTGATCGGATCACCTCAAAAAGTGGTTGTTTTTAATAAACGCTTTGATTTTATTAAAACAACAATTTTGGTCCACGAAATTCAAAAAAATGGGTTCGGGAGTCAATTACGCACGAGGAAGGATTAGCATCCTCGATACGCCCAAAATTGGTACCTAGTTGATTACTTAATGTCTTAGTGTCGAAAAACTGAAAACTTTAAAGAAATTTAAAATACGATCCTTAAAAAACTCGAATAGCATAGATTAAAATTCAAGAGGATATTTGGCAATTTGGTTTAAACGAGAAATCAAAATCCAACACCTTAGGACACGTTCCTCGAATTTCCAAACGCAAAATATTGCCTTATTTTAAAAATTTTAAAAGGATATTAAGCCATTTGGTTGAACGAGAGAAATCGACACCCAGCACCTTAGGGCATGTTTTCTCTAATTTTCAAATGCAAAACATTGCCTTATTTTAAAAATTTTTAAAAGGATATTAAGCCATTTGATTGAACGAGAAAAATCGACACCCAGCACCTTAGGGCATATTTTCTCGAATTTCCACACGCAAAACATTGCCTTATTTTAAAATTTTTAAAAGGATATTAATCCATTTGGTTGAACGAGAAAAATCGACACCCAACACCTTAGGGCATGTTTTCTCGAATTTTCAAACGCAAAACATCGCCTTGTTTTAAAATTTTTAAAAGGATATTAAGCCATTTGTTTGAACGAGAAAAATCGACACCCAGCACCTTAAGGCATGTTTTCTCGAATTTCCAAACGCAAAACATTGCCTCAATTAGAAACATTTTCCTTTTTTTTTTGAAATATGATATTTACATGCATGATGGAATAATAAACATGATTATGTAAAATAAAAAAAATGAACAAAAACGAATAATAAATCAATCATATATATACCATAGCGTATAAATAAATAAATAAACTAAAGCATAAAATGAACATATAAATAAATACATAAATGAACATAAAAATAAAGGAAAATATATGAAAATTATAAAATATGAAAAAATATGTATGTACATATGTGTATTTTAAAATTATTAAGTAAAATACATATATATAAGTATGTATACATATATTCATGAGAAAAAAGTATATAGATATACGTATATAAATATATATAAAGGGTTTTTAATGTATATATATATTAAATAAACAATATATGAAATATATATAAGCATTTATATAATAATGATATAATATAACATGGCACATATATTTAAAAATATAAGTAATTATTAATGGAAATATAATAATAATAATAATAATAATAATAATAATAATAAAGTTAACAAAAATTGACTAAATAATAAAAGATGCTGAAAGGGATTAAATCGAAAAGAAATAAAAAATATAGGGCCAATTTGAAATAAAGGAAAACGAAAAGGATCCAATTGCGACGCGCGTAAAAAGGGAAGAACCGAAACAGAAAATAAACCCAAAGTTCTAAAACGCAGAACCTCAATGGACTAAAATGAAACAAAATTAAAATATTAGGGCTAAATCAAAATAAAAGAAAACAACAAACTAGGACCAAATTGTAATGCTCTAAAAAATAGGAGGGATCATACAGAATAACCCCTTTTAAGAAAACACGGATCCTCCCTTTGGGTCGGTCACCGTATGGTCGAGGAACGCGTCTGTTTGGCACTGACCCTAAGGGTAAACGGCGCTGCTTTTATGAGGGTTATTTAAACCCAAAAATTTTTAAAATCTTCATTTTTCTTCTTCTCCTTCCAAAAAAAACTGAAAAAAACCTCTCCCCCTTCTTCATCCGGCCATGGATTCCGGCCAAAAGCTCCGGCGCGCCTCTGCCGTAGCGCCTCCGTGGGCGGCGGCCGTGGGCGCAAAATAGGGCCTTTTCGGCTCCTTTTCGAAGCCGGTAACTTCTAGGCTATGGATCTAAGGTCGAAACTTGCGAAAGGCGAACGAAGAGTGCAAAAACGGAAACGAAACCGCTCGGCTTCCCCTTCTCCGGCGCGGCGTTGGAAGAAGGTAATTCCTTTCCTTTTTATTTTTGATTATAAACGTATTATATGTATATAAACGGATGAACAAACGAAAAATAAATTAATAAAAATGAGTTTAAAATCTGTAAAAAAAATGAAAACCAAAAGGGCCGGAAATCACCTTTGAAACTTAGCTTTTATTTCTTGTCAATATTTGTTTTTTTATTCCTAAAATTCTAACCGAAGAAGAAGAACTAAAGGGTACATGTTAGGCTTTTATAGCCGATTTTTTGCTACTGTTTCTGTTGTCTTTTTGTGTTGTTTTCTTCTTTGCAGGTGACCGGCGGCGCAAGTGGAATGGTGACGTGACCGTGGCGATGGCGACGGTGACTGCCAGAGGCGGTGATGGGACTGGCGGCTGTGGCAGAAGGCTAAGGGTCAAAGACTCTAGAGGCGGCAGCGGCAGTACTAGGGTTTCAGAAAAGCTGAAACCCTAGTTTGACAAATTGGTTTTGGGCTTGTGCATTTTGGGCTTCGGGTTTGGGGTTGTATTTGGGTTAGTTTAGGTTTGGGCTCAGTGGGTGTTGGGCTGGTGGGTTGTTTTGTAATGGGTTTGGGAAAGGTTAAAATTGGGCTTGTATAGCTGCCCCTCTTTGCTCGTTGTCGTGTAACGATAACAGAGCAAAGACCAAGAAAGCCCAATTTTTGCCTGATCTCGCCGAGTCTTGACTTTTTGGTGCCTTTCTTCTTCAGGTAGCTTCATTTCAGTCCACCGTCTTGTTGCGTCGATCCGCTGCACTGCTCTTCAAAGAGTTCTGACTTGTAGCTTTAATCCACTCTGTTGCAACTTCAGGGGACGAGATTCATGGCTTTGGTCTACTCCACTGCAACTTCAGGGAGATAAGATCTGTGACTTTAATCTACTCTACTGCAATTTCAGAGAGATAGGATTGGTTTCTTCTGTCTGCTCCACTGCAACTTCAGGGAGATAAGACTGGATGCGATATGCTCTACTGCAACTTCAGAGAGATAAGATCTGTGATTTTAATCCACTCAACTGAAACTTCAGAGAGATAGGATTGGTTTCTTCTGTCTGCTCCACTACAACTTTAGGGAGATAAGACTGGATGCGATCTACTCTACTGCAACTTCAGAGAGATAAGATCTGTGACTTTCAATCTGTTTAACTCCAATGTCGGGGAAGTAAGATTCGTCGTTGTAGCTTCAATCTGTTCCGTTGCATCGTCTGGGAAGTAAGATCCGCCATTGTGGCTTCAATCTTGTTAATTGCAATGTCAGGGAAGTGAGATTCGCCGTTGTAGCTTCAATCTGTTCCGCTGCATCGCCTGGGAAGTAAGATTCGCCGTTGTGGCTTCAATCTTTTAAATTGCAATGTCGGGGAAGCAAAATTCACCGTTGTAGCTTCAATCTATTCCGCTGTATCGCCTGGAAAGTAAGATTCGTCGTTGTGGCTTCGATCTTTTGAATTGCAATGTCAGGGAAGTGAGATTCACCGTCGTAGCTTCAATCTATTCCGCTGAATCGCCTGGGAAGTAAGATTCGCCGTTGTGGCTTCAAACTTTTAAATTGAAATGTTAGGGAAGCAAAATTTGCCGTTGTAGCTTCAATCTGTTCCGCTGCATTGCCTGGGAAGTAAGATTCGCCGTTGTGGCTTCAATCTTTTAAACTGCAATGTCGGGGAAGCAAAATTCGCCGTTGTAGCTTCAATCTGTTCCGCTGCATCGCCTGGGAAGTAAGATTCGTCGTTGTGGCTTCGATCATTTGGATTGCAATGTCGGGGAAGTGAGATTCGCCATCGTAGCTTCAATCTGTTCCGCTGTGTAACACCCCTAACCCGTATCCTTCTCCAAAATAGGGTTATAAGCATTACCAGAGTTTACAAATTAATTTTCAGACATTTAATTTCATCAAGCATTCATATTTATAACCAATCAAAATCAAAACATTTATGAGCTATCATTAACCAATTTAACTTATACAAGTCATTATAACCAGAATCAAATCATCCAAAATTACCAATAGAACAAATGGATAATGTGATATATCTCCAACAAGCTTCCAACCTAATCGAGCTTCCGATAATCATTTCAAAACATATAATAATTATACTTATTACCAATAATAATTCAATTCCAATAATAAAACACACACACACACACACACACACACACACACACATATATATATATAATATTCATTACCAAATAGCATTCATTTCTATTAAAATTATACAAAATATAGTTCATACGAACTTACCAGGCTAAATTGCAAAAATAGGAAAATTCAGGGACATTTTGGAAAATTTCTATTTTTATCGAATTTCCACCCAATCTTGATCTAAATTAATATTTCATTCAATTTACTAATTTAAATAATAAAACAATCCATTTTATGCAATTTGGTCACTTTTTGACATTTTTACAAATTTACCCTTAAAGTTTCACATTTGTTCAATTTAGTCCCTGAACCTAAAACAGATAAATTGACCATTTTTAACGAAAAATCATGCTAGTTGAATAATCATATATTTTCCTCCTCCTCCTCTCCATTCCACATCCTTAATATATATAACTTGCTTATATGTAACATAATCATAATTTCACATTTATTTATATTCATTCAAAGCTGTCCACTTGAGTCATAGTCACTAAATTATTTATATCTTGAACTACAGAACTCAAAATTGAGATACGTTAATTTTATATGAAACTAAACTCACATATATTCTTACCATAAAATTTTCATAATTTTGGTTTATCCAATAAGTACAGTTTATTCTCTAAAATCATCCCTGTTCTGCTGTCGACAGTTTCAACCCTTCTTCACTAAAAATTAATTATCTCATTGTACGGTATTTGGATGATGTTCAAATTTTTTCTATTAAAATATACTCATTAATTATTTTAATCATGTAAATTTTAACCCTAATTATTTTTATGCAATTTTTATGATTTTCCAAAGTAAGAATAGGGAACCCGAATTCATTCTGACCTTGTCTCACAAAATTCATTATATCTCATGATTTAAAATTCCATTACTTACATAGTTTCTTCTATGAGAAACTAAACTCAATAAGATTTAATTCCATATTTTTCTCATCCTATAATTCGATTTAAATGATTTATGGTGATTTTTCAAAGTTAACCTACTGCTGCTGTCCAAAACTGTTTTAGTGCAAAATGTTGATTACTAAATTTATAACACCCTTATTTTTCTCTATAGTATTTCCCATCACTTTCTCTTATTTTTCTTCACTAACATATCAAGAACATAGAACCTTATATAATAAAATCCTACATTAACATCAATTTCATACTTTTTCGATAATATCAAACTCAAAAATATAATGAAATCTTGATGTTCTTACCTTGCTCTATTGATTTCAATATTTAGCTTGATTTTCTCTCTCATCCAGCCTCTATTTCTTGAATCTAGCTTGATATTCTAGCTCCCGATAGTCTCCTTGTCAATTTTCTCTCTTGGTGGCTATGGAAATTTCTTTGATTTCTAAGTGAAAATGGTGGATTTTTGGTGAAAGGACCAAATTGTAAAGAAAACAAAGCTTTCTTTCTTCCCCTCTTCTTCTCACGTTAATGCATGCAAAAAATGGGGGAATGGCTGCTTTTCATCCTTCTTTCCACATATATATATATATACTAAATAAATTAATAATAATAAAATAATATCATTTTAAAAAAATTAAATTAAAATATTAATAAACTAATATTTATTTATTTATTAATCTAAAATATCTCCAACATCATCATTATCTTCTAGATTTCTCTCTCTTCTAATTGACCATTTTGCCCCTTATGATCTTTTAAAATTTCATCCTTGAGTCACCACTTAGTTTGGTAAAATTGCGATTTAGTCCCTCAAACTTCTTCACCTTTTTCAATTTGGTCCCAATCCATCCATTTTTCTTAGTTTCTAGATTATTCCACCCTTAAAATATTTACACCATTGGTCCTTCAAATTTTTCATATTTACACTTTAACCCCTCAACTTTTGAGTATTTACTCTTGGGTAACAAAACTTTTGCGATTTAATCCTTTCTTGAATTAACATGTTATAATATACTTCCCAATATTGCCATAACTCAAAATTACCCCTTTTTAGCACTTTATTTCCTTATTTTACTATATCGAGATATTATCTTACTTTCCTTCTCAGAAATTTTCGGTATTACATTTCTCTCCCCTTAAAATAAATTTCATCCTCGAAATTTCCTTGTGTTCTTTTGATCATGAACTTATTATTTCTTTAATTCTATAGTTTCTTTTTGCATATATTTACTTAGCTTATCATTTATGTCTATTCTTTATTCTTTCTTTTCACAATTTATTTTTAATTCAATATTTCAAACATGAATCAGAGATAAACCTTTACCTTGTAACGAAAATTATTTACCTTTTTAGCAAAGGCCCAGTAGACTAAATAGAACACTTAGGATATATGGAATTGATACAGAGGTGCTCTATTATGCACTATTAAACAGAGAGTACTAAAGTGTTATACCCGTATTCGACACCGGAATAGGTTACGAAGTATTACTAGAACACATACACTTATAAACATGTTAAACTGAGTTATAAAATTTTCATTCAAATTTAAACTCTTCAAATTTTTTAACATGCTTTTATAAATCTTCACGTTATAACTTCAAAATACTATATTTGTAACAAATAAGGCATCTAAGATCCAATACATACTCATGCAATCCATTACTTTATTTCCATTTCATTTAATTCACGATTCTCATGTTCATTGTTCAATTCAATATACATTTCAATACCACAATAATTCATTTAATTCACGTACAGTTAAATTTCATAAAGTTCAATACTAATATATATTTACCGTTTAACTTAACGTCCCATTTTTGCATCATTTTACACTTTAAGCATGAACTTGGTATTTCGTTTCTTTTCCACTCCCGTTTCCTATGCATATCACACAAGACATAAATATATCATTCAACCATAGTCACAAGCTTATGCATTTAACCACAGTCTTTTCGAATTGATCACATGATAAGTCATTTTATAAGAAATTGCATAATCTAAACCTTACCACCTTTTAGTGAGCACTAGCATATTTTCACTTAAATACTTTCCAATTCAATGCATTATATAAATAATAATACCATTCAACCAATAGCTTGGCACTTGCCTAAGCATCAAGCAAGAATACTGGTTAGTGTACTTGTACACATTACATATAAACTTACCATGCATAATTTTCTGGTATCAAACATATTAAAGATAATCATACATTTACATGTTATGATACATATCATTCTCTTATCGTTTCTTCATAGGCATATATCATTCATTTCATTATTTCGATATTTCATGTACTATTATTTTCATGAATTTCGAGTACATACCGGTAATAGTTCATTTCAAACTCATGTTATCTCACTTCAGAACTTTACCCGTTATATCATTTAAATATCAATGGTTACATTTATTTTAGATCAATACCAATAATAATCTTTCAATCTTTCAATTCAACCACACAAGTCTTTTACTGTTTCTTTCTGTATCGAAGAACGACTTACGAATATGAGTACATCGTTTTCAGAAGCCCGAAGATTGAACTTAAGCTCATGAGAGCTAAACAGATAGTAAACACGAAAGTCCGCAACAAATACTGAATCTCAGTTTACTTGGGTAATTTGCCGTCAATTCATCCCTTACATTTGTAATGCCATAACTCAGTTATGGTCTTATCCGTCAATTCATCCTTTGGCACAGAACGATCGTACTCACTCCCGCGTTCAATCCAAACTGGGTATTAAATTCGATAATATATTTCCAAAAATAATTCAATTCCTTATTTTCTATTACCCTAATTATTTACCAACTTTATCCCGTTGAATTTCTCGAAAATTCGATGGATTTATAGAGGTACACTTTTAGTGTACAAATCCGGGTTCGTCAATTCATATTCATGTGCGCACATTTCCATTTCAGAGAGCACACTCATGAACCTCATCCTTACAAAGGGATTACCACCAAAGCTAAATCTCGCAAGAGAGCACACTCCATGAACCTTATTCCTTACAGAGGATTACCACCAGGCTAAATCCTCAGAATATAAACTCATAGAGTATTGTCGGGATTACCACCAAAGCTAAATCCTGCAACGACAATTACTCTAATGAGCTTGGATCCAATTACTACCAAAGCTAAATTCAGACCTTAATTCGGATTACCCGTCCGGGCTAAATCCATTTCCACATATTCTTCGGGAGGGCTATATCAAGATCACCCGTCCGGGCTAGATCATTTTCACACATATTCTTCAGGAGGGCTATATCAGGATAGGATCACCCGTCCGGGCTAGATCCTTTTTACCGTCAATTCCTTTTCAGAGATCCATCGAATTTTCCTTCCATTCAACCAGGATTTCTTCCCCTTTTTATCAAATATATTAATGTTTCATCAATTTTCATATAATGAACATTCAAATCATATTCACATCAATAACAAACATTTCAAGCATTTAAGCATATAATTCAAGTTACACGAACTTACCTAATATTTTCAATACAATACAATAAACATTCATATACCCATTCAATACATTATTCCCCTATCATGCACAAACTCAACATTCAAATTAGTCCAATAATTTCCATGTATATATATCATTATTGATGAGCTCATCAATTCCATAATTTCTATTTCCTTATTATTATTATTATTATTATTATTATTATTATTATTTTCATATTACAACAAAATACATGCATATCATTTTTATACTTTTCGCATAATGCTTTCAATATTATCGAAATTAGCTAAGTTGAAAGTATCACCATCTATAAGTAAAACAAATCTCATCAAGGTCGGGAGATACCACACTATCACAGGTTATATAATGACATGTATATTCTGAACTTTACATATGCTACGTTCGGTCTCTGAATCGACTAAACCGTAGCTCTGATACCAATAAATGTAACACCCCTAACCAGTATCCTTCTCCAAAATAGGGTTATAAGCATTACTGGAGTTTACAAATTAATTTTCAGACATTTAATTTCATCAAGCATTCATATTTATAACCAATCAAAATCAAAACATTTATGAGCTATCATTAACCAATTTAACTTATACAAGTCATTATAACCAGAATCAAATCATCCAAAATTACCAATAGAACAAATGGATAATGTGATATATCTCCAACAAGCTTCCAACCCAATCGAGCTTCCGATAATCATTTCAAAACATATAATAATTATACTTATTACCAATAATAATTCAATTCCAATAATAAAACACACACACACACACACACACACACACACACACACATATATATATATATAATATTCATTACCAAATAGCATTCATTTCTATTAAAATTATACAAAATATAGTTCATACGAACTTACTGTGCTAAATTGCAAAAATAGGAAAATTCAGGACATTTTGGAAAATTTCTATTTTATCAATTTCCACCCAATCTTGATATAAATTAATATTTCATTCAATTTACTAATTTAAATAATAAAACAATCCATTTTATGCAATTTGGTCACTTTTTGACATTTTTACAAATTTACCCTTAAAGTTTCACATTTGTTCAATTTAGTCCCCGAACCTAAAAGATAAATTGACCATTTTAACGAAAACTCATGCTAGTTGAATAATCATATATTTTCCTCCTCCTCCTCTCCATTCCACATCCTTAATATATATAACTTGCTTATATGTAACATAATCATAATTTCACATTTATTTATATTCATTCAAAGCTGTCCACTTGAGTCATAGTCACTAAATTATTTATATCTTGAGCTACAGAACTCAAAATTGAGATCCATTAATTTTATATGAAACTAAAATAACATATATTCTTACCATAAAATTTTCAGAATTTTTGGTTTATCCAATAAGTACAGTTTATTCTCTAAAATCATCCCTGTTCTGCTGTCTGACAGTTTCAACCCTTCTTCACTAAAAATTAATTATCTCATTGTACGGTATTCAGATGATGTTCCAATTTGTTTATATTAAAAATAGACTCACTAAGGATTTTAATAATGTAAATTTTAACCCCTAATTATTTTTATGCAATTTTTTATGATTTTCCAAAGTAAGAACAGGGGAACCCGAATTCATTCTGACCTTGTCTCACAAAATTCATTATATCTCATGATTTACAATTCCATTACTTACATCGTTTCTTCTATGAGAAACTAAACTAAATAAGCTTTAATTCCATATTTTTCTCATCCTCTAATTCGATTTCCATGATTTATGGTGATTTTTCAAAGTTAACCTACTGCTGCTGTCCAAAACTGTTTTAGTGCAAAATGTTGATTACTAAATTTATGACACCCTTATTCCCTTTCTCTATAGTATTTCCCATCACTTTCTCTTATTTTTCTTCACTAACATATCAAGAACATAGAACCTTATATAATAAAATCCTACATTAGCATCAATTTCATACTTTTTCGATAATATCAAACTCAAAAATATAATGAAATCTTGATGTTCTTACCTTGCTCTATTGATTTCAATCTTTAGCTTGATTTTCTCTCTCATCCAGCCTCTATTTCTTGAATCTAGCTTGATATTCTAGCTCCCGATAGTCTCCTTGTCAATTTTCTCTCTTGGTGGCTATGGAAATTTCTTTGATTTCTAAGTGAAAATGGTGGATTTTTGGTGAAAGGACCAAATTGTAAAGAAAACAAAGCTTTCTTTCTTCCGCTCTTCTTCTCACGTTAATGCATGTAAAAAATGGGGGAATGGCTGCTTTTCATCATTCTTTCCACATATATATATATACTAAATAAATTAATAATAATAAAATAATATCATTTTAAAAAAAATCAAATTAAAATATTAATAAACTAATATTTATTTATTTATTAATCTAAAATATCTCCAACATCATCATTATCTTCTAGATTTCTCTCTCTTCTAATTGACCATTTTGCCCCTTATGATCTTTTAAAATTTCATCCTTGAGTCACCACTTAATTTGGTAAAATTGCGATTTAGTCCCTCAAACTTCTTCACCTTTTTCAATTTGGTCCCAATCCATCCATTTTTCTTAGTTTCTAGATTATTCCACCCTTAAAATATTTACACCATTGGTCCTTCAACTTTTCATATTTACACTTTAACCCTCAACTTTTGAGTATTTACTCTTGGGTAACAAAACTTTTCTCACTTTTATGATTTAATCCTTTCTTGAATTAATATGTTATAATATACTTCCCAATATTGCCATAACTCAAAATTACCCCTTTTTAGCACTTTATTTCCTTATTTTACTATATCAGAGATATTATCTTACTTTCTTTACTGTAGAAATTTTCGGGGTATTACACGCTGCATCGCCTGGGAAGTAAGATTCGTCGTTGTGGCTTCAATCTTTTAAATTACAATGTATGGTTTCTTCGATCTGCTTTGTTATCAACTCAGGGTAACAAGACCTACCATCTTCATTGAACTGTTCTCTGGGGAACATGACCTGTATAATCCATTTGATGAACCTATTTATGCCTAGTGTTTAGGATGTCATGATTAAAATGAATCAAAATTTCCTAACTAAATGTGTATGAATGACATTTGAATGAATGCAAAATGTCATGAAAATGATTCCTTAATGCTTAGGTTATCATCACACAAAAGCTTATTAAGGTTTTATCACTGGCATGCTACAAAGCCTTTTTGCTCGGCTGGCATATCCAAAGGAACACTTAATCTGATTGCCCCCCACTATGAACGTCAAAATTCAATCCACTGGGACATGAAATTTGTATCATCAATCTCCCACTGTAATCCAATGGTAGAAAGATATGGCTTTTTCTTAATCCTCTGTTATCATAATTCAATGATACAGAATGTGAAACTCTTTAGTCTTCTACACCATTCCCAGGGTATCATACCAAATGTTTATGCACAAATGCAAAAGTTTCTCTTCCGAGAAACTTCTTCTCATCACTTGGTGATTATTGAAGCTTTGCCACCAATATGACATCTTGCCATTTTGTTTAATCCATGTTTGGACAACAAAGTTTGAAAGGATGTCCTGACTTAGACTTTTCTCTTTTAGGCACTTTAAATTTGGTGTGTTCTGAACAATAGTCCTGTTTTAGGTTCCTTCATTATTTAGAAATTTCTAGAGTAATATGCAAAACTCCTTTTGTTTGAACATTCAGTCCATTAATCGTTATTTCAAATGTTTTGAACAGGATTATCACATTGGTCAAACAAAATGTTATTGAGAACAAATCTCGAAATGAATAAGTGAATCAAGATAGCAAATTTTGCTAAAGAAAAACGATAGATAAGATGGAATTTTATTGGGGAGCAAAGCTTGAAATGAATACATTAATCAAGACAACAAATTTTGCTGAGATTCAAAATATATAAGATGACAACAGGTGCCCTAGATATCGCAGCACGAGCTTCCCTGTATAAGCTTTAATATGTGTTTAGGGAATCTACAATATTTTGTCGATGCCTCAAGATGTCGCCTACCCTTTCTTGTTAATTCAAGTATAGCGGGACCTCCACATGCCCCAGATCTTGATCAAAATTTGAGCTATTCTGTTCACCACATTCCTCATCAAAATTTGAGCTGCCTTTTTCAGGTTTTCAGCTCAAATCCCCTTTGGTCTCAAGGCGCCCTTTGCGGGTTTTCACCCTGGCCTCTCCTTTTTTTTTACTCAAAGTGCCCTTTGCAGGTTTTCACCTTGGTCCTTCCTTCTTTAAGTGAAATATTTCTTGACTGAATCTGAGTTTACAGGATTTGGTAAGCTTTTACCATCCATCTCGTTCAAGATTAAAGCTCATCCAGAAAAGGCCATTTTTACCACATACGGACCTTCCCAATTCGGCATCCATTTTCCTCTAAAATCTTTTTGTAGAGGAAGAATCTTTTTCAAAACTAGGTCCCCCTCGTGAAATTCTCTGGGACGAACTTTTTTGTTATAGGCTCGCATCATTCGTTTCTGATACATCTGACCGTGACGAATAGCTTTTAACCTCTTTTCTTCTACCAAGTTTAGCTGATCATATCGAGATTGAATCCATTCGGCCTCATCTAACTTTAGTTCAGCTAATACTCGGAGAGAAGGGATTTCAACTTCTATGGGTAAAACTGCCTCCATCCCATAGACTAAAGAAAATGGTGTTGCCCCAGTAGAGGTCCTAACAGAGGTAAGATATGCCAGGAGGGCAAAAGGTAATTTCTCGTGCCAGTCTTTGTAGGTTTCAGTCATTTTCCCTACAATTTTCTTGATATTTTTGTTAGCTACTTCCACGGCACCATTCATTTTTGGACGGTACGGTGACGAATTATGGTGTCTGATCTTGAACTGACTACAAACTTCCACTATTAAGTTGTTGTTCAAGTTCAGCGCATTGTCAGATATGATCCTTTCAGGCATCCCGTATCGACATATGGTTTTTGTTTTCAAAAACTTGCTAACTGCTGACTTTGTGATGTTAGCATATGAAGCAGCCTCCACCCGTTTAGTGAAGTAATCAATAACCACAAAGATAAAACGATGCCCATTAGAAGCCTTTGGAGATATTGACCCAATAACATCCATTCCCCACATAGAGAAAGGCCTTGGAGAAACCATAACGTGAAGGGGTGAAGGTGGTGCGTGCATCTTGTCACCATAAATTTGACATTTATTGGCACTTTTTGGCATAATTAATGCAATCCCCTTCCATAGTGGACCAATAATACCCAAATCTCATAATTTGTCTGGCCATCGTGAAGCCGTTGGCATGTGTTCCACAAATACCTTCATGCACTTCTTCCAAAATTTTCTTGGCTTCGACAGCATCCACACATCTCAACAATACTTGATCTTTTCCCTTTTTATACAAGATCTCCCCATCTAGGACGTAATCAATGGCTAATCTCCTTAATGTCCTTTTATCATTTTCCGTCGCATGGTCTGGGTACTCACGACTTTTTACATATCGCAATATGTCATTATACCAGGGGTGATCATCCTTTTCCTCTTCATGAATGCTAATCTGAATAGGCTTCATATCTTCTGGTTTGTTCACTTTAAACATAGAGGCTAGAGTTGCCAAAGCATCTGCCATCTGGTTTTCATCTCGTGGGAGATAACAAAAGGTGACACTGTCAAATTCCTCAATCAATTCCAAGACCAAATTTTGATAGCGGACTAGCTTCGGGTCTCTTGTTTCCCATTCCCCTTTGAGCTTGTAAATTACTAACGCAGAGTCTTCGTATACCTCTAGCACCTTAATTTTCCGCTCTATGGCTGCCCGTATGCCCATAATACAAGCTTCATACTCGGCCATGTTATTTGTGCAATCAAAGTCCAATTTACTAGTGAAAGGATAATGATCTCCACTAGGGGACACGAGGACTGCCCCAATTTCGTTGCCTACAGCATTTGAAGCTCCGTCAAAGTTCAGCTTCCAAGGACCACCTTTTTGAAAATCTTTTTCTGTAGTTACAACATACATCAAATCCTCATTTAGGAAATCAAAGTTTAGTGGCTTGTAATCTTCCAGAGCTCTACTTGCCAGGAAATCTGCTATTGCACTCCCTTTTACCGCCTTCTGGTTCACATAGACTATATCAAATTCAGATAGAAGAATTTGCCATCGGGCCATTCTCCCATTCAGAGCGGTCGATTCCATCATGTATTTCAAAGGATCTAGTTTAGAAATCAACCAGGTTGTATGGTACAACATGTACTGTCTCAGTCTACGAGTTGTCCAAATCAGGGCAAAACATAGCTTCTCAATTGGCGAATATCTTGTTTCGCACTCGGTGAACTTCTTACTGAGATAGTAAATTGCTCTTTCTTTTCGTCCTGAGTCATCATGTTGGCCAAGCACGCATCCCATGGAATTTTCAAATACTGCCAAATACAATATAAGTGGCTTGTCTGGGCAAGGTGGCATCAACACTGGGGCGTTGGACAAGTATTATTTGACTTTTTCGAAAGTTTTCTGACACTCCTCATCCCATACACCTGGATTGCGTTTCTTAAGAAGGTGAAATATGGGGTCACATTTCTCGGTTAACTGTGAAATAAACCGAGCAATATAGTTTAGTCTTCCTAGAAAACCTCGAACCTCTTTTTGAGTACGCGGTGAGGGTAATTATTGTATTGCCTTTACTTTGTCAGGATCAATCTCAATTCCTCTTTCACTGACCACGAACCCCAGCAATTTTCCTGATCTAACCCCGAATGTGCATTTCGATGGATTTAGCTTTAGCTGAAATTTTCTCAACCTTATAAATAATTTCTTGAGGACCTGCACATGTTCCTCTTCTGTTTTAGATTTTGCAATCATGTCATCCACATATACTTCTAACTCCTTATGCATCATATCATGGAACAGTGTTACCATAGCCCTCTGATAAGTTGCCCCTACATTTTTCAACCAAAATGGCTTCACTTTATAACAAAAGGTCCCCCACAGGGTTATGAATGTAGTTTTCTTCATATCCTCAGGATGCATCTTGATTTGATTATATCCAGAGAAACCATCCATGAAAGAAAACAGCGAATGCCCTGCTGTATTGTCTACCAAGGCATCGATGTGCGGTAAGGGGAAGTTATCTTTTGGGCTAGCCTTATTTAAATCTCTATAATCTACACACATTCATACCTTCCCATCTTTCTTAGGGACAGGTACGATATTAGCCACCCACTCGGAGTAATTGACCACTTGCAGGAATCCAGCGTCAAATTACTTTTGCACCTCCTCTTTTATTTTTAACACCACATCAGGCCTCATTCTTCGGAGTCTTTGCTGAACGGGCTTGCAATCTTCCTTTATAGGAAGACGGTGAACTACAATATCAGTACTCAACCCGGGCATATCTTGGTATGACCACGCGAAGACATCTTTGAACTCTCGAAGCAACTCAATGAGATCTTGTTTTACTTCTTCAGCTATGCATGTGCCAATCTTCACCACTTTTCCCTCTTCCAAGGTCACCATCTCTACCGTCTTTTTGTGAGGTAAGATTTGTTTCTCTTCCTACTCTACCATCCTCAACAGGTCCGGAGATAGGTTGCAATCTGTGTTATCTTCAAAATCTTGAGATTCCTCTAAACACATATCTCGTTCAAAAGGATTCCCTAAGTCCATAATAGGGTCACTCATGTCATTGATATCTTGGGACCTGTTATGGGTATCAAAGAATGTACAGAGAATGTATGAATTTAAGGATTCTTATTTAGTATGATCATGAATGAAAGAATGATTTGGAATAAAAGCATCCAAGATGATTATTCAAACGAAAGAATGAAAAGAATCTTAAAAGAATATATACTCAGAAAATGCAAAGATATATTTCATTGAAGTCAAAATGTTCAAATATAAGCCCATTTCATTTCACAAAAAGTTTTCATTTTTTCTAGGCTTAAACAGTTAGTATGTCTTGAATATTACTCTGGAAAAGCTCTAAAAACTTCAGGCATTTCTTCTGCAGTCCAGTTGTTTAAAACACTCCCAGATTCAAAGGGACGGATGCCTGATATACTTCCTTCTTCAGATTTTTCTTCAAATATGGCATTGATGTTCAGGTTTCCTAACATCTCCTCTGTGGTCTTCTTTCTTAGAGTCCTCAGTCCAGAATACATAGTTCCTCCCGATACGAGAGTCCTGGATATGTGGGGGAAAGCCATAGGTTCCCAATCAACTTCTTTTCTGTTCAGACGCGCATTCCTCCTCTCTTGTCTTTTCTCCAACTCTTTTCTTCTTTGCTTGGCATTTGGCTTAAACCCTAAACCAAAACGGTCTTGTTTGTCCTTCACCACTGGTGCCTCTATCCTTCCTTGAAGGCATCTTCCGAGTCCTCTTCCAGGCACAGCTCCTTTTCCAACTGTCATTTGTAATCCCATCCTCGTGGCTTTAGATACGTTGGGCATCGGGATCTTCTTTCCCTCAATGATAAAGGTCGCATTTACGAACTCTAAGGATAGAAAAGAACATTCAACCGCCTCATCATCCGTTCCCAAATATGGTGCGTCACTGGTTACTGATGCAATGATGTCTTCCTCGGCATTAATCGTAATCAGCCGGCCTTCTATTACCAATTTCAACTTCTGGTGCAATGATGAAGGCACCGCCCCTGCTGAATGAATCCAGGGTCTTCCCAACAAGCAATTATACGAAGGCTTAATATCCATCACTAGGAAGTCCACCTCGTATGTATTCGGGCTAATCGAGAGGGGTATTTCTATTCTTCCCATCACCCTCCTTTTGGTACCATCAAATGCTCTCACTATACTCTGGCATGATTTCATGTGAGAACTATCCACCGGTAACCTATTTAAGGTAGACAGGGGTAAAACATTCAAGGCTGATCCATTATCAATTAGCACTCCTGCTAGCATATACTCCCCGCAGCGAGCAGTGATATGTAATACTTTGGTGGCTCTTCTTCCCCCCAGCGGTATTTCATCATCATTAAAGAAAATCAAATTGTCGGCACTGATATTGTTAACCAAGTGGTCTAACTTATTCACTGAGATATCATTAGCGACATAAGTTTCATTTAGCACCTTAATCAATGCATTACGATGTATCTCTGAACTTATAAACAAATCAAGCACCGAGATACGAGCCGGTTGCTTATGTAATTGTTCTACCACACTGTACTCGCTATGTTTCAAGAATTTTAGAAATTCTCTAGCCTCATTTTCAATTACCGGCTGATTGACACGTGGTTCAATTTTGTCTGTTTTTACTTTTTCCAGCTCAACTACTAAAGCTTTTTCTTTTCCAGATTCCACTCTTGCATTTGTCGGATCATAGCATTTTCCACTTCGTGTATAGAATCCTTTCTTCTCTTCTGAAGCATTTACCAAGCTTTCTTTTCCTGGAATCGTCACATTGCAGTCGTAATTCCAAGGAACCTTTTTGCTATCCTTGTAAGGAAAGGATACAGGTTTTTGGATTATGACCTTTGGCGCTATTTGTATTCCAGATTCTTTGTTCATTGGCTTTGAAATGATAACCACTGGGTGATTAACCTCTTGGGCTTTCCCCGCAGATCCTTCCTCTGAAGCATAAACTTCTCCCTCTTCTAGTCCCTTGACCTCTTCATGAAACTCTATTTCTTTGTTATCCATTAAGCTCTATACCACGGTTTTGAACTCGGTGCATTTTTGGATGTCATGGTCTTCTTCCGCGTGGAACTCAAAAAATTTTTTTGCTCGTTCAGGCCTTTCTATCGAATCTTGCTTGATGATACCTCTTTTCACCATTTGTTTCCAAACCCATTCAAGAGGGGTCTTTATCTCTGCCATGTTGGCTTTGACTCTTCTTCCTCCATTCTCAATTATCGCGTTCACCCTTTTATCATCATGATTGAGCAACGGATTCTCTACTACGTTTGGTCCTGATGAGTCGCCAATCTTTACGATCCCCATATTGATAAGTTTTTCAACTAACTTCTTGAATGCAGCGCAGTTCTCAATCGAGTGCCCTTTAATCCCCGTGTGGTACTCGCATTGGGCGTTTGCATCATACCACTTAGGGTATGGAGGTTGCATGGGTTTTAGGTAAAATAGAGATACCACATGTGCATCAAATAAGTTCTGGTGCAATTCCCTATACGTCACCGGGATGGGTGTAAATTGAGGTCTCTCTATATTTGGCCTTGAATTGGATTCCTGTTTCGAAGAACCTTGCTGATTAGTGGTTACTGCTCTGGCTTGTCCCACCGTGATTGATTTGGAATGGTCATTGTTAAACATGCTTGTATTGTTTATCTCGTGCTCCTTCTTTCTTGGTGCTGACCTTTTAGTACTTTCTCCTGGTTCTATCTTGCCACTCCTTATGGCGTTCTCTATCATTTCTCCAGACATCACTATGTCTGAAAAGCTTTTAGTGGCACTGCCCAACATGTGATTGAGAAATGGGGCTTTCAAAGTGTTGATAAAAAGCATGGTTATCTCTTTCTCTAAAAGTGGTGGTTGAACTTGCGCTGCCACCTTCCTCCATCTCTGAGCATACTGTCGGAAGCTCTCATTAGGTTTCTTCTCCATATTTTGCAATACAATTCGATCAGGTGCTGTATCCATAACATGTTTGTACTGTCTTATAAAGGCCTGTGCCAAATCTTTCCACGAATGGATGTTGGCCCGACTCAATTGATTATACCATCTAGCCACTGACCCGATCAAACTATCCTGGAAATAGTGAATTAGTAGTTGATCGTTGTTGATGTACCCAGTCATTCTTCGACAAAACATAGTGATATGAGCTTCGGGACAACTTGTCCCGTTATACTTCTCAAACTCCGGCATTTTAAACTTAGGAGGGAGGACCAAATCAGGTACCAAACTCAGATCTTTAGCATCCATTCCTCGGTGGTAATCAGCATTTTCCATGGCCTTAAACTTCTCCTCTAGCCATTTACACCGGTCCTCTAATTGCCTTGATAGACCCCCTTTCGCTTTCTCCACTTCTGCCTCATCATCAAGATCAGGAACTATGAGATTGGTAGGATTCTCTCCGGGATTATTTCCTATTCCAAATTGAAAATTCATCAGCTTTGAAGGACCTGCCTGAGATTGCTGGGGTTTGATCGTAACGGAGGATTTTTGTGGATACAGCTCAGCTTGAGTATGCATGTGCGGAAGGGTAAAGCCTGAAGGGTAAAGGGGGTCCTCATTATTTCCCTCTTTATCATTAACTACAGGGTCCTTTCCCTTATCATTTCCTCCTTTCAACAACCGTGTTAACTTTGCCATCATGTCGTCCTGGGACTCCCGCATCTTTTCTGTCATCTCTCGCTGAATTTTTTCCAGCCGCTCTTGCATCTGATCTTGCATATCTCTTTGGAGCTGTTCAAGTTTTTCTAATCTTTGATCCATGTTCTTTGATTTCGCTCGAGTTCTGTAGGGGTGTCGGGTTTCCAAGTTAACTGAAATAATTTTATTTAATTAGGGCCCTTTAATGTTTGTTAATGCATATGATGTGATGCAATGCATGAAATGAATGCAAAAAGAAAAAGGCATTGACTCTGATTCAATTTCATTTAGAATACTTTACTAGAAAAAACAAAATTCTTTACATAAGACAGATTACATATACTGTTTTGCCCTAATGCTTAGAATTTTAATCTTCTTAAGTAATGAAGCTAGCTCTTTTCCTCGGCTTGATTCCAGCTCATACTTCACACTTAGCGTATCAGCTTGCACTACCAACGTCTGTAGCTGATCTGCAACTTCTCGAATTTGAGCCGCGGCTTCTCCCATAATGTGATCTCTATCTCTGACTTGGTTCTGAAAGTAGTGCAAATGCTCAGTTTGGCGATCTTCATTAGCTTCTAAATACTCGATCCAGATTTCGTAATTTCGCAATGCTGCTTCTAACTCTTCAGTTCTTTCTTTCATTTCTTCAATTCTATTTAGGCTTGCCCTCAATTCCATCACAGAGTTCCGATTTCGGTGCCGATTTAGATATCCTTCTAATTCAGTCACTCTATTCTCTAGCTTCCCTTTTTCTTTCTGATTCTCCGACAAACTCTTCTTTAGAGTCTCGTTCTGTGCTTGAATTTCTTGGCACCTCCTTTCCCATTCATCAGCCTTGTTCTTTTCTTCTTGAATCTCTTTGCGCCACTGCTCAAAAGCCTTTCCTAACCCGGAAGTCCTCATTGATAATCGCAACTTCTTGTAATCTATTTTCAAACTATCAAGATATTCTTCAACCCTATCTTTCCCTTTTCTTAACCGCTCTACCTCGAGCTTCTAAACATCTGCATCCAGTCTTAAGTTCATTTTTTCTTCCTCTATTTGCTCTATCTGCTTTTCCAATTTTGTATTTTTTCTTTCAAAGTCTTGCATTAATATTTCTAGCTCAGAAGGGACGACCCGTAAATACTCCTCTATTGACTGACTACCTTCGTGACTTAGCTCGGGAATATTGTCGTTAATCCTCTTACTCCACCGCCCATGATATCCAAGAGTTATTATTGCCCCAACGGTGAACCTTTTCATCCGGTGAGTTTGTTTCCAAGCGTTGGACATTTCTCGAATCTTTCCCTTGTAATTATTACCTCTATAAGAAAACTCACACTCGGCCAGTCCTTGTGTTACTGGTATGAACTGTCTTGATCTACATTGTCTTAATACGAGCAGAGGGGTATATCCGATAGCTCCCTAAATTCCGAGTAAAGGAACCCAATCGAAGTCTCCACATCGATACAAAATCTCGTCAGGCACCATCCAAGGATCTTTCCATTCAACATCCTCATCTAAGAGATTTTGAAGGATCGCCATCCACCTTTCTCCAGTAATATCGTCGCGTCTTGGTGTCGCTGCTAATTCTTTCAAAGGAGAATACTTTTCAGAGAATGCTTTGTAAGAAACCTTATCCACATTCCAGAAATGACTATGGAACCAAACCAACAGGAGCTGTGCACAACCAATGAATCTTCCTTCACCCGCTCTCCGACACGCACTCAAAGATCTGAACGTTTCAAATTAAAATTGCTGGACGGTGTAATCCTCGCAAGTTGATTGAACAAATCTGTAACTGTTTCATCAATATGTCCTAATGCCTTGGGGAAAATAACCAGCCCATAGATACTCAAAGCGAGAACATTGACTTTCTTCTTTGTATCAGGGTGTGCCAAAATCTGACCTTGTAAGCTTCTCCAAGGGATACATTTATTTTCCCCTTTTTGTTTGATTCGTGCCGTAACCCATTGCTTGCTCATTCCGGTGATTTTTGCTAACTTCTTTGTGAAAGTGAGAACATTGGCAGTTCTAGCATAAACTTTATCTACTTGGATTCTTGGACAACGAAGTAAAGCTGTATACTCCTCCACAGTAGGCACCATGTCTACCTCCCCAAAGGTGAAGCAGGTATAAACAGAATTCCAAAATTGGGCCAGAGCTCGAAATAAATGCTCATCCACCTTGATGTCGAGCAAGTAGGGCAAATCGCCATAATTACAGTAAAACAACTATTTGACCTCATCGTCCCATTGAGCTCAAATTTCTTTCAACTCTTGGAGATTATTCTGAGTTACGTTGATACAAGTGTAGTCCCATAACTCTGATGTGTATCCCTCCATCAAACTATCACCTTTCTCGAGTTGCATTTTTTCTGACCATGTTTGGACAACCGCATTATTTTCCACCTTATCAAGAAATTCGTTTTCCATGATAAGCTTTCTGTCTAGAAACCGAATGTGAATCAACGCCTTTTATAATGAAATGCCATGCAGTTGAAATGTCATGCATCCAAACTAAAACAACAAAGATTAGTACCAGATATAAACACATAATCCAAAACAATTCAGGAAGAATAAAAGCACATATCAGGGTATCTACTAGGGTTTGGTGTAGTTCTACCTAGGGTGAGTTCCTAAAGTTCACTACATGTGGTTTGGATCTAAAGTAAGGGTACCCGAACCAGCAGATTCCTCGATCCTCACCTGTTGTAGGCTTATATAGACCGAGTTCGGTTCAGGGGAATACATTTCCCTATGGCTGCACGGAGATGAAAATCTCACGAAGACATAGGTACGGATGTATCCCGAAAGCGATCCACTATCCTGCATGGAGGTGAAAACCTCACGAAGGAATAGCTTCTCACTCCCACTTAAAGGTGTGACCAACGGTCATGCAATGCTATGCAGAGGGATACAAAAATTTAAACCAACACAGTAGTTATAAAACACAATGATGACAATTGTAATAAAGACGAATGAAATGCAATGAAAGGATCGTAAATTTAAACCAAATTTCAATTTTCGACAAAAAGACAAAAAGTAATCAACTCGTGGCTTGACTCTCTTATTTTGAAAAAATGTCCCCAGTGGAGTCGCCAAGCTGTTGACACCATTTTTTTGATGAAAAATGGGGTCGACTTGGGTTTTGGAAATGAAAACGAAAATGGGAGTCGCCACCGATCCTTTTTAATGAGGTGTGATCGGATCACCTCAAAAAGTGGTTGTTTTTAATAAACGCTTTGATTTTATTAAAACAACAATTTTGGTCCACGAAATTCAAAAAAAGGGGTTCGGGAGTCGGTTACGCACGAGGAAGGATTAGCACCCTCGATACGCCCAAAATTGGTACCTAGTTGATTACTTAATGTCTTAGTGTCGAAAAAATGAAAACTTTAAAGAAATTTAAAATACGATCCTTAAAAAACTCGAATAGCATAGATTAAAATTCAAGAGGATATTTGGCAATTTAGTTTAAACGAGAAATCAAAATCCAACACCATAGGACACGTTCCTCGAATTTCCAAACTCAAAACATTGCCTTATTTTAAATTTTTTAAAAGGATATTAAGCCATTTGGTTGAACGAGAGAAATCGACACCCAGCACCTTAGGGCATGTTTGCTCGAATTTTCAAACGCAAAACATTGCCTTATTTTAAAAATTTTTAAAAGGATATTAAGCCATTTGGTTGAATGAGAAAAATCGACACCCAGCACCTTAGGGCATATTTTCTCGAATTTCCAAACACAAAACATTGCCTTATTTTAAATTTTTTAAAAGGATATTAAGCCATTTGGTTGAACGAGAAAAATCGACACCCAGCACCTTAGGGCATGTTTTCTCGAATTTTCAAACGCAAAACATTGCCTCAATTAGAAATATTTTCCTTTTTTTTTTGAAATATGATATTTACATGCATGATGGAATAATAAACATGATTATGTAAAATAAAAAAATGAACAAAAACGAATAATAAATCAATCATACATATACCATAGCGTATAAATAAATAAATAAACTAAAGCATAAAATGAACATATAAATAAATACATAAATGAACATAAAAATAAAGGAAAATATATGAAAATTATAAAATATGAAAAAATATGTATGTACATATGTGTATTTTAAAATTATTAAGTAAAATACATATATATAAGTATGTATACATATATTCATGAGAAAAAGTATATAGATATACGTATATAAATATATATAAAGGGTTTTTAATGTATATATATATTAAATAAACAATATATGAAATATATATAAGCATTTATATAATAATGATATAATATAACATGGCACATATATTTAAAAATATAAGTAATTATTAATGGAAATATAATAATAATAATAATAATAATAATAATAATAATAATAATAAAGTTAACAAAAATTGACTAAATAATAAAAGATGCTGAAAGGGATTAAATCGAAAAGAAATAAAAAATATAGGGCCAATTTGAAATAAAGGAAAACGAAAAGGATCCAATTGCGACGCGCGTAAAAAGGGAAGAACCAAAACAAATAATAAACCCAAAGTTCTAAAACGCAGAACCTCAATGGACTAAAATGAAACAAAAGAAAAATCTTAGGGCTAAATCAAAATAAAAGAAAACAACAAAATAGGACCAAATTGTAATGCTCTGAAAAATAGGAGGGACTGCGCGCATAAATAACCCCTTTTAAGAAAACACGCGGATCCTCCCCTTTGGGTCTGGTCACCGCGCGGGTCGTGGCCAAAACGGCGTCGTTTTGGCACCTGACCCCTAAGGGTAAAACGGTGCCGTTTTATGAGGGTTATTTAAACCCAAAAATTTTTAAAATCTTCATTTTTCTTCTTCTCCTTCTAAAAAAAAACTGAAAAAAATCTCTCCCCCCTTCTTCATCCGGCCATGGATTCCGACCAAAAGCTCCGGCGCGCCTCTACCGTAGCGCCTCCGTGGGCGGTGGCCGTGGGCACAAAATAGGGCCTTTTCGGCTCCTTTTCGAAGCCGGTAACTTCTAGGCTATGGATCTAAGGCCGAAACTTGCGAAAGGCGAACGAAGAGTGCAAAAACGGAAACAAAACCGCTCGGCTTCCCCTTCTCCGGCGCGGCGTTGGAAGAATGTAATTCCTTTCCTTTTTATTTTTGATTATAAACGTATTATATGTATATAAACGGATGAACAAACGAAAAATAAATAAATAAAAATAAGTTTAAAATTTGTAAAAAAAATGAAAACCAAAAGGGCCGGAAATCACCTTTGAAACTTAGCTTTTATTTCTTGTCAATATTTGTTTTTTGATTCCTAAAATTCTAACCGAAGAAGAAGAACTAAAGGGTACATGTTAGGCTTTTATAGCCGATTTTTTGCTACTGTTTCTGTTGTCTTTTTGTGTTGTTTTCTTCTTTGCAGGTGACCGGCGGCGCAAGTGGCATGGTGACGTGACCGTGGCGGTGGCGATGGTGACTGCCAGAGGCGGTGATGGGACTGGCGGCTGTGGCAGAAGGCTAAGGGTCAAAGACCCTAGAGGCGGCGGCGGCAGTACTAGGGTTTCAGAAAAGCTGAAACCCTAGTTTGACAAATTAGTTTTGGGCTTGTGCATTTTGGGCTTCGGGTTTTGGGTTGTATTTGGGTTAGTTTAGGTTTGGGCTCAGTGGGTGTTGGTAGGGGTGAGCATTCGATCGAATCGAAAATTTTCGAGTTAATCGAGTTTTCAAATCTCATTTTATCATCCTAACTTTATTTGAAGTTTTCTCGAATCGAGTCGAGTGAGATGGAATTCGAATCGAATCGAATCGAATATATTTGTTCGAGTTAAATTTTAAAAAATAATTTTGGGTCCTTGTAACCATTGTCACCCATCGTAATAAAATTTGGGCACCTTAATCAATTTTTTTATTAACTTTCATCACTTCATAATTTATTTATTAATTTTTTATATACTGGTTAGCTTCTTTGCTTGCTTAGTTGTTTCAATTATCTTCAGATTCTTGTCACTATGTATTTTAGAATTAAAAATATATTAAATGTAAAATATGATTTTTAATAAAAGTTATTTTAAAAATAAAATGTGAAATTGATACCAATATAAAATTTTAACACGAATATTTTATGGCATAATTAATAATTCAATTTTAATATAAATATTCAATATGATGAAACAATTCAATAATAAAATAATATAAAATGTGAAATTTAATTTAATAATATAAATAGTAGATATAAATAAAATTATTACTATTTATGTTTAGTGATTTTTTGGATAATTTTGATTTTTATTTGAGAGTAAAGGGTGAGAAGTAAAAGTTTAGGGAAAAATAAAAGTTTTGGGGAATAAAATTTGAGGAAAGTAAATAGGGGAGTAAAATTTTGGAGGAAAATATTAAAAAAATTGGAGGGGAGGGTTTGGGATAGATGGGAGGTGGGATGGGAAGGAATAAAAGTTTTAGGGAAAAGTGGGAGGAGTAAAATTTTGGGAGAAAATAAAAGGTTTTGAGGGTTTTGGGAGTAAAATTTTGAGAAAAATAAATGGGAGAGTAAAATTTTGGTGGAAATGAATTTTGGGTAGATTGGGGGTTGGGAGGAGGGAGTAAAAGTTTTGGGGAAAGTGGGAAGGAGTAAAAGTTTTGAGGGAAAAGTAAAAAGGTTTGGGAGTTTGGGGTAAAAATGTAAAATATTATAGTTTGATATTCGAATTATTCGAATTATTCGAGTTATTCGAATTATTCGAGTTATTCGAATTCGAAAACTCAACTCGATTCGAACTCGAAATTCGAAAAAAAGTAATTCGAGTTGATTCGAATAACTCGATTAACTCGATTAACTCGAATAACTCGATTCGTTTAACTCAAAATTCAAATTTTTTTTGATTTTTTCAAGTCGAATCGAGTTTTGCTCACTCCTAGGTGTTGGGCTGGTGGGTTGTTTTGTAATGGGTTTGGGAAAGGTTAAAATTGGGCTTGTACAAGGGGAAAAGAGACTTACCAGGTGGTCCTGTTCTATTCTCTGTCTCGATCGGAGGCCAGGACGGCAATTGAAGCCGTGGGAGGTTCATGAACGGCGGCTCCAAAGGGTTAGAGAAACCCTAAGAGAAGCAGCACTGCTTCGGAGGAAAAACAAAATTTTTCCCTAATTTTTTTTTCTTATTTTAAAAACTTAAAACAGAAGTAAAACGGCGTCGTTTAAGATGCCAGATCCAAGCGTTGACCCGACCCGGAGGGGAGGATCCGCGCGTTCTAGCTTTGAATGGGAGATTTGTGCTATTGGTCCCTCCAATTTGTGACGCGTTTCAATCAAACCTATTTTGTTTTTTAATTGAGCTGCGTATTTCAGTTTTGTTGCAATTTGGCCCATCGCTGCGCAGCGTTTTGGAAGGCAGGAATAATTTCCCTTTTGGCCCTCCATTGTTGCTTGCGCATTCAAATTGGTCGTTTTTTATTTATTTCGAATTTCCCCCGATTTTCGTTTTTTGTTCAATTTAATCCGGTTTTTTGAACTATTTTACTGTTTAATTATTTTTTTACATTATTATTATTATTTATATTTTTGTACATACAAATATTTTTTTTAAATAATATAGATATGCTTTTATATTTTAGTTTTTTTTTTACTTTTGTAAATATGTATTCACGCATATTTCCATATATATTTTATATATTATTCACATTTTTTTGCAAATATATATATAAGTATACATGTACATTTTAGAATATACATATATTTCCTATATATTATAATTTAAAATATACGTTCATTTTATAGTATATATATATTTACATTTTTCTAAAACATTTTTATTATTGTATATATATTCTATTATTTTATTTACGTATTGTACATTTATACATATATTTACATACACACATATTGTCATGATATACCCATACATTTATATTTTGTAAATGCATACACATTTATAATTTAAATTAAAGTATGTGTTTCATGTTGTATATTAACATTTTATCTTACTTTTAAAGAAAATATATGTTTTCATTAAAGCATTAAAATCATCATATTTTATGAAATTTCAAAATATTTGGCATTCATGATTCTCGAGAAAGATCGTGTCCTAACTTACTGGATTGCGATTATTTTTCGACGAATTTAGAAAGCCAAGTATTCATTTTGCAATAAATTCACAAATTTCAAATAAAAGCTTATTCTCGGGAATTCAAAAATGTTGGGTCCTAACTTACTGGTCATGACATTTTATTATCTCGAAATAAGGATTTTAAAAACAAAAGGCAATATTCGGTATTTTGAAGATTTAAAAATATTGTGCCCTAACTTACTGGGTGTGATGTTTCATTTCTTTGAAATAAGAATATTTTATTATCTCGATTCGTTTGCGAGTTAAAAGTTCTCTTTTAAAATCTTTTCAAATTTTCGACACCAGGACATTAAATAATCAAATTCGGTACCGATTTTGGGCGTTGCGAGGGTGATAACCCTTCCTCGTGCGTATCTGACTCCCGAACTTATTTTCTCAAACTTCGTAGACCAAAATTGTTTTTAAGGTGAGC